>NC_056065.1:78568052-79174385 GCF_016772045.2 Ovis aries | reverse complement strand
TGTGTCTCGGAGGGGAACCAGAGCAGGGCTCCGGTTCAGTCACTGGTTCATGACACCGGCCAAGTCCTTGGTCCCGAAGGTCCATCCTCACGGTGGGATGGTCTACCAGCCTTCAACAGGAAGCGCAGTCCTTCTTTTTTCAGAAATCCCTACACAATTTGCTGGAACTGCTCAGAGATGTCAGATTGGGCTCGACCAGCTTAGTTTAATAAGCAATGGGACGTGGTGGGAGAAAGGAGGATGGGTTTCCAGGGGGAAAGAGCCCTGGCCTGGGGGTCCTTGCCCCCCAGCTGCCTGGCCAGGCCCCCGTGTGACTGTGGACAAGTCACTGCGTCTCTGGGCTTCAGTTTCCTGGCCTGTGGAATGAAGGAGCCTGGTGGGCTACAGTCCATGGGTAGCAGAGAATCGGACACAGCTGAGCCACTAACACTTTTGCACTTTCTGAGTCACTGGAGAAATACCACAAAGGTCTGAGTTTTTCTTCTTCTAGTCCCCTACCTGGATTATGCAAGTTTTCATCATTTAAATTTTCCCCTTCAGCTAAAAGAAACAGACATAACTTAGATTTGAGAATAATGGAGAAAGTGATATGGGTTGCAATAGACATATCTGTATATCGGTATAATCATTTCTACTTTGGAAACTGTTTACCATATAAGCTCTGCCCTAAGTCGGAGCTTCTCAAATCTGAACGTGCGCCGAACGCCCTGGGAGTCTCCTTATGACGCAGGTCTGGGGCACACCCGGGGCTCTGCATTTCTGACGGTGCGGGTGCTTAGACTGACGGCTCTCAGGACAGGCCGCCTGACGGGCTGCGGCCAACACTGTGGTCCCCTGGTCACCGCCCTCCCGGGGCGCTGCTTGAAGAAGAGACAGGTTCCTGGTGTGAGTGCTTGTTGGCTGCAACGTCCAGGGCACATGTGTGTGTCTTTAGAAGCCCGCGGCAGTGTGATCAGGACTCCTCCGTGTGGGAGACGAAGGCTTCCCTCAGCAGGGCCCTGTGGGTAACCCTGTGAAGTGGGGGCCACAGCATCCCCTGGTGGGCTTGTTATGAGGATTAAGCAGAGCAAGATGGCTCTGGGCAGGGCCACGGAGCAGGGGCCTGGCCGCCAGCCCCTCTCGAGCCCAGTCCCCTTTGTGGAGGGCACAGCCGGGGAGCTGCCGCAGCCGAAATCTCATCCTGGAGTCCAGTTGCCAGGTGATGGCCCCCGGGGTGCCCCGAAGTCCCAGCAGCTCCGCTATCCCTGGTGTCCTGGAGGCAGGGCCCCCTGAGTGCATCAAACCTCTTGGAAGCAATTGGGGAGCCTGCGAGGGGCCTGGGGAGGCGGGGGTGGGAGGGAGAGCGTTTCCCTTGGGAGACAGCCCTCTGCCTGGAGGTGCTCGGAGTTCACGATCAGTCTCCGTGGCAAAGCAGCCCCCGTGAGTGTGGGGGGCAAGCTCAGAGACCCCCAGCGGGGCGCCCCATTTCCCCACCCCGCCTTGCATCACCCTGCCCCCTCCGCGGGCCTGGAGTGGCCGCCGTGGTGGCCCTGTGGCCTCCTCCCCAGGCTGCCCGTGAAGATGCCCTCACCCGTGCGGTGAGATCTGCGAACTCTCTCAACAGAACGATTACCCTAATTGCTGTTTGTGCTGATTCTTGCTTCTCCCATCAGCTTGGGTCTGACAGTGGGACAGGCATTACTCACCCCACCGGCCGTGCAGAGCAGAGCCGGCTGCGGGCCAGAGACGGGCCCCTGCGGAGGGGCTCGGCACGGCCCGCCCGCCCAACCCGCCCAAATGCCCGCCCCGCGCTCGGGAGGGGCTCTCTGACCACACTCGGGTGTCTGTTTCTGGGTGCGGAGCTTTAGGTTTGCAGATGTGCGGTGTTTACATAATACAGCTAAATATGCAAAAAAAAAAAAAAAAAAAAGGTAAGCTGCCTTGTTGTCCAGACCCGACCCCAGGAAGGCATGAGCCCCTTTCTGATTCTGATGACGGTGCAGAACCTAAGCAGGAAATGAGCGCCCCACCACGGGAGGTCGAGGGAGGCCGGTTCTCAACAATCCCTCCTTGTCCCTCAGTCTCTGGTGAGTGATGAACTCAGCATCGAAACTCCGCGTCACGGCTGCTCCTGCCGCCCCAGGATCGCCCGAGGGCACCTTCCTGGTGGTGGGTAGTGGGGTCTGCCCTTGCCCTGGGTTTGCAGGCCCCACGCCGCATCAAGGCGAGGCCCTGGGGCTGCTCCTGGGGGCACAGCGCCGTCTCCCACCCCAGCCCTCCTGGCCCTGAAGAGGCCCAGCCCTGGTCGTGACACACACTCCGTCCCAACCTGGGTGTGCCCCCGCAGCCTCCTCGGACCTGCCAGTCAGCACTCTCAGCCCCGCCTGCAGCTTGGGGAGGAGGGGCAGGGGAGGCCCTGGAGGCATGGGGGGAGGGGGGATGGGGAAGGGGTGGAGGGATGGGGGAGGGGAGGAGGGGGAGGGGGTGGTTGGGGGAGGCAGGTGCCCAGGACCGCCTCCTCTCCAGACTCCCCATCTACTGCCCTGTCCCGGGTGGACGGGGCCCCAAGGGGACCGCTGGGCTTTCCTAAGGGGCCTGTACAGGATGCGGGGAAGGGAAGGAGGCTCCTGCATGGGGACTGCCACCAGTCCCTGGGCATCCCCACCCTTAATGGAAGGCTTCTTCCCTCCTCCAGCCTAGAGCCGGCTAGCGGGAGAGGAAGGCAGGCCCCTCACGCCTCTGGCGGACCCCAGGTCTCGGGAGGGCCGTCCTCTTCCTCCTGTTGGTCAGGAGCATCTCTGCATCATCCTCCTCTACGTGGGCAGGAAGCCTCCTGCGTCCGTCCAATCACAGGGGACCTGAAGGGAGAAGGAGAGACAGCCAGAGCCCGGGAGGGGAGGAGGGGGGACCCGCCGCCGCCTCCCACAGAACCCGGGGGGCAGGAGGGGGCCTGGCGCCCAGAGGACTGCTGGTGTCTGGGCTGCTCTGCCCCGCGCTGCCTTCTCTGGGCAGGAGAGCTTGGCACAGACACGGACTGGGGGGCGTTTGGAGATGGCGGCGGGGCAGCAGAGCCTGGGGCCCCCCTGGGTCGCACGTGGGTTGGGGCTCTTGGAGCGTCCTGCTCCTGCTTGTGGGACGATGACCCCCTCCTCAATCCCCAGGGGTCCCAGAGCCTGTTCACTGGTGGTGGGCTGGTCCAAGCAGAGGAAGCCTGAAAGTGGGGCATGGGTGCTCTGGGTGCTGGGGACCCACCTGTCAACCTCACTGCCTGGCAGGCAGAGAACCGGGGTGCAGGGACCAAGGGTGAGGCAGGCCCAGGGGAGAGAGGGGAGGAGGGAAGGGATCCCCAGCCCCTGATTCCGGGGCGTGGCCTGGCCCTCCTGTTTGAGCCCTGTGATAACTGAGAACGGGCTGTTCTGTCAGGGGAGGGGCTGGATCCACGGGGAACAACACAGCTGTGACAGAGCCCCTGCAAACGGGTGACCCCACTTGATCCGGCTCACCCGACCACAGCCCTCCGGCTGCCAGCTGGTGCCCACTTGCTCCCAGATAGCTCCTGTAGACGCTTCTCCGTGGATGAAACTGTGGACAGTGAGTCACGCTGGACCCAGGGGTGGGTGGTCACAGTGCCAGGGGGTCTGTAGTGATGGGGAGGAACCAGATGCCTGCTGGGCCCTCCCCTCTCGAGAGCCTCTGTCCTAAGGGAACAGCCCTGGCGGGGGTGCCAAGGGGTGGAGGAGCATTAGTCTCCCTGCCCTGGGGCTCCCTGGAGCTGCTGACCCCAGGCTTCTCCCAGAGGTCCCTGGCTGCCCACAAGGAGGTCTTGCACCAGAGGGAAGAGTGAATCTCCTGGGCACGGCCCTGGCCTTGGGAAGACGGGTTCCACACACTCCTCGAGCTGGTGACATCTCGCCCACCAGGCCTCTGTTCTGGCCCGTGATCTTATTTTTTTAATATAACAATCTAACTTTATTTTATTTATTGTTTTATTTTTTGGCTGCACTGTGCAGCATGCAAGATCTTAGTTCCTCAAACAGGGATCGAACACAGGCCCCCTGCATTGGAGACTCGGAGCCCTAAGCCCTGGACCACCAGGGAAGTCCTGGCCAGTGGTCTTTAAACTAGAGAGCATGGGAACCATCTGAGTGCCCCTTTTAAAAGGCACACTTTAGGAAGCCACCCAAGTCTGGGGTGAGGCTGAGGAAACTGAGTTTTTAAAGAACATTTAAAGATCCAGCTAATTTAAAAACTGCGATTAAATAACATGAGATTGAGTGATTCACGTGCTCAGTTCAGCGGCATTAAGGGCGTCACACTGTCCGACCACCACCGCCATCCATCTCCAGCACTGTCTCATCTTCCCAAACAGAAGCGCTGCACCTCCACCTCTTAAAAACAACTCCCCACCCCACACGCCCAACCCCCGGCACCGCTCTTCTGCTTCGTCTATGAGCTTGACTATTCCAGGTCGTGTAAGTGGAATAACACAACATTCTCCTGCTCAGCTCAGCTCAGTTCAGTCGCTCAGTCATGTCCGACTCTGACCCCATGGAGTGCAGCACGCCGGGCCTCCCTGTTCATCACCAACTCCTGGGGCTTGCTCAAGCTCATGTCCATCGAGTCGGTGATGCCATCCAACCATCTCATCCTCTGTCGTCCCCTTCTCCTCCTGCTCCCAATGCCTCCCAGCATCAGAGTCTTTTCCAATGAGTCAGTTCTTCCCATCAGGTGGCCAAAGTATAGGAGTTTCAGCTTTAGCATCAGTCCTTCCAATGAACATCCAGGACTGATCTCCTTTAGAATGGACTGGTTGGATCTCCTTGTAGTTCAACGGACTCTCAAGAGTCTTCTCTAAAACCACAGTTCAAAAGCATCAGTTCTTCAATGCTCAGCTTTCTTTATGGTCCAGCTCTCACATCCATACATGACCACAGGAAAACCATAGCCTTGACGAGATGGACCTTTGTCGACAAAGTGTTGCTTCTGCTTTTTAATATGCTGTCTAGGTTGGTCATAGCTTTTCTTCCAAGGAGCAAGTGTCTTTTAATTTCATGGCTGCAGTCACCATCTGCAGTGATTTTGGAGCCCCCCCAAAATAAAGTTTCTCACTTTTTCCATTGTTTCCACATCTATTTGCCATGAAGTGATGGGACTGAATGCCATGTTAGTTTTTTGAATGTTAACTTTTCAGCCAGCTTTTTCACTCTCCTCTTTCACTTTCATCAAGAGGCTCTTTAGTTCTTCTTTGCTTTCTGCCATAAGGGTGGTGTCATCTGCATATCTGAGGTTATTGATATTTCTCCCAGCGATCTTGATTTCAGTTTTTACTTCATCCAGCCCGGCATTTCCCATGATATACTCTGCATATAAGTTAAATAAGCAGGGTGACAATATACAGGAACTAGTCTGTTCCATGTCCGGTTCTAACTGTTGCTTCCTGACCTGCATACAGGTTTCTCAGGAGGCAGGTCAGGTGGTCTGGTATTCTCATCTCTTGAAGAATTTTCCACAGTTTGTTGTGATTCACACAGTCAAAGGCTTTGGCATAGTCAATAAAGCAGAAGTAGATGTCTTTCCGGAACTCTCTTGCTTTTCCGATGATCCAGCGGATGTAGGCAGTTTGATCTCTGGTTCCTCTGCCTTTTCTAAATCCAGCCTGAGCGTCTGGAGGCTCGTGGTCCACGTGCTGCTCTGTCTGGCTTGTCTCACTGAGCCTAATGCCTTCCAGGTTCACCCGTGTGTAGCAGGTGTCAGAATCCCCTTCCTTTTCAGAGCCGAGTAACGCTCTCTGTGCCGTGGGCTGCGCTGCACTATGCTGCTGGTCCGCCGGTGCACGCTCGTCTGGCTCGTGTGGGCCACGCTGCTGTGAATGTGTGCGCACATGCCTGCTCAAGCCCCTGCTTTCGGTTCTTTCAGGGACAGACCCACACTGTCGCTTCTGTCTCTGACTCTTCACCCTTTCTCTCCATGACTTAGGACACCTTCTTGACTTCTGTCTTCCCAGCTCCATCCTATTTCCCGTGCCTTTTCTAGCTCTACCCACCCTTCCCAGAGGCCAGCTTGGGAGGCAGTGGTGAGAGGCAGGCTTTGGGGGCACAGGGTGGTTCGTGTTCCTGTCTGGGAAGGGCACTTGTCTATGTCCTTGGACTAGTCACCTAACTTCTTTGAACTTGTGTTCTCGTCTCTGAAAAGAAGCCATCCAACAACGTGCAGGATAGCTTGAGAGGGTTCAGTGGGAAGGTAAACACAGCGCCGGCACAGAGTAGGGATGTAATAAACGACGGTGGTGCTGGAGCTGTTCAAGAAAAAACTACCCAGCAGGGTGGATGTGAGGTGTGGGAGCTTCTCGAGCACACTCTGCACCCAGAGAAGGTGGGAAAACAAAACCTCCTCCCCAGAAGATATAAACTCAGGGTTTTGGGTTTTTTTTTTTCCGCTCCTGTGAAATTAGCATCAGGCAGATTCTTGGAATTGAGCAAGTTATGTTTTTGGAGTAACCTCAACTTCTCTTGTGTAATTTAAGCACATTTTCTCATTTTTATCTTTCCTAAGCTCCCAGAACTGCTGTGGAGAGTCCCCTGTGACTACAGAGATGTCTCTTGGGGCTTGAGAACCTGGTGCGGCCCCCACCCGGCTCGCGGGAGCCCGAGCTCAGCAGCGTCCTCTGCGGCCCGGCCCTCAGGGAGCAGAGCCCAGGGATCACGGCTCTTGTCTGGGGCGCCCAAGGCAGGAGGGCGAGATTTACATGGATGAGGCAATCCGGGGAACAATACAAGACAGGTGTGATTCATCCGCTTTATATCACAGCTAATAGAGGGTGCGGACGGGGCCGCCGTGTCAGCAGAAGCAACGTGGAAAAGAAATAGCACAGCAACTCTGCAAATCTGCCGTGGTGGAGGGAGGGGGAGGGAGCGCGGGGCGGGGGGGGGGGGGGGGGGGGGGCGAGGGAGGGAGCGCGGGCATGGGGGGAGCGGAGCGGGGCGGGGCGGGGCGGGGCGGGGCCAGGGAGGAGCCTGCCAGAGACCCCAAGAGTCGGCTTGGAAGAAAACCTAAGCCAGCCGGAGCAGCAGCAGACTCCTCCCCCGCGCTTCCTCTCTCAGAGAAGGCGCCACCGCCGTGTTCCAAGACTGGATGATCAGACTGAAAAAGATGGCAAGAGATCGCAGGGTTAGGAAGACAGACTGAGAGGCAGTTACAAACCCGATACATGATTTGGGAAGCACCACAAACAAACCTGGGAATAGAACGGCTCGAAGGAGAGGCTTGAAACGATCCCAATCAATGCAAAGAAAAGCAGTCTTCAGAGAGACAAAAATAAATGCAGATCAGTTAATGCAAGAGTAATATCCCTAAAGTGGACAATCACACAAACGAAATAGAAAACATATTTGAGGGCACTGTACAGAAAAGTTTACCTTAAAGGAAAGCTGATTTACCAGCAGAAAGGGCACCAGGAAAAACCCCAGGGAGAGATAGACAATGGCTGACAGAGGGGTAACCTGCTTAGGTTCCTTTCACTTCAGTTCAGTTCAGTCGCTCAGGCGTGTCCGACTCCTTGTGACCCTATGAATCACAGCATGCCAGGCCTCGCGGTCCATCACCAACTCCTGGAGTCCACCCAAACCCATGTCCATTGAGTCGCTGATGCCATCCAGCCATCTGATCCTCTGTCGTCCCCTTCTCCTCCTGCCCCCAATCCCTCCCAGCATCAGAGTCTTTTCCAATGAGTCAACCCTTCGCATGAGGTAGCCAAAGTACTGGAGTTTCAGCTTTAGCATCAGTCCTTCCAATGAACACTCAGGACTGATTTTCTTTAAGATGGACTGGTTGGATCTCCTTGCAGTCCAAGGGACTCTCAAGAGTCTTCTCCAACACCATAGTTCAAAAGCATCAATTCTTCGGCACTCAGCTTTCTTCATAGTCCAACTCTCACATCCATACATGACCACAGGGAAAACCATAGCCTTGACTAGACGGACCTTTGTCCGGCAAAGTAATGTCTCTGCTTTTCAACATGCTGTCTAGGTTGGTCATGACTTTCCTTCCAAGGAGAAAGCGTCTTTTAATTTCATGGCTGCAGTCACCATCTGCAGTGATTTTGGAGCCTCCAAAAATAAAGTCTGACACTATTTCCACTATTTTCCCATCTATTTCCCATGGAATGATGAGACCAGACGCCATGATCTTAGTTTTCTGAATGTTGAGCTTTAAGCCAACTTTTTCACTCTCTTCTTTCACTTTCATCAAGAGGCTTTTTAGTTCCTCTTCACTTTCTGCCATAAGGGTGGTGTCATCTGCATATCTAAGGTGATTGATATTTCTCCTGGCAATCTTGAGTCCAGCTTGTGCTTCTTCCAGCCCAGCGTTTCTCATGATGTACTCTGCATATAAGTTAAATAAGCAGAGTGACAATATACAGTCTTGATGTACTCCTTTTCCTATTTGGAACCAGTCTGTTTTTCCATGTCCAGTTCTAACTGCTGCTTCCTGACCTGCATATAGGTTTCTCAAGAGGCAGGTCAGGTGGTCTGGTATTCCCATCCCTTTCAGAATTTTTCAGTTTATTGTCATCCACACAATCAAAGGCTTTGGCATAGTCAATAAAGCAGAAATAGATGTTTTTCTGGAACTTTCTTGGTTTTTCCATGATCCAGCAGATGTTGGCAATTGGATCTCTGGTTCCTCTGCCTTTTCTAAAACCAGCCTGAACATCTGGAAGTTCACAGTTCACATATTGCTGAAGCCTGGCTTGGAGAATTTTGAGCATTACTTTACTAGCATGTGAGATGAGTGCAATTGTGCAGTAGTTTGAGCATTCTTTGGCATTGCCTTTCTTTGGGATTGGAATAAGAACTGACCTTTTCCAGTCCTGTGGCCACTGCTGAGTTTTCCAAATTTACTGGCATATTGAGTGCAGCACTTTCACAGCATCATCTTTCAGGATTTGAAACAGCTCAACTGGAATTCCATCACCTCCACTAGCTTTGTTCATAGTGATGCTTTCTAAGGCCCACTTGACTTCACATTCCAGGATGTCTGGCTCTAGATGAGTGATCACACCATGGTGATTATCTGGGTCTTGAAGATCTTTTCTGTATAGTTCTTCTGTGTATTCTTGCCACCTCTTCTTAATGTCTTCTGCTTCTGTTAGGTCCAGACCATTTCTGTCCTTTATCGAGCCCATCTTTGCATGAAATGTTCCCTTGGTATCTCTAATTTTCTTGAAGAGATCTCTAGCCTTTCCCATTCTGTTCTTTTCCTCTATTTCTTTGCATTGATAGCTAAAGAAGGCTTTCTTATCTCTTCTTGCTATTCTCTGGAACTCTGCATTCAGATGCTTAAATCTTTCCTTTTCTCCTTTGCTTTTCGCTTCTCTTCTTTTCACAGCTATTTGTAAGGCCTCCCCAGACAGCCATTTTGCTTTTTTGCATTTCTTTTCCATGGGGATTGTCCTGATCCCTGTCTCCTGTACAATGTCACGAACCTCATTCCATAGTTCATCAGGCATTCTTATCTATCTGATCTAGTCCCTTAAATCTATTTCTCACTTCCACTATATAATCATAAGGGATTTGATTTAGGTCATACCTGAATGATCTAGTGGTTTTCCCTACTTTCTTCAATTTAAGTTTGAATTTGGCAATAAGGAGTTCATGATCTGAGCCACAGTCAGCTTCTGGTCTTGTTTTTGCTGACTGTATAGAGCTTCTCCATCTTTGGCTGCAAAGAATATAATCAGTCTGATTTCAGTGTTGACCATCTGGTGATGACCATGTGTAGAGTCTTCTCTTGTGTTGTTGGAAGAGGGTGTTTGCTATGACCAGCGTGTTCTCTTGGCAAAACTCTATTAGCCTTTGCCCTGCTTCATTCCGTATTCCAAAGCCAAATTTGCCTGTTACTCCAGGTGTTTCTTGACTTCCTACTTTTGCATTCCAGTCCCCTAAATGAAAAGGACATCTTTTTTGGGTGTTAGTTCTAAAAGGTCTTGTAGGTGTTCATAGAGCCATTCGACTTCAGCTTCTTCAGCATTAGTGGTCGGGGCATAGACTTGGATTACTGTGATATTGAGTGGTTTGCCTTGGAAACAAACAGAGATCATTCTGTCATTTTGAGATTGCATCCAAGTACTGCATTTCGGACTCTTTTGTTGACCATGACGGCTACTCCATTTCTTCTGAGGGATTCCTGCCCGCAGTAGTAGATATAATGGTCATCTGAGTTGAATTCACCCATTCCATCCCATCTTAGTTCACTGATTCCTAGAATGTCGACGTTCACTCTTGCCATCTCCTGTTTGACCACTTCCAATTTGCCTTGATTCCTGGACCTGACATTCCAGGTTCCTATGCAATATTGCTCTTTACAGCATCGGACCTTGCTTCTATCACCAGTCACATCCACAGCTGGGTATTGTTTTTGCTTTGGCTCCATCCCTTCATTCTTTCTGGAGTTATTTCTCCACTGATCTCCAGTAGCATATTGGGCACCTAATGACCTGGGGAGTTCCTCTTTCAGTATCCTATCATTTTGCCTTTTCCTACTGTTCATGGGGTTCTCAAGGTAAGAATACTGAAGTGGTTTGCCATTCCCTTCTCCAGTGGACCACATTCTGTCAGACCTCTCCACCATGACCCGCCCGTCTTGGGTGGCCCCACAGGACATGGCTTAGTTTCATTGAGTTAGACAAGGCTGTGGTCCATGTGATCAGACTGACTAGTTTTCTGTGAGTATGGTTTCAGTGTGTCTGCCCTCTGATGCCCTCTTGCAACACCTACCCTCTTACTTGGGTTTCTCTTACCTTGGGTGTGGGGTATCTCTTCACGGCTGCTCCAGCAAAGCACAGCTGCTGCTCCTTACCTTGGACGAGGGGCATCTCCTCACGGCCAGCCCTCCTGACCTTGAACATGGAGTAGCTCCTCTCAGCCCTCCTGCGCCCGCGCAGCTGCTGCTCCTTGGATGTGTGGTAACTCCTCTCGGCCGCCGCCCCTGCTTAGGTTACCAAACTTCAAATCATGAAGAAGTTTTCAGGTGCCCAGGCAGAAAAATACCAAATCAATACAAGAGGGAAAGTTGGGGTAGCATCAGACTTCTCCATGTTCAACAGCAGGAGACCACGAAGAAATGCCCTCAGCACTCGGAGGGAAAAAAAGTGTGGTCAAAGTCTAAAGGCAGCAGACGGGCCTTCAGATGTGTGAGCCTGTCTTGAAAATACTATCCGAAGAGGAAAGGCAGAAAACTGGGAGTAATTCAAGCTAAGGAACCCAGACAAGAAGACCTGGTGGCGAGCAGTGCGTCCATTCACGCTCAGAGCAGAATAGGAGCGTGTGGAACTCCCAGCAAAATGAGAGCCCTGCAAAAGAGCAGAGGTGGGGTGTGCGAGAAGCGGAGGGACGGGGTGCAGGGGGTTGGCATGCTGTCTATAGTGACATGGCTGGATGGTTGGATGGCTTCAGCAGCTCAGTGGACATGAGTCTGAGCAAGCTCTGGGAGTTGGTGATGGACAGGGAGGCCTGGCATGCTGCAGTCCATGGGGTCCCAAAGAGTCGGACACGACTGAGTGACTGAACTGACTGACTGACTCCAATGAAAGCTTAATGCAGAAACACCAACAGCTATATAGCCTTTTGAGATGGTTTCAAAAAATAATTTACTTCCTTGTCTATAGAGGGATCCTACAGGTACAGATATCTCTTGTGGTTCTGAAGCATTTATCGAAGGTCAAATAACGCCTCCAGCTTCCTTTTTCTATCATATCTAAGCGCAAAATAAACAGCCTTCTCATATTTTCCAAGTGTGTAACACGACTCCATTCTTACCCTGTTATTTCTGTTTGCCAATCACCTGCCTACCATTTCAGTTGTATTTAGGGTTAGAGATCTGTCAACACTGACATTCAGCAAATGTTTATGCTGGTTATTTGGGGGCGGTGGCATCTAGGGTGGTTTGCGACTTTCTCCTTTGGGGACTTATGTGCCGTTTGGATTTTTATGATAAGCATGTACCATGTTAACCAAAAAGATCAAAATCACTACTCAGAAACACTGAAGAGAATGTTATAGTGAGTGTAGCCAACACCAACCAGCCTGGAGCACGGGGGCTCCGTGGCCTGTCCTGGGCTCAGCCCACCTCCAATCACGGGCCAGTGGACACGGGAGGAGGCTTCTGGGGGCAGATGAGTCTCGCTGGACCTTGGCGGGCAGGCTTGGAGCCTCTGTCTTGCCAGGCGTTCCAAGGATCTAACCTTCCTGGGTCTGCGAGGTAGATAGGTAGATGGTGTCACCCCATCTTATGGGTGGGGAAACTGAGGCCAGAAAGAGAGAGAGCAGGGGCAGGGCATGGCAGAGCCCAGACCACGGGCGCACAGCACAGGCTGGACAGGAGCCTGGTGCAGAAAGCTGACAACAGAGCTCAGAGCGGGGGTCCGGACAGCAGTTGAGCGGGACCCCGAGGGCGGGTGTCCCGGGCGGGGGGAGGGAGGTCGCTCACAGAGGCGCTGAGGGCGGACCTGGGGGCACAGTGGGGACGTCCTCTGACTAGAGAAAGAGGCTGCATGAGGAGGGGGCGGCGGTGAGGGCCGACCCACCCCCTGCAGACCTGGGCTGCCTGCAGCAGTGGGCAGTGAGGGGCTAGGCGGCACGACCCAGTGGGGACCCCCAGGCCCAGAGAGGAGGGGCCAGGGAGACTGAAGCCCCAGTGCAGCAAAGTCTCTGTGTGACCGCGGCCACACCCAGCTCTCAACCTTGCCACCCTCCAGGAGGCCAGGAGGGCTCCGTCGCCTCCAGAGTCATCAGTTACGCAGCGAGTGGCAGGACTGGCTGCTGCTTCCTCGTCCTCCCCAGCCCAGGGCCTGGGACCTGCAGCTCAGGACTGGGCTTTGGACCCCCTGTCTGGCCACGTCTGACCGTCTGGGAGGTGGTCACCACCTAGATAGCAGAGGGGCCACCTCCCAGAGGTCTGGCCCCCGAGTCCAGCCTGCCGCTGGGTGGCCTTGGCCCAGCGGGTCAGCCTTCTCACCATCCAGGCCCAGACCCGCGCAGGGCCCAGGACACCTACCAAGAACATCAGTCCTGCCCCTCCTCATGTGGACCTCTGAAACTCCCCCCTCCCTCCCCGCAGATGGAATTCCCAAACCCCACTCCACCCTCCAGGACTCAGAAACCACCCCACAGGACAAGCTGGGAGTAAACAGTGCAGGCTTTGAAGTCCCATAAACTTTATCTGAATCACAGCTCTGCCACTCACCACCTTTGACCCAGGCTGAGTGCACTAACCTCTCAGAGCCCTGGGCTCCTCAGACGTAAGATGGAGATGATATTATCCACATGTGTCTCTGTCACAGGTAAGGGGCCTGCACACAGCAGAGGCCCCTCCTGCCGGCCCCGCCTCCGAGCCACAGCCACAGCTTCCTTCCCACCTGATCCCACTCAGCTAACGGCCTTGGGCAGGCTGGGCCTTGTCTCCAGCAGCAGGCAGCCGAGGACAATGGTCGACCCTCTCGGGCCTGGGGGAGGGCAGGGCAGGCTGTGGGCTGGACACCCGGTGATCACGGCTGCCCAGTGTGATGATACCCCACATGCAATTTAAGTCTTTGAGCAGCTGCACTTAAAGAAGTGAAAAGAAGCAAGTGAAATTAATTTTAATAATATTTTTATTTAACACAATATACCCAAAATATTAGGGCTTCCCTGGTGGCTCAGCTGGTAAAGAATCCGTCTGCAATGTAGGAGACCCTGGTTTGATTCCTGGGTCGGGAAGATCTGCTGGAGAAGGGATAGGCTACCCACTCCAGTATTCTTGGGCTTCCCTTGTGGCTCAGCTGGTAAAGAATCCGCCTGTAATGTCGGAGACCTGGGTTCGATTCCTGGGTTGGGAAGAGCCCCTGGAGAAGGGAAAGGCTACCCACTCCAGTATTCTGGCCAGGAGAATTCCATGGACCGTATAGTCCATGGGGTCGCAAAGAGTCGGACACGACTGAATGACTCTCACTTTCGTCCAAAATATTATCACTTCAGTATGTAATCAATACAAAAATTGTTCTAATATTTTTACATTCTTTTTCTCCTATGAAGTATTTCTTCAGACTGGCCCCAAGGTTTCTCCCCACTTCACCCCACACATCAGTGACAGCCTGGGAGGGGTGTGAGTCCCAGGGTGGACCCACTCTCCCAGCTCCACCTCAGAGGGGAGCAGACACCCGGGCCCAGGCTTGGCGCTTCCCTGGAAGGAGCCAGAACCCCTGCCCCTGGGGAGGCCTGAGAGGCCCTGGCCTCCTGCCTGGTCTTGCCCACCGGGCGGCCGGTCGGGCTTGGGATCCTGGGGGGGTGGGGCATAACCACACCTCATGGTGACACCCCCTCACTTCAGCCAGCACGCATTGCCCACCTCAATCCTGGCACGTCTGTGGGTGGTTGTTGGGTGATGGGAACTCCCAGCCCAGCAGAGACACCCACTGGGCGCACTCTCCCTTGTGCCCACTCCTCACCTCGACCTGGCCCCCTCCCCGGGGCAGCTGTGGGTCCTGGCAGGGCCCCCTCTTCATCTGTACAACTGGCAGGGACAGCCCTTATAGGGCATGAGAAACATACAAGGTGGCCGGTAAAGACCCAGGGCACACAGACGTCCTTGCTGAGTGCCTGGTCACTTCCTCCGGCCCCTCCTTCTAGGATACTGCCCCATGAGGGCCTCCTACCAGCCCCCTTCACAGTGAAGGGGTGTCCCCAGTGACCTGACCGCACCCTTCTCTGGACCAGGCCCGGTGCCAGGCCCTCAAAGTGGGTCTCTCAGAGCCCACAGAGCCCCCGGGTCCCTGGACCTGGGCGCAGAGCAGGGCTGCTCCTGGTGGCTCCCACTCTGTATCTCCTTTTGGTATTAAGGTTTCAAATACTGTTATTTGAATATCCATTTGCTCATCTGGCTGTGCCGGGTCTCGGCTGCAGCACGGGGGATATTTCATTGCAGTGTCTGGAATCTCTAGCTGTGGCTGTGGGTTCTAGTTCCCTGACCAGGGATCAAACCTGGGGCCCCTGCACTGGGAGTGTGGAGTCTTAGCCACTGGACCACCTGGGGGGGGGGGTCCCCAAGTACTGATATTTGGAAGGAGACTTCTGGGGCCCCTAAATGTGTAAGTCTCACATTTACAGCCTCTCGCCTGATGGACTGGGACACGGAGGCGCCATCACACATAGCGAGATGCCAGCTGGGCGCTGAGGCTGAGGCTCTCATGACTATGGTGGGGGGGGGCGGGATGGGGGGGGGCAGGTCTGCAGCAGGGGGCTGCCAACACCTGCAGGCCCCACTGCCCTTCCCCAGGCCAGGGTGGGGGCCGGCCTCCCCGGCAGCTCAGACTCACCCTCGTCTGTCAACACCCAAGGGGCAGAGCGCCAGCCTCAAGCGCCCAGCTTCCTGGGGCCCCAGCGGGCACCACACTTGGGCAAGCGGAGAGCTCAGAGGCACGAGTGGACTCAGCCTGGACCCTGCTAGCTCAGCGAAGTCACCAAATCGGGCTGGGGGCACCCAGGGGCCCTCCACTGAGGACACTCTGAGGGGCCCTGTGTCCAGGAGGGCAAGGCCGTCGAGTAAAGGCTTTGCACACACAAACTGGCACCTGGAGCAGCGGGGGGAGGGGGAGACAGGCCAGCGCGGGCAGTGGGGATGTAGGGGCCGGGGCCACGGGAGGGTCCCCGCCCGACGCTGCTGAGTGACTGCCCATCAGGCCCCGCCCCGCACGGCTGCGCTGCGTTAGGAGCTTCCAGGCCTCACCCGCCCCGGCGCAGGCCGCAAGTTCTTGCCTCCTTCCGGTCCTCAGCTCCTCTGCGGGGCGGGCAGGGTCCTGCTGAGTCCCAGGAGGCTCTGCCAGCCCGCGGCCTCATCTCCCTGCGTCTCCTGCCCGCCGCCCTCCTCCCTCGGCCAGGGCCGGTACACCGACGGCCGGGAGGCGGGGGGGGGGGGGGGGCCGTCGCGGTCCTCGCGGAGAAGGGCTGGGAGCGCGCAGATCACAGGGCGTGAGCTGCCGGCGGCTTGGGGCGGCAGGCTGGGAGCCGCGTCTCAGCGCTTGGGAAGCGGGGTGCAAGCTCGGGCAGCTCCCCTGACGCAGGCGGGGAGGGGGGCAGGAGCCGCGCCGGGCCCGGGGCGGGGAGGCCCTCCGGCCGGCGTCCTGCGCACTCAGTGCACGTTTCCTGGGAGTCCGGAGCCCACACCCTGGGCCTGGCCTCCTGGTGGGGCCGGGCGGCCTTGCCTACATCTGGAAGAGGAGGCTCCCGGGTGGCAGCTCCCTGGGCGAGGCCGGGCCTCGGGGCCGGGCGGGTCCACTAGCCGCAGTGCCCAGGGATCGACAGAGCCGCACCCCCGCCGCCTGGAACAGTGGGAGCGCCTCATCCCCCCTCCCGGGACCAAACCCACTCCCGCCTCCCCGCCATGATATGGTCCGACCGGCCCTGGCCCTATGGAAGCAGGAGCAAGCCTGGCTTCCACAACTGCGGGGGGAGACCAGCCGCGTCCTGCCGGAGAAAGAAGAGGAGTTCCGCAGGCGCCCGCCCAGGGGCTGACAGGGAGCTTGGCGGTGCCTGAGATGCTGTCGGGATGCGCCAACACGGACCAACTCCCTAATCATTTAAACACAAAAGACACCTCTCAGGAAGTTTGAAAACGGAAAGCTCGGCAGCACGGGGAAAACCCAGGAACGGTGGGAGGAGCTCGCCTGCCCCCATCCCTCCTGCCCTGCGGCCCTAACCCCCGCCCCCGGCCCCGCGGGTCACAAGCACACACGGTCATTCCAGCCCGCTGTCCTGGGACAGCTGCAGCAGTGGGACAGGACAACGGACGGCGGTGGCTCTCAGCGCCGGCTACAGGCTCCCTGAGTCCACGGCCCTGTGGGCGCCTGCCTGAGCTGTGAGCGGGGCTCAGCCTCAGGGGCGGCGCGGGCTGGGCTCCCATCCAACAGGGACTCCCACGTCCCCCAGCAGCTGGCCCTGAGCTAGGAGGGCATCCCGGCTCCCCCAGGAGGAGGGTGTGAGGGGCAGACAACACAGAGGAGAGCCCCGCAGAGGATGGCCAGGGGTGGGGTGCAGGCTGGCCCGGCTCCACCCTGGCCGTAGGTCTGGGGCTTTGCTAGGCAGGGCGGTCACCCCCAAGGAAGGTTGGTGCTGGCCGGCCACAGACCCAGGTGGGTGAGAAGGTCGCTGCCGTGGGAGATACTGAAAAGAAGAGCTCGCCTGCCCAGGGGTCACCCTCCCGGGGCCTGTGCCCAGCCTGCCCCCACATCACGGTCATCATGTCCCAGGAGACAGCAAAGCAGGCCGTCCTCGGCCACGCCCTCCTCCGGCCACGCCCTCCTCGGCCACGCCCTCCTCCGGCCACGCCCTCCTCCGGGCACGCCCTCCTCGGCCACGCCCTCCTCCGGCCACGCCCTCCTCCGGGCACGCCCTCCTCCGGGCACGCCCTCCTCCGGGCACCCACCCGCCTGCTCCTGGCTGGACAGGAGGGGCCCCCACCGCCAGGTAGGGTGTCCCGTGTGAGCTTCTGCCCATGCCTGCCGTGGTGTCCTCTGCCAGCGCCCTGTCCACTCTCCTTGGCCAAGGCCATGCTCTGTCCTCGACGGGCCAGTCTGCAGTCCTGCCTGGGCCGCTGAGCCAGGCCCTGGGGGCTCCACGCTCGCAAGGCCCCTGGCAGCACTCCCTGACCCTCAGAGGGACCCCGGCTCGCGGCCCGGGGAAAAGGGACGGGTCTGCCTGTCTTCCTGAGTCCCGGGGGGAAGGTGCTGAGGACATCTAAGCGGGTCCGGGCGGCAGTGCCAGAGAGAAGGTGGCATCTGGCTGGGTCCTGCTGGCCCTGCCCACCGCCCACCCCCACAGGCCGTGAAGGACACCCAGACCTCAGGGGCCTGCCTCCCGACCACCCCTGGGAAGCCCCTCCTGGTGACACCCGGTGCCCGAGCCCCGACACTGAAGACCCCAGGCTAAGGATGGCGGAGGGTGGGGGGTGGGGGCTGGGGGAGACACCCCTCCGCCACGCTGGGGACAGAGCTCCTGGTGCAGCATGAAGGTCTCCCAGAGGACCCCGAGGAGGGAGAGGGAGGACCTGCTGGAGCCCACCCTGTGGTTCCGGCTCCAGACGCCTGCTCCGCCCCACGCAGCCCCCTTCACTGAAGGGACGGTTTGCTGGGCCCGCTGCAAAGCCTGTGGCGCCACCTGGTGGTTACCTCTGCGATGGCAGGCCGCCAGGCCCGGGACTCGGGAGGGTGCTAGTGTTCTTGCCTGGAGAATCCCAGGGACAGGGGAGCCTGGTGTGCTGCCGTCTATGGGGTTGCACAGAGTCGGACACGACTGAAGTGACTTAGCTTAGGGTTAGGTATGGACCTAACAGAAGCAGAAGATATTAAGAAGAGGTGGCAAGAATACACAGAAAAACTATATAAAAAAGATCTTCATGATCCAGATAACCACGATTGTGTGATCACTCACTTATAGCCAGACATCCTGGAATGAAAAGTCAAGTGGGCCTTAGGAAGCATCACTACGAACAAAGCTAGTGGAGGTGATGGAATTCCAGTTGAGCTATTTCAAATCCTAAAAGATAATGCTGTGAAAGTGCTGCACTCAATATGCCAGCAAATTTGGAAAACTCAGCAGTGACCACAGGACTGGAAAAGTCAGTTCTTATTCCAATCCCAAAGAAAGGCAAGGCCAAAGAATGCTCAGACTACCACACAACTGCACTCATCTCACACGCTAGTAAAGTAATACTCAAAATGCTCCAAGCCAAGCTTCAATAGTATGTGAACCGTGAGCTTCCAGATGTTCAAGCTGGATTTAGAAAAGGCAGAGGAACCAGAGATCAAATTGCCAACATTCGCTGGATCATCGAAAAAGCAAGAGAATATTACAGAAACATCTATTTCTGCTTTATTGACTATGCCAAAGCCTTTGACTATGTGATTCACAACAAACTGGAAAATTCTTCAAGAGATGGGAATACCAGACCACCTGACTTGCCTCCTGAGAAATCTATGTGCAGATCAGGAAGCAACAGTTAGAACTGGACATGGAACAACAGACTGGTTCCAAATTGGGAAAGGAGTATGTCAAGGCTGTATATTGTCACCCTGCTTATTTAACTTACATGCAGAGTACATCACGAGAAACGCTGGGCTGGAAGAAGCGCAAGCTGGAATCAAGATTGCCAGGAGAAATATCAATAACCTCAGATAAGCAGGTGACACCACCTTTCTGACAGAAAGCGAAGAAGAACTTTCATTAAAAAAAAAAAAAAAGCCTCTTGATGAAAGTGAAAGAGAGTGAAAAAGTTGGCTTAAAACTCAAGATTCAGAAAACGAAGCTCATGGCATCCGGTCCCATCAGTTCAATGGCAACTAGATGGGGAAACAGTGGAAACAGTGACAGACTTTATTTTGGGGCTCCAAAATCACTGCAGATAGTGACTGCAGCCATGAAATTAAAAGATGCTTGTTCCTTTGAAGAAAAGCTATGACCAGCCTAGACAGCATATTAAAAAGCTGAGATGTTACTTTGCCGACAAAGGTCCATCCAGTCAAAGCTATGGTTTTTCCAGTAGTCATGAATAGATGTGAGAGTTGGACCATAAAGAAAGCTGAGCACCAAAGAATTGATGCTTTCGAACTATGGTGCTGGAGAAGACTCTTGAGAGTCCCTTGGACTGCTAGGAGATCCAACCAGTCCATCCTAAAGGACATCAGTCCTGAATATTCATTGGAAGGACTGATGCTGAAGCTGAAACTCCAATCCTTTGGCCACCTGATGCAAAGAAGTGACTCATTGGAAAAGATCCTGATGCTAGGAAAGATTGAAGGTGGGAGAAGAGGATGACAGAGGATGAGATGGTTGTATGACATCACTGACTCGATGGACATGAGTTTTAGTAAACTCCAGGAGTTAGTGATGGACAGAGAGGCCTGGCGTGCTGCAGTCCATGGGGTCCCAAAGAGTCGGACATGACTGAGCAACTGAACTGAACTGAGGGGTTCCCCAGTGCCCCACCAGCCCCTCCCCCTCCAAGCCCTGCCCTGCCCACACCCTCCCCACTCCTGGCCCCCACGCTGCCAGACCCCACTGCCCACTTGCTTCTTCCTCCTCCTCCTCCAGCCGCTCCTGGCTCACAGCCTGGCCCCCTGGTGTGAGCACAGGGTGGGAGGTCTGGGGGGGGTCTGGGGGAGGGTCTGTGATCACCTCCACCGTGCCAATCAAAGCCTGGGCTGAAGGACAGTGAGTAACTTGCTCAAGGCCACATTTCCGGTAAACGACAGTGCTGGGATGGGAGGACACGCGCAGGACGCCCAGAGCTCCCTGGTGGGGTGGGGGGGCGCGGCGTAGGGGCCCAGCGGAGCCCCAGGAGCCTGCAGCCTGGGACAGGCCCTCCCCGGGCGGTTGGGAGGACAGTGAAGAGAACACTAAACTGGGAGTTAGAATTTAAGCTAGCCCTGCCCTAACTGGCTGTGGGGCTCTGAGCAAGGCCGTCTCCCTCTCTGGGCCTTGCTGGTCCTACAGGAAGTCCCGCCAGATGATTTCCATGGGCTGGGGTCCCGGCCTTAGCTTCTTGGGTGCCCGAGTGCATTCATCCAATGTCTGGAATGGGCCTCAGGCTGCAGGTGAGGGTGGTAACCCCTCCCCCTTCCACTGCAGGGAGCAGGGGAGCCAGGCCTCTGGTCCCCTCTGTCCCAGCAGCTGGGGTGAAGGAGGCCGGTCCAGGAGCCGGGGATGACACCATCGAGTTCCGGCAGGGCTCAGAGTGCATTCCCGCTCAGGACCCCGGAGGCAGGCAGGACCACCGTGCCAGCCAGTCTGGGGGAAGTCCGAAACTCAGGTGGCTGGGTGAGCTGCCCAAGGTCCCCTGGTGGGCAGCCAGATGTCCTCTGCCTGCCACGCCCCGGGACCACTGCTTGGGGATGTCACTCTCTCCTTCACCCCACCTCCCCGGGGTCCTGTCACTGCAGCTGCGGAGCCTGGGAGAGCTGCCGCCCTGGCCTCTCTGCCTCTGAGGTTCATGGACCACGATGCCCAGGCTCGGCTCCAACCTCCTGGGCCTCCCACAGCCCTTTCCCCTGGGGCTGGAGTATCTCCCAGAGGCTGGTGGCCAGGGACTGGACAGGACACTCCAGGCGGGAGCCTGATGCCTGGGCCTGGTCTAGCCCTGGGCCAAGCAGCCCGTTATGGGCCTGGAGAAGCTGCACCAGGTCTCAGGAGAGACCACAACCAGTACGTTGGTCACCCTGTGGCCAGAGCTGTGTCCCCTGAAGCTCGGTCAGCTCCTACTCCAGGAGGGCCAGGCCACACACGGCCCTCTAACCCAAGACAGTGGGTCTCTTTCCTGTTGAGAAATGCCAAACTCCTGCCATTTATTATCACAGCCAACATCACAACATTATTACTATCAGTGCTAATATTAGTGGTGGGCCCTCAGAGTAATTTTGACATGTATTGAAGTTTGGGAACTACCCTCACCGGGGAATGGGACATAATGTACGAGCCCCAGCGAACTGAAAATGTGAAGCCTCTTGTTTAAAAATGATTATGAATTTCAAGATAGCAACAGCAGAACCTTAAGCCAAGTGAGAGCCCGTGCAAGTGTGGGCTCTCCCAGCCACAACCGGAGCTGTCCCTAAACTCATTCTAAGACCCAGGAGTCCCATCTTCCACCCCCACACCACCCCGTGGGCTCACCACTGTTCTCAGCAGGAGGTTCCAAGGACTCCAGAAAGGCGGAAGTGAGAGTTGCTCGGTCGTGTCCCACTCTGCGACCCCGTGGGCCATACAGTTCATGGAACTCTCCAGGCCAGAATACTGGGTGGGTAGCCTCTCCTGTCTCCAGGGGATCTTCCCAACCCAGGGATGGAACCAAGGTCTCCTGCATTGCGTGTGGATTATTTACCAGCCAAGCCGCAGAGGAAGCCCAAGAATACTGGAGTGGGTATCCTACCCCTTCTCCAGGGGATCTTCCCGACCCAGGGATGGAACCCAGATGGTAGCCCCAAGTCACATTTCATTGTCATTGGTTGGCTGCTGCCACGTTTTCGCAGCCAATGAGAGAGGGAGGCGTGGGCGTGTCCGGGAGGAGGGGCGGGGCTAAGGGGCACTGGGAGCTGGCGAGGCTAGCGCCTGGGCTGCGAGGGCAGGTGTCGCCGCAGGTGGGCTCACAGGAAGAAAGTTACCATTGTTTGGTTCTCTTTTTCATTTCCTCTCACCACTGCAGACGTCCCCCAGCAATCCTATCTTATCTTCTATGACTCAATGCAGATGTGCTTTGGAAATTATGTACAAATAAAAGGCAGTATCATGTAGCTTAAGAGACGGACATGGGAAACATCTCCCCCGCTTTAAAATTTGGAACCGAAGACACGAAACTCAGTTGAATAAATCTGCAATGTTTGTGACCTGAATTCGTGCATTCAATACCACTCTTTTGAGTAAGATATTTTACATTTAAAAACTTCTTAAAATGAATTGGGAGAGGAAGGGGAGAAATGAGAGGGGTTTTTGTGTATGTGTGTTCAGAGAAAGAGAGGAATTCTATTCAAGTGTTTTATGCAACAGTTACACACGAGTGTAAAAAAAGTATTTTTTTCTGTTTTAAAGAATGACTAACAGAAAATTTCACGATACTTGCACAAATGAAAGAAAAAGATCTTGGTAGGTTCCCTAAAGGCCTCCCCTTGGCCAAGCTGCAATTGTTTCCTTTTCCTCTAGCTCTGCACCCCCACCCCGAGGGTAACCACTGGCTGACACCTGTGTGGATTAATCACCTATATCTCTTTATAGCTGTGCCACGTGTGTGCACATCTTTAAACAGCAGCCTGTTTAGTGTGCCTGGCATTGACCCAGACATAAATGGATGGACACAAGTGTGTATGCATGCATCATTCGTTTCTTGCTATCAAGTTGCTTTTGAGGTAAATCCATGTTGATTAGTAAAAGTTTTTCCAGTGACCGGATGGAAAAGTTGGACCATGAAGAAGGCCGAACACTCAAGAACTGATGCTTTTGAACTGTGGTGCTGCAGAAGACTCTTGAGAGTCCCTTGGACTGCAAGGAGATCAAACCAGTCCATCCTAAAGAACATCAACCCTGAATATTCATCGGAAGGACTGATGCTGAAGCTGAAGCTCCAATACTTTGGCACCTGATGCGAAGACCAACTCAATGGAAAAGACCCTGATGCTGGGGAAGATTGAAGGCAGGAGGAGAAGGGGGCGACAGAGGATGAGTGGCTGGATGACATCACCGACTCGATGGACGTGAGTTTGAGCACTCTGGAAGATAGTGAAGGACAGGGAAGCCCTTCATGCTGCAGTCCATGGAGGTGAAAAGAACTGGACCACAGCTTAGAGGCTGAACAACAGCGTCCTGTTTCTCTTCCCGTCCATACTCTACCGATGTGGATACTGGGTTGTTTCCAGCCTGTGGCTCTTGTAACAGTCACAGTGCCGCCATGAAATCTTTTCCGGGAGGCATGCATATGGAACATTTCTGGTCTAGACTATACACCTGGGGGTGGAACTGCTGGGTCAGGAGGTATCCTTCCTGGGATGGTCAGTTTTATGTGTGAGTTGGCTGGGATCAGGGAGGCCCTGATGGCTGGTGAAACATGGCTTCTGGTGTGTCTGTGAGGTTGTTTCCAGAAGACATCGCCATTGAAATCTGCAAACACTGCAGACAGTTCTCATCGGGGAGGTCTGAACAGAACAGGGAGGTGGAGGTGGGTGAGTCAGCTCTGTGTCCGAGCTGGGCCTCCACCTTCTGCTCTCAGTCATCCAGGGTGCAGGCTCCTGGGCTTTTGCAGTCACACCAGGATGTACACTGTTGACTCCCGGGGTCCAGCTCCTGGGAATTCCAGTCTGGGCTGGAACTCACCCGGCTCCCCTGGGCCTCCACAATGAGCCTCCCCAATCCCGCAGGGTAAGCCTCTTTCTGTCCATCCATATGTAACCTCCTGGTTCTGTTTCTCTGGAGACCCTCACCCATGTGATTGCCACGCTTCACCCGCTCAGGTAACGGTGGACTTTCTCTACCAGCTGTGGGCCAGAGTCCAACAGTCACCAGAACTGGGGCAGGCCATTCATTTTAGCCAGTCGGATAAAGGTGATGTGTTATACAACTGTGATTTAAATATTACAAATTAGGGTTTAGAGTTTAGGGTTTCACATGAGGTTGAACATTTTTCCATGTATTTCTGAGCCTATAATTGTGTTACCTCTTCTTGGGAAGGTCTGTTTGTGTCTTCTGTTCATTTTCCTCTTGAAATGTTTATCTTTTTCGCATTGATTTGAAGGAGTCTTTTAAAAAATAATTATATTTATTCATTTTCAGCTTGGCTGGGTCTCCATTGCTATACGGGCTCCTCGGGGGCTTTTCTCTAGTTGCTCACTGTGGGGCTTCTCACTGTGGTTGGTTCTCTTGTTGCTGAGCACGGGCTCTCGGGTGCGAGGGTTTCCGTAATTGTGGCTTCTGCGCTCTAGAGTGCAGGCTCAGGAGCTGCGATGCACAAGCTTTGTTGCTCCACAGGTGTTTCCCAGCCCAGGGATTGAACCCACGTCTCCTGCATTGGCAGGCGGGTTCTTTACCACTGAGTCACCTGGGAAGCCCCTGAAGGGGTCTTTATAGCCACGAATCACGGACAGTCTCTCTGATGTGACTGGGCAGCAGATCTCTAGTCCATTCTGTGGCTTATTCTTTCATGTTCTTTGTTCACTTTTGATAAAATGTGTTTAATTTTCATACATACAAATTATTTTTTTTCTTTTATGGCTTTGCTTTTGGAATCTTAACAAAAACCTTCCCTACCTCGAAGTAATATTTGCCTATTCTAGCATTTCCTAAGATTTAGCTTTGCTGCTTACACATACATTTTTCATACACCTGGAATTCATTTCCATGTTTAGACTAAGGCAGGGACTCAGTCTCAGTTGGTAGACCAGTTGTCCGGGAACAGACAGTAAACACCTCATCCCTTCCTGCTGATCTGTAACACCCACTGTGTCATGAATCAAGTTACCAAACAGGACTGGATTTATTCTTCCTGATCTTCCGTGTAATTTGTGTGAAATGTCCTGTTGGAATTTTTATTGAAATGCATTGAATCTATAAATGCATTTGGGGACAGCTGATCGATGTCTTTGTGATATTACCTTCCTGGCCAGTGATGTAGTCTGTCCATTTACTCATGCCATTTAAAATTTCCTTCAGGAGAGCTTTATAGTTTCTTCACTGTGCACATTAGACCTGCTCCTAGGTATTCTACTTGCTGCTGTTCTGAATGATGGCTTCCCTGGGGGCTCAGTGGAAAAGAATCTGCCTGCCAGCACAGGAGACACAGGAGACCCGGGTTTGATCCCTGGGTCGAGAAGATCCCCTGCAGAAGGAGATGGCAAACCACTCCAATATTCTTGCCTGAGAAATCCCATGAACAAAGGAGCCTGGCAGGCTATAGTCCATGGGTGAGAGAGTTGGATGTGACTTAGCAACTGAACCACAAGAACTGTCCTTGTGGTTCTGGCATCAGATTAGACTAATCTTATTTAATAAGGTGAAAAAACCCTTCTTTTTCTAGTCTCTGGGGAAGATTGTTAAGATTGAAAATGTTCCTGAAACATTCCCACCTATCAGACTTCTGGGCTCTTCTTTGCGGGAAAATGCTTAGCAACCAACTGAATTTCTTCAACGGTATAGGACTACTCAGGCTTTCTGTCTCTCCTTGAGTCTATTTTAGTCAATGGTTTTATCTAGGAATTCACACGTTGTTGAAATTTTCAAATGTCTAAACGTCATGTTAAAAAGCACCTTTTGTCTCCACTGAACCCGTGATGTGCTCTCGTCTTCATTCCTAATGTTTACATTTGCTATTGCTTGTTTCACTTGATTAAATCATAACAGAAGTTTGTCAGTATTTAACCATTTCAAAAAGACAGTCTTTGAATTTGATTTTCCTGTTGAAAAACGTGTGCTTTAATTCACTGGTTCCTTCTAAGTTATTCAAAGCTTAAAAAAAAATTGCTCTATTTTTCAAAAAGTTGTTTCATTTATTAGGGAATTCCCTGGCTGTCCGGTGGTTAGGACCCTCGCTCTCACTGCCAAGAGGCCCGAATTCCATCCCTGGTTGGGGAACTAGGATCCCCAGGATTTGCACAGGATTTGGTCAGACAGAGGTGGGCCGGAGACACAGGCTGGGGCTCAGGGAGGTCTCTCCACCACACAGACCCTGAGGACAGGCTCAGCTTTCACAGCCTTGGAACTAACTGCAGAAGAGCCCAGTTCCAATCAAACTCTTCCCTCCAGCCAGAAACCCGCCCTCCCCCCACTCATCACACCCCCATCACCCACCACCCCCCACCCCCCAAACCCCCCACTGCCCCCACCCCCTATCACCCTGGAGGCTGGTACAGAGACTCCGCACAGGAAATCAATCTCTCCCCAGTATGCAGACCCCAAATTCATTTGCAGAGGGTTTGTCTGTGTTAGCCAGCGTTTTAATGAAGAAACAGCATACAGAAAGCGTCTCCCCCTAGGGTGCATGCATACACACACACACACACACACACATGCCATCCAGCCCCGGCCCCGCCCAGGTCCTCTGACCCCTCGCTTTCCCCTCACCATGGGCACACGGACCCAGCTCTTCCCGCCCTCCCTCTAACAGCCCAGCCCAGGTATGGACTTAGGCTCCATCCTGCAGACAGACCCCTGCCTTCTGATCCCCAAGCGGGAGCCTTGTGGCCGTGCTGTCCAGCGACTCAGCTCAAGGCTGGGAGTCTGAACGCCTGCTTCTTCTGTGTCTTCCCCGAAGCCTCCACACCCCCCTGAAGGAGCTTCCCCCTCGCTCGCCTCCCCCTGAGGCTCTGGGCATGGCCAGCATCCTCCACCCCCTTGGATGGGCTCCCCAGGCGGGTGTGGTGTGAGGAGTGGAGCTTCAGGGATCCGCGGTCATCCGGAGGCTGAGGGGCCGGGCAGGGCCATTCCAGGGTGCGGCGGGGCTCATCGCTGGGCTCTGCAAAACACAGAGGACCAGGGTGCCGGGCTTGTCCCAAGGTGAACACAACCCCACAGGGGGCCAGGCCTGGGGGCTCTGCTATGGGGTCACAGCCACCAGATGCTCTCTGAGTTTGGGCCAGGTTCTTCTTCCCCGGCCCCTAGGGTCCCCAGACACTAGCGTGCACATGAGCCAGGAACTTCAAAATGTTCCTCCCCAGGGTTGAAAGGGTCATCACTGCACAAAAGTCAACTCTGAATAATTCAGAATGTTAGGAGTTACTTTTCCTTCTTGCTTTTCAAAATATAAGATGTTATCAGGGCAAAATGTTTTCTATTAACACATATTATTTGTCTTACTGAAAAGGAGACTATTGACAAGAGAGCCTCGTGGCCTGGGGGCACTACGTGTCCGTCGCTGGGCATGTTCACAAAGGCGGGTAGCAGCTTTCTCTCATTCAAAACAGGGGCAAGGGCAAGGCTGTTCTGGGACACTTAGGTGGGTGGCATGCAGCCCTCAAACCAAGAGCTGCTCACCTGTGATCTTGCCCACTGCATCTTACAGGTGAGCAAACCAGGGCCCCAGGAAGACCAGAGGCAGACGTTAAGTAAGGGAGTTCACAGAGAACCAGGCTGCGAACCTGCCCTCCTGGCCCCAGCCCACCCTCCCAGGGGACTCCCTGAAGACAGCTGGGGCTGCCCCCTGGCTCTCCCCTGGCCCCTCCTCCCCACAGCCAGCGCAAGCCCCAGCCGGGCAGCCTCACCCACGACGATGAGCGTGGCGGTGCTGACCGCCTGGCCCAGCGTGTTCTCGGCCACCGCCTTGTACTGGCCGCCGTCCGTGGCAGAGACGCTGGGGATGACTAGGGAGCACACACCCATCACGTCGGTGGTGTACGCGGCAGGGTGGTTGGCCAGGCTCTGGTCGTTCTTGAACCAGGAGACGTGCGGGCGTGGCTGGCCCTGCACGGCGCAGGTCATGCAGCACTCGCTGCCCAGGGGCAGCAGGTGGGGGCGCAGGCCCACCAGGAAGCGCGGCTTCTGGCTCAGGTCAGGCTCCCGGTAGCTCGGGGCCCTCGCCGCGACCTTGTCTGTGGCGGAAAGCGAAGGTCAGAGAGCCGGAAGGGTGGTGGGGAGCCGGGGGTGAGAAGCTCCTGGTGGATTTTTTCCCCCTGTACTACAAGCTAACACACGTACTGTGGGCAAATTGGAACATACACGAAATCAAAAGAAGAAATGAAAACTGAGCAGGACCTAAACCTACGGATGACCACAGCTAGCATCTGATGTGGAACCTTCAGACGCTTTTCCATTTTAGAAAATCGTGAAAAGGTACATCTGATTTTAGCGCCTGATTTTTCGGGCGACTACTTTGAAGTTTCGAATCTATCTATCTGGCCGCAAAGGACTATTCTCAGAGAAGCACTGACCTCTGTCTACTGCATCGCCCGCCTCTGACTTGAGAAGCCCCAGGGCCCCGCAGGCACCGGGCCCTCGCGGTCTCCCCGCAGAGGCGGAGCCTGAGGACAGGGACGGGGACCCGCCTCCAACCCCGCCCCTGGCGCCCTGGACGCCGAGCTCACCAGGCGGCTGGCGCGGGACGACCCAGGGCTGGCGCGTGTCCGAGGGCTCGCTGGCGCCCAGCTCGTTCTTGGCCACCACGCGGAAGTGGTACTCGTGGCCCGGGAGGACGCCCACCAGGGTGAAGCGGCAGTT
The DNA here is from genome assembly GCF_016772045.2 of Ovis aries. NCBI lineage: Eukaryota > Metazoa > Chordata > Mammalia > Artiodactyla > Bovidae > Ovis > Ovis aries. Next base: position 79,145,700 of record NC_056065.1, on the reverse strand, counting down.
GTGCAGGCGCTCGGCCGCCGGACGCCAGGGCGCGTGGGCCGAGGTGCGCATCAGCACCGCGTAATGCAGCGGCGCGGCGCCCGCCTCCGCCTCGTCCGGGGAGGGCTCCCACTCGATGGCCACGGAGCCCAGCGTGCCCTCCCGCAGCACGATGGGCCCTGGCGCCCGCGGGCGCGCTGTGGGGACAGAGCGCGAAGGCTGGGGCTCGCGTGCGCCTGACTGGGCCGGGGGCCCGTGGCGAGCCCTGCCCGGGGCTCCAGTCCTGCCCAGGTTCCCATATCCTGCCAGGGCCTAAGTCCTGGCCCAAGTCCCCGAGTCCTGCCCGACCTGAGTCCCTGAGAACTGCCCCGCCTCCCCGTGTCCCGCCCCAGGGCCTGAGTCCTGCCTAAGTCCCCAAGTTCTACCCTGGGTCCCCGAATCCTGCCTGGGTTCCCAAGTCCTTCCCAGGGCCCCTCTTCTTCCAAGGCCCTGGAAGACACCGTCTCCCCAGGCAGGGGAACCGGAGAGAACTGGGCCAGCCCCGCAGTTACTGCTGGAGGGCTGAACGCCTCTGAAGAGGCTCATTTGGATCCACCTCGTCAGTGACACAGCACGCGGGAACAGAGTGGGGCTTCCTAAGGCCAAGTTACAGAGCCCCCACTGTCGGCTGGTGGCTAGTTCTGGGTTTGAGAAAACCCCTCGGGGCCGGGCCGGGGGACCACCTTCATCCCAGGTGAGGACCACAGACAGTTCTTCCCAGCGCTCCTTGGGCCGATGGGATGGCAGTGACTGTCCCTGCTCACTGACCCAGAGGAAGGACAGCCGGGTCCTGAAGACTGTGCTCAACTGTCCCCAGGCACCCGGAGCAGGAGGACGGTGAAGCCCCGCTCCCTCGGCCCCTCCTGCTCTCTCCCTCTGGGTGGGCGCGCAGCGAGGGTCTGAGAGTGGCCCGTCTGAGTCCAGCCCAGGGCAGGCCAGCCTCACCTGTCACCCTGAGGCGGAAGCTGTAGGTGGCCTCCTCCCCGCGCAGGCTCCTCAGCACCACAGTGTAGACGCCACTGTCGTCGAGGCTGGCCGACGGGACCAGGAGCTGGGTGAGGCCGTCCTTGACGGTGACCACACTCCGCTTAGGCAAGGGCAAGCCATCCTTCAGCCAGGTCACCTCCGGGATGGGCGCGGCCTGGACACGGAGGAGAGGGGGCGAGAGGGGAGTTTGGTGGGAGGGACGGCTTTGCGCTGGGCTGGTGTGTGGGTTCGAGGAGAGGCCCTGGGGCGGAGCTGGCCCGGGAGAGGCTGGTGGACAGGTGGGCACAGTGGGGTTGAGGGGAAATGAGCGGGTGAGGGAGAGGCAGAGTGGCCGAGGGGGTAAGGGCCTTGCACGCCTCACACGTGCAGACACCTGGGCTTCGTTTTATGAGCCATGAGCTGCTGTTGTGAGGTTTGACCAGGAAAGCGTGATTGGCTCTGGGTTCACTGGACGAGGGGGCGCAAGGGCAGGGGGGAGTGGGGAGCACTCGTGGGAGGGGAGGACTCATGGGAGGAGTGTGCTGACCAGCTGGTGCTCAGGCCCAAAAGGCCAGTGGCTCGGGGGTCCCTGCAGGGGTCCAGCAGGGAGAGGATGGAGGCCTGACCCTGCCTGATGGCCGGGCCCCCTCTCTCAGCACTGGGCGTGAGTCACCTGGGGACACGAACAGTGACCGACCTCACGGGCTTGTCTGAGAACCCGAGAAATGACTGATAGACGGGAAGCTCAGAGCAGACACCCAGTGCGTCTTCCACGTTTTGACATCATTACCACTGTGATCATCGTGGTCTTAGTTAAGAACACGTGATTTAGAGATAGGCTGGGGTTTGAATCTGGCTCTGCCACCTGTGAGCTTCCTACACAGATGATGATGGTTTTAACAACAGCAATAGCAACAGTAATAATGATAGGTGATTCATCCTGGGTACTTGCCACTTGCCCAGCACTGTTTATGTGCTTTCAATTACGGATTCCTTGAATCCTCAGAACAACTCTTTGAGATGTTACTACTGTTAAACACGTTTGACAGAGGATGTGGGCACAGACGTTGAGATATGTGTCCAAAGTCGGTCAGTGCAGGCTGGGGTCAGAATTTGAATCCAGGCCACCCGGGCTTCTAACCACTCTGGCTGCTCAACCACGTGCCCACAGACAGGTGCTGCTGCTGGAGGTCGTCCTGAGTCAGAGGCAGGCTGCGTGCTCACACAACACTTTCTGAAGTCAAGGACCCCCTTCCCAGACCAAGGTGATGTGGGGTGGGCTTAGAGACGCAGTCCCGGGAGCCACCACCAGAGGGGCTTGCAGATGGGGGCGGAGCGAGAGCCGGGGCTCAGCACAGGGCTGTCTGCGGGACCCCCACACTCCTCTCCGCCACCGGACTTCCAGCACGAGCCCAGGTCCCCAACGAGCAGGGAAGAGAGGAGACCCTCAGGGCTGACACTGTCCCCCGAAGCTCAATACGTGTGCTCACCTCAAAGTAGATGGGCACACGGACCGTGTCCCCAGCTCTGACCGTCAGCAAGTCCTTCATGCCGGCATCTGTGCGGAACTTGGGGCGGACTGGAACACACGGGGTGGCCTGTCAGCTCCCTCTGCACTTGGGCCCCAGCCCTGGTCACGGCCGGGCGGGGCTGCAGGGGGACGCTGGGCTGCCCTGGGACGCCGAGACCCTGTGGGACATGGGATGGGGGCCCCTGCAGGACCTGGAGAGGGGGCTGGAGGGGATTCCTGCAGGGGAGCTGTGCTGGGCAGCCTCGGGGTCAGGCCTGCATGGAAACACTCCTGTGTCTTGTGATGAGACAACGACCCACTTGAGGCAGGAAGTGGCGGGAGAGCCCTGGAGTGGGGGCAGGGCCAGGACAAGGCTCTGGGCTCTGGACACAGACTCGGGGAGCTCTTCTCTGTGCGTCCCCCTTATCGTCACATGGACACCTGGGCTCCACTGGGACAGCCCAGTTTCAGCTTGGGCCAAAGACAGGCCAGCTGCTCCAGCAATGAAAGCCCCCCTGGGAAGAGACGGTCCTGCTTCCAAGGAACAGGGCCTGGGGGCCCTCTGCTCTGATGGGAGCCGGGCAGGAGCTGAGCGGCACTGGACCCTCTTGAGCCACACTCGGGAAGCAGCAAAGAGTGCTGGAGCGAGCCTGGGCCTTGGGGTCGGTCACCCAGGCTCTGCTGAGCGCCAGCAGCCAGGCCCAGGGCAGCGCACCCCTGACCCCTGACCTTGGTGTCCTCATCCGAAATCTGGGGAGAGTGCTGAGCTGGTAGGACTTGGCATGAGCCGTGATGAAAATGCATTTCCGCAAGGCCTCCCTCGCCCAGCGCCCTGCCCCTGCTAGGCGCCCAGGATGTGGCCCTTTTCTGAACTGGGGAGAGGCCCCGGGAAGGGCCTGGCCTGGAGGAGGGAAGGGGCCTCACCCGAGGCGGGCGCGGCTTCCACCGCCGAGCCCAGGGCAGTGGGCTGGCCAGGGCCCCCGTCGTTCACGGCCGTCACCCGCAGCAGGTAGCTCTCCCGGGGCCGCAGCCCCTTGGCCGTGTAGGTGGTGCCCTGCACCGTGCCCGCGTGGCACGGGCTCCACTTCAGGCTGGTCGAGGCTCGCAGCTCCACCATGTAGCCCTGCGGTTCGTCCCCGTCCTGGGTGTCGGGCTGAGCCCAGCTCAGGGTGATGCTGGTGTGTGACGTGTCCGTGACCTGGAGATCCCTCACGGGCCCCGGGGGTCCTGGGCGGGTACCACGGGGCGTCAGGAGTGGCATCACCGCTCCTGAGGGAAGCCCCCCTCAGTGGACCCTCCCTGGGTGGGCAGCCGGGGGTTCCTTTCTCTTAAGCTCTTTGCTGAAGCTCCTGCCTGGGCCCAAACCCTGACTGTCCTGGGCTCTTCCTGCATCTGCACCGCCGCCGCCGACCCCAGCTCTCCTCCTCCAGGAAGCCTCCCCCGACTCCTTCCACCCACTCCCCAGCCTGCCAACCCCCTTCCCCTAACTCCACCCGTCATTCCCAAAGCTGCTGTGTTCTTTGATGCGTCCTTGGGTCCCAGGATCCCTAAAGGCTAGAATTCTGCGTCTTTCTGTTCTGAGCTTTGAGCTCCTGGTCGAGACTGCCTCGGTGCCTGGTCCACACTCTGTGCTTTTTACCTGTAAAACGGGGCCCATCTGCCCGTGAGCTTTTCATAGCAAAGCTGTGATGTGTATAAAGGGCTTTGTGGGCTGCACAGTGGCCCAGGGCTCTGGCCTCCCAGCCTGGGGCACCACTTGGGGGTAGCCCCCCAGACTCCTTGAGTCTGTCCAAGCCCCATAGCCACCCTGCTCAGGGCCCGGCTGACACGGAAGGACGCCTCCGGCCGATCCATAGCGGCCAGGAGCTTGCTGCATGCCTGGGGCTTGTCAGCAGTGGGCCGTTGAGGTTAACAGCTCAGGGGAGGTGCACAGGGCAGCCATGTGCTGTGGAGAGATGCTTTGATGGGTGTTTTGTGGGAAAGGTATTCTGTGCTCGAATTTGGAAAATGCGGATCAAACAAAGCGGGGCAGCTTTCTCTCCTGGTGTCCCGGCTGCCTGCCGTGGGCACTGGGACCACAGGTAGGGCAGTTCCGCTCTAGACCGGGAGTTTCCCAAGCCCATACGTGCTTCCTGGGACCATGCCAGCGCCCGGTAGGTGATGAGCGAATGGAAAATTGGCGGTGAGCCTCCTCTGAGACCCCCCACCCCCCAGGGATGATGCCTCCTCACGGGAGAGAGTGGGAGCTTGCAGCAGTCGAGCCAGGGAGAGGCTGACCCAGGAACGTTCCGGGTGGGACTCTGCCAACCCCCACCTCTGGCCTGGGTCTGTCTCAGTGACGGCTCCCTAAATCATTCCTCACCCTCAAGGCCTTTCCACCTTCATTCCGCCCCTGACCCCGGCCCCCCGGGGGTCGGTACCCCACTTACTCATGGGGTCGCGGGCGAAGACAGCCTCCGACGGGGGTCCAGGCTCTCCCCGGCCGGAGGGGGCCACGGCCGTGACCCGGAACTCGTACTGCCAGCCTTGCCGCAGGTCCCCCACCGTCCACTTCTTCTCTGTGGGAGGCCCCTGCACATCAGTCCTGCCCAACCGGGCTGGCCTGGCCCTACATCTCTGCACGTCCTGCTGCCCCACCGGGAGGCCCGGTCCCCTCAAAGCGGAGGGCACTGTGCAGGGTCTCAGGGTCCCTGTGCGGTTCTGCCCCTGCCTCGCAGGGCAGCCTGGGGCAGGGGCCTTCAGCACTCAGCACCGCCCCCTCCACCTTGCAGGGCAGCCCAGGGCAGGCACCCCCAGCGCTTGGCGCCCCCGCGCCTTAGACCTGCTGTCCCACCTTGATTAAAGGGAGCCTGTCAGTGGTGGAGCCCAAGGTTCCCTCTTTTCAGAGACACGGAGGCTGAGCCCCAAGGAGCACGGCCTGCCGGGCATTCTGAGCCCCTGTGTCCTTGGGCCCGGGCATGGGCTTTTCTAAGTTCATCTGGGCCCAGAAAGCAGTTTCTCAGAATCGACTCCGTAGGGCAGGCGTGCGAACTGCTGCAGCCGAAGGCCCAGGGCCCCTCCTCCGCAAGGGAAGCTCACAGTGTGATGTGCGTGCACCCAGCCCAGAGAGGGGCCCCTGCTCTCCCGAGCGAGCGAAGCCCAGCCCAGCACGGCCAGGCGAATGGAGAAGAAGCAGTCAAGTCATCTGGCTTGATGCTGCCCCAACAAAAGACCCGGGCCGGGGGTCCAGCGAGGCTCTGGAGGCCAGGACGGTGCCCACCACCCCCAGGCCGCTCACCGGGCACTGGATCCTGGTTCACAGCCACCCAGGTGTTGCTTCCCTTCTTGCGCTTCTCGATCAGGTAGCCGAGGATGTGGGCGCTGCCGGGGCCCCGGGGCGCCGTCCAGGACAGAGTGACGCCCTGGCTGGAGGCCGATAGGATGGACGGCGGGGGCGGGGGCCCAGGCCGAGCTGTGGGGGGAGGAGGTGCTGGTTGGCCATGGCTGGGAGAGGCCCCAACTCCTGGGGGGCGCCTGGAGGAGGAGCGGGCCCTGGGGGAGGCCACTTGCAGCCCCTTCTGGGGGCAGCCAGGGTGGGAGTCAGCCCACAGTGGAGGCAGGAGTGACGGAAATAGGGAGGTACCGTGCCCTGGGGGAAAAGAGCCAGCCCTGAGCCCCTCCACCCCGAGCCCCTGGGAGGTGCCCCAGAAGGAGGAGCCTTGGAGAGCGGCTTTGCCGTCCACCCCGCCCCACAGAGCCACAGCTGGACAAGACCCCTGCGTCCTGCCCACTGATCCAGCCTCCAGGTCCCAGAGAAGCCTGGAGACCTCCCAGCCTCTGGGCACGGTGTGGAGCCCAGCAGTGTCCCTGCCCCGGTCCTCCCGTCCACTCACCCTCAGGTGCCACCAGCACCTCCTCAGACTCCAGGGCCTCCCCGGGCCCCTCCGCAGTCACGGCCCGCACGCGGTAGGCATACTTCTTGCCCTGCTCCGTGTGGGCGTCCGTGAAGGTGGTGCTGTCTGAGCGGGTCTCGCCCACCTTCAGCCACGCGCTCCGGCCGGCCTGCCGCCGCTCCACCTCGTAGTGCTGCAGGGCCCGGCCGCCGTCGTCCTTCGGGGGCCGCCAGCGCAGGTGGACTCCAGCCCCATGGCCGTCCTGCACCTCCAGGGGGCCCTGCGGGGGCTGGGGCTTGTCTGGGGACCCCCAAGAGGAGCAGGAAGAGAGGGGGAGTCAGGGGGGCCGCACTCCCCCCTCAGTGGACGCGCTTGCCTGCAGTGGAAGGCCTAGGCGGGCTTCACCTCGAGGGGCCCTGCTCTCCACCCCTGACACGCACAGCCCTCAGGAATGACACGGAAGGCACCCGCCTGCAGGGGCTCTGGTCACAGGCAGTGCCCCCGGTAGCTGTGGGCTACAGAGCGGAGCCTCCCTGCCTGGGCTCTCCACGTGGACCACGAGGAGCCCAATTGACGTGACTCCAGGCAGGGGCCACCACCCACCCCATGACACCCCCAGGAGATACTTGGCCAGTCTCCCCCGAGGAGCCCCCCTGGTTTGTCTAAGCTGCATCTTCCAATCAGCGTGAGGAAGGCACGTCCAACTTGGGCAGGTTTGGTCATGGGCAGTGCACACACGGGGGTCAGTGTTGTGGGGGGCTAGGCGGGGCCCAGGATGGGGTGAGGGCCAGGCTGGCACCTAGGACTTGCAGGGTGAGCTCGGCCTGCGTGGAGCCGCCCTTGCTCCTCAGGGTGACGCCGTACTGGCCTCGGTCCTGCCTGCTGGCGCTGGGGAGGCACAGCCGCGTGAAGCCGTCCCCCACGGCCACCTGGGCGCCACGGCCACTGCCGCCGGCCACCTCCTCCCCATCCTTCCTCCAGGTGGCCTGGACCGGGAGGCAGCTCTGGAAGGGGACCTTCATGGTCACTGGCTTCCCAGCCTTGACCACCAACGGCTCCCTCAGCTGCGCGGCGACGTCCGGAGTGATGACTGGGGGGTCTGGGGGGCACAGGGCACGAGAGTCAGAGCTGCGGGAGGAGGGGCCCCAGGGGTCTGCATAGCACAGGGCCCGGGAGTCAGGGGTGGGGGTCCCTGCGGGCCAGACCTCCCCGAGGACATGCTCACGAGGAGGGGGAGTGTTCGGGCTGTTCGTTACAACAGCATCAACCTCTCGATGGAGAGCGAGACGGGACGTGGGCCACAGGCCAGGGACACATCCAAACTCTCAGCCCTGGCGTGCATCACTGGCTGAGAGCTGGCTGGCTGGGAGGGCGGGGCCGGGCCTCACCGTGGACGGTCAGCGTGGCCTCGCTCTGCTGGCCGCCGGCTGCAAAGCTGTACCTCCCGGCCCGCGTCCCATCCGCCTGGGTGATGACGAGCCTGTGCGCCAGCCCGTCCTGCTCGAAAGCGACTCCGTCCTGGGCGCTGAGCTGAGAACGGGGCCACAGAAGGTGGGTCACCCACCCCGTGCAGCCCCTCCCGAAGCTGGCCAGGGCCTGTTACTGCAGCTGCGAGAGGGAACGCCCATTCGTGCTAGGCAGGAGCCAGGCCCCCCATTTAGCGTCTCAGCTGTCCAACGACCCATGAAGTGGGCAGCGCTACTGGGCCAGAAATCAGCTGAGGACAAAGCTGAGCTCCAGAGTCCTGGGCCTACCCCCACTGAGGTGTTAGTAGAGGGGTGGGGGCTGCTCAGGGAGTCCAGAGCCCCAAGTACAGACTCCACCAGGTGCTGGGACAAGAAGGCAGGTTGGATGGTAGCAGGAGGGCCAGGGGCCTGTCCAGGGGGCACTGGGTGGAGTACACGTCCACTCAAAGAGTCAGCCCTTTCCAAACACACAAAGTTATTGGCCATGTAAACTTCTCCCAGAGTTGGCGCTGTTACAGCAAAGAGTGAAATCTCCTTCTTGCAAAGCCGCTGCTGTCTGCGCCCCTCTGCTTCGCTCAGCCCTCCCCCGCAGGCTGGTTGGCAAAGCGGGGGTCAGCAGGGCTGGGGGACAGTACCTTGACTCCGTCCTTAAACCAGGCTCCGGGGCCCAGGTTGCGTGTGAGGGTGCAGGAGAGCACGGCGGCCTCCCCACGCTCCACCTCTGTGTCAGCCAGGCCCTGGGAGAAGTGGCCAGCAGGGCCTGGAGGGACACAGCGGGGAGGGGGGCTGGGTGCCCAGGGATCGCCTCGCCCAGCTTCCTGCTGCACCCTGGGGGCCACACATCCACCAGCAAGGCCAGACCACCCCGTGTTCTCCGCAGGGCTCAGGCTGGTACAGGGGGTCTGGGGGCCCAGGGAGATGAAGGGCCCAAGGTCACCCAAGGGGACGTCTGGGTGACCCACCAAGTCCAGTGCCTTGGACGCAGGGGTCAAGACAGACACCAGGAGGGCTCTCAGCCCTGAGAAGCCTGCGCCCCACCCGCTCAGGGAGGAAAAGTAGCTTCCTGATTGGAGAAAAGGTCCCTGGAAGCAGGGCTCACGGACGGCAGCAAAGTCCTGGGCCCAGAGGTGGCCTGGGGGCAGCCCCGCCCCAGTGTCCAGGGAGACCCCTGCCCCCACCCCCAGGGCCAGGACAACGGAGAGGCACCTACCTCGGGCGTCCTCAGAGAAGCCGCCAGTGCCAGGCTTGCGTCTGGATCTGGGGCTCAGGGTGGCGTCCCTCTTCCGGCCGTAGGCATCTGACCCGCCGTCTCTGCCAGCTCTGCCGCTGCCCAGGTGGCTGAGGGGCTCCCCAGGGTACCCCGTGTCCTCTCCGCCAGGCGGCTGCCCCAGGTCTCTGGCCTCGTCCGCCCCCCCTCGCTTTGCTGCTCCAGGATCAACCCTGGACCAGGTCTGAGTCCTGCTCCTGTACGGGCCCAGCCTCCTCTCTGCCACGCCGGCCTCATCCACTGCCTCATACTCTGCCAGGGCCTCTGGGCCGTGGGCCCTGTCATCCTCAGCGTCCAGGGAGCCCCTTCCTCTCCTGTGTTCTGCGCCCAGCGGAGCACCAGGCCCCTGACCCCACGACTCATCGCCAGGCTCTTTTCTGCCATAGCGACCATCCAAGCCATCCCGGGCTCCCTGTCGTCCCGAACCCCCGGGCTTTCGGGAGGAGCCATCCCACCCACCAGCAGAAGTCCCCTTTCTGGGGACACTTGAGTCCCCTGGGCCGCTAGCCCTGCTCCTTCCCAGATCTGAAGCTTTGCTATCCCAGAAGCCTGGGCTTTGCCCTCCACCAGCCTCCTCTCCATCTGGAGCCCCCTCCCAGCCCCAGGAGCCTTCTGGCTTTTCTTGGGTCCCCCTGCGAATGACATCTTCCCCCTGGAGGGAGCTCGAAGCCCAGGGGCCTGGGGGCTGGTCCCAGGCTCCAGAGCTGTCCTGGCCAGACCCCCAGTCTTCCCTGCCTGGGCCCCACACGTGTCTTTCCCCACGCCCACCGGCGGGCCCTGATGTGGATCTGCCCCTTTCTGCGGGCAACTGGCTGCCATCCAGACCCTGGCCTGTGCCCACAGGGGCCCCTCGTCCGGCCCCCGCCCTCTTGCCACCCAGCTGTGCAGCCCCGGCACCCTGAGGGGCCAGTGCTCCCGGGGCAGATGCTGGACCCCTGCCTGCCGCCCCTGGACCTGATTTCCAGGAGTCCTGGTCACGAGTGGATTCCTGAGCAGCTGACTCTGCCCAGGTCTCGCCCTGCAATGCCCCCCGACCATCAGGGACCCCAGAAGCCCCGCCCTCCCCACTGGGAGCCCCTCTTTCCCCGGGGTACCCCGGGAGCCCAGAGCCATCTCGCTGCCCTGTGATACCTGACTTCCCTTCAGAACTCACAGCCCCCCATGCCTCAGGGGTGCCTGTGCGTCCAGAGCCCCTCAAACCACTCTCGGAACCCCACCCATCTGAAAGCATCGATGGGCCTCCCGGAACCCCCAGCATCCCTGGGCCCCTGGGGCCGTCCCCATGAGCTACACCATCCACGGTACCCGGACGTCCGGCTATGCCAGAGCCCAGCCCTGCACCTGTGCCTCCCACCAGCCCCGTCCCTCTGCCCCCCTCTGGACCATCCTTGGGGCTCGTGCCACTGTAAGGCCCCTCTGAGGCCGCCCAGTATCCCGAGCCATGCCCCATGATCTCCTGGCCTCTGCGTCCACCGTCCTCTCCCACCCCAGCCAGTGAGCCTACTCCTCGAAATCCCCCTGAACCATCCCTGAAGCCCACCTCATCCTCTGGCCCCATTGCCACAGGTCCTTTTGAGTCTCCCCTGTAACCTCCCTTACTCCCTGACACCATTCCCCTAGCCCCTGCCCCCATTCCTCCAGAACCCCCTAAACCATCCCGATAACCAGCCTTAGCCCCTGAATCAACACCCCCAGAACCCCCAAAACCATCCCCATAACCAACCTTAGCCCCTGAGTCAACTCCCCCAGAACCCCCTAAACCAGCCTTAGCCTCTGACCCCATTCCTCCAGAACCCCCTAAACCATCCCTATAACCAGCCTTAGCCCCTGAATCAACTCCCCCAGAACCCCCTAAACCATCCTGATAACCAGCCTTAGCCCCTGAGTCAACTCCCTCAAAACCCCCAAAACCATCCTCTGCCCCCATTCCCCCAGAACCCCCTAAACCATCCCCATAACCAGCCTTAGCGCCTGCCCCCATTCCCCCAGAACCCCCTAAACCATCCCCATAACCAGCCTTACCTCCTGAATCAACACCCCTGGAACCCCCTAAACCATCCCCATAACCAGCCTTAGCGCCTGCCCCCATTCCTCCAGAACCCCCTAAACCATCCCCATAACCAGCCTTAGCCTCTGAATCAACTCCCCCAGAACCCCCTAAGCCATCCTGATAACCAGCCTTAGCCCCTGAATCAACTCCCCCAGAACCCCCTAAACCATCCCCATAACCAGCCTTAGTTCCTGAATCAACAGCCCCAGAACCCCCTAAACCATCCCTATAACCAGCCTTAGCCCCTGCCCCCATTCCTCCAGAACCCCCTAAACCATCCCCATAACCAGCCTTACCTCCTGAATCAACACCCCTGGAACCCCCTAAACCATCCCCATAACCAGCCTTAGCGCCTGCCCCCATTCCTCCAGAACCCCCTAAACCATCCCCATAACCAGCCTTAGCCTCTGAATCAACTCCCCCAGAACGCCCTAAACCATCCCGATAACTAGCCTTAGTGCCTGAATCAACAGCCCCAGAACCCCCTAAACCATCCCTATAACCAGCCTTACCTCCTGAATCAACACCCCTGGAACCCCCTAAACCATCCCCATAACCAGCCTTAGCGCCTGCCCCCATTCCTCCAGAACCCCCTAAACCATCCCCATAACCAGCCTTAGCCCCTGAATCAACTCTCCCAGAACCCCCTAAACCATCCCCATAACCAGCCGTAGCGCCTGCCCCCATTCCTCCAGAACCCCCTAAACCATCCCCATAACCAGCCTTAGCCCCTGAGTCAACTCCCCCAGAACCCCCTAAACCATCCCTATAACCAGCCTTAGCGCCTGCCCCCATTCCTCCAGAACCCCCTAAACCATCCCCATAACCAGCCTTAGCTCCTGAATCTACTCCCCCAGAACCCCCTAAACCATCCCCATAACCAGCCTTAGCCTCTGAGTCAACTCCCCCAGAACCCCCTAAACCATCCCCATAACCAGCCTTAGTCCCTGAGTCAACTCCCCCAGAACCCCCTAAACCATCCCTATAACCAGCCTTAGCTCCTGAATCTACTCCCCCAGAACCCCCTAAACCATCCCCATAACCAGCCTTAGCTCCTGAATCAACACCCCCAGAACCCCCTAAACCATCCCTATAACCAGCTTTAGCGCCTGCCCCCATTCCTCCAGAACCCCCTAAACCACCCCTATAACCAGCCTTAGCTCCTGAATCTACTCCCCCAGAACCCCCTAAACCATCCCCATAACCAGCCTTAGCCTCTGAGTCAACTCCCCCAGAACCCCCTAAACCATCCCTATAACCAGCTTTAGTGCCCGCCCCCATTCCTCCAGAACCCCCTAAACCACCCCTATAACCAGCCTTAGCCCCTGCCCCCATTCCTCCAGAACCCCCTAAACCATCCCTATAACCAGCCTTAGCTCCTGAATCTACTCCCCCAGAACCCCCTAAACCATCCCCATAACCAGCCTTAGTCCCTGAGTCAACTCCCCCAGAACCCCCTAAACCATCCCTATAACCAGCCTTAGCCCCTGAATCAAAGCCCCCAGAACCCCCTAAACCGTCTCCATAACCAGCCTTAGCCCCTGCCCCCATTCCTCCAGAACCCCCTAAACCTTCTCTATAGCCTGCCTCACCCCATGACCCTGACTCCCCAGAACCCCCCAAACCACCCCTGTGACCTGCCTTAGCCCCTGCCCCTATTCCTCCAGGGCCCCCCACACCATCTCTGAAGGCCGCCTCCCCGACTAGCTCTACCCCACCAGGCCCAAGACCCCTGGACCCTCCTCCATAAGCTGACCCGCCTCCTATCGACTGAGGCCCTAGAGCGCCTGACCCATTCCCACAGCCCAGCGGTTCACCGGACACATCAGCCCACCGGCCCTCAACGGCCACCCCAGCGTGAGATGCTACCACCTGGGGGCCCCCGTGAGTGCCCCCGGGACCAGCCCCAGCTCCAGAGACCCCCACACCGAGGCCTCTGGCTCCACCCCTGTCATGCACTTGGCCTGCCCCTCGCAGAGACCTGGACACCCCAGAGCCGTCTTCACCCGCTCCTTCTCCAGAAGCCCCCAGGCCCCCCAGGGCTCTGCAGCTCCCATCATCTCCAGTCTGACCCCAAGGCCCCACTCCCCGCCAGTCCCCCGGCTCTGCCCCTGCGCGTCCCTCCCCAACAGTCTCTGCTGCAGCTGAGGCCCCCAGGCCACCTCTCCCCACTGACCCCGCTGTCCCAGGCTGGCCCAGGCCGCCAGGAAGATGCTTGCCCCCAGGGCCGCTGTCTCCCCAGCCTCTGGAGGTGCCCCCAGCCTCTGCACACACCCCGCTCCCGCCCATGGGGCCCCCGTCTGGGCTGCCCGAGCCATCCTTGAGGCTTGCAGGTCCCTCAGACGCCCTTCCTGCAGGACCACGACCATCTCTGCCTCCAGACCACATGCCCCCGGGCACCTCTGAGCCCCAGCTGCCAGCAGCCCTGTCCCAAGACTCCGCTCCTCCCGGGCCCCTAGCATGGCTGAATCCTGCGGCTCCTGGCCCACCTAAGCCATCACTGAAACCAGCTCTATAGGCCGGGCCTGCTCCCCCGGGGTACCCGGAGCCCTCACCCAGCCCAGACTCCATCCCCCCTGGGCCTCCGAGGCCACCCACGTGGCCCACCCCACCTCTGGGTGCTTTCTCTCTGGAGCTCTGGGACCCATCCCAGAGACCTGGCTCAGACCCCATGGCCCCTGAGCCTCTCAACCCGTCTGTGTCTTCCACGGTCCCACCAGGGCCTGAAGACTCACTGAGCCTGTGGCTTCTGGCATCAGACCCGGTCAGCCCCGCCGCCTGGGGGCCACCCTCACCCCCTTGCTCCCCACCGGACACTAGCACTCCAGGCCTGCCGTGGGACCCGGTTTTGCTGGGGTCAGACCCAGTCTCATCCCAAGGGCCTGGGCCCACAGCCTTGCCTGGAGCCCTCCGACCGGCGGTCCAGGCCCGGGGATCCCGGGCCCCACTGGAGCTGCGGCCCACCTCACCCAAGGACCCCACTGACTCTGGGCCCTCCCCTGCCCTGAGCCCCCGTGGGCCGCCTCCCCAGCCCCTGGGACCCCCTGGGCCTCCGTCATCTGCCTCTGTCCCGGTTTTGGCCTCAGGAGCCCCACGCCCCTGGAGGAAGCTTTCACCCCCAGATACAGGTGGCTCCTGGAGGTGCCGGCCTGCAGACGCCCCTGAGCCCCAGGAGCCCCTTGCATCCCCGTGGTCAGCAGCACTCCCTTTCTCAGAGTCCTGGGACTCAGGGCCCCCGCCTGCCGTGGAGCCAGAGCCCCATCCTCCTATAGGCTCCAGCGCTCCGGGATCCCCTGCCCCGTGGCCGCCTCCAGCGCCCCCTGGGCCAGCCCTGTGGCCCCACCCTGGGCCTGCCATGCCTCTCCCCACCCCACCGCTCAGGCCGTGCCCTCCCCTCAGCCCACCCAGGCTCTCCCCCTGCAGAATCTCTGACCCTTGCCCTTCTAAGCCAGCCCCCGCAGGACCAGCCTGGGCTCCCCACGGGGCCCGCTCCCCCAGCCCTCCAGCCTTAGGCTGCCAGGACCCCGCCTCCCAGGCTCCCGTTGGCTCTGCACTGTCTCTGCGGCGACCTCGCTGTTGGCCTCCCGTGAGTCCCAGCCCGGATTCCAAGCCTCCTCCTAAGCCCCCCGGAAGGCTCCAGTCCCCTTCTCTCCCTCCGTGGAGCTGGTCGACCCCAAGACCCGGGACTCTGCCTCCCTCCTCTTCCAGAAAGCCCTCTCTGGCCTGTCCAGGGCCCCAGGCTGCATGAGCTGCCTCCTCGTCCCCCGTCGAGGAGTGACCAGGCCCTCCCAGCCTGCCCCTGTCCGGGCTGGCTGTAGCCCCAGAGGCCAGCCCAGCTCTCTGGAGGAAGCTCCCTGTGGGGCCCCCCTCTCTGGATCTGTCCCCCTCCCCATGGGCGCTCCTGAAATCTTCTGGGCTCTGGCCTTCTTGTGCCTGCCTCTGGTGGTCAGCGTCTGCAGTCAGAAGGCTCTTATCCTTCCCAGCTTTGGTAAGAGGTCACGCCCCCGGAGAGAGAGAAGAGAAAAGCCCTGTTAAATCAGGCCGAGGCGCCTCTCAGACCCCAGCGGTTTCCCCAGTTGCCTGACCCTCAGTTTCCCCAACAGAGAAGCAAGCCAGCCATCTCCGGAGGAAGCCAGGCGGGCCAGCTCACTGGTGGCTCACCCCATCACCGCCTCCCCGGTCCTGTACCCGAGGCCCCAGCCCACCCTTCTCGGTGGTTCAGGAGGACTTTGGGAGAAAATACAAAAGCCAAAAGCCATTTGCCACCGGCAGCTGCCTCGCTGTTTTTTCTTCCCCTTTGAATCAACTTGTTCTATTGCCTGTCTTATGAATGTCAACTTTAGTTTCCTGGGGTCACCTTGAATCCAGAACCCTAAGGGGGTTTAAGGATGTTCTCTGGCCTGACCCAGGGGCTCCTCACCTGTAGTGGACCTAGCTCACTATCCTCAGCCCTGGCCAGGACCCCAGGGCCACCTTGGATCTGTGCCCAGTGGAGCAGACGCCACTAGGGAGGGTGGGCTTGCTGTGGAGGGCCCGCACTGCAGGCGTGGAGAATGGCTCTTGGGGGCCTTCCCGTCCTCTGGGGACAAGGGGTCCCCAGTGCAGAGCGCTGAGAGGGGAGCCCTGGCCCCTGAGCCTCGGGGCCTGCCTTGGCCGAGGCGGGGAGAGCCCGGGGTCCCTGCTCACCTTCCACCACCAGCCAGGCACTGGAGGCGTGGAGCTTGGTGCCCAGAGAGTAGAGGCCCATGTCGGAGAAGCGGACCCCTCGCACCAGCAGCCGGTGGGTCCGCCCGTCCGGGGACACGAACAGCTCGTACTTGTCACTGAGGTGGAGAGGCTGGTGCTGGAACCTCCAGGCAGCGCTGGGGCAGGGGCTGGACAGGGTGCACTCGAAGACAGCGTCCCCCTGCTCCTCGCAGCGGACGTCGGCCAGCGGGACCACCACGCGGGGCGGGATGGCTGCGGGCAGATGCGGGGCATGAGCCGACGCGGGGCACCGGGAGCCCGGGGCGCCCGGGGCAGGCCGGCTGGGCCACAGCTGCCTGCCTCACTTCGGACAGGTCACCCCTCACCCCAGGTGTCAGATTCTCCACATAAAGTGAGGAGTTATAATTAGGCTGTGAACAGTGAGACGCGGCTGTGAGATTCTGGAATTCTAAATCTGAGCCTTCTCTCCGGGGGCAGGTAGGTTCAGGAAGGAGACGGACAGGCTGAGTACGGAGCCTTATACCTGTCGTCCGACCGATCCTCACGACCACCTCCAAGGCAGGTGTTGCCATTACCCTCTATGAGGTCTGAAAATTGAGGCTTTACAAGCTAAATGGCTCCTGCAGCTAAGAGGTGGTCCAGCCAGAATTCACAGGCAGGCCTGGCTGAGCCCAGGGTCCCTGCCCCCTTCCCTGTCCACCGCGCCGGGCCAGCTGGAGGTCTCATCCTGTCAGCCTGACTCAGCCTCATCCTCCGTGGTTCATCTGCAGAAAGCTTCCCCCACCCTAAGTGTCAGCCCCCTCCAATGCCCCTGAGCTGCCAGCTGCTGGGAGGGGGGTGGTGTGGTGGAAAGGGACAGAGTTTGATGATGGAGAGAAGTACCATTCCTGGGGGGGGGGGAGGCAGGGAGGGGAGGGGTGAGACAGAGGGGCTTCTTGCCGGGGGTCCTGGGGGGCCATGCCTCAGAAGGGAGGCTGTGGAACTGGGCAGCTCTGGCCTGAGAGGGAGTGGATGCTGAGGACGGACCGTGAGCGAGGGCGAGAGCCCGCGTCCGAAACCCTCAGCGCCCAGCCCAGCACCAAGAGAACACGGACCGCAGCTTTTGAAAAGGGATCGTCAACATTTAACCGTCGGGCACGGGATCCTCTCCTGGACCATCCAGCAGCCCCGCTGGGAGGTGTGCGTGTGCCCACCCAGACGCTCAGGGCAGACCACTCACCGCTGGCCTCCAGCTCCGTGGAAAAGACGTGGGCATCCTCCACCCGGACCTGGTAAATGCCGGCGTCCTCTGGTTGCAGGTCCTGAATTTGGAACTGGTAGTGCTTCCCCAGACGCCGCAGACAGTGCTTGGTTTGGTTGTCGAAGCCACAGGGGACCATCTTGCCATCCTGGGGCCAGGGAAGGGAAAGGGGGGCGCAAGGCCTCCGTGGGACCACGGCTCCTCCTGCCCCCATCCTGCTTGCCGACGACCAGCCGTGCTCCCCACTGGCCTCGGCACCAAACGACGTGGGACCACGAGGGGTGGGGCAGAGAGGGGTGGGGAGGAGGCCCGGAGCGTGTGGCGGAGGGAAATACAGGCTCTAGGAATATCCGTGGCTCTGAGTAAACGATCTGCCGGCATTATGCAAGAGACACCCGAGAGAGCGCTGAGTCGGCAGGTGGGCTGGCGGAGCGGACCTCCTTCCCGAGCAGGGCAGGGAGGCAGCACGGTGGCTGGTCCCCCGCGCTCTCATTCATGAGGAACCAGAGTACTACCGGCGGCCCGTGCACACGCCCACTTCAGCCAAGCCCTGGACAGACTGGCTCCTTGCTGGTCATCCTGACCCACCACAGCGCGCCTGGCGATTTTCTGACTTTGGTGCGAAAGCGATGCACGTTCAGTAGAAATGCTGCTTGGAATTCTGATCTTTCCCAGGCTAGCGACAGGCAGTGCAGCCCCATGGCCGGGTCACAAAGGTGACCCACCCAGACACTTAGAACGGCCCTGTACTAGGCCATCGTCTGTTTTTCACTTTGGGTACAGGCATGCCTGCTCAGTCGTTCAGGCATGTTCCACTCTTTGCGACCCCATGGACTGTAGCCCACCAGGCTCCTCTCTCCGTGGGATTCTCTAGGCAAGAATACTGGAGTGGGTTGTCATTTCCTTCTCCAGGGGATCTTCCTGACCCAGGGATCGAATCCAGGTCTCCCACATTGCAGGCAGACGCTTTACCATCTAAGCCACCAGGGAAGACCATTATCAGCTATGCTGCTGCTGCTAAGTCGCTTCAGTCGTGTCCGACTCTGTGCGACCCCGTAGACAGCAGCCCACCAGGCTCCCCCGTCCCTGGGATTCTCCAGGCAAGAACACTGGAGTGGGGTGCCATTTCCTTCTCCAATGCATGAAGGTGAAAAGTGAAAGTGAAGTCACTCAGTCGTGTCTGACTCTTAGCGACCCCATGGACTGCAGCCCACCAGGCTCCTCCATCCATGGGATTTTCCAGGCAAGAGTACTGGAGTGGGGTGCCTCTGATTATCAGCTATACTCCAATATAAAATAATTTTTTTTAAGCACTACATGGGGGACCAGGGAGTCTCTGTAGGGCGGAGTTAGCCATGTGGATGGCGGGGAAGGCCATGGTGGACAGAGGGACAGAGGAAGGAGGTGAGGCTGGTGAGAGGTGGGGAAGGGTGCACAGGAGGAGGGAGCTGGGGGGAGGGCGCACACACGCTCATTTGTCAGCGAGATGCCCCGAGAGACTGGCCGGTCCTGCATTATGCTGGTGCCACAAATGAGGCAGCCAGCACAGAGAGGCAAGCGTCCTGCCTGAGGTCACACAGCCGGCAAGTGTGACCCCCAGCCCACCCCCTCTAGATCCCTGCCCCACCCCCACCTGGGTCACTCCTCGTGGGGCCCATGCAGAGGTGTGTCTGGAAGAGAGCTCAGAGGCGAGGGGTGCACTTCTAAGAACCCTCTTCTGACCCAGTGCCCTGGCTGGACACCCTGGACCTGACCACAGCAAAGCCGGAAGGGGCTCCACGGGGCGCAGGGCCCACCGCCCGTGTCCTCACCATCCCTCGCACAGATCCTCCCCAGGCCAGCAGCAGCCCTGCCAGGCCCCCTCCGTGATGCCCCACGCTCACCTTGTACAGGTAAATCTTGCTCTCAGGACTCTTGAGGTCCAGCTCCAGGCCAAAGGTTGCGATCCCCTCCTTGTTGACTCGGACATGTCTCAGGTTGGCGATGGTGTTGAGGTACTAGGCGAGATGAACCCGTCGGGGGCCCTCTGAGTGCGCTCCTCGGGGCTCTGGGTCCCCAGGCCCCAGCCCCCCCGCAGCCCCCGAGCCCGCGTGTGCTGGGTTACAAGGGGGAGGCGGGGTCCTGCATCAAGGCTGTCTGCTCAGCAGGAAAGCTGGGCCCCTGGATGGAAGGTTGGATGAATTGCCTTCAAGCTGAAAACACTGTTCTCAAGGTGATGCAAGCAAGGGGCTTTGTGTTTCCAGAAGAGGGAGCAGACTTCTACTAGGGCTATATTAGACCCAGGGAAAACTTCCCGGCTCTCTTTCAGTTTGTAAGCGGCCGAAGCCGTCTCCCCGGAAGCCTTTCGAAATAAGACAGACCCCTAGCGTCGGGTGATGGTGTGCTGACGGCAGTGGGTGGACCTCAAGCCTTTGCGGAGTTCAGTGCTTTAAGCACATCCTCTGACCACCGCTCAGTAAGGGCCTGCAACACCCACTTTACAAGGAAGGGAACCAAGACCCAGAAGCCCTAACTTCTCCAAGGCCCCAGATTTCAGCGAGTGTCCGAGCCAGGCTTCAAAGCCAGGACGCAGGTCCTTAAGCTGACGCCACGTGGGGACGGGTCGGGGGCAGCCCCTCCGCGGCTGGCGCTCCAGACGTGAGCTCCCCCGACCCCACCCCCCCGGCGCCCCCACCGGCAGGGGCCGCGGGGCGGGCGGTACCGGCGCCAGCTTCTCCTCGCGCTCCTTGCTCATCCGCTGCAGCCGCCGCAGCATCCAGCGGAAGTCCACGATGCCGTACTTGAGGCAGATCTGCTCGTAGTCCTTCCTGTCCGCCGTCATCAGCAGCTGCCACACCTGTTCCATGTCCACCTTCTTCTTGGGGGCGGGAGGCGGGTCCCTGGGGAGCGGGGTGGGCAGGTCAGAGGCCGCGGGGCCCCCAGGGGCTGGTCACCCACCGGGCCGGCGCCCTGAGCGGGTGAGCGCTGCGCTGGCCTCCTGGAGGAAGAGGCCGCGGAGACTGCCCGCCGGCGGCACTGGAGGGGCCCAGAGGCGGCCGCTCCAGCTCCCAGGAGAAACTCTCTCCTAACGACTGTCTTGCGGCTTTCAGACCAGGGTGTCTGAGGGGACATTATTCTGTGGCTCGAGTGGAGCACATTTTACAAACAACCCAGAGAGCGGAGATGATTTACTCAAGGACACAGAGCTTAGCACTGGTGCCTAGGGGCAGCGCTCCCAGCAAGCCCACGGCCAGCAGAAGCCCCGCTTGCCTGCCGGCGCTGGGGGGAGCGGCCAGCGCTCCCGGCTGGCAGCAGGGGCGGGGCCTCCAGACCCCCCACCAGGACAGGCCCAGGCCCACCTCTTTTTCAACATCTTGCGGAAGTCCACCAGCTCCTTCCTGAAGTCTAGAAAAGGAAGAGGAAGGAGCCCCAGCCTCAGGTGGGGCTCCGCGGGGCTCACACAGGCTTCTCTGTAGGAACCCCGGGGGGCGGGGGGAAGGGGGCTGGAAAGGGTTCGGGGTTCGTGACAGACCACCGGGCTTTGGAAAGGAGCCCCCTCCTGTGGGCTGGTGATGTCCTGTGAAGCACCCCGAGGGCTTGACCAGGTGCGGGGAGCTGGCAGGGAGTAGCCCCTCCCCAAAAAACCCTAAGGAGGTTTGGGACAACTTTCCACCTACCCTCCTGGGGCTCCTTGGGCCTCTTCCGATTCTTCCGAAAGCCAACTAGACCATCAGGAAGAGAGGAGGCGGTTAATGTGGGCAGGCGGGGAGAGAAAGGAGAAACCCTGGTGGGCTTCGAGAACCAGCGGAGCCCACCCCCAGTCCTCTCTAAGGTTGGTGGCCACCCAGGAAGAGGAAGAACACGGCCGAGGGTCGGGCTGTCTCCCGCTCAGAGCGTGACCCAGGGAAGCAGCTTGTTCCCCATATCCTTCAGGGCGGCCCACTCACATGTCGACAGGGCTGGGGGTGGCGTGAATGTGGGGGGGAGCCGCTGGTGACTGCACACTGAAGGGCATCTAAGGGGCAGCTGTCCTCCCCCTCCACCTGAGAGCTGCCATTTCAGGGCCCCGGCCTGGGGGCATCAAATACGCCCCCCGGGGAGGCCGGAGGGCAGGCCTCTCGCCTTCCCCGCTGCCCTCGAAACCGGGGATGGCCAGGAGGCATGACCTGGGCAGTGGACGTTGAGAGAGCAGGAACACACGAAATAAACGAGTGTTTAAATAATAATCTCTCCTCAAAACCCTAGCTTGCTGCAGGTTTCCCATCTGAGTTTTGCACTGGTTACCTTAACAAGACAAGTTACCTATGCCTCTGTCTCCAGGGGAGAAGTTCTCTAACTCAGTTTTCCTAAAACCTTAAAACTTTTACTGAAGAACAAAGAATTTACACTGTACAGGACAATATGAATTTCATGCTTCTTTCCTTGGAAGTACTATTTTCACAGTTGTAAGATTCTTCTTTATTGAAGTATAGTTGATCTACAATAATATATTAGCTTTTGTTTCTTGATAAAAGGACCAGATGTCCCAGGGCCACTCCTTCCCGGCTTCCTGCCTGCACGTGGGTTAGCTGGGTCTATAGCAGCCAGCCTGCGAGGTCGGGGTGGCACACCGCGGGAAGCGTCTGGCTCCCTCCAGCAGCCCTGAGCTCTGCCGGAGCCTGGATGCCACCCTGGGACTTGTCATTGTGGGCCTGGGAAAGTGGCTCTGCTTCTTGAGCCACACCGAGGAGGGTTTTCTGTTACTCATGCACAAAAGCATAACCAACTGAGAGATGAGATCCACTTTCCAAGACACGTTTACTTTCGATTCCTTGCTGACAATTAATTTGAAATTTCGGAAACGAGCAAACCAAAGCAAAGCATATCTGAGGTAGGATCTGGCCTCTGTGTTACCCGTCCCCCCCATCTCACCCCACTCGACGCAGACTTGTGCAAAGCAGCAGAGGCCAGGAGAGGAAACCGAAGCCCCCTGAGCAAGTTAGCAGAAGACTGGACTAGAAACCAACTTTCAGACCCCGACCTCACGCCTCAGGGCCGAGAGGATGTCACCCAGAACAGCTGCAGGGCTGCCTGCGGGCGTGAGCCTCCCCAACCAGGGGCAGAGGCTGCAGGCAGCGGATGAAGCCTGGGGCCCCGCACCTGGCGGGGCTGCGGCCTCCATGGCCCCCCACACCCCCCCAGCCTTGAGGCCTGACCCCCTTAGGACTCTCCCACACCCTGAGCTCCAGTGGGGCAGGAGGGAGGGGGGCAGAGGCGGGGGGCGGGCAGGCCCACCTTCGATGACCGTGAGCCTCGCTGAGCACGTGGCCTCTCCATAGGCATTCACGGCAGTGCAGCGGTACACGTCCGTGTCCTCGCCGGTCAGCTTACTGATCTGCAGAGAGGCCGAGGGCAGGGGAACAGGGCTAGCCCCCCTTCCTCCAGTCACTGGACATAACTACGTCATAAAGATGAACAAGGCAAGCTCTTGTCTTCATGGACCTCACCGTGTTCATCAGGAAAGCAGACCCCGAGACCAAACCTAGGTCAGGGCTGCGGTGGGCAGAGGGTGGCTTCCCGGAGTCCAGCGGATCCGGGACTAACTACCGTCTCTGGTGTGTGCTGCAGGCCCCTTACCTAAGCTTCCTGGACCTTAGCTTATTTACTTATAAAATGAGGATAATAATAGAACATATAGAACCCTGGTCAGTGAGCTAGGATCTTGCAAGCTGTGCAGTGTGGCAAATAATATGAATAAAATAAATAAATAAACAAAAAAAATTGGCAGTTTCCTGGGAGTCCAGTGGTTAAAACGCCAAGCTCCCAATGCAGGGCGTGTGGGTTTGAACCCTGGTCAGGGAATTAAGATACTGCGTGCTGCGCAGCGTGGCCGAAATAATAATACCCCAAAGCGGCGAGTGGTCAGGATTAAAATATACAGTCTAGGTCAGACGATTAGCCCGGGAGCAGCTCGTAGTAGCTGTTCTGTGATGTGTAACTGTAAATATTACTGATACTGACCTATATCAACTGAGTGCTCACTGCAGGTCAGGCCTGGAGGAGGTTTATTAGCTAAACCTTCAATTTTCATAAAAGCCCCATGAAGGAGGCGCTATCATCACCCCAATTCACAGAGGAAGAGAGAGAGAATAAGGTGACTTTTCAAGGCTGGGGTGGTAACCCAGGCAGCTTGCTTCCAGGGCTTAAAGGAAGCTCCAGCTCTCTGTCAGCAGAGGTTGGCCGGCCTGCTGGTCTATCTTGGCTCTGGGAGGAGAAGCGAGGACCCCAGCCCGGGAGGACCGCAGTCCCTACCTGCAGCACGTGCTCCCTGCTGCCCGTGCTGGACGAGACCTGGTACTTGCTGGAGCTGCTGAGGTCCCCTTTGGAGCAGTGCCAGCGCACCCTGGGCCTGGGCTCCCCGCAGACCACAGCCCGGAAGGTGGCGGTCTTCCCTGCAACCGAAGAGGCGGGCGGGCAGTTTGACAGGTTGGGGGAGGACAGACGGGATTTTAATGCATGCTCTCTGTGTTGCTCTGGGCACTTCAGCTGCTCATTCCAAGAGGGGTGCCTGCCCTGGGTCCTGGGGACCCGAGGTCCCCAGGCAGGAGCGCAGTTTCAGGCACCCCAAGGACGCCCTCCCCCCGTCTGTGTGTGCCCCTGAGGGCCAGGGTGGGGCAGGGGCCTGAAGGACTCTCCGAGGACTCGGAAGGGGGAGTCCTGTGTGGGTCCTGTGTCCACTCTCTGGGGGGAGGACCATGACCTTGGAAAAGCCTGGTGGTGGTGCTCGAAGGGTCCGGTCCTGAAACCCGAGGTTCCAGCCTCGGGAAAGAGCCCAGCTCCGTCCCTGCCTGGAAGCCGGTGGGGCGGGGGGTGGGAGGGGGGTGCTTCCTGCCCTCAGGCCCCCAGCCCCGCTGGGAGTGTCTCAGCAGAGAACAGTTTGGAGTAAAGATGCAAGTCCCCCCCCTCCCCCATGAGAGACGCAGTTTCTTGTGACAGCGTTGTTGGAGACAGAATCAGATCTAGTCGGGGAGGGGGCGTTATTTTCCTTAGGCGAGAACAAGGGGCCCTGAACCCCGCTGGGGGCCCGTGCTGGGGAAAGGGTGCCCGCTCACCCCTCCCCACGGCCCGTTCCCTCTGCTTCCCGGGCTCCATTCTCTGCGGGCTGTGGGCCCTGGGGCTGCTGTAGGGCAGCTCCATTTCACTTCGTTTCGAGGGTGCCTCTGCAGAGCTGCTTGTGGGCCGGGAGAGGGAGGGTCCCAGGGCCGCCTCATGAGCCCCTGCTCCCCGGCTCACTACACCCCCACCCTCCTTCCCAGATGCCTGTCCCGGGGTAGGCCTGCACCCCTTTACCTCCCTTCTCCTCAGGCCCCGTGCCCTGCGGGGACCCGGCACCCCCAGGTGTAGGGTGAAGTGGCGGACACCGGTTGGGGGCTGGGCTGGAGCAGGCCCGGGGTCCCCCGTCCGCTCCAGTCCCCTCCCGGGCCTCACCCTCCTGCAGCGCCAAGGCGATGGGCCTCTGCACGAAGTCGGGTGTGCTGCAGCCTTTGGGCACCTCCTCCACCAGCTGCCAGATGTTCACGCCCGGCGTGGAGGACTTCTTGAGGGACTTCCCTGGATGAGGTGACGGGAAGGGAGGTGGGCCTCAGCTTAGACCTGTCGCCGGAGGGGCAGCTGGCTTCTCAGCTCCTCTGGGGAGAAGGGCTTCGGGGTTTTCTAGCGGGTGTGGCGGTGGTCTTCCCATGTGTGAGTGCCGCCCCAGGGGAGTGGCCATGGGTGCCCTGGGGAGACCCCAGGAGGGTCCCAGGAGAGGGGGGTGGGGAAGGGAGAGTGGAGAAGGGCTTCTGGTGGGAATCGGGGCCCATGAGGGGGCTCTGCACCCCGGATTCAGGAAAACAAGTTCAAACCCAAATCCGGAACTAACAAGGCACATGCTCTTTGCCCTGCCCCCCGCCCTCTCCTGGTGGGCGCCATGTGGGGTGAGCAGAGTGGAGGGCGCGCTTCTCCCACCTGCCATGGTTCCGGCTCCTCTTCGGCGCTAACTGATCTGAGAACAGAAGGGGGGTTGCTGAGAAAGGTCCAGGCTGGTCACCCCGTCCTTCCCATACTTCGGCACCCCGGCCGGCCGGGAGCTCCTCTCCCCCACTCGCTGACCCAGCATGGCCCACCTCCTGGAGACCAGGGAGGGTAGGGCACTGCCCGCTTGGAATCTCATCCAGGGAAAGGAAACCGTGGGTGAGCTACAAGCTGTGCTGGAGATCTGGCCTGCTGGTGGGGCCCCAGGCCCAGAGGACGCTCAGAGGGCGGCATACAGCCATCCCCAAGTC
This sequence comes from Ovis aries, assembly GCF_016772045.2. Classification (NCBI taxonomy): domain Eukaryota; kingdom Metazoa; phylum Chordata; class Mammalia; order Artiodactyla; family Bovidae; genus Ovis; species Ovis aries. The sequence continues at coordinate 79,120,322 of NC_056065.1, read as the reverse complement.
AGGAAGGCTAACTCCAGACCTCAGGGTCTCCCAGCTGTTTCCTCCCTGGCCCCTTGACTGGGGATGAGAACTCTCCAGCGGCATCCCCTGGGACTTTGGGCCCCTCCACCAGCCCGGAGATTTTCGAGCAGGGCCCGCAGCCCTCCAGCTCCCACCCCACCCAATCTGGAATCCAGATCACCAGGCCTGTGGGCAAGGATCTCTAGGCTGCCCGTAAGGTCTTCTAGCCCAGGACATCCAGATCTCCATAAATCCATCCACCCCCTCCAAAGCCAGTGAGTTATAATGTCAGGTGGGCAAGAGTGCCTCCCAGACCCCCTCCACCACCAGCAGCACCCCTCTGACTCCCGCTCAACGGCATCCAACCGCCATCCATTGAGGCTGACGGGGCGGGCCGCCAGGAGAGGGCAGGGGGCCTGGGGCTGGGCTGGGCTGAGAGTAGTAAGGAGAGCTGTGAGTCGAGCAGGAAAGGGGTGTCTTGAAAGAACTTCCCAGCAGTCCCACCCCTGGTGCGGTTGGCCCGTGGCCAAGGGCTCCATTTTGGAGATTCCGTTTCCTGCCCAAAGAGCCCTCAGCATAGAATCACGTGACAGGGCACATTCCGTCCTCCAAGCAAGGAGCCTCCGTTTCACAACTGCCCACCCGCTGGCACCCCGGCCCCGGGGCGTCCCCCCCAGCCCAGCCACTGCCCCAGCGCGCTGGAATGCCGCAGTGCGCCAGCCGCGTTCTGGGGCGGTCACGGGCCACAGCGGCTGTTCCGCGGGGAGTCGCCGGGCAGGGCGAGGGGGACGGCGGGGAACCCAGCTGGCCGTGGCGGGGGTGAGGGTGGGGGGCTCTGTCCCACCCACGCCCAGGACCACCACCCCTAGCCTGCCCACCGCCTCCACCCTGGCGCAGCGAGCGCGGACCTCTTAGTCAGCATCTTCACCCTGTGTCTCCATCACCCTCGAGCGGCTCTCGGTTACTTACTCAGCGGTTCGTCACATGCCAAGAAGTATAATCCTCCCGCGTCTGTCCCTCCAGCCTCCCGCCTCCAGACCCCAGCTGAGACGGGAGAGCGACTGAGCCCCCACGGGCACCCTGGGGCCCACTTTGACCAGCTCGCCTTTCCGACCTCTGCCTCTTCAGGAGTAAGCCAGATCAGGGACAAGGTCAGAGGCGAAGGGCGAGAGATCCGTTTGGTTGGAGACCAGAGGGTCGTGGTCCTCATGGAGGGGAGGAGGCATTGGGGAGGAGACGCTCTGCTCCAAGCTTTCTCCCACTTTGGAGAAGAATTTTAACTCTCTGCACCAAACGGCAGCTTGAGTCCCTGCAAATGTCTCCCGGTCTCCCCCAGGCCCTCAGCCCTCCGCCTCCACCCCAGCTTCATCCAGCCCTCCTGCTTCCTGCTGCCTCCAGCTTCTCAACGCGTAGGAGTCAGGGCAGGGAGAGACACCCGGGGCTCTTCTCCCTGTTTGACCGTGTTATTAATCAAGATGTGCCGAGTTCCAGACCGGAGGTCCTTATTCTGGACAGCTGCTCAGAGTATTTAAGCTGGTCGGCGTTGCCAGCTGAGCAGTGCCGGGAGAGTCTGAGCCTGGAGCAGAACTGCCCCGACAGACTCGCCGCAGCTCCGTCCTCCAAGTGTCCCCAGCCATCGGAGGGGATGCACCGCCCAGGGGGCTCCTGGGTTCCTGCCCCCTGCCTGCCCTTCCTGAGCAGAGAAGGGCAGCGGGATCCCAGCCTCGCCCTCTCTGCCCCCGCCCCGGTGGGCAGCCAGGTGTGCAGGGCCCACTGACCTGGGTGCACAGCCGGCCTCCGGCCTCCCAGCCGCTCCCGCCTCCCCGCAGCCAGCTGCTGCCGGAGGCTCTGAATGGACTGCCGGTGGCCCGGTGGCGCCGGGACAGATGTAGGTCACGGCAGACTCCCGCTGCCCCCGCCCCTCCCACTCAGCCCGCCTCCCTCCTCCTCCTCCTCCAGCCTGGGCTTGGCAGGGCAGGGCCCCCCGGGGTTCCCGCCCTCGCCTCCCGGGAGGTCAGAGATGGAAGGCCCTGTGACATGGACTCATCCAACTCCTCGCGGAGCATTAACCTCTCACATTGGCTTGGTCAAGTCCGCCCCGCGTGGCCTCGCTTATATGATCCTCTTAGCGGGCGCCTTCTCATCATCCAGGGCCTTAATCTTTCCACTAAGCTGACCCCTGGGGACCCTTGACACCGTAAGGCACGCAGACACCCAAAGCCACTGCCCTCGGGAATCGGCATCTGAAGTGGCACCAAACAAGCCCAGCCTTGGGGAGCGAGTCTCAGCCCCTGACAGATCAGAGGGTGTAACCCCTGAGGGGGCCAGGGGCAGGGTGAGACCCCGGGAGCCTACAGCCAGGAGGCCTCCCAGGAGGCGGTGCGCTTCCTGAGGTGGGAGAGCTGGCCCTGCCAGCCGGGCTGGGGGCTGAGGCCCGCAGGGCAGACTCCTGGGTGTTGGGACATGCAGATGGAAGGCAGGCATCGGGGTGGGGGGCTGATAATAGGTTCCTTTAGGATGGGGGGGCGGGTGGGCCCAGAAGGAGCCGGGGCACAGGGCCGTCCCGTCTGCTTGGGGGCAACACCCGTTTGCTCCTTCAGGACAGGGAACCGGTTTGTCTCCTCCAGTAAGCAAGGCTTGATTGCAGATCTGGACACAGTGGAAGGCAGAGGGGCCAAGGTTCCTCTCAGGGGAGGGCACGGCGGTCACACACACCCCAGCACACCGCGGACCCGGGGCTCGCCCGTGTGTGTGCTCGGGGGCAGGTGTCTGATCTCTCACACTCAGGGTGTGTGTGTGTGTGCATGGGGACGCACACACGGGTTGTGTGTTTCCTGCCTGTTTCTAACTCTGGGTATCAGAAGTTGGTGCTTTATTTATTCAACAAATAGGTGTTGAATGCCCCACCCACGCCTGGGACCCTGGGTCTAGCGCTGTGGTGGGCTCTGGGGAAACAGGTGAGTGGAGACGGGGTGCTCCTCATGTCGGTCTAACGGGCAGACAGATGCCATCTAGCCGGTGACAAAGTGCCCTGCCTGCTCCAGAGGGACCCCGAGCAGGTCGGGAGCCAGGAAAGACCAGGGGGGTGGGCGTGGACAGGCGAGCTTTGGAGGCCGTGGCGAGACGTGATCTGTATCCTGGCGGGGGACAGGATCCGTTTGCAGTTTTCAAGCAGCCCGCTCTGCCGCAGGGCAGACAAGGGGCTGGAGGCAGCTGGGAGTCAGAGGCAGGAGCCCGGCTCCCAGGAGGGGGTCCGGTTGCCCCAAGTGCTCTGCCTCGTGGGGCCCTGCGGCCCTTCTCCAGGGGCTCCTGGACTGCAGTGCTGGGTCGTCTGGGCTAGCGCGGGTAGCTCGTAGTCTCCCCAGAGCCTGAGGCGGCCCCCAGGCCTGCTGGGACAAGCCGGTCTGCTCTGCACTGGCTGCAGCTGAAATGTCAGGACTCTGATGAGTCGGGCCCACGGCTCTCACGCGTCCTCTACCCTCTGTCCTGCGTCCTATGCCCTCTGTCAAAGGAACGTGATGTGCAGCCAAGTCAGCCACGCACACCGTGAAGGTGAGAGTTCCCTGCATCACCCGTCCGGGGCCAGGCAGTGGCGTGGGCCTCTGTGATGGCGCAGGGTGAGAAAAGCGCACAAATGTGGTCGCCGAGCCCCCAGCCCAGCCCTCCGTGGTATTTGCTGGCCACCACGCTCGCTGACGTCGGTGTTCTGACTGTCCTCCAGGACCCTTCCCAGTGAGCCAGGGAATCTCACACCCTCGCCGAGCATGGCCTTCCCAGCCCTCCTGAGGGATGGAGGCGCAAGCCTGCGGGGCCCTTGATTAGCGGAAGGCTCCCCCCAGCCCCAGAAGCGCTCTGGGCGGGGGCTGTGCTGTTCTTTCTCCCTCGGTGACTCTGGGTGAAGACACGGCCCAGCTCTCTACTGCTCTCCTGTCGCCACAGGGTGCAGAGCTCAGGCCCCCACGGGACCCCTCTTGCTCCCCATGGCTTGGGGCGAGTGGGATGATCTCCGGAACCTTCTGGAGTCCTGTGACCTGCTTCCTGAGTGGGTTCCTGGGGTGAGGCCCATGGATCTGGAGGCCGGGTGACTTCCTCTGACGCCAGGGAGCACTTGAACTCAGAGGCCAGGGCCTCTGTGCGGGCTGGGTTAGGACCATCTCTGCCGGCCGGGGGTGCAAGCGAATGTGCTGGACAGGCTTCTGACTGACGACCTGTACACACGTGCCCCCATGCACATATCACAGTGACACCAGAAGACAGGACTCTGCAGAAAGGGAAAGGCCACACGCAGCCCTGCGGAGACGGCCCCAGAATCTGGGCCATGGATGGGCCGGGGTCGGACCTAGGACTCCACTCTACTGCTCCGTCCCTGGGGAGGCACAGCTGAGAGCTCGTGGGCGTACACCCCTGCCCCGCCTCCCTCCAGCCCCCAGCTGCTCTCCGGACCCGTCCATACCCACCCCCAGCACGCAGCTGTCTGTGCCCCTCCCCGACCCCCCCAGTTCCAGCCCGCCACCGGTCAAGCTCAGTTCACGTCTTTCTCACCTCCTGCTTGTGACGAACCCCTGTGGCCTTCCAGGAATGAAGCCCTCGGCCCCGAGGACAATTTCATGCTTAAAAGGCAGCTTTCAGCATCGGAGACGTGAGCCTGGGCCCACGCTGTCATGCGAAAGGGCCTGCAGACCCGAGGCCACAGGCGGGCAGAGCCCCCGCTCTGGCTTCCAGGCCTCGGCGCGCCCCGTCTCCTGGGGCAGGTGGGGCCTCCCAGGGCTCGGGGCCGGACAGAACCTTCCAGAGCCTCCAGCAGCAACAAGACGAGCTCCCTTCTGGTGGGACACTCGAGTCTTTGACGACTCGATCTGCACCGTCTTTCTTTACGTGAACACGGCCGCCGCACAATAGCTACTCTGAGCCTCTCCAGGGCCTGACATTTGCTCCATCATGAAACGTTCCCCACGACAAGCCAGCTTTCCCCAGAGTCATCCCTGTCCTGTTTGCTGGGTGCCTTGTGTTTTCCGGCCCTGCTGCTTGCCTTTTTACAGCTGGAGATGGAACCCCTTAATGCCCTTCCTCCATCCCCCACCTGCACCCCCATCACCCGTCTGCTCATCCCTGTTCAGAGACGCACTGAGATGCAGGGGAGGGCGACCCACCTCGAGGCAGCCTATGAATGGCCAGGGTGGCAGCCGATATCGGGGGAGGGGAAGTCCCCGATGACCAGCCCAGACAGTGGCTCCGTGGAGGCGGCTGTTGGGTCAGCAGCGGGAGGGTGACCGGCTCCTGCTCACGGACGCACGCTCACCACACAGGTGAGCCTGCGTGTTGCCCAGCACGTCATGGGGCTGACTGTGTACAGAGCACACACTCACTGCCCCCAGCCGCTGCTGGGTGCTCACCCCGGAGCAACGTCTGCCCTCGTGACGGCCCCGAAGGTGGACTCACCGCATCGGCTCACGGAGAAGGAAGCCGGCCCGAGAGCCGTCACCCAGGGGTCCCTCGAGCAGTCACTGCTCATGAGTGATCCAGGCTGGGGCAGCGAGGGTGGGCTGATCCTGTTACAGCTCAGCCTCCTCCCCCTGACGTTCTGACTTTGAAAAATTAGACAAAAGTCAACATTTTCAAATTTAAAATAATAATAATAAAGAAGTCGACATTTTCAGCCTCCGTGCTGTATTCTTTGCTTGCAAACCTCATTGAAAGGCACACCAGAGTGTCTCAGAAGTTGAGAAGGGCCCACCTGTTTGCAATTTTTGAGCCTTCTGGTATTTTTTTCAAGGAAGAAATGATAAAACAGGGCTAAAACATGAGCAGTGACCTGAAACTGCTATAGCGTTGTTTGTTAATCAGCTGTGCGCTCAGTTGCCCAGTCGTGTCCGACTCTGTGACCCCGTGGGCTCCTCTGTGGGATTGTCCCAGGAAGAGTACTGGAGTAGCTGCCGTTTCCTCCTCCAGGGGATCTTCCTCACTCGGGAACTGAGCTCGTGTCCTCTATGTCTCCTGCATTGCAGGCAGACTCTTTACCACTGAGCCAACAGGGAAATCCCATTAATTAGCTATACCCCAATGCAAACTTAAAAATATATAAAATATGAGCAGCATATTTTAAGCATTTACATTTGAGCACTCAACACCTGTAGCCCAGAGACACACATGCCAGGCACCGTCGTGGCTCCAACCACAGATGACCACCGGCTAGCCCTCGGGGCCCTGCCAGCTGTGCAACGTGGGTGTGAACACCACCTGTGCACGAAGATGTAAAACGTGTCCTTGTCTTTCGCTCCCGTCAGTGTCTTCTCTGACCACAGGAATGACCAGCTGGAGATCGTGGGGGCCCTGCCCTGGGAGCCTGGAGGCCGCCCGGCTCAGTCTCCTGACTTAGACGCTGGGGCCCCTTGGAGCCCCAAGCTGTGCAGAAGCCTGTTTGCCCTGAATCTGAGCTCCTGGAGGTGACCAAGTTTTCTCCACCCACCCACCGTCACTCTCCCCTACTCCCGACCCGCATGCTTGTCGGCTCCAGCTCGGGCACGCCGGCCTCTTGACCCCCGCGTTCACCCTCCCTCCTGTCCGCAGGACGACGCCCCCCCCCCTCCCTCCCATGACCCCAACGCAGAGCGTCCTGTCCCTGTGACCCCACGGGCTCGCCTGCGCTCCTGTCTCAGGCCTGTCTCCCTCTGAGCCAGGGGACCCAGGGCCCATGATGCCTGCCTCCGCTCTGCACCCAGGGTGGTTTCTCCCACACACAGAGCCCCCCGGGCTGGCGGGTGGTCAGAAGCCTCTCTACCCTGTGCCCTGCCCGCCCCGCAAGGACGTGTCCCCTCTGGGCAAAGGAGAGCTCCGCCTGTCCTGGGAGAGCCTCTGGGCTGGAAGGGCCTGCTCCAGCAGGCCCACCCCCACTGGCAGTCGTAGTGATTTCTGCGCCTGCCAGAAAGTTGGTATTTGTTTTGGAGTGGGTGAGGAGCCGCGAGAGGTTGCCAGGCAGAGAAGTGACAGGGCTGTGTTTTAGGAAGACCTCTTGGGTGTCAAGTGTTGGCTAAATTGAGTGGAGAAACGCTGAAGTCAGGACCTGTCTCCCCAGTAGACTGGCACTCCCAGGGGAGGGGCTATGTCTCCCACATCAGCCCAGGGCTTCCAAGGACAGGGATGGAGACCCCCACCCCTATGCCTAAGCCCAAGACACCCCCAGGGAGAGCTTGACGCTGTGGGCTGCTTGACCTGAGGGAAATTGAGCCACTGGGCCACGGCTGCCCCCAGACCCCCACACCCATTGCCCAGCTGGGGCCAGGACCCCTGGAGGGCACAGTCTGAGGCCGCCCGCCTCCGGTCCCAAGGGCAGCAGGGCTGCCTCTCGGGGTCGGCTGTGCTCCGTCTGGCACCAGCTCCCTGAATTCCCAGCAGCCCGGCCGCACGCAGCTGGTGCTAAAGATCAGGCTGAAACCCCATCCCCGATCGGCGGCGTGGCCGGGGGGCGCCGTGCCCAAGCAGGACGCCATGGGCAGGGTCCAGCCCAGGGCTGGGCAGGAAGCTAGGCTGCGGCCAGCTGGGGACTCGGGTCCTCAGGGGCCCAGCCATGGAGGAGACGTGGCTGTCAGCGCCCTGCTGAGAAACCCACGGATGAGACCCCCCCCCCCCCCAGGGGCCTGGAGCGGAGCCTGCCTGCCCTGGGGTGGAGGGCTGGCTCCTTTCTGGCACCATCTCTCCTTCCTCCTCAGAGAGCTTCCGTCCAACCGGGAGGCTGCAGCTGCACGGCCAGGCCACAGGAAACGGCGTCTGTCGCCGCCCCAGGCAGCACTGGCGGCCACAGTAGTGGTGCGGACCCGCAGGTTCTGAGCCTCCCCAGCGGGCGGCTGAGCGGCCTGGGCCCCGTGGTGTCACTAATCACTGCGCCTGCCTTTCCGGTCCCCCTGGGGCGGTGGGCAGCCTCTACCCCCCTCCTCGAGGCTCCGACTGTCCGAGGCCACTCCGCTGACCGATCCTTGTGTTTACTGACCCTCTCCCCAGTTCACAATGTAACCCCCACCCCACTGGGAGAGACTGTCTTCTTTTCTAAGTTGAGAGTGTGCTTGGCCCTCACTGGTTGAGGGAATGACCACCTCCCACCCCCACCCAGAGGGTCTTTAGGGTGCAGACACTTCCGGTCACCACTGCTTGGCTTCAGGCGGGCACATGGGGACCGCTGGGAAGGATGACGCCTGAAAGGCAGGGAAGCAGGAGCCTCGTCTGCGCTCTGGGCAGGAAACCTGGGGGGAGGGGGGAGCCTCCAAATGGAGCGGGGCCGCTAGGCATCACACAGGTGCTTCAGCAGCAGTTGTTAGAAGAGCACTTGGTCACAGCCTCAGCGTGGGGCCTGGCAGCTGGGGGGCGGGGCGTAGGATTAGTCGAGGGACCTTCCTTCCCCCACCCTCGCTGCATCGTCCCCAAGCCATCCACTCCCCTGAGTCTGGGTGGAGAGGAAAGTGAAGTGAAAGTCAACGTCGCTCAGTCGTGTCCCACTGTTTGTGACCCCACAGACTGTAGCCCCCCAGGCTCCTCTGTCCATGGGGTTCTCCAGGCCAGAAAACTGGAGTGGGTAGCCGTCCCCTTCTCCAGCGGATCTTCCCAACCCAGGAATCGAACTGGGGTCTCCTGCATTGCAGGCGGATTCTTTACCAGCTGAGCCACCAGGGAAGCCCTGGGTGGAGAGGGAGGCTTGGTTAACGTCCGAAGACCCAGAGGGAAACACAGTCCACAGGCAAACCCCGCTTCCCTTTATCGATCAGGGGCTCAGCTCCCCAACCCGAATCAGACGCTCAAAGTGTTGGAACTCCAGCAAAGAGTTACATGTTCTCAAACACAGATACCAGAGCAGCAGTAGGCGGTAACCCCCGGGTACAGGAGGACCCAGGTCACGACGTAAGGATGAGACTCGCACTTTATGAGGGCCGTCCAGTGAGACACAGGCACGGTCTCAGGCAGCGGAGGCGCCAGCCTGAGAGGCCTCGGTGCTTTAGACACACGTCACCTCCCTAACCTCCGCCAAATGTTTCTACTGCAATTGGTCCCCATGCGTTAACTTCTCAAACCTGGCTCCAAATAAATACTTGATTTCTTTTCCAAAGCCTACAGTTCAAGATCCCAGGAGGTGTGGGCTGCTGTCAGAGTCCAGTTGACAATGGAAGGCTCAGGAGGACACGACATGCTTGACCAGATGGTCCAGGGCCAGATGACCAAGGGCCCTGACCTCCTGCCAGGTGCGTCCCGGGCTCTTGCGGGCTTGGGCCCCTCTAAGCCCAGAGCTACCCTGCGGGGGGGCTCCTGCGGCCATGAGACTCTAGGGCTGAGGAGGCCTGATGACCCAGCCACACAGCTGGGAAGGCAGCCAGGTGGACATGCCTCTTTGTCCCTCAAAACAGGGGTTTCTCCATTTATAAAATGAGAGACCCAGGTCTGCTCGCCCGCAAGCCTGTCCAGTCCCCACTACAGAGCTTCCTCCTAGGAACCGGAAAAGACAGGAAAGGAAAGGAAAGAAAGCGAGGAAGGAGAGAGGAGAAGAGAGAGAGAGAATCCCTACCCCCGCAAAATAAGGAGAATCCCAGCGGAGCCGTAATTTGGCGCCAGGCACGGGGGAAGGCGACTGAGCCTTCGGTTTGCTGGTTCAGTGACTTTGATGCTGCTCCTTCCAAACGCCCAGCCAGCACCCACAAATGACTTCAGGACCCAGAGGTGCACCTTCCCCTAGGTCCCCACTCCCCTCTTCCTAAAACCCTCACGCCTCCCACTGTCCTCGCAGAGAATTCTGGAGAATGCCCCCAGGCCTCCCCTGGGCTCCCCACCGACCACATCCGGGGAGGGGGCACATGCCAGCCTAGGTCCTTGGATGCCTGCCCCGGGGAGACTGACAGCGGCCGGCTGGGTCTCACTAATGCCCACGGCGGAAAAGGGATTTACTGCCTGGTGACGGGTTTGTGCTCCTGGAGGCACGTGTGATGGGGCTCCAGTGTGCTGGCTCCAGGGACCGGTAGCCTGACCACCTGAGGCCCAGTCACGTCCCAGCCTGGTGTCCACCCTGGAGGAAGTAGCCCTGGGCCCACGTACGGCCCTCTTGTATAGGCGTGATCTGAACTGTGTGGCGAGACATGGTGCCTGGAGCTCATGGGTCCCTCAGGGGCCTGTAGGCTTTCCTCTGCTCCCCAGCGATGGTTCTGCTGATGATACAGCGAAGGCCGACGTCCTCTGAGACCGGCCCGGACTTACCTGTCTGCAGAGGCTGGGCGCAGATGTGAGCTCAGGCCTCCTGGGGCCAGAAGGCTTTATTTACAAAAATTATGGGGATGAAAAAACTGCCCTTATGTGGTGGGTAGCATGAGCATTTAAAGGAAGAAAAATGTCATCTCCTGGCTTTCTGAGATCGGTTATAAATGTTCGCAAGCTAAAAAGACCAAGCCCACACTTTGGGCTGTTGTTGTGGTTCCTCAGTTGCTAAGTCGTGTCTGACTCTTCTCGACCCATGGACTGCAGCACGCCAGGCTTCCCTATCCTTCACTATCTCCTGGAGTTTGCTCAAACTCATGCCGATACAGTCAGTGATGCCATCAGACCATCTCATCCTCTGCTGTTCCCTCCTCCTGCCCTCAGTCTTTCCCAGCATCAGCTGTTGCTCCCTTCTCCTGCCTCAGTCTTTCCCAGCATCAGGGTCTTCTCCAGTGAGTCGGCTCTTTGCATCAGGTGGCCAAATAGTGGAGCTTCAGCTTCAGCATCAGTCCTTCCAGTGAGCGTTTAGGGTTGATTTCCTTTAGAGTTGACTGATTGTTTGATCTCCTTGTTGTCCAAGGGACTCTGAAGAGTCTTCTCCAGCACTATAGTTCTGAAGCATCAATTCTCTGGTATGCACCCTTCTTTATGGGCCAATAAGCTGGGCAGAGATAAAATCCAGGGGAATTTGGTGGTGGAAGTGAACAGCCAATGACCTTATTACCTGGGCAGCTCTAGTGGACATTTCTGATCTTCTAGAAGTGATGGGGTCTGCCCCAGGGTTTAATTCTATGGATAATGCTGATACAATTCCCTAGTCACATAAGCATAGTCTGATCTCAAACTTATTTATTTGTTTACAGGTTGCATAGCAGGTGGGACTCAGTTCCCCGACCAGGGATTGAACCTGGGTCCACAGCAGTGCCACCGCGAGACCTGACCGCTGCACCGCCGGGGGGTTCTCTGAACGTACTGAACATGTTTTCTCATTGGGAAAAGAGGATGACACTGTTCTCAGTGGAAAGGGTGTGAACTCTCGAATCAGATGGACTCGGGTTTAAATACCACTTTTACAACCTGGAGGCTGTGAGCTGGAGTGGCTGAGACAGAGGCAAGCAGAGGGAATTTTGTCAGCCAGGCAGAGGGTCATCAATCACCAGGGCCATGGGCCGTGGTGATGAGTGGCCTCGTACTCTGAATAAGACAGCAAGCTGCTGGGTGTCCTGAGCGCAGGGATCATGAGATCTGACGTGAGCTGGTAGTCTTTAATATTTATTTATTTATTTTATTATTTGGCCGTGCTGGGTCTTCGTGGCTGTGCGAGGGTTTTCTCTAGCTGTGGCGAGCGGGGGCTCCTCTCTAGTTGCGGTGAGCAGGCTTCTCACTGCAGTGGCGTCTCTTGCTGCCGAGCACGGGCTCTAGACACATGCACTCAGTAACTGGGGTGCACAGGTTTGGTTGTCCCACAGCATGAGGAACCTTCCCAGACCAGGGACCGAGCCCATGTCCCTTGCCTGCGCAGGTGGATTCTTAACCCCTGGAGCACCAGGGAAGTCCCTGGTGTGCGTTTCTAAAGGGCCCCTCTGGCTGCTGGAAGGGAAATAAGAGGGCGTGCAGGGGAGCAGACGGCCTCCCGGGGAGCCAGGGGTAAGGAAGCCCCTGGCAGTGTAGGAGACGCAAGAGACGCGGGTGCAATCCCTGGGTCAGGAAACCGGGGGCAGGAAGTGGCAACCCCTCCAGCGTCCTCGCCTGGGAAATCCCACGGACAGAGGAGTCCACGGGGCCGCAGGAGAGCCGGACACGCCTGGGCAGGCACAAGCCGCCGGGGGAGGACATGAGCGGCCCTCCAGTCATTCGGAGAAAGGAGGTGCCCGGGACCACAGGGGAGGGAGAGCTGGTCAGGTTCTAGAAGCACCTGCAGGCAGGGCAGTGACGGTCTGGCTGGACCGCCACGGTCTGGCATTGAGTATCGGGGGTTACATCAGGTGTCGTTCCCCTGGACCGAGCTCCCGGGCAGAAGCGTGAGCCTCTATCATCCATCGATGGAGCCCAGCTCAGCCATACTTGAAGAACAGTGAACCACGGCTGCACCCGCGTGCCCTGACCCCATGCCCTCCTGCCCGCCCCGCAGCCCCACCCCAGAGGACTGAGGGTGGGATGGGGCTGCAGCCGCAGCCGAAGGGCCTGGAGGAGCCACGATGAGGCGAGGGGGAGGGAGGGCGGGAGCAGGAAGCCTGAAAACCCCGAGGCTGAAAGGGGAGCGGTGAGGGGAGGGCCCGCGCGGAGAGAGAAACAGGCCGGAATAATGGCGAGGACTTCCCCGGTGGTTCAGAGGTCAGGAATCTGCGCTTCCACTGCAGGAGTCACGGGTTCAATCCCTGGTCGGGGACTAGGATCCCACGTGCTGTGTGGTGCAGTGCAGCCAAAAAGAAGAAGAAAAGGAGGAAGGCAACAGGATGAGTGCGGCTGACCTGACCCTGGCTCTAGGGCAGCCCGCCAGCCACGTGGCTCAGGGGCCGGGGAGGGGGCTGCCTGCACACCTGACGGAGGCGCCGGCCGTGCTCCCCGCTGGGTCCCGAGGACGCACACACACCTTGGCGCCAGGAGGCTTAGCCTTCAGATGGAGGGCCCTGCCTGGGCCCCATCTGCAGAGAAGAGTCTCACACTGGTCAGCAAACCTTCCTGCCCACCCAAAGCCCCCCGGCTGCCTTGAGCCCTGTTTGGATGTCACTTAATCCTCCCTGAGCGGGGGGTCACTTTCTTCCTATCAAGCACTATTCTTCAAAGCCTGCAAAGGCCCTCCTCTGCCAGAATCCTTCCCCAGTTCATTCCTCTTAAGCCACACTGCCCCCTGCCCTCCCGTTCCAGCTGGTGCCATTCCAGCGTCACACACGCCCTCCTGTGAGCAGTCCCCTCTGTCCTTTGTACCCCCCAAGGAGAGGTGGCGCCATCGTCTCCCTCTGGCCATCCCCACTGCCCCATCCTGGGTGCCGCCTGGGAGTTACTCAGCCTTGGGAGCCGCGCCAGGAGATGGGAGCCTTCAGGCAGAAACCTGAGCAGATGCAGCTGATCACGTGTTCGCAGATGACCGCGAGGAGAGGGGAGGGTCAGGCCTGGTGGGCGGGATGGTGGCCGTGGCCGGCTCGGGGCTGCCGGGGAGCTAGGCCCAGCGTCCTTCCCGCGTGACCTACGGGCAGTGCCCTTGACGGCCGGAGAAGGTTTAATGGGTCTCAGCGCTGGTGTTTAATGAGCCGGCCAGGCTGTTAATTGCTTCGTCAGCTTTTCTGCCAGGGCCACTCTCTGGCGAGGACAGGAGGCGAGAGGCTGCAGAGCGGCCTGGAGTCATGAGGGCAGGTGTCTGTGCTGCCGGGGATGCCCCGAGGGCAGTCAGGCTCCTGCCTCCAGGGTCCCCAGCGCAAGGAGCAGAGCAGAGGCCAGGAGTAGGAAGAAATGATGTCTTTGTCTGAGATCTATTTTTGCTGTTTTGCTCATCACCAAGGCCTGGCTGAGTTGGCAGGCAGGCTCTTCCCAGTTGCGGTTCCCCCCCACCCCCACCCAAAGGTCATCCCGTCAGACGCAGAACGCTGAAATCAAGAGAGGCAGCCACTCCCCACTCGCAGGCCAGTGCAGTGGGGCTGTGAGCCCAGGGGCCCTGGGGCTGTGACGGTGGGCGTGTTCTCTGGCCCAACGAAGAGCTGACATACGTCACCAGACAGGCTCACCGGGAGGCGAGGAGAGGTGGGCGTGGAGGAGAGAAGCCTTAAGAACAGGGCTCTCTCCGTCCCCCTCCCCGCCTGCCCCTCCCTCACCACGCGGAGCCGCCGTGCAGCCCCTCGACCTCAGCCCTGTCAGGTGGTCCTGGGCCCGCGTGGAGCAGCGCCACCCCTGCAGTGACAGGGGAGGGGGCCAGGGACACGGCAGGAGCTGGACGGGGCAGGGAGGGTGGGCTGCGGTTTCAATTCAAATTCCCATGGGCTTTTGACCTGATTTTCTTCAGCTTGCCTCCCAGGCTACCCAACTCTACAGCACCCATGTCCGCCCCTCCTGTCCACTGGGGACGTGGGTTAGCCTGACGCTGATCCTTGGGAGACGGCTATTGTACCCAGTGGGGTACTTCAGTGCCTCTGGACTGGAAGCCTGGCCTCTGTGCTCTAGCCGGGAGGTGGGGGCTGAGAGTAAGCAGCAGCAATGCGAAATCCTGACCCCAGAGCTGCCAACAACAGGTGAGTTCAGAAACCTCCTTTTAACAAGAAGACCCCTCCAACCACTCAGAGATACTGTTCACTCTCCAGACGGTTCCTTCACAGACACAGATGCCAAGTGTGACTCCACGCTGGGTCTGTGACTGTCAGTCCAGTTCAGTCACTCAGTGTGTCCAGCTCTCTGCGACCCCACGGACGGCAGCACGCCAGGCCTCCCTGTCCATCACCAACTCCTGGAGCTTGCTCCAACTCATGTCTATCAAGTCGGTGATGCCATCCAACCATCTCATCCTCTGTCGTCCTCTTCTCCTCCTGCCTTCAGTCCTTCCCAGCATCAGGGTCTTTTCCAATGAGTCAGGTTTCTCGTATCTGGTCCCATCACTTCATGGCAAGTAGATGAGGAAACAATGGAAAATAACATGGGGCCGAAGTATTGGAGCTTCAGCTTCAGCATCAGTCCTTCCAGTGAATATTCAGGACCGATCTCCTTTAGGATGGACTGATTAGATCTCCTTGCAGTCCAAGGGACTCTCAAGAGTCTTCTCCAACACCACAGTTAAAATGCATCAGCTTTCTTTATGGTCCAACTCTCACACCCATACATGACTACTGGAAAAACCATAGCTTTGACTAGATGGACCTTTGTTGGCAAAGTAATGCTTTTGAATATGCTATCTAGGTTTGTCGTAGCTTTTCTTCCAAGGAGCAAGCATCTTTTAATTTCACGGCTATAGTCACCATCTGCAGTGATTTTGGAGCCCAAGAAAATAAAGTCTGTCACTGTTTCCATTGTTTCCCCATCTATTTCCCATGAAGTGATGGGACAGGATGCCATGATCTTCATTTTTTGAATGTTGAGCTTTAAGCCAACTTTTTCACTCTCCTCTTTCACTTTCATCAAGAGGCTCTTTAGTTCCCCTTCACTTTCCGCCATAAGGGTGGTGTCATCTGCGTATCTGAGGTTATTGGTGCTTCTCCCGGCAATCTTGATTCCAGCTTGTGTGGCATCCAGCCTGGCATTTTGCATGATGTACTCTGCATGTAAGTTAAATAAGCATATAAGTTAAAAATCTGTGACTGTAACCTTGGTTTTTCATTGCTTTTGTGATTATAATGATACATAATGACCTGCCTGGGGAGCCCTGCCCCTCTGTTGGAGAGATTGACACACTCCCGTTCTGATGTTGCCCATCCCTGGAGATATTTGAAAGATGATGGTCTTTCTTTCCTCACCTCCTCCCCTTCTCTGTCCTATAAAAGAAACTAGCATCCAGACCCCAACAAGATGATTAATTTGAGACATTATTTGGCCATCTTCTCAGTCAGATCGCTTTCTGACTAAAGTCACATTCCTTGCCTCAACTCCTCATCTCTGTTAATCGGCCTGTCACGGCGCAAGCAGTTGGAGCTTGGACTTGGTAACACTACCGCAAGCATACGCAACACCCACAGACACACACCATGAAAACACTGTAAACACACACAACCATCCCACAAGCATACACAACACCCACAGACACACCGTGAAAACACTGTAAACACACACAACCACCAACACCCACAAGCATGTACCACGAACACACCACAGACACGCACCATGAACACACTATAAACACACACACCACACACACACAGCAGGAACACAGTAACTTCCTACTTGTGACGGTGTCAACTGCAGGCGGCACTCGCCAGGAGCGTTTGCCGACTGAACACCGCAGCAGCGTCTGCCGTGGCTCAGACGGTAAAGCGTTGCCTGCGATGTCTGCAGTGCGGGAGACCTGGGTTCGATCCCTGGGTCGGGAAGATTCCCTGGAGAAGGAAACGGCAACCCACTCCAGTACTCTTGCCTAGAAAATCCCATGGACGGAGGAGCTTGGTGCAGGCTACCATCCATGGGGTCTCAAAGAGTCGGGCACGGCTGAGCGACTTCGCTTCACTTCTCTTCGTGTCTGTGGAGAGTGAACACCGGGCTTGCTGCAGCTGTTGATCTCAAGACCCCCTGAGGGAGTTCAGGGTGGGGTGAGGCACTCTGTGCTCCAGGGAATCTGGTGGGACAGGTCTCTACATTGTTAGATATTTTCAGGAACTGGTTTCCTGATCCCAATCCTTGTATCCCCTCATATCTAGAAAATCACTAAATCCCTTCATGGTGACATCAGCTCCACATGACTAGCAGAAGTAAGAGCCTGATTGCACTGAGAGCCCCCTTCAGCATCACCTTATCTGCTGGCCTCCCCACCTCTCCAGAGCAGCCTCTCAGAGCTGTCTGAGGCGCTGTCTCCCAGGCTGCAGTCCTCATTTTGCCGTAAATAGAACTTCATTCACAGCTCTTGACTTGTCCATCTCTTCCAGTTGACAAAGGGAAACTAAGCGACAGGCAGTGACAGGCGCGAGGGAGGCAGGAAGTCTCGTTTCAGGGAGGCTGAGGAAAGCGTCGCCCCAACCCCTGCCCTCCCCAGGCGAAGCCGCTGAGGGAAGGCGCTGGCCTCTGTCCAGACAGCCCGGCCGTGTGTTCAGGTGTCAGTCCATGGAATCGGGCCGAAATGGAAAGACTGTCTGTATCACCACAGAAAGGACTGTGAACAGAGAAGGTGGGTGTCCCTGGAGAGAGAGCTGGGCGGGGCCTTCTTGACAGAAGAGAAGCCATTTTTGGCCTGAGCCACTTTGTGACCTGAGCCTGGACCCAGTGCTTGTCCTTGAACAGGTCTTAGAAACCAACAATCTCAAGGGAAACAATGAACAACTGTTACCGGGCAAGAGCTGTAACAACAGCAATGATAATACATCTGTTGTGAAGACTCCCAGTTCTGAGTCGGTGGTGAAGATCAGCTTGAAGCTTGGCCACCAGATAGACAGCGACACGTGAGAGGAGGACATTGACCTTTTCTGACCCTATGACTTCAGTCAGCTAAAGGCTGGACTCTGCACCTCTGCCCCAATCATATGCCGACTTCTCCCCTGCTCAAGCCCCTTCATGAACATACCTGTGCCCTTAGCTTAAAACCCCCCGAGTCCTGCTGCTGAGGAGACACCACTCTGGGAAAGATCCCCGTTTTATCCTTACTTGTTGTCGGAGGAATAATAATAACCCTTCCTTCCGATCTCTGGCTTGGTTGCATTTTCTGGCTCAGCGCTCACCAAGAGGCAAACCCAATTTGGGGGGTAACCGTTTACCCCAGATTGGGACCTGAGCCCATGTGCTGGGACTCAAACCCAGCCAGATGCCTGTTTGGGACTTAAACCCACATGGCTGGGATTCAAACCAAGCCAAAACCCTGCTTGGGACTTGAGCCCACATGGCTGGGACTCAAACCCAGCCAAAACCCATGGTACCTGGTTTCGGGACCTAATGAAACTCAGGTTCTTGATGTCTCATCACAGAAAGAATTCAATGAGAGAAAGAGTGAGAGGTAAGAAGCAGATTTATTCCAATTCAAAGAGAAGCGCACTCCACAGACAGAGTGTGGGCCGTGGCAGAGGGCGCGTGCAGACCCGAAATTTGGGAGGTTACTTTCTATGGGCTGGGTAATTTCATACACTAATGGGAGGGAGGGTTATCCCAACTATTCTGGGGAAGGCGTGGGATTTCCAGGACGGGGGCCACCACCCCCTCCTTGGCCTTTCAGCAGAGCCTTGGGACTGCCGTGGCACCTCTGGGTGTGTCGTTTCACCTGCCGATTGAGGGTCAAGGTCCAGCCTCTCTGCCACCTTGGTCTCCTTTGGTTCTGACTGGTTTATGCTGTGTCCTTCTTTCAGAAGTTGTGCCCTGCCCCCGTCCCTCCTGTTACAGCAGGACCTCTGCCCCCGCCAGCTTCCTGGGCAGTTTAAAGAGGGCGTGGAACACACAGTCATTCCCACAGCAGCTATGGGAATCTCTGCCCGTGGCGTGGGTGAGACCCATGCTCTCGTTGCATCAGTATCTGTCCAGCAGCTGCTGTGTGCTGGGGGCAAGCTGAGGTCCTGCCTCCAGGGTTTCCAGTCTGACTCACATTCTAGCGGGAGATCCAGGAAAGCATGTGATTATGAAGCAGGAGGGAAGGCGGCAGGGCTCAGCTTCTGAAATAATGAAATAGCCCGAGGATACGACATAAACTGATTCGACCCAGTGGGTCCACGATGGCAGACGAGTCCACGTCCACTGGACCCGGGGCCTCAGTGTATACGCACTGTGATGCACGGCAAGCTAAGTGACACCCGGAGTCAGCATGACTGTTCTGAGACTGACTGCCAAGTACCAAAAGGTGGAAGTATGTTTGTGCTTAGCCACTCATGCCCAACTCTGCGACCCCCTGAACTGTAGCCCACCAGCAACTTTTCTCCATGGGATTCTCCAAGCAACAATACTGGACTGAGTGGGTGGTGGTCCAATTCCTGGAAATCCCACCCCTTCCCCAAAATATCTGGAACAATCCTCCCACTCATTAGTTTATGATATTACTCAGCCCATAAAAACTAACCACGCCAGATTCCGGAGCCTCTCACCTTCTCAGACGCCCCACACTCCGTCTGCACAGCTTGCG
This sequence comes from Ovis aries, assembly GCF_016772045.2. Classification (NCBI taxonomy): domain Eukaryota; kingdom Metazoa; phylum Chordata; class Mammalia; order Artiodactyla; family Bovidae; genus Ovis; species Ovis aries. The sequence goes on along the minus strand of NC_056065.1, from coordinate 79,101,376 downwards.
TCTCTCTAAATGAATCCACTTCTGACCTACCACTTTGTCTCTTACTGAATTCTTTCTGCCATGAGACAGCAAGAATCTGAACTTCATGAAGTTCTGAGATCAGGTGTGTGATCTCAGTTAGAAGATCACAGGGTGAAGTCCCAGTGTGAGGTTCACTTCAGTTCAGTTGCTCAGTCGTGTCCAGCTCTCTGCGACCCCGTGGACAGCAGCACTCCCTGTCCATCACCAACTCCCGGAGCTTACTCAAACTCATGTCCATCGAGTCAGTGATGCCATCCAACCATCTCATCCTCTGTCGTCCCCTTCTCCTCCTGCCTTCAGTCCTTCCCAGCATCAGGGTCTTTTCCAATGAGTCAGTTCTTCGTATCAGGTGGCCAAAGTACTGGAGCTTCAGCATCAGCATCTGTCTTTCCAATGGATATTCAGAACTGATTTCCTTTAGGATGGACTGTTTGGATCTCCTTGCAGTCCAAGGAACTCTCAAGAGTCTTCTCCAACACCACAGTTCAAAAGCATCATTTCTTTGGCACTCAGCTTTCTTTATGGTCCAACTTTCACATCCATACATGACTACTGGGAAAACCATAGCTTTGACTACATGGACCTTTGTTGGCAAAGTAATGTCTCTGCTTTTTTAATATGCTATCTAGGCCGGTCATTGCTTTTCTTCCAAGGAGCACGCGTCTTTTCATTTCAGGGCTGCAGTCACCACCTACAGTGATTTTGGAGCCCCCCCAAAATAAAGTCTGCCACTGTTTCCATTGTTTCCCCATCTATTTGCCATGAAGTGATGGGACCAGATGCCATGATCTTAGTTTTTTGAATGCTGAGTTTTAAGCCAACTTTTTCACTCTCCTCTTTCACTTTTATCAACAGGCTCTTTAGTTCCTCTTCACTTTCTCCCATAAGGGTGGTGCCATCTGCATATCTGAGGTTATTGACATTTCTCTCAGCTATCTTGATTCCAGCTTGCACTTCATCCAGCCTGGCATTTTGCATGATGTACTCTTAATAGAAGTTAAATAAGCAGGGTGACAGTATACAGACTTGATGTACTCCTTTCCCAATTTGGAATAGTCTGTTGTTCCGTGTCCAATTCTAACTGTTGTTTCTTGACCTGCATACAAATTTCTCAGGATACAGGTAAGGTGGTCTGATATTCCCATCTCTTAATGAATTTTGCACAGTTTGTTGTGATCTACACAGTGAAAAGCTTTGGTGTAGTCAATAAGGCAGAAGTAGATGCTTTTCTGGAATTCTCTTGCTTTTTCTATGATCCAATGGATTTGGCAACTTGATTTTTGGTTCCCCTACCTTTTCTAAAACCAGCTTGAACATCTGGAAGTTCACGGTTCGTGTACTGTTGAAGCCTGGTTTGGAGAATTTTGAGCATTATTTTGCTAGCGTGTGAGATGAGTGCAATTGTGCGGTAGTTTGAGCATTCTTTGGCATTGGCCTTCTTTGGGGTTGGAATGAAAACTGACCTTTTCCAGTCCTGTGGCCACTGCTGAGTTTTCCAAATTTGCGGGCATATCTAGTACAGCATTTTCACAGCATCAATTTTTAGGAATTCCATCTGGAATTCCATCACCTCCACCAGCTTTTTTCGGAGTAATGCTTTCTAAGGCCCACTTGACTTCACATTCCAGGATATCTGGCTCTAGGTGAGTGATCACACCATCGTGGTTATCTGGGTCATGAAGATCTTTTTTGTACAGTTTTTCTGTGTATTCTTGCCACCTCTTCTTAATATTTTCAGCTTCTGTTAGGTCCATACCATTTCTGTTCTTTATTGAGCCCATCTTTGCATGAAATGTTCCCTTGGTATCTCTAATTTTCTTGAAGAGATCTCTAGTCTTTCCCATTCTGTTGTTTTCCTCTATTTCTTTGCACTGATCACTGAGGAAGGCTTTCTTATCTCTCCTTGCTATTCTTTGGAACTCTGCATTCAAATGGGTATGTCTTTCCTTTTCTCCTTTGCCTTTTGCTTCTCTTCTTTTCACAGCTATTTGTAAGACTTCCTCAGACAGCCATTTTGCTTTTTTGCATTTCTTTTCCATGGGGATGGTCTTGATCACTGCCTCCTGTACAATGTCACGAACCTCCGTCCATAGTTCATCTGGCACTTTGTCTATCAGATCTAATCCCTTAAATCTATTTCTCACTTCCACTGTATAATCGTAAGGGATTTGATTTAGGTCACATCTGAATGGTCTAGTGGTTTTCCCACTTTCTTCAATTTAAGTCTGAATCTGGCGATAAAGATTCATGATCTGAGCCAGTCAGCTCCTGGTCTTGTTTTGCTGACTGTATAGAGCTTCTCCATCTTTGGCTGCAAAGAATATAATCAATCTGATTTCGGTGTTGACCATCTGGTGATGTCCACGTATAGAGTCTTCTCTTGTGTTGTTGGAAGAGGGTGTTTGCTGTGACCAGTATGTTCTACTGGGAAAACTCTGTTAGCCTTTGACCTGCTTCATTTTGTACTCCAAGGCCCAATTTGCCTGTTACTCCAGGTATCTCTTAACTTCCTACTTTTGCATTCCAGTCCCCTATGATGAAAAGGACATCTGTTTGGGGTGTTAGTTTTAGAAGGTCTTGTAGGTCTTCATAGAACTATTCAACTTTAGCTTCTTTAGAATTACTGGTTGGGGCGTAGACTTGGATTACTGTGACATTGAATGGTTTGCCTTGAAAACAAACCGAGATCATTTTGTCATTTTTGAGATTGCATCCAAGTACTGCATTTCGGACTCTTTTGTTGACTATAAGGGCTACTCCATTTCCTCTAAGGGATTCTTGCCCGCAGTAGTAGATATATTGGTCATCTGAGTTACATTCACCCATTCCAGTATGGCTATGTGAGGTACATAATTTCAAGTACAATGAGGTAAGGGGACTTTTATTGACTATACCAAAGCCTTTGACTGTGTGGATCACAATAAACTGTGGAAAATTCTGAAAGAGATGGAAATACCAGACCACCTGATCTGCTTCTTGAGAAATCTGTATGCAGGTCAGGAAGCAACAGTTAGAACTGGACATGGAACAACAGACTGGTTCCAAATGGGAAAAGGAGTACGTCAAGGCTGTATATTGTCACCCTGCTTATTTAACTTCTATGCAGAGTACATCATGAGAAATGCTGGGCTGGAAGAAGCACAAGCTGGAATCAAGATTGCCAGGGGAAATATCAAGAACCTCTGATATGCAGATGACACCACCCTTATGGCAGAAAGTGAAGAGGAGCTAAAAAGCCTCTTGATGAACGTGAAGGAGGAGAGTGAAAAAGTTGGCTTAAAGCTCAGCATTCAGAAAACGAAGATCATGGCATCTGGTCCCATCACTTCATGGGAAATAAATGGGGAAACTGTGGAAACAGTGGCTGACTTTATTTTTTGGCGCTCCAAAATCACTGCAGATGGTGACTGCAGCCATGAAATTAAAAGACGCTTACTCCTTGGAAGAAAAATAATGACCAGCCTAGACAGCATGTTGAAAAGCAGAGACATTACTTTGCCAACAAAGGTCCTTCTAGTCAAGGCTATGGTTTTTCCAGCAGTCATGTATGGATGTGAGAGTTGGGCTATAAAGAAAGCTGAGTGCCGAAGAATTGGTGCTTTTGAACTGTGGTGTTGGAGAAGACTCTTGAGAGTCCCTTGGACTGCAAGGGGATCCAACCAGTCCATCCTAAAGGAGGTCAGTCCTGAATGTTCACTGGAAGGACTGATATTGAAGCTGAAACTCCAATCCTTTGGCCACCTGATGCAAGGAACTGACTCATTTGAAAAGACCCTGATGCTGGGAAAGATGGAAGGCAGGAGAAGAAGGGGATGACAGAGGATGAGACGGTTGAATGGCATCACTGACTTGATGGACATGAGTTTGAGTAAACTCCTGGAGTTGGTGATGGACAGGGATGCCTGGTGTGCTGCAGTCCATGGGGTCGCAAAGAATCGGACATGACTGAGTGACTGAACTGAACTGAACTGAAGGGGACTTTCAGGGTTCAGAGGGAGCATGTGGGGTGACCCCAGCCCAGACTTTGGGACAAGACAATCTGAGGAGCCTTCCTGGAGAAAGTGACAGGAGGAGCAAGGATTGGTTGTGGTTTAGTCACTAATCCGTGTCCGACACTTGTGACCCCGTGGACTGTAGCCTCCCTTGTCCATGGGATTTCCCAAACAAGAGTCCTGGAGTGGGTTGCTGTTTCCTTCTCCAGGACATCTTCCCCACCCAGGGGCTGAACCTGGGTCTCCTGCACTGCAGGTGGGTTCTTTACCAACTGAGCGACCGAGGAGGAAGATGGAGGAACAGTGTTCCAGGCGAGGGAGCAGCCTCTGCAGAGGCCTCCGGGGAGGAAAGACAGAGAGGCCCCAGAGGAAACGAAATAATTCTGTCTGGGAGGATTCATCCAGCCCCTCCCCGTAAAAGACAGGAAAGTCCTCACCAGCCACAGCCTCAGGAGCCCTGGCTTGGGTTTTCTCCCAAGCCCAGCAGCAGCTGAGGGTGTCAGTCCATGATCAGGCGGGGGCCTCCTCCCTTAGGGCAAAGTTCATCTGTGCAGGTCGCGAGGGCTCCCCCCAGGGGTCAGCACCTTGGGGACCCTTTGCCGGCTGCTTCCAGAAGTAGCCCCAATGCTGCTCGGTGCCCCCCAGAGGCCTCTGTCCCCTCAGGACCTCTGCAGGGGTGGGGGAGGCAGGCTGCGTGCTCCGCCTGGGGGCGGTGTCGGCAACCCTGGCCCCCAGGCCAAATCCAGGGCAGTCTGTGTGTGTCGATAAGGTTTTACTGGAAACAGCCTCGCCCTTTCACTGACATGCCACCTACAGTTGTTTCTCTGTGATATCAGAAGAGAGTGGCTTCCAGGGAGCTTGTATGGCCTGAAAAAGCAGCCTTCAGGCCTCTGGGCTCAGTGCACAGAATACTTCACAGCCTGTAAGGACCCTCAGTGAATTCCTGGAGACCTGCCACTCCCCACACCCTCCCTGAAATCCCATCTCAGCAAGGCACTGGTCTCATGGCTGAGGCCTGTTGACCAGTTTCCTGAGGAATCTCCCACCTGGGAGATTTTCAAGAAGAGCTCTTGGTGGGCAGGGAGGAGGAGATGGGGGCTTCTTAGCCCTTGGAGTGAGCTGACACCAGATGGCCAGGGAGAACCTGGAGGGTCTCACGAAAACAGCAGTTGTGCGGGGCAGGGCAGCTGGAAACAAGAAGGGCCGGGTCACGGGGAGGCCAGGGCGGGAGCGGGCAGCAGGCTCGAGGCTCGGCCCTGGGGACAGTGAAATGGAGATGCCTGTCAAGTGATCCCACTCCCTGGCTGCCGCCTCGTCCGTCAGCACCCCTAATCCCGTGGAGTTTGCACAGCCCTCTGCCGGCCCACGACGACAGCTGACGGCCTTCATCGCGAGGCCGGACCAGCCTGGGGACCGGGCGGAAAGGAAAGCCTGCAAAGCTGGGGAGCCAGGGCCTCACTCGGGAGGGAGTGAGGCCGGCTGGCTCCGCTCTGGGGACGGCCGCGCCTGCGGCGGGAGGGCGGCCTCTGGGAGAGGACTGAGTCTGACCACCACTGGCAGGAGCCCCCCCCCCCCCCCCCCCCCCCCCCCCGACCCGTCATGTCCGAGTGGCTGAAGCGCGGTCCCTGGAGCCAGACAACCGGGCGGGAAACCCAGCCCTGCCACTTCCTGCTCTGGGACTTTGATCAGACAATTTAACCCCCCTCCAGCTCCGTTTCCACACTTGCAAAATGAGGGTGAACTAACACCTGCCTCGCAGTGTTGTTGGGAATGGTAAGTGACATGGCATTTGAGTAACGTGTAGCAGTGAGGCTGGTGTGGGTGCAGGGGTCCCATCCAGCCAGTCAACCCTTCCTCCTAATTTACCCCCACTTGCTGTTGTTCTAGCTCGAGCATCACAAGTAGCTGCAAAAGAAGTGGCAGGCATTTCCTCCGATTTAGACCTTGAGGGGCCCCAGTGGCTCAGTGTTTGCTCTGGGGCACAGCCTAACTGTGATAGAACATTCTAGAACAGGACGGCTGGCCTTCCTACCCCTTCTGCTCTGAGCAATTCAGGATTCTGTGGGCAGCCCCAGAAGGCCAGTCTACCTGAACCCTGGAGGCACTTCCGACTTCTGGGGTCCAGAGCCTTCTGAGGTCCAGAGCCTTCTGACTCTGAGGCCGTGGAAAGAGAAGCAAGCTCTGACTTGCCCACATCTCGAGTGCAATGACCCGGCCGGGGCCCCACCCTGCTGCCCCTGGCAGGGCAGAAGCTGCCCTGCGCTAAGGGGCTGCCTCTCTGCCCTCAGGGCAGTAACAACTGCAGGGATCTCCCATCCAGGCAGCAGCTGAAGCCCCCAGAACCTCTCCCTCCTTCTGTCTTGGAGTTTGGGGGCAACACCTCTCAAATACGGACTCCCTTCTAAAACAATCAATAAGCACCTACTGCACGCCAGCCACCATGTCAGGCGCTCTACACAGGCCGGGGCATCCAGGGGGCTCGTGCCGAGAGTGAGACCCTAGTCGCACTCGAGTCACCACGTCTGGAGCACGTGTTCCCGCCGGCTTCCTGGGACGGGTTTTCAGTTCGGGGTAACTGAAAGAGAAGGAGGCCCCTGTCTGAGCCAGCTGCCCTTGGCCATGATTGATGGCCTCTATTAACAGCATGCTGTAAACTGATCGAGCGCGGGGGGGCCAAGTGCTCCCCCCTCGCTGGACCCCCACCAGGGAACACTCTTCACCCCCCCAGCCTGCTGGCCCCAGCGTGAGGACAGCGTCAGAGAACCCTCCGCCGTGCTGAACCGCTCCTGAAGCCCATGCCAGTCCACTAGCCCCTGGGGAGAAAGGCCCAAGCCCCGGGAAGCCGACTTCTTGTTGGGGGGGGGGGGGGGGCGGGCTGGTCAGGGAGGACATTCCAGAGCGACCCTGGCCGGTGGGTGTGTCCCTCGGGCAGGTCACAGGCCCTGTCTAGCCTCAGCGGCCTGGTGTGTCACAGGAGCCTCCTCCCCGCCGGGACCTTTACAGCGTCTCCCTCCCTCAGCATCTCTGAGACAAGGCCTGTGAATCAGAAGCCCTCACCCCAGGACAGCACCCCCACCTCCTCCCCTCCCATGAACAAGCAGGTAGCTGGGTGTCCTTCAAGTTAGTACAGACTTTGCAAAGGGAAAACAGCAGGCAAGCCAGAGGGGCGTGAGGGTCCCAGGCAGAGGATGCCTCTCTACTCTGGACAGATGGGCTTTAACTTTCCAAACTCAGTGGGGTTTCCTTCATCCTTCCAAGGCAGTGGGATGCAGTGGGTTTGGTTTCACCCATTGAACAGGTGGGAAAACTGAGTCCAGAGAGAGGCTGCGATCTAGAGTAGGAGCAGCCCCCACCCCCAAGGCTCAGTCCCACGGTGGTCCTCAAGCTGAACCCACCCCACCCCTGCCCCATCCCTCCAGCTATGAGAGGTACATAGGGAGGAGCGATGACGGTTAAAAGCGGTGGATGAGTGTCTCCTTGGACCCCCTGGAGCGGTGACCTCAGGGCTCAGAAAGTCAGGCTGGTGCCAGAGCCCTTGGCCAGCGGCCCCGCAGTGCCCTGCTGCTTCCTGCCCCAAGTCTCTGCTTCCAGCTGCCCTCTTGGGTGGGCCGGGGGCTGGCGCTGGAGCTAGGACCCCCACGGAACCACGCCGGCCACCCCGTGGCTCCAGGAAAGGGAGGAGACCTCCCCCCCCAGTTTTATCCCCTTCGTCTGCCAGACCCAGGCCCGGGGCCCAGCCAGGAAGGTCCAGGGCTGGGCAGCAGCTACAGGGCGGGCCCAGGGACCTGTCACATTTTTTGGGGGTTAATTACCACTGCTTGGAATCTGAGCTGCGCCAGTCTGGGCACAACAAGCCTTGTGGCCGAGTAGGGGCCCTCAGTCTTTCTCAGGTGACAGCTGCCGGTCTGGGACAGAACTGTCCTCATTCTGGGGGCGCCACCTCCCCGGGGGACCCCAGTTGTCTGGTCGTGAGCAGGGCCTTGCAGGTGGAGGGTGGAGATCGGACCGTCGAGGTGTGAAGTGGCCCATGGGTGGCACGGGGGCTACGCAAGGGTAGCGGGGGCCCAGGCCAGAAGGGCGTCCTTCTGGGCCAGCCAGCCCGTCCAGCCCCGGGCGCGGCACTTGCCCTTTGCGTCTGAAGGGGCAAGCATGTAACCTTTCCATTTTTGCACCGGCTTAAAGAGCCTCGGAGCCCAGAGCAGTGCTGGACGCTCGGCAGGCACCCGACACCGCCATGGATGGCGCGTCCACCCACCCACCTGTCCCCCAGGGGAGTCGTATGCCCAGCGCTTTGGCACCTCCAGCCCCCGCCCCCCCGGGGGTGAGGGCGTGTCACATGTGCTGTTGATGAAAGCGAAGCATCCAGGATGCGTTTTCACTTCTAAAGATAAGCTAGAGCCTGCTGGGGAGATTCCTGATGAGACGTGTCACATACTCATTCTCTCAGCACCGAGGTGTCACCCTGAGATGAGAGAGGAGGGTGGCGTGCGCGGGGACCCCGGCTGCCGCTTCCCCTCCCCGGGAGAGGCAGCCCGCCCCTATTTGTCTGCAATGCCCTGTGTGCTGATTACTCCAGCCCAGGCTACTGTTCTGTCTCCAGAGGTCCACCCACCCTGACACTGTTGGTTGAGAAGTTTATCTTTCCTCCATTGCTTTGCACTTTTGTCAAAAATCGGTCACATAGATTTGCATGGACCTATTCCCGGGTCTTCTGTTCTGTTTCATTGATCTATGCATCCATTCCTCCACCAACAGCACACGGTCTTGATTACTGGGGCTTTTAGGAAGGATCCTGGTGTGTAGCAGATGCTTGAGAAATGGTCTTTATCGTTCGTTCATTCATCAGATATAAGTATAAACATCTCTATGAATAGAACTGCTGATATTCTTTCTGTTTCACTTGCAGGAAAATGTAGCTTATCCAGAGGCCAAAATTTTAGGAACCCAAGGTTGTCTGAGTCCTAGAAATGACTATCAAAAATGTCTCTGCATTTAAAGAACCAAAAAGTGTGCATGTCGAATTTAATTTACAGAAAAGTGGATTCCAAATGGTAGAGTCCGATCTGCTGATACTCAGGAAAAGCACCCAGGAGTTACTGGAGCAGTCTTTCCCAAAGTATGTTCCTTGGTACATGAGTCTTTAAAGATGCTTCTCAAAAAAAATTTATTGTCAAAATGTTGGGGAAATATTATACACAACTGTATGTATTTTTAAAGGGATTCACAATGTGTGTTACCACACTGAAGCATTCTAAAACCCTGCAGTAAAATCCATTTGTGCAATTTGCTTTAAACTAAGGTTTCCCAAGGAGCTTCCCAAGGGGCCTCCCAGGTGGCACCAGTGGTAAAGAATCCCCTCGCCAATGCAGGAGACGTAAGAGACATGGTTCAATCCCTGGGTCGGGAAGATCCCCTGGAGGAGAAAATGGCCACCCACTCCAGTATTCTTGCTGGGAAAATCCCATGGACAGAGGAGCCAGGCGGGTTATAGCCCACAGGGTTGCAGAGTCGGAGAAGTCGGAGACGACTGACCACGCAAGGCTTCCCAAACTAACTTATTCATAGAAACCACATTTCTCCACCTCCCCTCCCCCCCAGTAACATCCCATGACATTCCTGGGAACATATTTTGAAAAACACTATCACAGGGGGTTGCCAGAAAGCCCACAGCATGTTAGGAGTCTGGGGCTTGTGATCTGAGGGCCCAGGGCATTCCCAAGGCTCTCCTGGGGAGATCAGACTGTTTTTCTAGCAATTCTAAGAGGGGATTTGCCTTGCTCACCCTCATTCCGCTGCAAGCGCACCGCGCTCTTTCCCAGAGGGCGGGTGACATGTGATCTCACAAGGGGCTGAGTGCAGGAGTACATGTGTGAACCCAGCTGTCTCCTACTGAACCAGACGTGGAGGAGGTTTACCAAAAAATGTCAGACAGTGCCACTCTTCTCACTTGACTTTTTTCCTTTTGGAAAATGTAAGTTTCTAGAAAGCTGTTTACTGATTTTGTTATTCCTTTTGGCTGCGCTGGATCTTCGTTGCCGTGTGCAGGCTTTCTCCAGCTGCAGTCAGGGCTGCGCTCTGCGGACGGGCACAGGCTCTAGGCGCGCAGGCTTCAGAGGCTACAGCTCACGGCCTCAGCAGCTGCAGCGTGGGTTCAGCAGGTGTGGCGCTCAGGCTCCAGAGCTCGGGCTCAGCAGCTGCGGTGCATGGGCAGAGCTGCCCCACAGGATGTGAAATCTTCCCAGACCAGGGACCAGGAGCCTGTGTCTCCTGTGTTGGCAGGAGATTCACAGCCACTGGCCCACCAGAGAAGTCCTATCACTGTCCCTTTAAAACAAATACGTGTGAAGTTTGTCGTAATTTTAATGCTATAAATATTGATAGATATGACCATATACACAAAGCTTTTTGGGGTCCTCAATAATTTTGAAGAGTATAAAGGGGACGTGAAAATGGGGAAGACACTCCTGTATCCCTTACTGTACTCAGCCATTTAAACCAACACTTCTGTTACCAGATGTGTGGGTTCCCACAAAGCAAGCAATTCCTCAATGCCCACTGGGTGTCTGATGCTAACTGGGATTAGTGCAGACTCACAGGCTCAGGACGTGAGCCCACAAGGTGGACTCATCTCCCCCAACTTCAAAGCCAGTAACGAGTCCTGGTGGTCCTTGTGCTTCTGACTCATGGGTGTAGACAAGGTGTTTTTCCAGGGCCTAAACTGTCCCTCTTGCCCCCAGGTGACAGGCATTCTCTCTCTGCCCCAGCCTGCTCCCCAGAGCAGCCACTCTGACCTCCAGAATGGGCTGAGGTCTCCTTTGAGAGAGCCCCCACTGTTCCAAGTGCTTAGACAGGTAGACTCATTATACTGTGAAAGGAGGCCACTTTATGCACATGTCATGGATGTGGAAACAGAGGCTCCCTAAAGGATAAGCCAAACACCCCAATGCCCCCCCCCCGCCCCGTAACCAGGAAGGGAAGAACTAGGATTGGGTGCCTCCCGCCGGTCCTCCTGCTGGGAGGATTTAAAATTCTATCTAATTCCGGACACAGGGACCCTGCAGATGCTGAGGATACAGGGAGGGACGCCCATCATCAGGAAGAACCATCACAAACCAAACGAACCCCACAGGAAATGCCCACCCTGTCCACAGTGCCCGCAGAAAGCTGGGGCAGACCACTTCAGGCCGCCTGACCCAGCAGGCCCCCATGCAGGCCGCATTAAGCATCCCCCGCCCCCCCCCCCACTCTGGAATCCCCAAATAGGGACTGAAAGGGTCTTTGCACCCAACCAAAGCATTTCGCAGACAAGGAAGTTGAGGGGGGAGTGTCTTCCAGGTTCACACCACTTCTTGGTGGACGAGCAGGGCCAAAGCCCAGGTGTCCACACCGGGGGCGGCGTCCCAGACTAGGAGAACGCCTCTTTCCTTTGCTGCTGGACCGAGCTCAACCCTGCCCCTCAGCGGCCCAGAAGTCCACCGCCCACCCTCACCTCCCGCACACCCTGCCCCTGCCTGCGGGGTCCAGAACCCGCACAGGGCAGGGGACAAGGCTGGGGGCTGCGGGGCGCACCCTTCGCGGGTCCAGCCCCCGCTCGCCGCCCTGGTCCCTCCTCCTGCGGGAGGAGGAAGGGGTGGGCCGCCTCTGCAGCAAAGATGCAACTCAAGCAACATTCCCGGATTGTGAGTGCGGAGACAGCCCTTGAATCCGCTTTTATTGTTGTTGTTTATCAAGCCCTTTCTCTATAAAACGGCAAGACTGAACAGCCCAGAACCTTTCCAGAACTTCGGCTTTTAAATACTGCAAGGGACGACCTCGGCGGTGGAACTCTGCTGCCGCAAGGAGGCCAGTCCCCTCCCGCTGCTCTTTCGCTTGGCTGACGCTCCCTTTTCCTGTTTGGTCGGGTTGAGAAATGCCTCCCTCTCCCTTGCGCGGAGCCTCGGCGCCGCGGCGGAGGCGGGCCATGTTGCCTTGGAGACAGCCAGGTAGTGTTGAGCGGTCGCCCCCGCAGCCAATAGAAGAGTGAGGGGCGGGGCCAGCCGAGTCTTGTGCCGCCGCGGCGGGGCTTGCAGGTTAGCAGGGGCGCGTTGGGGGAGGGGTCGCAGGGGCCGCGGGGTCGCGGGGTCCCTGGGGTCCGTGGGGTCCCGGATCCGCGGCCTGGTCGTGGGATCGGGGCTCGGAGACTCAGAGCCCCAGGGTCTCCTCCGCCCTGGGGGAGGAGCCGCGGGCGGCGATGGGGGAGGGCGGGGAGACGCGAGGCAGGGGTCGCCCGCCAGCCTGGTCCCGGAGACCCGAGGCCCTCCCTCCCGCCCAGAAGGCCCCGCCGCCGAGCCCGCCCGGTGGGCAGTGGGAGACCGAGGCCCGGGCGAGAGGGAAGCGCCTGAGCGGCCGGGCTTGGCAGGCCCAGGACCCCAGGCCCAGCCCCCGCCCTCTTCCGTGCCGGAGCAGGCCGGTTCGCTCCGGGGCCGAGGGTGCTGAGTGTTCATCCGCCCCTTCGCCGCCCGCGTATTTCTTTTCCAGGTGGGGGATCTTGCCGGCCCCGTGAAGGCCCGAGAAGCATGAAGCTCCTGTGTGTGTTGGCCGTGGTCGGAAGTCTGCTGGTGCCCCCAGCCCAAGCCAACAAGGTGCGGCGCCCATGCACAGCCAACCTTGCCTGCGCCCCGGCGTCCCGGAGGAGGGTGGAAGGGCTGCTGCCCCAGCCCGGCCCCTCGGCGCCGCGCGGGCCGTGCCGCGGTGGGGGAGTGCTCTCTCGGGCCTAGGCTGCAGGCCCTTGGGGAGGGGTGGTCTGCGGGGCCCACCTCTGGATCTGAAACGCACACGGTGGAGTTCCAGCCAGGGTCCTGTGTTTGGGCACGTTGTCTAGGCTCTCCGTACCTTCCTTTGCTCTTGGAGGCCTATGGGCTGGCACCGCTGTACAGGGAGCTTCCAGTCGCCTAAGGAGTAGGTGTAATGTAAGGAGTGTGAAGTTTGTGCAGGGGCAGGTTTCTGGGTGGAGAGGCCCCACCTCTGAGCAGGGATTGGAGATCACTTTCATTCTTTAGGGTTCATGGCCTGGAGCTGGGTTTGAGTAGGTCTCTGGAATTTGAGATTGTGAAAATCACTGAGGCTTTTAATCTGAGTCTGTGGTTTGCTTCCAGTTCCTCTGGTCAATTCCTAACTGGAATGAAAATTCTGTGTTGTCTCTGACCTGTTCCAGATAGGGAGAACTTCCAGAGGGTTTGCTAGAGTGTTTCCACGGATACATCTGCTTTTTGGGGTCCACCCCAGCCTTCCCCTTCCCTCCCTGATCCTTACCTAAGAAGTTGGAGGCGGGGTGGGGAGAAGAGGCCAGCCACTAAGGCTGCCGGACCCCGGTACACACAGGTGTGAGGGCCTGGGCAAAGGGCTGCCACCTTGCTTGCCCCTCCCCGAAGCCGTGAGTATCATTTGCAGCCCCAGACAGTTTCTTGAGGACCCCGTGGTGTAGCAGCCTTCCTCCAGATGTCACTCCTGCTGAACCCGGGCCTGGGAGAAGGTCAGGAGCATTCATGCGGTCACTTTACGGAAGAGGGAACTGAAGGTTGAGAGTCTTGCTAGAACTTGAAGCCAGCGGCCCTTCCCACCTGACCCGCGACTTCTCTTGCAGAGTTCTGAAGATATTCGTTGTAAATGCATCTGTCCACCGTATAGGAACATCAGCGGGCACATTTACAACCAGAATGTGTCACAGAAGGACTGGTAAGGCGTTGCCCAGGCTGGCCCTTGAGGTTGTGGGTGCTGACTGGGCCTTGTGGACCCCCAGAGGATGACCTCGCTTCCCCATTTCCACGGAGAGCCTAACAAAAGAATGTTTTGTCCCTGGTCACACATTCGATTGGAAATAAGATCCAGAAGTCTATAAGTCTAGCTGAGGGGTTCCTGGCCCAAGGAGTGGATTTTGCTTTGATTTGGGTGGGTGTTCACGTCTGCAGAATGGTAACGTTGGGAGAGAGAGGTTTTAGGGTCGCATATGGTGGGAGTTTTCTCGAAGCTCTGTTAGCTGTGTTCTTCGGTGCCAATGTCGTAACCACCTTGGGAGGCAGTGCTCGTATTCTAACTTTAGAGACGAGGCTCAGAGAGCATGTCCGTTCTACTCCTGGAGTCTCGAGCCCACTTCCGGATGCCTCACTTCAAGAGAGGGAGATCAGTGAGCATTCATTCAGAGAAAGGAGGCCCACTTGTTGAAGGGAGGTTTCAGCATGCTGTCCTGGGAAGAGTGGTTTAAGGAACTGTAGGAAAGGAGAGGCCTTCGGGGCACAGGTATCTGAAAGGGCGGGGGTGGGCGCGGTGAGCTGGGGGGAGCCTCCGTGTGATGCGTCAGGACTGGGTCAGTGAGGCAAGCGCCAGGGGACCAGATATCAGTATGGTGTGAGGGGCCTCAGCCGGGCTGTGTCAGGAGCCGGGGCGCCTCGTCCTGAGGGCTCTGAGCACAGGGGCCTGGGCCAGGTCCCCATGGATGGGGTACACTCACATGGGGGGCGGCCCAGGACCCCCAGGGGGCTTTGAGAAAATGAAGAGTACCAGCACCCCCTCCCTTGAGATTTTTGGGTTCTTCTGGTTGTTCCCAGCTTTACTGAGATAAATCAGACATACGACGTCATGTATGGTTTCGACGGATGGGGACTTGATACACACATATCGTGGAGTGAGGTTAGATAACGCCTCCATTGCCTTGCAGGGTTGCCGTGGGGGGGGTGGGGGGAGGTAGATCATTTAGGATCTACTCTCTTAGCAGCTCTCCTGTGTATATAATACAGTAGTTAACTGTAGTCACCGCGCTGGACAGTTGATCCCCCTCTTCCACCCCCCACCCGCAAAAGATTTGGATTCAGTGACTGTGGCTGTGGGGGGTGAGGCATCGCAACTGTGGCTCAGTGCCGTGGCGCAGAGAGTGCGTGGGGATCTGAACCCATCCCGCCAGTCCTGAGTCGTCGGTGTGTGATTTTCTGAGACCCATTCTGGCCAGATGCAGACCCTGGATCTAGCCTGCCCGCCTTCAAACATAGCTCTGCTCCTTGTTCACTGGGAAACTGGTTACTTAACCCCCAGTTTACTCCGTTTCCTCGTGTGTAAAGCGGTGGCGGTATTTTGAGTGTTAAAGGAGAGTGTGCGGGGGGCTGTACGCATGCTTGGCGGTGCCTGTACAAGTATAGCATTTAGAACGACTCCTGGCGCGTGGTGAGTGCTCTGCAAATGCTGGCGATGGAGACGCACGGTGTGGCAGTCTGAGCAGGTAGAGGCGAATTTCCAGACAGAGGGTATTGTAGAAAGGAGTGTTTATTAAGCGCAAAGAGCAGAGATGATGGGGGCACTGCAAGTATAGTGGGCCAGCCTTCTGACACACCAGGGAGAGGCGATGCCTTTTGTGGGTTGTCGTCATTGTTGTTAAGTCGCTAAGTCATGTCCAGCTCTGTGACCCCATGGGCGATAGCCCACTAGGCTTTTCTGTCCATGGGATTCTCCAGGCAAGAATACTGGAGTGGGTCGTCATTTCCTTCCCCAGGGAATCTTCCCAACCCAGGGATCAAACCTGGGTATCCTGCATTGTAGGCAGATTCTTCTTTGTCTGAGCAAATGACATCAGGAATAAATGGATAGACTGCCCCAACCTGACACCAGGTAATAAGGCTACATCCCTCAGGCCCTGGGATGAGAGTAAGGCTTGAAAACACAAGGGTGAATTCCCCTGGAGGACAGGGTCCTACCTGGACCTCTCAGGCTGCGGTTCATCTTCCTAAGAAGTCAGTGTTAGGGGGCTCCAGTTCCATGAAGGCTGGTGGGTGGAAACATGCTGGGACATTAGACCCCAGGGTTCTGGGGCCCCGTGACCCTGGGCTGTCACGAGCGGAGCCATCACAGGCTGCCCGGAGTCCCTTCGGGAGGAGTGGGGCCTGGGCCTGGGCCCCTCGACCCCCGTGCCAGGGCCAGAGGAGCCCAGCTGTGTCCTCAGGCCCTCCCATGGGCCCCTCCGCCACGGGGGGTGCCTGTGCGCTCCCCTGCTTGAGCAGGTGAAGCCTGGGCGTCTGCGCTGTGCAGGCCTGTTCCTGTGTTGCTGGCGCTCTGCCATCTTGTGGGGGTTCCCGTCCCTGCAAGGGGCAGAGACCCCGACACCTTCGCCCTGAGGGTGGGTCAGTCCTGGAGCAGCAACTCACCTGAGAAGCTGGCTAGGGCAAGTCTCCCATATTTCTAAAGAGAACCTTTTTTCAAACAAATCTGTTTTGGAAACACTGTGTAAAAGCAGTCAGGACTGCCCTCCCTCCAGCCTCCTGCGCGGAGGGCCCTAGGGTGCCCCAGGGAGCATAGCTCCGCCTGCTCTGTCTGTGAGGACCCCAGGCCCAGAGAAGTTATGCGCATCACCTGCAGGAAACAGAGCCTTCAACCAGCTCGCCCTCCGTGACCCTCTCCCCTAAGGTATTGTGACTGTCCCCCCTAAAGGGACATGTCACGGATTCACCAATTCTCTGGGGGAGAACACATGCCTTGTGGGGAACCCATAAATCCTACTGACCTGCCAGAGTGACCTCCCAGACCCAGGGAGGAAGCCGGGCCTGGTAGGCTGGCCTCTGAGATGAGAGGTCCCAGGAGTGATGACCCAGTGCCGGGAGTGGGCATGACCCTGTCTGTCTGTCGGCCCCTCCCTCGGCGCTGCGTTGAGTTAAGAGCAGGGAGCCACATGCCCAGCATGAGAGCTGGAGTCACGAGGGGTTCAGGTAAAATCACACCACATACTGGACTCTAAGGGGACAGGGGCAATGGAGGACATGCCATCCCACACTGTTGGTGCCTCTGCCAGAAATCCAGCCCCAGCCTAAGGGACCCTGGGCAGTTCAGGACAGGCTGATCGATTTCAAGGATTCAGGTCAGAGCTGGAAGGGAGGGCCTAGAGGGTCATCTGGCCCTGCCCCTGCAGCTCCCTGGAAGGGTCAGGCCGGGGCACAGTCACGGTCGGCAGGGCCCCTGGCTGAGACAGCAGTGGGAGAGGGTGGGGAAGTGGGGTTCAGAGACCTGGAAGGAGGCCAAGTCACGGGTGGGCAGTTGGGTGACCTCATGGGTCAGCTGTGGTTCCTGGTCTGATCTGGTCAGAGGAGGGGCTAGTGGGGGCACTGTCTGCAGCAGGGACAGATCTTGGACCCTCGGGACTGGAGGTGGGGGGCGGTGGAGTTTATGCCAGTGGGACCCTCACCCGGTGAGTCACGGAGGACAAGGGCCCTGAGGCTGTGGGTTGGGAAAGGGGTTCTGCCCTCCCTGGGGAACCCTCCCTCCCACCCTGCGCCTGGGCCCCCACAGTCCTCTGTCTGTTGCAGCAACTGCCTGCACGTGGTGGAGCCCATGCCAGTGCCCGGCCACGACGTGGAGGCCTACTGCCTGCTGTGCGAGTGCAAGTACGAGGAGCGAAGCACCACCACCATCAAGGTGCCCGCCCCGCCCCCGCGCAGGCCCCGCCCCTACACGACTGTGGCCCCGCCCATTCCTTGTTGCCCCGCTCCTGCACAGCCGCCGCCCTGACCCCCCAGCTTCTCGCTTCCTTCTGGAGCCTCACCCCGTTTCGGAGCCGCTCTCCCCTCTGACACCACCGCAGTTGCAGGGGATCCCGGGAGAGGGGCTGGAGATCCCTCCCTCTAATTTTCCCTTTCCTCCTTCCCTCCTGCCGTTTGCTCAGCGGACAGTTTCAGGGTTCCTGTTGTGCCCCGGGCACCATGAGCCGTACTGGGAGGGGAGTTAGCCGCCCTCCGGAGCCCCCAGTCTGGTTAAGCTTCCAGAGCAACAACAAAGCCGCAGGCCTGGCAGGACAGGTTCCAGACGCCCCCTTTACGGCCCCTGAACCCTGTTCCTGTGGGTCACTGGGTGAACTCAGCAGAGCTGGTGCGAGGCTGGGAGAGGCCTGGCCCCTGGCCCCTGGCCCCTGCCTCTGCTCCAGGCAGACTGTCTCTTCCTGCTCCACCCCTACCGTGGTGAGCCAGGCTGTGCTTGCTGGTTGCCATTATAAGCACCTCCTGGTCCAGCCAACCCTTAAGCATATTTCTGTGTGTGCCTGAAGGTCTGGAAATAACAGTGTCAGGAAAGAACCCTCAGGAATTTGGCAGCACCGCTGAGCCCTCCTCGTCTGTCACCTTGGTGCTGCCAGAGGACCCGTGGTTCTCACGGGGTCCCCCTCCATCGAGGGCACGGTCTGTGAAGGTGGGATGTGTCGTCTCTCCACGTCCGAGGTCTCCTGGCCTATCTGCAGGCGATGATTACACACCCTGCTGCCTCCCGGAATGCGTGCCTCGGGGCTGCAGGGCCCCAGGGGCGGGCAGCCCGCACAGCTCTGCGTGCGCCCCGTCCTGGTGCCCCGGCCCCTCCCGTGTGGGAGGCCGCACGGCCCGCGGTCCGCAGGGCAGCTGGGCCTCTTCTGCACGCAGGTCATCATCGTCATCTACCTGTCGGTGGTGGGCGCCCTCCTGCTCTACATGGGCTTCCTGATGCTGGTGGACCCTCTGATCCGGAAGCCGGACGCCTACACCGAGCGGCTGCACAATGAGGAGAGTGAGGTACGGGCTCTGCTGGCCCCGCCCCCTCGCAGCCTCCCGGGCCCGTTCACTCTTCTCCACGCAGCGTTCTCCCTTCTGCAGTGTTTCCTTGGGGAGGGCTGTCCTTTGCCCTCGCGGGCGCAGCGGGCCGCCCTGAGCTCCGCTGACCTGGCGTCAGGCAGCCTCGGCGCACTGGCAGAGAGGGGCAGTGAGCTCGCCCGCATGCGGTCGCTCAGGCCTGGCGTCCAGCTGACAGTGGGCCTGGAGTGGGCTCCCAGAGAGTCAGCAGAGCCCAGGGCGCAGAGGCCTGGCAGCTCTTTGTGGGTGTGGGGCCAGGGCACGCCAGGTGCAGGGCTCTGACGAGGTCGGGGGCTCCTGGCCCGTTCTCCTGGGGCGCGCCCCTCAGGCCTACATAGCTGCACCTGTGCCCAAGACGGGTGAGGGAGGAGCCTCAGCATCAACAGGGGGCGGGGCTCAGGACGCCTCAGGCCCTGGGGTCGGGCTGCCATGGGCTGCCTGCTGCTTCGGGAGACGCTTCTGCGTTCCTCCGGGGGGTACAGGGCCATGCATCCCCAGGGAGCTGTACCAGGGACATCTGGTGGTGGAGGGTCCCACTGAGTCTGGGGAGTTAGTGGAAAACATGGAAAGATGTTTAGCATGAAAGAAAAGCAAGTCCAGGCTGAAGAAGGTGCATGAGAGCCTTCCTCCAGGGTGTTGGCATGGAGCTTGGCCTCAGCCTGGTTTACGTAAAACCAGGGCAGAAGGACCAGATCCGGGAGGTTCGTGCCAGGTCAGAGGGCCTCCTCTCGCAGAGACGGGTGAGCCGGGGTGGGGGGCTCCGGTGATGGGGTGAGTGGTCACTTGGGGCACCAGGCTTAGGCTGCCCCGCCACCGGCCTGCCCCCCTTGAGAGCATCCCATGCAGTGTGTGCCCGGAGCAGGAAAGGGCAGGTCCCCACCCAGAAGGTCCGGGGCTGGGACCTCAGGGTGAGGCTCCCTGCCGGGTGGGGCCCTGGTGAGTCCTTGGGCCTCCTGGCCCCTCCAGGGTACACACCCCCAGCCTCCTGCTGACACGTGCTTAGCAAGGTGGAGCCAGGCCGGGAGGTGGCGGAGCTGGCAGTTGGGTGGTCCACATCCAGGAGGAAGCCTTGAGAGCCTACCTGGTGATTAATGCGCGGTAATAGCAGCTCTGCTGGGGAGGAGCCCGCGGCTGAGCACTCGGCGATTAGGGGGAGGCGGTAATTGCAGTCCTGGCCGGGGAGCGGCTGAGAGATGGGCGATGATTACACACCCTGCTGCCTCCCGGAATGCGTGCCTCGGGGCTGCAGGGCCCCAGGGGCGGGCAGCCCGCACAGCTCTGTGTGCGCCCTGTCCTTGTGCCCCGGCCCCTCCTGGCCCCTCCTGTCCCCTTTCTCTTCCTCCCGCTGGGCCTGGGTCTGCAGGTGCCCGTGTGGGCGCACAGACCTCGGGCTGAGCCCAGTGGGGTTGCAGGATGGATGTTAGGAGATGGGCGTGGGGGGGCCGGGTGCCTGGGGGGCTCCTGACAGGCAGGAGGTGGGGACCTCCTCTTCTCTGGGTATCAGTGGGCGAGGGCTTCCTGGCAGTGGGGCTCCGGGGTGGGGTGCTCGAGTGCTGAAGGTGCTGGGGCTGAGTGAGTGGGTATGGGGGTGTCTCCCGCTATGCAGTGCACGTAGGCTCGGGGAGGAGGGCCTGCCAGGCTCAGGCTGTGTGTCCGGGTGACTGGGGTCTGAAGAGCATGCCCCTTGGAAGGATGGGGTCCCCCTGACGCTGGGAGCCAGGCTTCATCCCAAGAGGAAGAAAGGCTCTAGGCCTGGGCAACTCAGTGACCTTGGGGCGAAGGCCCCTCGCCCCCACTCTGGGAGTCAGGGGTCAAAGGTGAGATGGGCAGGTCCATCACAACCCAGGATGAGTGCCCCTTGGTTGGGTGCCCCATTTCTGTAGCCGGGAGCTCCTGCCCTGGGGCTCAAGGATGAGCGGAAGGGGAGGCCTTGCCCACTGCCTGCAGGAGATGAAAGCCTTGCTGCCTTTGAAGGCGCCGGCGGGCCTCGGTGGGCCCGGCGCGGGCCGCTGCCTCCCCGAGATTCCAGCGGCATCCAGTAATCCCTGGGCTCAGACGCCCTTTGAAAGGAGGAAGCCATCCTGTTTGCTGGGCAGAGATGGCAAACAGGGGCGCGTCACATGTGCAGTTTGGGCCCCTTTGAAGACAGGAGGGAGGGTTTCTGCACTCCGCAGTGTGGGCCTGAGCTTTGAGGGTCCCCTGAGATTGCAGCCTGTGGGGGGGTGAGGGGTGCAGCGGGGGAGGGAGAGGGGCTTGTGGAGGACGACTGTGCTGGCAGCCGGGGACCCCGGCCTCCAAGCAGCCCTCTGCTGGGCAGAGGGGAGCCCAAGATGGGCAGGGCGCTGGCCTGCTGAGCCCACTGGGGCAGGGCCAGTGGGCGCCTCGAACGGCTGTCAGCACCTCGCAGCCTGGCCGCTGGGGACGCATGCTGGGGTTGTGGTCATGGGTGGAGCCTGCTCTGCACAGGCCATCCCGGGGTTTAACCCGGTCAGTTCTCCGAGTCTGAGCTCCTGCCCCAGCATAGCCGCTGCAGTGCTCTGTGTGTCTCTGTTGGCATCTGCGCAGCCTTGAGGGGGAGACCCAACCCACCGTGTTGGGCGGTGGGGCCCCAGCACGAAGCAGCACTCTGACTGCTGGAGGGGAGGCCTGGCTGCGGGGGGTCACCGGGCACAGTGAGGCCAGAGACCCGGGGCCGGGAGGCCCGCCCGAGGGCTTGAGTGCGGGGCTCCGGACACGTGGGTCCAGGTCTGCTGTGACCTTGGGCAGCAGGCACTTGGCCTCCGGAGCCGCGGACGGGCCAGTCTCCGAGCCTGGGGACGGTGCCGGTGACGCGCCACGGTGCGCAGGCACCTGGGACACCCGTCCTGCCGCCCACTTTCCTCCCGGTCAGTGGGGCTCCCCTCTCGCCCTCAGTGCCCAGACGCCCAGCTTTGGCGTGGTAGCACCCATCCGTCTGTCTTGCTCTGGGCGTCTCTAATTCCCACTAATCAGACTGTTTGCAATGGAAGTGCAGAGCTGCTCAGCTACAGCTCTCCCGCTTAGGAGCTGTTTGTCAAGACTTAACGTGAAGGAGAAACCGCGGTCTTGCGAAAATCCCACGGACAGAGGAGCCTGGAAGGGTGCAGTCCATGGGGTCGCTAAGAGTCAGACATGAC
The DNA here is from genome assembly GCF_016772045.2 of Ovis aries. NCBI lineage: Eukaryota > Metazoa > Chordata > Mammalia > Artiodactyla > Bovidae > Ovis > Ovis aries. Next base: position 79,079,605 of record NC_056065.1, on the reverse strand, counting down.
TGAGCGACTTCACTTTCACTTTTCACTTTCCTCCATCGGAGGAGGAAATGGCACCCCACTCCAGTGTTCTTGCCTGGAGAACCCCAGGGAGCAGAGAGCTTGGTGAGCTACCGTCTATGGGGTTGCACAGAGTCGGACACGACTGAAGCGACGCAGCAGCAGCAGCAGCTGGCTTAATGCCCCGCTCTTGGCTCCCTCTGCCCGCACCAGGACGGGACAGGGGAGCACCTGCTGTGAGGACAGCCTGCCCCGGCTCCCAGAAGGGACGCGAGGATGGGTGGGCAGGCAGGGTGAGGGTCTCTGGGCCCCCGGAGCCGGTGTGGCTCAGGCCTGGGGGGCCTGCCGCCTCTCATGGTGGCCTTCAGCAGCCCCCCTCTAGACGCCCACAGAGCCTGGTCCTGAGCCCGGAAGGAAGGGACCTGAACGGTGGCTGTCCCCGGCCGCTGCCTGGGGGCTCCCAGAGTGGGCCTCACGCTGGCGGTTGTTGCTGTGAATTGAGCACTTGCAGTCTGCCAGGTGCCGCTAACCACCGTGCTCATTGTCCCTGAGAAGACGTCCTGCAGCGCCGTCCGCCGCGGGGAGCAGGGTCGGAGGACGGTGGTGCTGGGCACTGGGCTCCCGTCAGAGCCCAGGCGCAGAGGCGGGTTTGAGTCCACGGCCGTGCTCCCACCCTGGACTGCCGGGAGCAGGAACACCGAGCTCCTGCGGGCTGCAGCTCAGGTGGCCGGTGCCGGTGTGTAACCACCGTACCAGACGCCAGCGCGGCGAGTCCTGACCAGCACCGGAGACAGGGCGCGGGGCAGGGAGTGTCTGCTGCCTCCCAGTGTCGTGTGAGGCTGTGTGTGTGTGTGTGTGTGTGTGTGCGCGCGCGCACACGCGTCCGCACTGGATCGCCTGGCGCGTGTGATCCCTGCCGATGGTTTAGTTGAGTTGAAGAAGACCGGCTTTATTAAGCTGGAGCTGGGGAGGTAAGGTCGCTTGTTAGGGACATGCAGCTGCTGAGTGGCTGGGGGCGGAGAGCGTGCCCCTTGGGGCCCAGGCCCAGAACCCAGGGGTCCTTAGATGCCGCCTGCTCGGCCCTACGGTCCCGGTCCTCGTCCAGCCAGGCTGAGTGCGCTTCCTCAGGGTCTGGGGTAGGGCTCGGGGGGCAGTGCCCATCTCCAGCTCCCCCGGGGCTGGCCCGCCAGCCTCACCCCTCCTGCTGGTGCTCAGCCTGCTGTCCCCTCACCCCCCACTCCCCACCCCCGTCCCCCGCCTGGCAGCTGCGTGGTGACAGAAGCCGTGCCAGCTCGGGGCATTAGCAGCAGAGTTGCATTTACTGGGCGGCTCTGGGCTTGGAGAGGTGTGCTAATCCCTTAAGAGATGTGTGGCAGGGGATGAGAGGCAGGCAGAGCTGGGGAGGAAATCCCCCGGGCTGTGGGCCTGGCCCTCGGCTCTAATTCCCCCAAAGATCAGCTTGGGTCCTGCAGGAAACGTGCGGGCTCTGGAGCCTCAGAGGCTGAGAGGTGGTAATTAGGGGACCGCGCTGCCTTTGACGACAGCCACAGCGTGAGGGCGGGGGTGGAGGCGCTCGGGGGGGCTCCGGAGGGCATGCAGGGCGGGCCCCCCATGCCGCCTCTGCCAGACACTCTGCTTCTGCGAGCGGGCTGGGGTCCCGGCCCCGCAGAGCGGTCCGGGGGTCTCCCTGCTGTCCCTGGCCAGCACGGCCGGGGTGTCCTGCAGCCTGGTCCCAGCCACCGGGCCATGTGCGTGCGTTTCCTCACACGACAAGCTGATTGAGCCTGTGCTGACCAGGTGGGCCTGAGGCTGAGTCTCTGTGCTCCCCTCGAGGGTCAGGGATGCCTGGGGTGCAGCCGGGCCTGGCCCAAGCCCCGCTCCCCGGAGCCGTCGTGTGCCCCACAGCCATTGCCCCGTGCTGGCAGGGCCCTTGGGGAGGCCGGACTTGAGGGCCGCTCTCCCCGTACCCCTTCCGTGTCGGGCGTTTGAAACCCCCTGCTCTCCTTCCCGCGACAGGACGCCCGCTCTGCTGCTGCCGCCTTCGGGCCCCGGGCAAACACGGTCCTGGAGCGCGTGGAGGGCGCGCAGCAGCGGTGGAAGCTGCAGGTGCAGGAGCAGCGGAAGACCGTCTTCGACCGGCACAAGATGCTCAGCTAGGCGTGGCCCCAGCCTCCGGGGCCGGACGGAGGCCGGCGCTCTCCCAGTTCTGTGCCACCCTCCGGGCCTCCCCCGGGCAGCTTCATTCTCTCCGTCTTTCGAAATGTCATGCTCAGCTGGGTGATCCTGAAGTGCGCTGGTTCCCCACTCGGGTGGTCTAGGGTGGAGGGGAGGGGACCACAGCCAGCCAGGGCCCTTGGGGCTGGAGCAGGCCTGTCTCCTGGCTGGGCCCTCCCCACCCCAGCCCACGCACCACCCTCCCGGCTCCAGACCCTGGGGGCTGGGTCATCGGGAGCTGCCTCCCGACCGGACCCCCCAGCCCTCGGGACGGCCCTGCCAGGAGGGCTGGGTGCTCAACCCACTGGTCCTCAGGGCCCCTGGTTGTGTTCCGGCTTCTCCCCTCATCCTCTTCTCACATTGACGAGGGTGGGCAGAGTGCCGACTCTGCCTGGGCCCCTGCTCCCACCTCAGGAAGCCAGGCTGTCCCCCCCAACCCCATCCCTGCCCCACAGGCTGCAGTTGCTGAGCCATTGGTGGGACCACAGGACCCCGAGGCCACGCGGTGGCCCCCAGCCCCTGGGCCCTGGTCCTCAGATCGCCACTTGTCCCTGAGTTCCAGCGTCCCCGTGCATGGAGACCGCTGTCCTGTTACTTCCATCATTAAATTGTCTGTTTTTTCTCACTTTGTGGATTTCAAGAGATTCTGAGAGCTCAGTGTTTCACAGGCGGACCCAGGAGGGGCCCGGGCAGTGTCCTTGGTGGACCTGGGGCTGGACGGCCCTCGGGGCAGGGGTGGGGTGGCCGCTCCTCTCAGGCTGTGTCCCCACAAGGAGCAGGGGTGGGCTGGCCCAGGCACTCTCCCGAGTTCGCATTTCGTCTTCCTGAGTCTCCTGAGTGAACAGCATCTGATGTCACCTTATAGATGCCATGCCCGGCACTCACTGAGAAGCCGCTGTTCGCCGCTCAGTCGCTAAGTCACTGCGGCCCCATGGGCTGCAGCACCCCAGGCTCCTCTGTCTGCCACGTTTACCCAAATGAAAACCAGCTGGTGCTCGGGAGCGGCACCTGCAGCGGGGGTCGAGCTCCAGGAGAAGCTGCCAGCACCCCCGGGGCCGAGGCACTGCCACGCGTCCTGGACATGCAGAGAGGGGCGTGTCCGGCAGAAACAGGACCTGGAGGCCCATGGGATGTTTGAATTTACCCCCGTCGGGTCTGCCTGGGTCAGCGTCTTGAGCCTGGTGTGGAGCCCTGAGCCGGGGTCTTGGCGAGGTGGGTGTTCCAGTTGGCAGCGATGCGCTCAGAGCCAAGTGCAGGTACCGAGGGGTGTGGGTGGGGCGACGTGTCAATGGGGCTGGCACTGGAAGCCAGTGAGGGATGCTCAGAGGGGCCGGTTTGACCGAGATCCTCGGCCAGCGGGAGGCTCCTGGCGGGTAAGCGGGAGGTGCACGCCCACAGGTCGTCCTTGTCCTCAGTTGGCCTGGTGCACGCTCGGCGCCGGCCAGGTCACGTGCTGCTTCACGGGCCTCAGTGAGTCTGAGAATTCTTCCACGACGGGGACGCTTTCCACAGGTTGGCAGACGGATGGGTCAGCTTATCAAGCATAACCCGTCCAGAAACTGGCGTCTCAGATTCCCAGATACCCTGTAACCCCACCGTGGGGGGACCTGGGTCCCCTGTGCCCCTGAGTCTCAGTTGAGTCCTTCAAGCGCTCTGGCCTGCCTTTGATGGTCTTAAAGGTTTGGTCTGTGGCAGGCAGCTGCTGTTGACTGTCAGGAAGCCCGATACATGAAAACATATGTTTAGGAGTGCGTCTTCACTTCCCCTGAGGACTCGGCCAGCAGCCCAGCCTCTCCATGCGCTTGGACTAAACACGCAAACTGCTGTCAGACGCCCTCCCCGATGTGCCTCGGTGGCCTGTGCGTGACCCCAGAGCAGGGTCCCCGACGCCAGATGGAACTCTTCACTTCGTCTGTGAGATGAATTCCGGGGTGGTGTGCAGAAATCCTGTTTGTGTCCCATCAGACCCGCAGCCACACTGATCTGCGAGCAGCTGTTGCCACTTGGGACAGAGACGGACGGGTTGGGTTTGGCCCTGGGACCGAGCCTCGAGTGTGTGTGCACACTCAGTCGCTCCGTCGTGTCCGACTCTCTGTGACCCCATGGACTATAGTCAGCCAGGACCCTCTGTCCATGGGATTCTCCAGGCCAGAATACTGGAGTGAGTTGCCATGCCCACATCCAGGGGATCTTCCCAACCCAGGGATCAAACCCAGGTCTCCTGCACTGCAGGTGGATTCTTGACTTGCTGAGCCACCAGGGAGCCCTTGAATACTGCAGTGGGTAGCCTGTCCCTTCTAAGGCAGGTTCTTAGCTAGTATGGTCAGTCATCCCATACGGGACGGGGAGAGGGGGTGGAGAGGGAGGGGCCAGCCTGCTTCTGGGGCCCCTACCTCTGCTTCTCACCCAGGTCAGCCCCAGCGCCTTGGTTCTCTTGCTTCCTTACGTCCATTCTTACCCTGAAGCTCCCACTGTGGGTGTTCAGCCTGGCCTGTGTCCCCGGGCAGCGCAGTGCTGCTCACAAGACTGAGCAGGGCGCCTCAGGTTCACGGTCCACACTGCGTCTCCCAGCCCTCCGGGGTGCTGTTAGCCCTTGGCATTAATCCTGGGCCACCTTCCTGCTTCTTTCCCCCTCTCCCCCACCCTGGCAAATCCTCCCCGACTGCTACCCCCACCTGCAAAGTCTCCTTCCTGCTCATCTTGACTCCTTTGCTTTGATCCTGGAGATGGCGTGTCCCTCCTGTTCAAAGCCAGCCCAGCTGTCCCCTCTCCCTGGGACTTCCACCACCTCCACGCTAGTCCTTCCCGTCCCTTCCAGACTATCAACACGTACACGTCTCCTGCCTGAAAGACGCATCCGCGGGCTCCATGCTCACCTCTGACTCCAGGGGGTCCCCTCCCCGTCCCCACTTACTCCCGACCTGAGCCCTCCGCAGGCCGCGGCACCGGTGACCATCCCTGCGGGACCCCGGGCACGTCCCTGGCTCAGCGCTCTGGCCCCCCGCTGCTCTATGGGGAGGCGGGGGGTCTTCCTCACCAATAATGCAGTTTTCCGGGTGGTCCTGCTCAGCCCGCTCAGCTCCATCTACAGTTTAACGTCTGAGTTATCTCCCCGACACTGTTCTCACCTGTGGTTTTGTGGTCTGAATTCTAGAATGCCCATCTCTAGCCCAGACTTGACCTCCATGCTCTAGACCATCTGCCTGGCTTTCAGCTGGACCCTCCCTTCGGGGACCACAGAGACTGTCAAAGTAAACTCATCCTCTCCTGGAAATGGGCCGCTCAGTAGTCCCTTCATCTGGGCGGGTGGCGCTCCCACTGGCCGAGATGCTCAGGCTGGAAACCCGCTACACTTGGCAGCCTGTGGGATCCCAGTTCCCTGATAGGCCTCCAGGGAGCCTTCCTGGGGCCTGAACTCTTCACTGAGGCCCTTGTCCGCCTGCCTCCCTGGCCTTTAACCCCAGGTGGATTGGTGGGAGTTGCTGGCAGGGCCCCTGAGGCCCTGGGAGGGGTGTTGATGCCCCCAGACATGGGCTCACGGTGGGGGTGCCGGTGTAGGTGCCCAGATGGCCCTGCGTCCCCAGCAGGTGGTGCTGGTAGGAGCTGCCTTCTCCCCCAGGCTCCCGAGGGCCACTGCCCTGTCTGGGGGGCTGGAGAGCAGGCAGAGAGGGATGCCCAGGTCTGGCTTCTCTGCCCATCCCTGAGGACCTTTTCTCCGGTGCCAGGCAACTCCCGCGGGCCAGGGAGCTGGCAGGGTGGGCATGCGGAGCCGGCCTGGAAGTGGGATGGACCTGGCTTCCTGACCCCGCTCAGCCCTTCCAATCCCTCACGTCTGAGCCCATCTTCTCCATAGTATCCCGCAGCCCGTGGCCTCATCAGATGAGAGGCAAGGATGAAAACCCCCAGAAGGCCAGGCCTCCATCTAGCAACGTGGGCAGGGCGTTAGAAGTGGGTGCAGACCCCAGCTCTGCCTCTCTCTACACGGCTATGGAACCACCCTGCACTCACGGCCTCCCTAAGATTGCACGCCCCCCGCCCCGCCCTGCCAGAGGGCCATCCTCGCTGAGAGATCGGGGCCTAGGGCTCCAGAGACCCTGGCCCGTCGCTGGCCCACCTGTGGGAGCTCTGAACTTCCTGGGAGGCGGGGACGCTGCGGCCCTCACCTGGGCGTGGAGCGAGTGGCTGCAGTCGGGCTGACCCGAGGGACTCCTGCATCCGGGCGGCACCGTGGGTGAGGCTCCCCCGGGCGTCAGGAGCTTGGCCCGGCCCGTCGAACTTGCACGTGACCGGCGCAGACGTGCCCTCCAGACAGACGGGGGGACCCGGAGCCAGCCCCTGGTTCCCCGAGTGCCACCGCTCGAGCGAGGCGACTCCAGGTGGTGCCCAGGAGAGCGCTTTCTACCCTGGCGGTTATGTGGTCGTGTTAATAAATTAGGTCAAAACATCGTCAGCATGAACTGCATGTCTTTGTGAATGTCAGTGTGAAGAGTGCGTGAAAGGGGGCTGGTGGGCACGTGTAAGGGGAGTGTCAGGCGCTCAGAAATTCTGGAAGCAGCAACGTGCGGCCCCGTCAGCTCAGGATCCCAGCACCAGTTGGCTTCCGGGCCGCCGTCGGCTCTGACACCTCTCAACTGCTGTCTCCCCATTGGCCTAGTGGGTGACAGAGTACCAGGAGGGCGTCTCGTCCAGCTCTGCTGGCTGGATGCCGCAGCGGGGCTCAGACCAGTCTCCGCACGGACCCTGACGCGGAAACCCCGGACTTCCCCAGTCGGAGGAGGATTTGTCGTGTAGCAGCCAGGTCTGGCGGCACTGGGCCAGACTGCCTGGGTCCAGGCCCAGCGCTGACCCTCCTGGCTGCATGGCCTGGGGAAGATCCGTGTCTGTTTCCTCAGCTGGAAGAACAGGAAGAGGAACTGGTGTCACAGGTGAGTGTGTAAGTGCCCGGTGGGCGTGATTTGTGTCTACATCAAATGTGAGACGTGTCTCCCCACTGTGGCTCCAGGGTGCTGCAAGCCCGTCCACAAGGAAGCAGCTTGGGGCTCAGCCTGGGGTGAGGTGACAAGGAGGGGCTGGAACTCAGGGCTCCCTACCCCCATCTCCCCCAGGGCAGTGGGCTTTGTGTCAGGGCTGGGCTCTCAGGCCCAAAGCCACACCAGCCTGGCCTAGGCCACGTCTGTCCACTCTGGGTGCCAGCTTCCTCCACTGACCACCGAGGAGGGCGGCCTGGGTGGCCTCCAAGAGCCCCGCCGGCTTGGTGCCTGGGAGTGCTGGCAGGGTGCTGGGCGGTCCCCAGCCCTGGAGCTGCGTCCCTGGAGGGGCCACTGTCCTAGCTCCTGGTCAGCCCCGGGGGGTGCCCAGTGACCACCCACCCAAACTGGTCTTGCTGCAGTCCCCCTGGAGACAGGGCTGTCTTCCCCTAAGCGCGAGGACTTCCCCAAGGGAGGCCCTGCGTCCTCCCGGGTCCCCAGCCAGGCGCTCCCTGAGCCCCAGTCCACGGCCTCCTGCTGCACAGGTGCCCGGTTGAGAGGCTCTCCGGCCATGGGCCAGCTGCGTCGTCCCTTCCTCGGTCCCGGGCGGGCAGCCCTGGAGGACAGCGTCCCCACAGCTCTGGGCTCGGGCCGGGGCTGTGTGTGTGTCCCTGGAACGCGGGAGCCAATCACTGGAGGCGGGGCAGCCACCTCTCCCCCCACCTGGGGCCCATCCCAGATCAGAGGCGCCCCCAGCCCGCCCCCCACCCTCCCCTTCTGGGTGTGTCGCCGTTTGAAGCTTAGTCGGGTAGAGTGTACCTGGCTCCCGAGCCGGGCGGGGAGCCAGCCAGAGGCAGGCGAGGACGCAGCAAGGGCCGGCGGGCCCTTCCGGGGAACCGGTCCCCGTCCCGCAGCAGAGCCACCAAGCTGGGAGCAGCCCAGAGGGAACGGCCTCCTGGTACCCGGCCGGGGACACTCAGCCACCTGTGGGCGGGGCAGGCGCCCACACCGAGGGCAGCAGACGGGCCAGCCGTGCGGCCAGGGGCATCACTGCCAGTGGGGTCCATCCGTGCGCTCACCCTCGGGACCACTGCCCGCTGCCCACCAGTCCCCCGAGACGGACGTGTGGACCTTCTGGGTGGAGGTCATCCCGGGAGGCGTCCTGGAAAGGAGCTGCAGGTGAGGGGTGAGGGCCGGGGGAGGCTGGGCCCGGGGCCGCAGACGGCAGTGCGGCAGGCTGGCGGGGTCTCGTCACAGCCCTGTCTCTCAGGGGCTGAGGGACCACAGGCCGCCGGCTGTGCTGGCTTCCCCCATCACCTATTAAATGGTACCTGCCTCGTCGCACTGCGGTGAGGGTCAGACGAGCCAAGAGGTCACGCTCATGTCCAGCACAGAACGAGGGCTGAGAAGTGCTTCCGTCGCATTCTCCATCCTGCCACTCGTGCAAGCGTGGGCTTGCTTAAGCTCCTGGAAGCTCTCCGAGCCTCGGTTTCTCCATCTGCAAAATGGGGATGAAAAGTCACCTCCGGGGGTTAAATAGTTTCAAGCACATGGCAGGAGCCCTGTGAGGGCTCCCTGTCAAGTCAGCTGAGGTCTGTCCCTGTTCAACCCCCAAGTTCCCTGCATTCAGGGCCCAGGCTTTTTACCCCGCCGCTGAAGGAAGCCTCTGCCTAGAAAAGTTTCACATTTTCGGCCCAGGGCCTCTGCAGAGCTGCTCTGCGCGGACGTTAGATGGCAGATGTGGCCTGTGAGAGCACCTGTTTGGATCAGTCTGGGGCACTCACGTGTGATCTCACGCGCGGGCACCCCTGGAGACCAGGAGAGGGGCCCGCCCTGCAGGAGGTGGCTGGGACGCGGCAGGCACGGGCCTCCTAGGGGAGCGAGGCACACAGGCAGTACGGGGACAGCAGGCCGGAGCCCCCCAGGGAGAGTGTCCCCAGAGGCACAGGCCTGAGGGTGCAGGGAGAAGGAGAAAGCGGAGGGCAGGAGAGGGCGGGGGCGCTGTGGACACGGAGAGACCCAGGCTGTCTGCAGGGGGGTGGGTGGCCAGGGGTCGGGGGCACCCCAGGAGGGGAGCTGCCCAGCTGAGAGGGGAGACGGGGAAGAGACAGGGGCCGCGGGGCAGCAGACACGGGGGCGTGCAGTCCGAGCGAGCAGTGGTTACAGCGACCTCTGGAAGAGGGAGCTGAGTGCAGAGGAGTGCATCCGGGCTGGTGTGCAGACAGGCAGCGCCGAGACGCTTCCTCGCTGGGTCCCTCAAGGGACCGTAGAGGCCGTGGTTGTAATCATGTTTTGACCAGACGCAGAGAGCTCCAATACTCTCTAAAACGTGGAAACCTCCTGAGACAGACAGGAGGGTCATGGGGTGTCCTGAACCCACAGGAGAGGGACCCGGGGGTGCCTGCCAGCCCACGTCCTCCCAGGGACTCGGGGTGAGGACCCTTCCTCATAGGGACGTGCGGATGGTCCAGGGAGGGGCATGCGTGTGACCCAGGGGAGTGCGCTTCTCCCTAAAGACCCAGGCCACGGCTCTGTGTTCCCAACGGCCTGCGGCCTGGCGTCACCTCCCACTGACAGATACCCTGGATCCAGGCAGCGGGGCGGGAGGGTGGCTCGGGAAATCTTGAATTCTATTCTGTGGCCCCCGAAGGTTTTTCCCCACGTGACCCCAGCCACCTAGAAGGGAGGCTCCCTTGTGCGTTGAAGGGAGCAGAGCTTCCTTCTCCGAGTCTGCGATGCCCGGGGCCTCGGGCACCTGGGGTTGGCATGGGGCCGGGGCAGCAGCCCTGGTGGGAGATGGGCACGCTGCTGGCCTGGCAGGCAGCACGCGGGGCTGGAGGCTTCTGTGCTGCCCCCAACTCAGGGTGACTGGTTGCTGGGTCAGATAGCAGCCCCCTCAGAGTCGCCTGGTTTAGGCTTATGGTGCCTTTACAGCCCCTGGAGGGCGATTTCCCTTCCTCTCTCTTCTCCCTGGTATCAGCCCTGACTAATCCCATGTGCCCTGAGCCCCCTGGAGGGTAAGCCCTGTGCCAGCAGTGACCGGAGGGCCTCAAGGGATGTGCAGTGGGCAGCAGCGTGCATCCCTCCGGCTGGCTGGACCCCGCGCGCCCACTGACCTTGTAGCCAGGGTCCCGCCTTTGCTTCCCTCTCCCAGCCCCCCGCCTGCAACCCCAGCCCCATCCACTCCCACGAGGCTTCGGGCGTCTCTGAGCTCTTGCTACCCACACGCTCTCTGGAGTCTGCTGAAGGACCGCTTTATCCTGGTGAGGCTTGTCACATTAGCACTTCGGGGGCTCCGGGCTACGCGTCCAGACGTCCTGGCTCCTAAGCTGCAGCCCCTCCCCACCCCCACTTTGTGTGCAAATTACAGCCGGGGCAAGGGTTGGGATGGGCCTGCAGCACAGCCTCCTGAACCCCTTCCTCCTGGGTCTCAGGCTTCTCCTCTCCTCGGGCTGTTAAGAAACACTCGTTCCTGGCAGCGTGAGGACGCCTGGCCAGCCCCAAGGTGTACACCAGCTTCTCTCGGATGCCACATTCAACATCCATCAGCTGTGTGACCCTGGGAGAGTGACTTCACCTCTCCATGCCTCAGCTTTCCTACCTGTAAAGCAAGGGTGACGATCGTCCCTGCTTGGAGGATTCAGTGGCTGTGCACGCGTGTGCCGGTGTGTCCACGCACAGGCGTCACTGAGGAGAGTGCCTCACACGGAGGACACCGCCCTGTGTCTTCACTTGCTCCTCACCTCCTTCGGCTCTTACCTCTCAGATGCACGCAGTGAGCAGTGTCTACTCAGGAGCCCCAGGCCTGGGGGTGGATCTCCGCTCTGCCCTGTACCAGCTGTGTGACCCTGGGCAGCTGTGTGACCGTGGGCCGCTGTGTGACCCTGGGCAGCTGTGTGACCTCCTTGGGCCTCCGAGTCCTCATCGGTAACAAGGGGCCAGGGGCCCCCCAGGGCTGTAAGGAGCATGCTCAGAGCAGAAGTGAAATGCAAGGCATAGCCCTGCCTCGTCCACTTGCCTCCCCAGGCACAGCAGTCCGGGTGGTCCCCTGTGAGTGTCCCAGAAGGGGGTCAGGGGAGTTCGGAGCGTGAATCCCCCAGCGGGAGGTGTACACTGAGCGCATTCACCTTCTTCAGAGGCGTATGTGAACGCAGTTACCCTAGTCCTTCCAAGACCTGAGAAAGGGGCCGGGCCCTCGTGTACAGAGTCTCCCCTCTGGACGATCCCCAGGACAGACGTGGCTCTGGGAGACGCTGGACGCGGGGCTGGGCAGGGGTGGCACCTGCTGCCTCAGGCCCGCCAGAGCCACATCCCAGGATCTTAGTGCTCCAGGGGTCCTCCCAGGGCCGGGTCGGCCATGCTAGCAGTACCAGCTGCCAGGGATCCCTGGCACGGGACTCACGTACGGCTGAGGCGCCAGTGCCCCCATTCTGCAGGTGTGCAAACTGAGGCCTGTGCAGTGGCTCCCTCAGCAGTCAGGCAGAGTCAGGACCCAGTTCGGGAGGTCCAGCCTGCAGCCTCGCCTTCCCCTTGTGGGGCTGCCACTCACCTGGGGCTCCTGGGCCATGAGCCGTTTCCGGGAGCCCAATATTCCTCCTGGGGGCTGGGGGCAGCAGCCTTCAAAATCAGCCCCTGTGACTCCCCAGCGTCATAAATGCTGAGTACAGTCAGGCTGTTGGGAAGGATGAGCCCCTCTGCCAACGCTGGCCCCCACGAAATCCTGTAAAGATGAGGACTCTTCCCTCAAGAGTGGGGCGCCCCTGCGTGGCTAAGAAGGTCCTCAGGCCTCAGTCTGGACAGAGCCTGGTTAGCCAACCCCCACCGTGTGACCCGAGCGCTCCCGCAGCCTCTCTGAGCTGCCAGCTCCTCCTCTGTAACAGGCTGAGGGCTCCGGGCCAGAGAGAGCAGGGCGCCCACCAGGCCGGCCTCGGAAGGGCCCTGCCCATGACCTTCCTTCTGTGCTCCCCTCTCCCTTCCAGAGTCCCAGGGCTCTGCAAGGCTCCTCTCCAGAAGTGGCTGCAGGCAGCAGCCTGGGACAAACCCATGACGAGGAGGATGGCATGGGGGGCTCTGGGCTGGAGGGCTCACAAACAGCACTGCCTCACTTGTTCATCACACGCCAGCGGGGCACAGGGGTTCAAACCAGGCACCCGAGCCCTGCGGCTGCCCGGGGAACAGGGCGTCACTCTCTAGCCTCAAGGGCGCTCCTTGATCGTGGTCGCCGGGCCTGGTGCCCCTTCTCCTTGCTCAGATCCAGAGTATCTTGGAGATTCTGAAATGATCATTGTTGAGTTGAACTTGTTGAATATTGGGGTGAGAAATGAGGTGACCCTCCTAGAAATAATTACTGGCTATCAGACAGACTCCCCAGGGAGACTGTGACTTTTCTTATTAAAAAAAAGAAAAAGCATTTGCTTGTGCTGGAGATTTTAAGGTGAAATTCCCTGAAATGTATTCTACCCAATGTTAGGAGGCTTTAGAGCCCCACTGGGGGTTTCTTGAGTTAAATGCAAGCAGCTCTCTCCACTGAGGGGCTTTCTCTGGTTCGCGTCTCTAGGACAGGATGAAGGGGCTCGGTTCTCAAAGTGTCTGACCGCGGAGCACTCCGGGGAAAGCTCTCAACGGACACCTTCCCTGGAGGCAGGGGTGCAGCCCATGCGTGCTGTCGCTCCAAGTCCTTGGCTTCCTTACAGAGTCTCCCAGTTCAGGGCACCAGGGGCAGGGGAGGCTCTGAAAGACGTCTTCATGCAGGAGCCGACACACTCCATCAAGCACGATCTGCTGTAGGAACCCCCGAGAGGAAGGAGAGGCAGAGGGGTCGGAGAGCTCACCCCCTCCAAAGCCCACTTCTGGGCTCGCTCTGGGTCTGAAGTGACACACTCAGCCCATTTCTGGCCTCAGTCCCCCACCTCTGGCTCCAGTCCCGGCGCAGACAGGCACAGACAGTGAGAGAGGCTGGAAAGGTGAAACTGTAATCTACCCTGTAGACGGCCCAGCCCACTCAAAGCTCACAGCCCCTTGGCTTGATCATGATGGCTCATCCCTCCCCAGGGCTACCCATGACGACCAGCAAACACCTCTGCGGCAGGTACTGTGCGTGTCAAAGATGAAGCGAAGGCGAGTTCTTGCACTTACTGTTCACAGCCTGAGTCCGGGGGCCATGTCAGGAGGGGCTCCAAGCAGAGGGCTCTCTAGCGGCCTCCAGGACACTAAGAAGGTCCTCACGTATCACCCTGAACAGAGCCTGGTGAAGGCCCACTGGGGGTTTGAGAGGCCCACTGGGGGTCTCTGGGTTAAAGGCAAGCAGCTCTCCACCGCCGGCCTTTCTCTGGGACGCGTCTCCAGGACAGGATGAAGGGGCTCATTTCTCAAAGTGTCTGACCGCGGAGCACTCTGGGGAGAGCCCTCGGCAGACACCTTCGCTGGAGGCGAAGCCCACGCATGCTGTCTCTCCAAGTCCTGTGCTTCCTGGCAGGCAAGTAAGAGCAGAGGCTGGGGGAAGGGGGTGGGGGCCAGGCAACAGTGGACGCCTCGGAGAGTGAGGACCCGGGTGGGCAGGCCGTGCTCCGGAAGCCGTCAACAAGGAGCTGAGACGATGCGCCGTGGGCGGGGGGTGGCGGTGGGCAGTGAGAGCCTCTGGCAGGATGCAGACAAGAGGCTAATGGGGGAGGCAAAAGCACCTGCTGCAGAATTGCGAGCGGCGGGGACGCGGGAAGGGAGCCCAGGACCCCAAGGAGCCCTGCCCGCGAGGAGCCAGGTCCCTAGAAGGGTGGAGAGTGTGGCTTCAAGCCCTAGCCACCAGCGCCTCGTGGGCGGGGACAGCCCCACACACACTATCTCAGGAGCATGCTCTTAGCTAGTAAGTTGATTCATACTGACACAATCTGCAGCTTTTTTGTTCAAAATCCAAAATGTGTTTAATGATCCATCTTTTCTGTATCTGTATGTAATGAACAGGTAACTGATGTGAGCTGACCCACCCCCTCTGGGAGGTTAATGGAAAACCTCGTGGTTCTTCTCGGGGATCCTCCCTTAAGCTGAATTTTCCAAAAGCCCTGGGGAACTCAGGTTGGGGCAGTCCTAGTGGGTTCCTGACCTTGAATTTCAGCAAACTGCAGCTGCTATTGCTCCTCACCGCCACACAGTGTCGCTGTTGACACTGGTCCTGCCCATTCAGGGAGCAGAGGCCAAGGACTGGTCCCCAGCCGCCGTTCAGATCCCGCTGGGGTTCTGAGGATGGAGGAGGAGCCCCATTCTGGAGTTCTTAAGCTCAGGCAGGGGCCTTCTCGCCGGGTTCCCGGGGGTACGGCTCCAGCTACCATCCTCCTTAGAGCATCCTCAAGGGGCATTATCTTCCCAGGACCACCTGGGGACCTCTGGCACCACTCTCACCTGGCAAGAGCTCAAACAGCGCCCTCACCTGAACCTTCAGTAGAACAGCCCCTGCAACAGGAAGCACAGATTAGTAACAGCCCCGTGTTAGGTCAGCACCACCCTTCTGAACTTTTGATTGCAATGGGAAACTCTAGGAGAAATAGAGGGGGAGCTGGGGTGGGGGGAGACGGATAGGGGTGACAGTTCACGAGATCCCTGACTGTGGAACCTTGTGTAAGTCACTTCACCTGTATGAGCCTTGCCTTGCTCACCTCTAAACCGGATGAAATAAGCGTCCCTGGTGGCTCAGCCAGTAAAGCATCTGCCTGCAATGCAGGAGACCTGAGCTCCATCCCTGGGTGGGGAAGATCCCCTAGAGAAGAGAAAGGCAACCACTCCAGTATTCTTGCCTGGAGAATCCCATGGACAGAGGGGCCTGGAGGGCCACAGTCCTTGAGGTTGTGAGAGCAGGACACAGGACTTAGCAACTGGACCACCACCTCGGAAGACTGGCGTAGGAGTAAAAGTGACGCTTCACTTAGAGCACTCGGCGCTAAGCCGTGCACATCGAGGGTAATACTGGCAGCTGTTATTGCTACTATTTCAGTGCGTGCTTTGTGCACGGCTCCATCCCAGTTCCCAGGGCAGTCCCATCACAGACGCCCTCTTGAGGATAACCCACATCCTGCAGCCTTCTGCCCCTCGCCAGGACAGAGCCTTCCACAGAGGGAAACACAGGCCACAGTTCACCTGCAGCCGTGGCCTCACCTGAGCTCACTGCCACGTTATCAGTCCGTCAGTTCAGTCGCTCAGTCGTGTCCAGCTCTTTTCGATCACATGGACTGGAGCACACCAGGCCTCCCTGTCCATCACCAACTCCCGGAGTTCACTCAGACTCATGTCCATCGAGTCCGTGATGCCATCCAGCCATCTCATCCTCTGTCGTCCCCTTCTCCTCCTGCCCCCAATCCCTCCCAGCATCAGAGTCTTTTCCAATGAGTCAACTCTTCGCGTGTAGATGTAAATAAATTTCTGACCTCTACCAAATTATATTCAAATAAGTTGAATTTGAATAGGCAGGGATCACATGGGAGAGGACAGTCTGGATCTCGTATTTTCATAAAACAAGAGGACTGATTGCAGATAATTCTGAGCACCCCTTCCACGCCAGCACTGGCAAGGGACCAAGGGGCACTAGCTAAGAATGAGAGAGTCCCTGCCCTCTGGCAGCTTACTGTCTGGCTGAAGACTCAGAGCGCACAGCCTCGATCACCCGTGTCGGGGGCTGGAGAATTCAGACAGTCAGCACAGGCAGGACTGGGAAGCAAAGGGGCCACGACCGGCCGGGTCTGTGTCAGCCGAGGGGTGAGGTCAGGAGCAGGCAGAGTGTCAAGGGAGACTGGTCCTGATGCAGCGAAGGGGCTGCTTGGAAGAGACTGTCTGGAACCATCCCTTGGAAACTTCTCTCCCAAGGGGGTCCCTTGGAGGCCATGGAGCAGGGAAGGGGTGTGTGGTTTTGTCCCAAAGCCTCATATGCTCTTTCGAGAGCAGGTGCTTAGGGGACTGTTGACTCCCCAGAGACCCTCTGCAGAGAGTGGAGCTAGCCGGGCCCAGCCTGGGAGCTGGAGGAGGGAGTAATGAGAAGGTGCGGGGGCCTCTCGGGGGTCTGAGCCGCGTCCCCGGCTGGGGACAGAGCCAGCCCTCTGTCACACAGAAGGCCTGGCCCAGCTTCTGGCCCCTGCTGCCCCATCACTGCCCCCGGGGGTGGCGGGACCCTGAGGTCTCCAGTGGGTAGGGCACAATAACAGAGCCTGTGACGGGGCAGAGGGTACCGGCGGGGCACGCAGACACACAGGGAGAGGGTGGGTCAGTGATGACAGAGTGGGATCTGATAACCGCGGGTGAGGGGGCTAGGGAGGGGGTGGTAGCCCCTAAATGCAGCCCAGGCCAATCATTTCTAAAGCGACAGCGTCCCGGAGTCTGGGAAAGGCTGTGTGTAACTTAGTCCCGCGACCAGCCCAGCTTCCTGTCTCATCCACGCTGTCAGCTATTCAGCAAGCACTTACCCGTGCAGACTGGGCTGACAGGCTCTGCGCACCCAGAGGCAGGAGGGACAAACCCGGGGGGCCGGAGCCGGCTCATGCCCCCTTCTCCCCCTCCCCCAGCTCCCCAACCCTCCCCCAGGCTGGGGGCCTCCAGGTGTGAGGCCCCGCAGGTGGGAGTGACCAGGCCCCTCACTCTCAACGGAGAGGACATCGCCGGGCACTTTTACAAGGCAGGCCCTGGAGGAGGTGTCTTTGGGTGTATTTCTTTTCCTAATTGGTCCTTATGCAGCGTTATTCTCCTGGGAAGGATGCTTTAAATCTCTCCCTACTGGAAACCGTGGCTCAGAGAGGTCACCCCAGCAAGAAAGGGTGAACGCGGTCCAAACCCTGCTCCGCAAGTGTCTTCAGCAGCCCACCGCCTCCGCCCTGATGCTTACAACTGCTTTGGAGGCTCGCGGGGGTGAGGGGGGCCACAAAAGAGCCCCGAAAGAAAGCCCTTTTCTAACTGGCATGTCCACTCTCCTCTTTAGAGACGGTTCCCCGGGAGCCTCTGCGGCACGGCGCACTCCAGGCAGCAGGCCACGGTCCCCGAGGGCGGCGAGGACCAAGAGCCCAGCGCAGGGCCGCCGGAGCCACTGGGCTGCGCCCCTGGAAGGCCCGCGCCCGGCCCGGGATCCCGCCTCTGCGCGGCCGCCCAGTCCGCAGCGATGGCGCGCCTTAGGGGGACCTCGGAGCTTCCCCCGAGAGCAGAAAGAAGCGCTGACCAGTCCGTGCGCCCCGAGCCGCGGCCGGCGATGTGACTCGCCGCGCGCGTAGGGCGCGCAGACCCGAGCCGGGGCGACTCGGGGCTCGCTCGGTGCGGCTCCGCACGGCACCATGAACGACGACCCCTGCCGGGCTCTGGCGGCCCGCCGGCCCGCAGCGGCCCCCGGGCGCTTGCCTCTGGGCATCGGGCCCCCTCCGCGGCCGGCGCCCCCGGCCGGCGCCGAGCCCCTGGGCACCGTGCCCTTCCTGCTCTACCCGGGCGCCGCTGGGCCGCCCTACTGCGACGCGTACGCGGCCGCCTTCCCGGGCGCGCCCTTCCCTGGCGCCCTGGGCGCCTGCGACTACCCCTTCGAGCCCGCCTTCATCCAGAAGCGCAATGAGCGCGAGCGCCAGCGCGTCCGCTGCGTCAACGAGGGCTACGCGCGCCTCCGCGGCCACCTGCCCGGCGCCCTGGCCGAGAAGCGGCTCAGCAAGGTGGAGACGCTGCGCGCCGCCATCCGCTACATCAGGCACCTGCAGGAGCTGCTGAGCGCCGCCCCCGACGGCGCCGCGCCCCGCGAGCCCCGGGCGGCGCCCTCCCTGGCGCCCGGCTCGGCCGAGCCCTCCTGCGGCGAGTCGGAGGAGTGCAGCCACTGAGCAGGCTGCGGCCGCCCGGGCTCGGGGGGCTCTGGGTCCCCGGGGTCCCCGCCGACCGACGCTACGGGGTCCGCCGCATCCTCCCTGCGCCAGCGCCACCCCGGCCCCGGCCCCGGCCCCGGCCCTTACAGCCGGCGGACACGGGCACGAGAGAGGCCACCCTGGAGTCGGGCTCCGGCTTGGCCTCAGCCCCGCGCGGGAACAGGTCTAAGCCCAGGTTCCGGTGTGTACTCGGCCACTGCAGCCCTGATCTGTAAACCCCGGGCCCACAGGCGCAGCCCAGAAGGCAAGCCTGCTTTGATGGGCGGGCCTCGCCTGGACTCTCCAGGAGATGGCCTCAGACACCAGCGTCTCTTTGGGAGCTTGCCAGCCCGCCTCCCAGGGACACCCAGAGGGTGAGCTGCAGGCCCGGCAGCCTGCACCCAGCCCAGGGTGGGGTGGCGGGGGAGGTCGTGTGGCCCGTGCTGCTCCCTGGCTTCCTTACTGGAGGACCCAAGGCTCCCAGCCCGCAGCCCCCAGCCTGCAGTGTGGCCTTTTCCTTTCCCAGGTCGGGAGGGGACTGCTTCCCCTCATCCTGCGCTCCGTGGCATGCAGGCCGCGTGGGTGTATGTGCTGTGTTTGCACCAAGGGGCTAAATAAAGACGCTGGGCTCTGTGGTTCCGGGTCACTGTCCACCTCTTTTCCCTGGCGACCCAGTCTCCTTCCACTCAGAGCACTTGCCTGCGGGGGGTGTGGGGTGTTCTGTTCGCTTATGCATTCAGCTGACGTTCACGCAGAGCTCAGTACCTGCCGGGGCAGAGTCCCAGGGGCAGACACCTGCCCCTTGCACAGTTAGGGGCGGTGGGGTGAGGTGGGGAACAAAGGTGTGTACACCCAGGAGCCCCCCACCCCGGGGCGTGGGGGTGAGAGTGGAGGGTCTTGGCCAGACGGCTGCGGGTGGAGATGGGAGGGAGGGCTGTGGACTCCTACTGAGCCGGGCCACCCAGCACCTTTTCCGGATGGTGTCTTGGGGTGGGGAGGGGGACTAATCTTGACATCCAGGAGCTGGTGTCGGTGGTCCCTCCGTGGGCTCAGTGAGTCTGGGGGCTCCAGATCACTTCCTGAGCTCTCTGTCCACAGCTCCAGCCTGGGCCTGCGTGTGACCCTCCCCCTGCCTCCTTGGGGACATACCGGGATGCCGCCGGCTGGGCTGGGGAGGGGTGACAGCTGCCTGGCTGTGGAGCCGGGGGCTGGTCAGCGGGGAGCCAGAGGAGGCTAATTTTACCCCTGGAGCAGGGAGAGTGATCCTGCCCCGCCCGGCTGGCTCAGCAGGGCAGGCGCCCCAGCTCAGCCACCCAGTCCAGGAGGCGGGGGTGCTGGGCCGCAGGGAGGAGAGGGCAGCGGTAGGCGAGCAGGACAGGCCGAGGCCGCGGGAGCCATGGAGCCGGCCCCAGCCCAGGACGAGGGCCTGCGGAGGAAGCAGGCCAAGAAGCCCGTCCCGGAGGTCCTGCCCAGGCCGCCCCGGGCCTTGTTCTGCTTGACCCTCCAGAACCCTGTGCGGAAAGCCTGCATCAGCATCGTCGAGTGGAAGTATCCTTCAGGGGCTGTGCGGAGGGGAGGAGGGGGCTCAGTGATCACAGGCTCTGGGGGCCCGGCACTGGGGCCCAGGGGTGCAGCCGGGGGCTTTGGGAAAGGCAGCCCTGGCGCGGACGCAGGGGGCTGGGGGCAAGGCGCAGGGCCCCAAGGCCACCTCTGGAAGGTGCTGGAAGGCGTGGAGGCCCTGACATGGGATGGGGTGGCGGGGGCCGGCGGGGCTGGGAGGCCGGTGGGGTGGGCACTGAGCTCTGTGCAGACATCAGGCCCGGCTGGGCCGCACGCCCTGGGTACAGGGACGTGACCCCCTCCACGCTGGCATCAGCTCCGGGAGGAAGAATGATGAAAACGCCCGGCTTGCTGGGGCCAGGGGGACAGGCATGAGGCAGAGGGAAGGCTGTTGTCATGGGGGTGCTGAGCGCACCGGCTGGGAATATTTGGAATATTTCTGAGGGGCTTTGGAAGACCGGGCTCCCACCAGCTGTTGCCTAGAAGATAGAGAGGGAGGGAGCTGCAGGGGCAGAGAACCCGGAACCGGGGCGCCTGGTGGGACCGGGCCTGCCCCCACACTGCTGTGCCCACCCCGGGGCCCCCTGCCCGTTCCGTCTGGGGGGCCGAGGGCCTCTCTCCTGTCTCCCGGCGCCTCTCCAGGCCTCTGCCCTGAGGCCACCTCTCCCCAAACCCAAGGAAGGTGGCTGGAAAGGGCACGGGGCCTACCCGTGAGCTGTGGACACAGGGCGCATCCCCGCTATCAGCTCACGCACACCTCCGCTCCTCCATCTTCACCCCTCAGTCCCCACCACCCGCACCTCCCCTGGCGGCCTCCCCCAGGGCCCCTACTGCTCACCAGCAAGTCCAGGGAGCCTGGGGGTGCCCTCTGGCAAGCAGCTGGCTCGCCCTGCGCAGGGGGTGCTGGGACCTGGGGGTGCAGCTGCCGCGGGGCAGTCTCCCCTGCTCAGGCCACAGAGGCCAGGTTTCAGGGCACACAGCCGCTCCCTGTCCTGCCCCAGGGGCCTCACCTGGCTCGTACCAGCCCAGCCTCCCTGGCTGCTCCTCCGAGGCCCGGAGGACTGTCTGACTGTAGCGCCTTCAAGGGGACAGAGGGGTGGGTGGCCGGGCGAGAGGTGGGGGTGTAGGGACTGAGATGGGACTCAAGACTCCCTGAGCGTTGGAACTGAGTAGCCCCATACGGGAGCCAGTGCCTCGAGGTCCCTGAACTTCTCAGTCAACCCCCTGAAGGAGGAGGGTCCCCGCCCGCACCCCCGCCAGGAGCAGAAGTGCGATGTGGGCCCGTCGCTGGGCCTCGGTGTCCACAGAGACCCCCCGTGCACTCTGCTCCACCCGCAAGTCCCGCGCCTCACTCTCTCCTTGACTCTGCCGCAGACCCTTCGAGACCATCATCCTACTCACCATCTTTGCCAACTGCGTGGCCCTGGCCGTGTACCTGCCCATGCCGGAAGACGACAACAACAGGCTGAACCTCGGCCTGGTAAGAGAGTGTGGTCCCGCCTCTGCTGGCCTGCTGCCCAGTGGGGGATGCTGGAGCTTCACCCCCACCCCCCTGGGAGGGTAGAGACCCCTGTCCCCGAGACTTGCAGGGGGGGCTGAGCGGCTCTGAGCTCCGCAGGGAAACCTGGCTGGGCTGGATTCCGTCATATCAGCAGCCAGCACTGAGCAAGTACCCGCTGTGCCAGCTCCGTGCTAAGTGCTGAGGCAATCCAAGCAGGGGCTGGAAAGGAATGTCCAGACTTGGGAGCATTTCAGAAGGGAATGAGTTTGCTAAGAACAAAGATCAGAGAAAACAGGGGCCCTGCGAGCTCAGCGGGCTGACCTCCTAACAGGCCGGAGAGAGGCAGCGCTTTCCTGGTTTAGAAGCCAGTTTTTATAGCCTCAAGACAAAGAAAATTCCTGCTGGCAGGTTGCTGCTGGGTGATTGGTTGGGTGGACTTCCCAGGTGGCACTAGGGGTGAAAAACCCACCTCCCAAAGCAGGAGCTGTAAGGGACATGGGTCCATCCCTGGGTGGGGAAGCTCCCCTTGGAGGAGGGCATGGCAACCCGCTCCAGTATCTCTCCTGGAGAATCCCATGGACGGAAGAGCCTGGTTGGCTACAGTCTTTGAGCCACAAAGAGTCAGACGAAACTGAGTCAACTTAGCTCGCGCGCACGCACGGTTGGTCAGAGTGCTATAGGTTGAGCATGGGGTCAGCGTTTTGGCCTAATTTGGAGTCAGGAAGCTCGTTAGTGATGATCAGGGGGCTTTGGCAAAGGTTACGAAGGGCCTCAGTCAGCTTTGGAGGTGGCCTTGGTTCTGGCTCCACCCCTGTGGCCGCAGGACTCACTGCTGAGCACCGTGTGAGAGTGGGCTGTGTCCTCCGCACCACAGCCCCTAAGCCAGTCCCGTTCGGCAGATGCAGAGACTGAGGCTTAGTGAGGCCAGTGACGGGGCTGAATGCTGATCTCCCTTCCCTGGGTGTGACTTGGAAGAAACGCGCTTCTGTGGAGCTTGCTTTTCTGCGGGAGTTTATGTCAGCACCACGCTCCCTTCGGCCCAGCACCCACAACACGTCCACAGGCCAGGGAATGCCGCAGCTGGAGGGGGTTTCCTGGGTCAGGTTGTCTTGCTCCTCCCTGCCTCAGTCTGTTTGTGATGAGAAAACGGAGGCTTGGAGAGGATAAAAGATGGACTTACCGAAAGCCAGATCATAGTCCAACGCCCAACGTTGCCCAAGTGCCGGCTCTGCGTGAACATTTTGCTTTATTGTCTCGTTCCTCCCCCGTGAGGCCGTTAGGCCCTTTATGAGACGAGGAGACTGAGACCCGGGGGGTCTGCGTTCCCTGCCCAGGGTCCCCCCACATGTCTGTCTTCCCAGAGAGTCTGACTCGGGCTCTGACTTTCAGCCTTGACTGGATCACTGTGCTGCCAACGTGGCAACAACCTGGAGGCTCCTGGAAAGCCACTGGAGGCCGTGGCCCTGGGCACCTACCACCCAGGCTCCCGGGGGACAGGGCGGTGCACCCCTTCATGTCAGCAGGCGTTCCGGGCACTAACTCTGCAGGGAGGGCAGGAGGAAGCCGGCCGCATGTGTCCAGGGCCTGGAAGGGCAGCGCTGTCTGTGCCTCTGTGTGGCGCTGCTTTCCCCGGGATCCATCTGTCTCGGGTTGGGGAGAAGCTGGGAGTCTAAGTGTGTGCTTGGCTATAATTGGAAAAATGCAGAGCGTGGGATCCGACATGGGGGAGACAGGTGTGGGGAGGCACTCCTCGGAGCCCGGGTCCCAGGACGGGTCCCTTCTCTATGCCCTGCATCCACCCCGCCCTTCAGGGGTTCCTGTCTGGGGGCGTTGGTTCCGTTTCAACTCCCTAAAAGGTTGACAGCTTTGGGAAAGCACTCCATCCTCCGGAGAGTATCAGAGATCTTAGCAGGCACGTTGCCTTCCATCTTGAAACAAAGCAGCCCCCTCAAAAAGTCCAGACAGTGCTGTGGGCTGAGTGAGAGCGCCTGCAGAGATGAGGCAATGCACGCCCCTGGGCAGGACCACGTGGGAAGCCTTCCCAGACAGCCACCGCCACGGCGAGGGTTGGAGCTGGACTGGCTGCTGCTCGTCCGTGAGGGACCCCCACTGTGAGGGCCCGGGTTGGGGGGACGCTGAGGCCGGCTCCCGCTCCCGCAGCACCCACGGCTCCCACGGCTCCCACGGCTCCCACGGCTCCCACGGCTCATATAGCTCACACAGCTCATACAGCTCACACGGCTCCCACGGCTCACACGGCTCCCCACTCACACGGCTCACACGGCTCACACGGCTCCCACGGGTCACACGGCTCCCACGGCTCCCACGGGTCACACGGGTCACACGGCTCCCCACTCACATGGCTCACACGGCCGGCTCCCCGCTCCCATGGCTCACACGGCTTCCCGCTCACACGGCTGAGGTCTCCCGCCTCCCCCTTGTCCATTATGTGTTTATCGTCCCCAAAAACCGGCGAAAGGGAAGTGAGGGTGGGCAGAGCAATGGGGAGGGATCAGGGGTCTTTTTCTCTTCTTCCCACGATTGGCTGCCTTACAAGAACCTGAGGAAGGCCAGAGAACTCCCGTCTCCCACCCCCAGCCTTCCAGCAGAGCCATGGTTGGGAGAAGGGAGGCGCCCGGACCACTGTTCACTCTCTTGTTCATTTAACAAACACTGTCGAGTGCTCGTCCCCGGCACCCACGGGGGTTGGCCTTGTGAACCAGAGTTCCCGTCTGCACAGAGGTCAGTCCAGTGCCTCAGGCGAGCAGTAAAGGAACAGGAGGCGCGCAGGGTCGGGGGGCGCGAGCACGCTGTCCTGGAGGAAAACCTGGGTGAGCCATGGGGTCAGGGAGGCCCCAGAGGGTGGCAGGTCTGGCCTGGGCCGGGAGCGCAGAGGCGGAGTCCCGGACGGTGGCCTGCTCGGGCGGGCGCCGTGCTTGGGACAACGCTTGGCAGTGGTGGTGGCAGCAAATCTTTCACCGTCTCGTCTCTGTTTTGTGAGCGGGGCCCAGCAGGGGCAGGTGCACGGCCGGGACCTGGGGGCAGTGGCTCACTCACGGTCCCGCTTTCTGCCACCTCCCCGCCTTCCCTGCCTCTAAGGACAGACTCTCAGCTCAGGCCCCGACCTCTGGGGCCCTGGGCCCCCTGGCAGGACCTGTCCGAGGTCCTGGGAGGGTCAGGTTTATGCCCATGCGCCATGCGGTGTGTCCGGACAGCTGTCCCCAGCCAGGGCTGCCTGTGCCGTGGCCCGCTCAGTGGTGCCCGGCAAGGTCCAGTCCCCCACCCTCCAGTGCTCAGCATACCCCTGGGGGAGGCCTGTCCCCGTCAGGCGGAAGCAGTGGGCCTGTGTGCAGGGGGACGCCCAGTTCCACACCCAGCTCAGGCCGGGGCACATCTGGGTCATCGGGTGGGGGGGTGCCTGGGCGGGTCTGCACCCGCCAACATTAAACAGGCCGTAGCCCACCAGGAGAGGCTGCCAGGGGGAGCACGGTGGCAGGAAGGTGTCCCAGCACCTTCAACGGCGCTGGCCTGGGCCAGGCCCGCACGCGCCCCGTCCCTGGGCCACAGAGGCTCCCCGACTCCGGGCGACTGCAGGCTGGTGGGGGCGGGCCTCGTGCAGCCCTGGGCAGCTGGCCCCTCACTCGGGGGGGAGCCCTGACACCTGTTCTGAGAACGAGCACACCCCCACCCCGGGAGGCTGGGGCCCCTCCGGGAGCCACTCCGGCCCCACCCACCAGCTCTCAGCCAGGCTGACAGGCTGATCTGGGGGCCCCCGTGACGCTTCGTCAGGGGGAAGCCCTGGGTCAGAGCGGCAGGGGAGGCCGAGGCCCAGAGACGGCCAGGAGGCCTGGGGAGACGCCGTGGTCCGAGACCCGTGAAGGCGGGGTCGGTGCCCGCGTCCCGACCACTGTGGCGGCGTCCCAGCCAGCAGGGGGGATGTGGGCCCTGCCTCAGCCAGGCGGGAGACGCAGATGGTGGCTCAGAGAGGGGCCCTGGGGCTGCAGCTGTGTGATCTCGGGCGAGCTGCTGCGCTACTGTGCGCCCTCACCTGTGAAAGGCGTTAGCGCCGTACACTTCCGAGAAGGCTCTGCCTGAGTCGAGACCTGCAGGTTGTGCCACCTCGTCTATCAGCACAGGAGCCCTCACTGTGCTGAGCCTCAGCACCCCTGTGGGGCTTCCCGGCCGCAGAGCCCCAGTCACAGAGGCCCGGGTTGTTCTGGACTCAAAGGATGGAACTCGAGTCGATGACCAAAGGATTATCTCAGACAAGGTCTTCCTCTTCCCCCCACCCGCCGTCTGTGTCCGACCTCCTTAACCCTTTTCTTCTTCCAACATCTGATTTATCTGGACGGCTTTTCTGGCCTCCACCCGAATGCCATCATCACCATCTTCGTCCTGGGCGTCATCCGTTGGGCACCTGCCCTGTGCCGGGCACTGCTCTGGCATGCGCAGGGCCTCACTGCCCTGGATGCCCACCATGGCCCCACAGGGCAGCACGGTTTTATGGACGAGTAAACTGAGGCACAGCGCCCGTCCAGTGGGCTCTGCAGCAAACCTGGTTGGGCGCTGGGCGTGGCTCCCTCCTCATCAGAAGGGGACGCAGGAGGTCTCTGCTTCCCCAGGGAGTGGTCCCGGGCGGGGCTGGAGGAGGGGCCGTCCAGGACAGCAGCTCCTGGCGCCTCCCCAGGACCCCTCTCTCTAGACTGTGGAGTTGCTGCCACGCAGGCCAGGGAGGAAGCTCGGAGATCCGGCCCCACATCCACAGCCCCCAGAGGGCAGGCAGGCTGCTGTGTGCCTGCAGGACTGACCCACACTGCCTGTGCCAGGGGACCCCCAGCCTAGTGCAGGCGGCGGACGCCGCTCACACAGGCCAGTGTGTGTCAGGGAAGCAGGAGGGCAGAATAGACCCTGAGCCATCCTGGGGCCAGTGGGAGGGCAGAGGGGTGGAAGCCCAACTAGGACCCAGGGCGCCGGCCGCAGCCCAGGACCCCAGGAGGTCAGCTCCACCGCTCTAAGGCCCACCTGCTCCCTGAAGCCTGAAGGGGCCCTGCCCCGGGGGGGACCCCGGACTGAATTAATGAAGGGAAACCTTTGGGAGCGTCTCCATGCAGCCGGGGCCAGAGCAAGGGACCCACGCGGAAAATCAGCGGTGGCAGTGCCGGAGTGACCAGTTCTGGGGCAGGCTGGAAACACTGCTTTAGCTGCTTATCTGTCACTGTGTCCACAAGCAGAGGGTAAAGACATGACTCTGATTAAAACAGAAGGAACACAGGTCATAGGCTGATTCAACGCATAGAGACCAAGAAGCTATGACCCCGGAGAAAACATGACAGGCTAGGGTTGCCGGATGAGACGCCCAGCGGGCTGGCGTCCTACAGCGAGTGTCCAGCAGGGACGGTCTCTATCAGGCAGGAGTCTGTGCTCCTACTGGGCAGAATCCTGAGAGTCAGAGGGACAGCCCCAGGTCAGTGGTTTCCAGGGTAGGAAGGGGAGGGGCTCTCAGTGACAGTCTAGAGGCTGGGGGGAACGTGTGTCCTGAGCGTGTGTAAGCATGTGTCCTGGGCATGTGTCCTGGGTGTGTCTCCTGAGAGTGCGTCCTGAGCTTGTGTAAGCATGCGTCCTAGACATGTGTCCTGAGCGTGTATCTTGGGTGTGTGACCTCAGCGTGTCTTGGGTGTGTGTCCTGTGTGTCCCGAGTGTGCGTCCCAGGCATGTCCCTAGCGTGTACCCCAGGCGTGTGTCCCGAGCATGTACTCCAGGCGTGTGTCCCGGGCGTGTGTCCTGAGCGTACGTCCTGAGCGTACTGCTCATGTCTATAGGGCAGAGGCCAGGGGTCTGCTCCGCTGCCCCCAGTGCACAGGACCGCCCCCTCCTGCCGACCAAGAGCCGCCCACCCGCAGGAGAGGCAGGGTGGAGGCCCCGGCAGACCCCTCGGCCAGGCCTGCTAGCAGAGGTTCCAGCAAGGGCCCGGTGCTGACTTCCGAGGTCGGGAGGATTTGCTGACGCTGGTCAGGCTGGCCTGGGGCAGCCAGGGGGCTGAGGGGCTGGCCCTCCCCACCCCCACCCTGAGCCTGCCGGCCATCGGGCCCCTAACATTCCTGGGCTCGGATTGCCGTCTTTTTATAGGGTCCGGAATGCGCCCGCTGCCGCTCGGCCCACCCCACCTCCCCAGGAAGCGGCCCACACTGGCCTTGCCTGTCAAAGACCCCGGGCCAGCCGGGCACAGGGGTCCAAGCCCGGGCCACTGCTTGGGGGTCTGGCGAAATGCCTGCCCTCTCCCACCGGGGTCTCAGAGTTCCCCACGCTCCTCCGTGCCCCTCTCAGCCCAGGTGCTGCGTGGGCACCAAGAGGTGGGTGGACAGAGTCGGAGCTGCCCTGCACGCCTGGCCCAAGATGTTGGCCCCGGGGGCCCGGCGGAGCCCGGTCTGGCTCTGGTGCAGCTCCCTGCAGTCTGTGAGCCCCGGCTGGGGGCAGGGGTGGATTCCCCGTCCTCCAGAACTGTCGGGGGAACGCGTCTGTCCGGCCACACGGGGGTGGCTGAGGAGGTGGCTGTCGCCTCCCCTCTCTGTCCCCTCCTTGTGTTCCCAGCCCACCGCCAAGCCCTGAGGAACCCAGGCCTGGAGGGCAGAGGACAGGATCTGACGAGCCCCCCGGGGGTCCCCGTGTGAATTTTCTCCCCTCCCAGCATGACGTGGTGGTTGAGGTCATGGGGCCTGGGTTCTCATCACGGCCCTGCCAGTCGGCCGCTGTGTGATCCTGGAGAAATTACTTAACCCCTCTGTGCTTTGGTTTCCTCATCCGTTCGGTGGGGGTAGGAGTGCTGCCTTTCCAGGCCCCTGTGAGGATGACGTGCGTGTGTGTCTGTGTCTGTGCGCATGTGCGTACATGCGTGTGCATGTGTGTGCGTGTGCATGCGTGTGCGTGTCTCTGTGCACGTGTCTCTGTGTGCGTGCACGTGTGCGTGCGTGTGTGCACGTGTGTGTGTGTCACTACAGGAGGGCCTGGCGCACCAGCTCAGTGACGCAGCGCGGCTGTCAGCACGCCGGCCCAGGCCCCATTTCCTGCCCATGACGTGGGTGCCTCGCTTTCTTGCCCCCCCAGGTGAGCGGCTCCCCCTGCGGCCCTCCGCCCTGCCACCCACCTCTGGACACACTCCTGACCCCTACCCAGTGCGGGCCCCGCGGGAGCTGGTTCTCCTCCTGTGAAGGGAAGCAGAGGCCAGGGAGTGGGGACAGGCTCAGGTCTCGTCCATGCTGGGAGGGTGCGTCAGGATGAATGCAGCTACTGCCCTCCCGCCAGCGGGCCCTCCTCCCAGCCTGGAGGCTGAGGGGTCCTGCAGACACACCCCAGGGCCTGCATTCCCGGGCACTGGCGCCTCAGGCCGCAGGCCAGCTCCCCGGGACACCGGGGGCTAAGCCAGGGCAGGTGGGCCAGGGCCTCGCCCCCACCTTCCTCACGTCCACGCAGGAGAAGCTGCAGAGTAGGGGTGCCCAAGAGGCGCCCCCTTTGCTCCCAGAAGCCGGCCTCGCCTGGGCCCTACGCCCAGCCCTCTAGGATGGACAGAACCGGACCGTGTTTGGTCTCCGCTCACTCCGTGGCCCGGCCCCGGTCTCAGGCGGCGCCCGGCAGCCCCATCCGCCCTCGCGGCCACAGCGTTCTAGACACGTGGTTCCCCGGGCCACTGTCTGCTGTCCCTGCGGGCAGTTCAGGAAGCAAGAGTCCTTGGCAGGGCTGCCCCTTGCGGTCTCAGGGGTCCCCCGGTGCCCTCAGACCCTGCCGCAGCTCAGGGAGCTGTGAGGAAGCAGGCTCTCGAACCTCCAAACCATGGGCTGAGGCTCTGTTTTGCTGGGGAGATGGCCCCCCACTTCAAGCCCTCCCACACACTGGGGTGGGGGGCTTTAGGAGACAAACCTCCCGACCTGCCCCCTACATCTCCAGGGGCAGCGGGCCCAGGGTCTGCTTGGGGAGCAGAACGGGGAGGACCCGGGGTGGGGAGCATCTTGGAGCAGCAGCACCCGGGGGCCTGCTCCGAGCACGGCCGTGAGACCCCACGGCACCCCCTGCACACAGGCTCCCTCTCTCAGCCAAACCCGCTCCGGCCCGTTGACGCAGATGGTCCTAACAGTGAACAACTGTGAGTGGAAAAGCGGAACGCTCCAGGCCCACCCCAGCAAGATTTGTGTCTGAACAGGTCACAGCGCCTGGGCCCTAAGGCAGGAGCCTCAGGCCTGGGGGTTGGAGAGGACCTGCCGCCTTCGGAACTGTGACTGGAGCTTCCCGGCTCCATCACCCTGCCCCGGAACCAGCCTGTGGGGCCTTTCTGTGGACCCTGCAGGGCCCAGAGCCCTCCAAGGGGCCGCTGGCGTCAGGGATGCTGGTGTCCAGGCCCACTGTCCTGAAGGCCCCAATGTGGTCAGACAGGGGGACCGAGGCCTGCGGACCTCCGGAGGGAGCCCCGCCCCACCCCCACCTCCCCACGGAGCCCAGGGCCTCAGGGCACAGAGAGTCGAGCCAGGATGACTGACCCCTGGAGACAGAGGCAGCAGCAGGATGGGGTGCGGTCTGAGCCCCACTGTTCTCAGCCCAGGGCTTAAGGGGGTCTGGCTGCAACGCCCCCAGGAGCAAGGGAGTCAGGGTCACAGAGCAGGCCTGCCTCCAGCCAACACTAGTTCTGGAGCCCCAGTGAGCAGCCTGTCTGCGGAGGGATGTTTGCTAGTTAAGGCCCTTCCTTGCAGGGGTTTCTCTGGGGGCTCAGTGGAAGAATCTGCCTGCAATACTGGAAAGCCAGGTTAGACCCCCGGGTCAGAAAGATGCCCTGGAGGAGGGCATGGCAGTCCACTCCAGTGCTCCTGCCTGGAGAATCCCGTGGACAGAGGAGCCTCGCAGGCTGCGGTCCACGGGGTCGCACAGAGTCGGACGTGACTGGAGCGACTCAGCACGCGCTGCAGGGAGCTGGTCTCAGCTCCTGGTCAGACAGGCTCATGGTGCTCACCCAGGCAGTGCCAGGGCTCTGGGGTGGGCACTGTCTCCCTGCGTGGGTGTCAGAGCCTGGGGTCCAGCGTCCCCTCTCAGAAACGGAGATGGCGAGGCCTCTGAGGCATGTGGCATCAGAGATGGGATTTTCTGCTGTGTATTCATTCAGCAAATGTTCCTTGAGGCCCTCCTGTGTGCCAGGCGGTCCCACGTGCTCCAGCATGGAGCTTTGCGGACGACCTATGAGGCCAGAGCTGTCTGTGGCTGGAGTGTCGCGTCCTCTGTGGTCTGACGGGTGCTCCTCCCCCGCGGACCTCGTCAGCGCTGAGCTGTGCGGGCTGGCCCCGGGGCTCGCCACGTGGCTTCTGTGAGCCCACCTTGGCCTGTGACCTGCCCGCGTGCCTGGGGGTTGTACATGTTGCTCTGACAGTTCCCAAAGGCCGCTTCTGGAGCCTTCATGGCGCCCACCGCAGGCGGGGACCAAGGGCCAGCGCTGGGGACACCGATGCCCATGCCGGTGCTGGACGCAGGGGACAAGGCAGCAGCTCCAGGCTGTACAGTGAGGCGGGCGGACGGTCAGGAAGGACGAGACGGGGCGTGGCCAGCGGGGTCAGCTGCTGACAAACACCGCAACCTTGGGATGAAGATAGTGGGGGGAGGGAAGGAGGGGTCCTGGGCCCCAGCGATGACGCTGGAGCTGGGGTCCCAAAGAGAGAAGGGTGCGGTCGTGGGGCTCTCTCAGAAGGACAGTCCCGGCAGAGCAACAGCAAGGGCAGAAGCCCTGAGCCCCGGTGACGTCAGGGGAGCCGTGCCTGGCGTGGGGGTGGAGTCCTGCCATGAAACCTTCCCTCAAGCCCCACCAGCAGAGACTCAGGGACGCCACCTAAGGTGACCTTTGCCCGCTCCCCAATCCCATTGCTGATGGGGACCACTGCCTCTTCTGTTTGGCGGCAGAGAAACCACGGGCAGCCCCAAGCTTCGGGACCCCACGTGTGGTCTCAGGGCTGCAGCTGGGGGAGGGGTGGTGAAGAGCGCCCCATGTTTGCGGGGACAGAGGGACACATGGGAGGAGCTCACCCTGGGAGCTCAGAGGGCTGTTGGCGGGTGTGAGGTCTGCTGGGCTGAGGGGCCCGGGGATGCAGGCAGAGGGGCAGTGACAGCAGGGGATCCAGGGGCCTGGATGTCACGTGGGGGGTGTCCAGGGGTCGTATGGGCCTAGAAGGTGTGGGGGCAGAGGTTGTGTGAGTTTGGGGGCAGGCGGGTCAGAAAACGTTAGGGTGCAGAAAGGTTTGGACATGGTAGGTGCTGGGGCCCAGGGCAGAGCAGTGGGAGGCGTCCAGAGAGAGCCAGGTGGGAGTCCCACTCAGCAAGTTGGTGCCATCGGCCTAGCCAGGACCGTGTGGAGGAGCGGGATCTGGGGAGGGGCGTTCAGGTAGAGGCGGGACACATGGAGTCCAGCCCTGGCCGCCCCCGGACAGGACCGCGGGCCACGGCTCCGTGAGAACCAGCGGGGCGGTGCAGGGGGACACAGGCACAGCCGAAGGGAAGGGGGCACGGGGGGAGCAGGCACCCAGGGAGCTCCAGGAAGGCTGGCCACCGGGGCCTTCAGATGGCCTCCAGGGTGGCGCTTAGTCAGCAGCAGGGAGAGAGCCAGGGCCGGGGGCCTGCGGTGACTCCACGTGACTCCGTTCCTGTGGCGGAGGAAGGGGCCCAGCCCCCTGCCTCGGCGGGACGCATGTACACACAGGTGCCCACGCAGAGCTCGGTAACTCCACGCACGTCAGGGTCGGGCCGGAGCTAACAGCAGCGGACCCTGAATGACCCGTGGCCTCGACAAGCTCCCTGGTGGCCAAGCAGAAGCAGGATGGGCAGGGGCAGGTGCAGGCGCCCCCTCCCTTGCCGGTGTGTGGCCGGCCGCCTGGCCTGTGAGCTCTGCAGCTATTCTGGGCCCTGTTTTCCCTCCGCTAAGCCCACTTCTGCCCCTGGGGCAGCAGCCGCTGGAGTGTTTAAATGCTGACTTGACTTCACTCACTGCTCCTTCTGCCCCCTCGGGCTGCCAGACTCCCAGTGGCCTGCCCTGCAGGAGACGGGACCCCCATCCCCCTCAGCTCTGCTGTGCCGCCCCCACCCTCGCAGGGAGCCATGGGATGGCCCCTGGACAGTGACCCCTCACCAGGGCCATGGCCCCAGTTCCCGGCTGCCTTACTTAGCTCAAGCACAGGCCCTACACAAGCCCTTCAGTAGGATGCAGCCTTACCTTCCAGTCCTACCGTGCCATTTTCTGGAAGAAGGAGAAAGCTTTGGGCTTACAAGCTGGTGGAAGAAATAAAGGGCCCGTTAAGGAAAGCAGGTTTAGCCCACATGTGCCTCAGTTTTCCCCTCTGGACAGAAAGGGAAACTGTGCTTTCAGGAAAACTCTCTAAATACTAAATGTGGAGGTCTCTGAGACCGGATCTGTGTGAATGAGCTGTTGGGGACCTTGCCTCCCAAGCCTACCCTTTTGGAAGTAAAAGTGAATTCTTGTCCGAGCCGCTAACCGGGTGGCCCTAACGTACCAATGGCTCTGCCGGGTGCTGGCCAGGCAGGGGCAGGTGACCCGTGGGGACACAGGTGTGGGTGGTAGGGCTCAGGCCTCCTCGTGCAGGGCCGTCCAGGAGTCGAGCCTGTGGGAGGCATGGGGCGGGGGCGGGGGCGGGTACAGAGCTCTGAACCCTGGCTCAGAAGACAGTGGTGTCAGCCTGGAGCCCTGACAGGGTGAGCTGCTACTTTGGAAATAGCTGCCTCCTAGACCCGGGGACAGGGAGGGGTGACTGGGCCAGGGTGCGGGTGGAGCGGGGTCTGGAGAGGCCCAGAGGAGCCCCCCTTCAGTTGGGGGCTGGGCGGTGGGGGCTGAGCCAGGAGCCTTAGCCCGTGAACTCTAGGGCCCCCGCCACGGCAGCGACCCCACAATGCCCCCACCCTGCGTGATGGCGCTTGTGCCCGCCAAGTGGTGCCTGTCAGCTTTGGATGTGAGCACGTGGGCTGGGCGGAGGGGGTCACAGAAAGTGGATGAAAGGGAAGGCTCTGACCAGCCTGGAAGGCCCCCCTGGAACCCTAGTGAGTGCTCCCCAACCCTCCTCCCATGAGTCCTCGGGATGAGGGAGAAGACGCCCACAGAGGAGCCACATGGGGCCTTCATCCGGTGGCTGTCCAGCCTGTTCATCCATTCATTCCATTCTAGCCTGGAGATGCAGAGTCATTTTTTGAAAAAAGAGGAACTTCCCTGGTGCCCCAGAGGTTGACTCTGCCCTTCCACTGCAGGGGTCGTCATTTTGGTCTCTGGTCCTTGAACCAAGATTCCACAAGGCAGCGTGGCCAAAAAATAAAAGAGCAAAAAATCAACACCGCCTATATTTTAGTGAGTAAGACAGGAATGGAACCAGGTAGAAACAGCTGTGGCTTTTGCAGCTGGGGATACGCTCAGAAGACAGAGCAGGAAGAGGAACAGAGGACGTCAGAGGCGGCCCCAGGGCCTGGTGCAGCCCCCTGGGGAGGGGCCCTGCGGGAGGGAGGGAGCCAGGTGGTAGGGTAGCAGGGGCAGGAGTCCCGAGGCGGCTGAGCCCTGATGTGACCCCCTCGCCCCGCAGGAGAAGCTGGAATACTTCTTCCTCATCGTCTTCTCCATCGAGGCCGCCATGAAGATCATCGCCTACGGCTTCCTGTTCCACCAGGACGCCTACCTGCGCAGCGGCTGGAACGTGCTGGACTTCATCATCGTCTTCCTGGGGTGAGAGAGGCTGGGGTTCGGGGCTGAGCCTGGTGGGGACCCCAGGGCCCAGAGGCGGGTACAGCGATGAGCAGGGTGGGGGCAGTGGGGGCACCAGCCAGTCACACCCTCCCCAGCCGGCACTGCCAGCCTGTTTGCTTTCTGCACACACGGCTGGAAACATGTGCCTGCTTCCAGGACCCAGCAGTTCCTGGACATTCATGAATTTCTCAGCCTTCATTACCATCTCTCCACGGACCTGTGTGGAGCACGTGTCTCTTGAGTTCACGAGAACGGACATTTGGTAACCTGCAGGAGTCTGCGTGGGGTTCCCAGGTGGCGCTGGCGGTAGAGAACCCGCCTGCCAATGCAGGAGACGTGAGATGCATGTTCGGTCTCTGGGTCAGGAAGATCCCCTGGAGGAGGAGGACATGACAAGCCGCTCCAGTGTTCTTGCCTGGAGAATCTCATGGACAGAGGAGCCTTGTGCCCTCCTGGTGCACAGTCCACGGGGCCACAAAGGGTCAGACACGACTGAAGGGACTGAGCACGCAGGAAGCACACGAGTCCGCTTGGGCCGCCACGACAAGAAGCCACAGACCGGGGCGGATGCCACAAAAACGCATTTTCTGACTCTTCTGGAGGCTGGAAGTCCAAGGTCAAGGTGTTGCCAGGTTTCTCCTGAGGCCTCCCTTCTTGGCTTGCCGATGGCCGCCTTCTTGCTGAATTCCCACGTGGTCCTTCCTCTATCCACACACACCCCTGTGGTGCGCGTGCCCATGTGGGGTGCGCCACGTTTCCTCTCGTACTAAGGGCACCAGTCAGACAATTAGAGCCCACCCTAACAGCCCCCTTTTCGCTTGAGTCACTTCTTTAGAGTCCTATCTTCAAATACAGTCATATTCTGAGATCCTAGGAGTTAGGGTTTCAGCATATGAACTGGGAGTGGGGTCGGGGGGAGCATGGCTAAGCCCATGACATAAGATATAGCAGCCACCACCTAACTATAACAGGGCTTCCCAGTGGGCATGTACGGTTGTGAGAGCTGGACCGTAAAGACGGCAGAACGCCAAAGAATTGATGCCTTTGAACTGTGGTGTTGGAGAAGATTCCAGAAGGTCTTGCTTGGACAGCAAGGAGATCAAACCAGTCAATCTTAAAGGAGATCAACCCTGAATATTCACTGGAAAGACTGATGCTGAAGCTGAAGCTTTAGCATTTTGGTCATCTGATGCCAACAGACAACTCACTGTAAAAGTCACCAATGCTGGGAAAGACCAAGGGCAGAAGGAAAAGAGCTCATCAGAGGATGAGATGGTGGGACGGCATCACTGACTCGAAGGACATGAGTCTGAGCAGGCTCCAGGGGATAGTGAAGGACAGGGAGCCTGGTGTGCTGCCACCGTGGGGTCAGAAAGAGTCAGACATGACTGAGCGACTGAACCAAACACACAACTTACTCCAGAGGCTGCTGTCTTAACCACTACGCCGCCCTTCAAGTCAGTAAGAAGCATGGTGCTTACTTACCAATTCTTCAGTACTGCTCTGGGCAGAACACGGAGAGGAGGGGGATTCTGTGAGTCAGCCTCTGCCCTGGACGCACTCCTGGCTGGAGGTCGCGCTCCTGTGTGGTGCGGTCCAGGGGCAGCTATCAACAGGATACTGAAGGGCTTGAGACGAACCTCAGAGCGCCCTGAGAGCAGGAAGGATGGCCGGGGCTTTGTCAGACGGCAGCAGGAGGAATGCCCACAGAAGAGCCAGCCCTGGGCTTTCTCCTCCCACCACCCGCCACCGGTGCCCGGCGGCTGGAACCGCCCACCCACTCCGGGGTGTGCTCAGCCCCCAGGCCTGACACAGATGCTGTGACCCCAGCGCCTCCACCCGCACCTTCAGGGCCAGAGTGGACATCACCCACGGGCCCGGTGTTCGTCTCACTGAGCCTGAACACGGCTGCGGGTCTTCTCTAAAATCCCCCGGACAGACAGACATCACCAGAGCAGCCCCCTGCGTGGGGCCCCATACCTGCCCCTCCCCACCTCCCTACAGGTCCCCGGACGGGACAAGGGCCCCGACCCCGGGCAGAGGCCTAGCTGACCGCGGCCCCGTCTCCCCCTTTGGTCGCCGCAGGGTCTTCACCGTGATCCTGGAGCAGGTCAACCTCATCCAGAGCAACACGGCCCCGATGAGCAGCAAAGGCGCGGGCCTGGACGTCAAGGCGCTGCGGGCCTTCCGCGTGCTCCGCCCGCTCCGGCTGGTGTCCGGGGTGCCCAGTGGGTGGCGCAGCCCTGCCCCTCCCCCGGCCTGCTCCCTGCCCCGGTTCTAGGCCCCTGCGGGCTTGGTGTCCCGGGAGGGCCAGGAGAGCGAGGGAAGCTGAGTGCGCGCCCCCGCCCCGCAGGCCTGCAGGTGGTCCTCAACTCCATCTTCAAGGCCATGTTGCCGCTCTTCCACATCGCCCTGCTGGTGCTCTTCATGGTCGTCATCTACGCCATCATCGGCCTCGAGCTCTTCAAGGGCAAGATGCACAAGACGTGCTACTTCATCGGCACCGGTGCGCTGCGGGGCGGGGGCGGGGCGGGGCGGGGCGGGGCGGGGCGGGGGCCGGGGCCGGGGCCGGGGTGGGGCTGTGGGCGGGGCCGGGGCTGGTCGGGGCGGGGCTGTGGGCGGGGCTGGGCATGCGTGCGCTGCGGGGCGGGGGTGCGCTGCGGGGCGGGGGTGCGCTGCGGGGCGGGGGTGCGCTGCGGGGCGGGGGTGCGCTGCGGGGCGGGGGTGCGCTGCGGGGCGGGGGTGCGCTGCGGGGCTGGGGGCGGGGGCGGGGCGGGCTCTGTTTCAGCGCCGCAGAGGGAGCTCTCAAGTCGGCGGGAGGCCCTGCCCACACCTCCGCCCCCGCTGCCTCCTTCTGAGAAGCTCTGTGGGTACAAGTGATCCGCGTGCCTCGCAGCCTGGGGTCTGTAGAAGCCTCGCCTCCAGGGAGGTCTGCCTGGAGCTGCTGCCCGCAGGCGTCGCTGTGCCTACCCGTATCCGTGGATCCCTGTCTGGATCCATACCCACGCTCCCCCAGCCTCCCTGCGGTCTGCACCACATGCCCCCGCGGGGCTGTCCTCCCGATTTCACAGTCTTGTTGAGACGCCCCCTCCCGTTCCCGCCTGGGGCTCACTGCTCTCGCCGCCCGCCCTCAGACATCGTGGCCACGGTGGAGAATGAGAAGCCGTCCCCCTGCGCCCGGACGGGCTCCGGCCGCCCCTGCACCATCAGCGGCAGCGAGTGCCGCGGCGGGTGGCCCGGCCCCAACCACGGCATCACCCACTTCGACAACTTCGGCTTCTCCATGCTCACCGTATATCAGTGCATCACCATGGAGGGCTGGACAGACGTCCTCTACTGGGTGGGTCTCGGCCCGAGCCTGCCGGCTGTCCCCTCACCCGTGGGCTCGGGGCTGTTGGTGGGGCTGCCAGTCCTGGACCCCGGAGGGCCCGCTGCACCCCTCACCTCCAGCATCCCGGGAGGAGGGGTTGGGGTACCACCTGTGTCCGCAGCCCCAGGAGCAGTGAGGATGGAAACCAGGAGCTCGGCGGCTTCTGTTTCAGCTCCTACCTTGTCCCCAAGCCTGGGTGTGAGTGACTCGCCCCTGATGGCCAGGAATCTCAGATTTCCGAGGGAGGAAGGGCCTGGAGAGTCTCTCTCCTCACTGCTGGGCAAGGCTGCTCTCCCATAAAAAGACGATGGGATAGCAGGTCCCTCGTCTGTGGAATAAAAATACCAGCTCCATCATCGGGTAGTTAGATGGTTAGTGAGTCTGTTAACTGGGTCCCCACAGTACCGATGCACACCCAGTGTGTGGTCCTCCTGTTGAGAAGGTTCTTTTTTGGTGTTACTCAGAGCTATTTGATCCTCCAGCGATGGAAGGCATGATCCCATTTTCTGGATAAGGAAACTGAGGCTCAGAGAGGTTCGGTGACTTGGCCTAGGGTGGCTAGTGAGCGACACGGCCAAGACTGACCTCTAATCCCCCCAGCTCCAACCCCGGAGCCTGGCCAGGGGGTGACACTGCCTATGTGGGACAGTTGGAGAACTGTCAAATGCTTTGCAAAGGTAAAGGATTAGTGTGACTGGCTCTCGTGAGCTCAGATCATGGGAGCCAGTTATTAAACGTTTCAAAGGACTGTCACACGTGTCGTTTCGCCTGTGACCAGCCTGTGAGGGGCGAGCTCACATCGTCAGCTCAGGAGGCGCTGGGACAGGACTCAGAGATGCCGGGGGACTCACCGCAGCCACAGGCGGTTCCTGAAGGAGCCGGCCGAGTGCAGGTCGAGGCTTGGAGTGTTTCTACTGGGAGAAATCTTGGCTGGAGAGGAGGCTGGAGGCAGCCAGCAGGACGGGGTCCAGGCAGGGAGCCGGGCGGTTGGAGGGAGGCAGGGCTCCGTCCCGTTGGCCAGGTAGCCGTCAGCAAGGCCCCAGTGCTGCGTCTTCAGGCGGGACCCAGGTGGCCAGGTGCGGCGAGTGGGCCAACTTGCAGAGGGCCTGGGCCTGCACGCCGGGGACTCACGCCCATGTCTGTCCAGGTGAACGACGCCATCGGGAACGAGTGGCCCTGGATATACTTTGTCACCCTCATCCTGCTGGGCTCCTTCTTCATCCTCAACCTGGTGCTGGGCGTCCTCAGCGGGTGAGGGGCTAGAGGCAGCTGGGGCGGGGGGAATGGAGGGGGAGAAGGAGGGGCGGGGAGGGAGAGAGGGAACAGGGCAGGGGGTGTGACTTAGAATGCCCACTCCTCCCTGGGTCCCCTTTAGATGGGAGCAGGCTCCTAGCTAGCAAGGAAGAGCGAAGATGCAGGGAGAGCCCCCCTTGCTCCACCCCCTCACTCCTCCTCGAGCCTTCTTCCATCCTCGCTTCCTTTGGCCCCTGTGCGTGAAGCCCCCGAGACCCCGGCCTGCAGCCCCTGGAGGTGCAAGGTCTGAGGCTCAGCTCCAAGAATGGCCTCCAGGCTGAGCGTGCAGACTGGGGCAAGGGGCCCTGGTTTAAAGCCTGGCGCTGCTGCTGGCTGGCTGAGTGGCCTTTGCTAACTCCCTAGCCCCTCTGTGCCTCAGGGTCCACCTCTGGCACAGAGGAATAACGTCAGGGCCTGCTTCACAGGCTGGTTGGGAGAATGCACGAGTCCGTTCCCATAAGGTTCTTAGAGCAGAGGCTGGCACTCCACAGGCGCTGCGTGCTCGTGGTCATGCCTCTGTGAGGCTCCACTGCAGCCACGGCGGGCAGCCTGGAAGTGGCCACCACCAGCCCCAGGAGCTGCCCTCCTGGCACTGGGTGGCGGGGGGGGGGGGGCGTCTGTGGACTTGCAGAAGAAGGCCCTGCTTCCGTTTTCATCGACTCTAACTGAAACTCGACCCTTCTTTCATGGAGTGGTCATGGCGCCGCCCGTGACTCGTCCCAGTAGGAAGCCCTTGGCAGATCCCAGTGTCGCAAGTATCACTGCCTGGAAAGATGACGGTTTTTAGGACTGAGACTAGATCTTGCCAATTAATGAACTACTAAAGCAGCATTTGTTCAGCTGCTAAGTCATGTCCGACCCTTTGTGACCCCACGGACTGCAGCAGGCCAGGCTTCCCCGCCTTTCACCAACTCCTGGAGTTTCATATGTAATTTCAACACCATTTCTTTACGTCTCAACAACTACATGTTCATACCACTGGTTCCGTTGTCAGACTCTGGTTTCCAAATGAAACACTTTACAACGCTGCCCAAAATGCTCCCAAACCCTAACCCAAATGGAGCATTTTCCCCATGGTTCTAAGGAGGGACCCACAGCTTTCACAGGAGCCCCGAACGGACCGGGGCACAAAGTGGCCAAGAACCCCTCTTGGACCCTGCCCGGCAGTGTGAGGGCGCAGGCAGTGTGAGCAGACCCTCAGGCTGGCTGCCCCCGCCCTGCCCGAAGCCTTCCCCGACCCTCAGGTCCCCTGTACGACTGCTGCAGTCTGGTTTCTTTGAGGCCCAGCAGCCTCTACCCGGCCCCCGAGGCCTTAGGTCTGTA
This sequence comes from Ovis aries, assembly GCF_016772045.2. NCBI lineage: Eukaryota > Metazoa > Chordata > Mammalia > Artiodactyla > Bovidae > Ovis > Ovis aries. The sequence continues at coordinate 79,039,779 of NC_056065.1, read as the reverse complement.
AGCAGAACTAAATCCATCAGGCGGCCTAAAGGGTCAGGGCTGCAGGGAAAACGAGTGATACGAGGCAGTTCTCGGCCTTCCCCAGGCACTGTAAACTGACTAGGGCCAGACTTCACTGGGGCGCCTGCACCAGCTGCAGGAGGCAGCAACAAGCCAGAGCCTCCCTTGCTAGTTCCTGGGGCTGCAGGAGGGGGCCGAGGTGGTGTGCCCAGCCCTTTGTGGTATTGAGTATATGGGGCATGTGTAGTAAGCTGCTGCTCCGGGTTCTCCAGAAATGGCAGTTGGGCGTTTTGTTTTTTTCGTCTTTGTATAGTTCAGTCCAGAGTCTGCCCCAGCTGCATGCAGGTATTTTTAGTCCCACGTCGTTTCTTTGTATCTTTGCTGCTGGAGGAGAGGTGTGTCCAGGTGCAAGCAGTGTGCAAAGGGTCGCAGGTCCCAGCCTGTCTCGGGAGGATCCAGGCAGTTCTGTTGGGCAGTGGATGGTCGTGTCACTAACCCCTGCCCAAGGTCACCCAAGACGAGGCCGGAGAAATGAGATGGGATGAGAGGGAACAATAGAGGGGGGCCAAGTGCGCCAAGTATCCTGGAGGACTGGGGGCAGGGCTGCCCTCGGCCCCTGGGAGGTCCCCAGACCCGCGCGATACCCAGGCCAGGAGGGTGGGTGCGTCCAGCCTCAGAAGGGGCTCAGTGACCCAAGAAGCTCCATCCCCGCAGCTGGTTCCTCCTCCTTCTCCTCCCTGGCCCCGTGCAGGGAATTCACCAAGGAGCGGGAGAAGGCCAAGTCCAGGGGAACCTTCCAGAAGCTGCGGGAGAAGCAGCAGCTGGAGGAGGACCTCCGGGGCTACCTGAGCTGGATCACGCAGGGCGAGGTCATGGACGTGGATGACTTGAGAGAAGGTGGGAACCATGGGCGACGGTCAGCACCCCGCCCCAAGCTGCCCTCATGCCGGCCCCCGTAAGGGCATCCCCACGCCCTGCTCCCCCACAGCCCCAGGGCTTGACGAGCAGGACTGAGGGCCCCACTTTGCAGATGAGGAAGCAAGGCCCCTAGATGGCAAGCCTGGCGCCTCGAGGTGGAGGTGGCCAGGTGTGCCCAGAGCCCGCCCAGAGCACTGACTACCAAAGTACCCCACTGCCCCCAGGAACCACCCTCCCGACGGTGCAGGCTCTCTGGCTCCCGGGAATCAGGACAGCGCAGGGGGAGGGGTCCAGGCCCACGCAGGGCCGCTGTCCCAGGTGCCCCTGGTCTGTGCCCTTTCCTGGTGCGTCCAGCCCAGAGGGGAGCCTGGCCGCCCATGCCTCTCTGTCCCCAGGGAAGCTGGCTCTGGATGAAGGTGGCTCCGACACGGAGAGCCTGTATGAAATCGCGGGCTTGAACAAAGTTATCCAGTTCGTGTGAGTGTCTGCCCGGCTCCGGGTCCCCCCAGCCCCAGTCACCCGCCGTGGGTGGCTTCTGGGTCACGTTCCCTGAGTGCGGGAGGAGGGCATTGAGCAGATGACCTATTTCCACATCGCGTGAGGGAGACACTGGGAGCTGGTGGGGTAATTAGCCCCGGGAACCTCTGCTCCAGCAGGGGAGGCGGGCAGCGTCGCAGGCCTCTGGGGCAGGGGCTGGAGCCCTGGCATCTTTGTCTCAAGAGGACCGTGTGTTTATTTGATTGGCTGCTTCCAAATTCACACACAACTGTGACTTTGAGAGATCCAACAATAGAGAAATGCACCAAAGAAAAGATGAAGTCCTTGCTGCCCTTCAAAGAGGTAACCATGGTAACAGATTTGCATCCCTCCAAGGCTGCTTCTGCGCATTCATCTCTCCTACATACACATGCACGCGTGTGCACACACGCACGCACACACACGAGTTTTCTACGTGACAGGGTTTCTCATAACGACCGCTGTCGCTTCAGAACAAACAAAAGGACCCAACACACAGGAGGGCTCGCTGGATACATGAATGCGACCCACACACAAACTGGAAGCTGACATTCTGAATTTCGAATGCTCTATTTAGGGCAAATTGATACACACAGAAACTTGTTTTAAAAAAAAGACTTTCTTTTCTCGGAGCAGTTTCAGATTCACAGCAAAACTGAGCAGAAGGTGCAGAGACTGCCCACCTGCCCTCCCCTTGACCATGCCCAGGGCCCCCACCATCAGCACCTCCACCAGATGGGCCCTTTGTTACAACTCAGGAGCCTGCGTGGACAGCATCATCACCCCGAGTCCAGTTTACGTTGGGGCTCATCCTGTGTTTGATGATGCATACCCACCGTTATAATATCATACGGGGTATTTTTGCTGCCCTAAAAAGCCTCTGTTTTCTGCCTATTCACACCTCCGCCTCCTATTCCGGGCAACCTACCACTGAGCTTACTGTCTCCAAAGTCTTGCCTTTCCCAGAATGTCACAGTGTGGGATCTCAGGCGGGCTCTTTTTACTTAGTGACACGCATTTAAGGTCCCTCTGCAGCTTTGCAAGGTGTGATAGCTCACACACACACCTTCTGGCAGTAAGTCTTGGAACATAAAATATTCCACAGCATGAATACGTCATAGCCCAGTTAATCTGTCCAGTTTGGGGCAGTACAAACAGTGCCGAAGGGAACGGTTGTAAGAGTTCATCTCTGCCCAGTGGATTCCTAGAAATAGACTTGCTGGGTCAGAGGGCGTGGAGATTCTGAACCCTGGTAAACGCTGCACAAAGGTTGTGCCAGTGATGGAGGCGCCCCTTCTGTGAACCCTCCCCAACACCAATATGACCAATTTGCTAAAGAACTGACCTTATGACCAGCGAAACGGGGCATCCCAGTGTGGCTTTACTTAAGATGGAAACGTATGGCGCCCTACTCTGGGCCTGGCACTGCGCTAAACTTGGCACCTGCGTTGTCTCTAGTGACCCCCAAGGTCAGCATCACTGCTGTTCTCCTCTGAAATGTGGAGATATTTGTTCTAGGAGGCAAGATTTGCCACTTGTCTCTGCAGCTCACATTCTTGTCTCCTCTGGTGTGGCTTAAGGAGGGAGTGCGTGGTCAGACTAAGTGTGGCCAGAGCAGCCTGAAGGAAGCCTTGGGGAGGTGGGGGCTCTGGTAACACAACCTCTTCCGCTCCTTCCCTGCCTGCTTCTCAGCCGACACTGGAGGCAGTGGAACCGCGTCTTCCGCTGGAAGTGCCACGATGTGGTGAAGTCCAGGGTCTTCTACTGGCTGGTCATCCTGATCGTCGCTCTCAACACACTGTCGATCGCCTCAGAGCACCACCACCAGCCTCTCTGGTTGACCCACCTGCAAGGTGAGACATGTGACTGGCAGGCAAAGCCAGTGGTGCCTCAGGTTCTGTGAAGTCAGTTAGATGTTGACATCATTTTCTAGGAACTCTAGTGGTGGTCCTCTCTTCCCGTGGCATTACCAGGGGAAATATTAATAACAGCAACACACTGGGGACCCGCCAGGTGCTTGCCAGGTGCCTGGGCAAATGATCACAAACACAGCTATCGGATGGACCGGTGAGCAGTAACTGAGCGCTTCACACATCCAAGTTCGTTTGAGTTCTACTCCAGACACAGCAGCCTCTCACCAAGTGTTTATAGCATACACGCTCTATGTAAGGCCAAGTAAAGAATGCAGGGGACACAGAGAAGGAAGGTCCCTCTCCCACCTTCAAGGAGCTTCCTGAGCCAAAGAAGAAGACAGACATTAATGAGTGATGTCAGGTCAAATAGGGAGGGCCCCGGCGGAGGTAAATGCAAGAGGAGGATTACAGAGGAGGGGAGGCTGGACGGGAGAAAGACACTGGTTAAAACGATGAAAAAGATAAAAGAAGGAAAACTGCCAGAACACCATCTTTTTCTGTGGGGAGGAGACAGGAAATAATGTTTCAGATCAGACGCATGGATGCATTCTTCCATCTGTCTATCCACTCATCCACCAATCTATCCATGCATCTGTCCATCCATCCATCCATCCATCCACCCATCCATCCACCCATCCACCCATCCACACATCCATCCATCCATCCATCCATCCACCCATCCATCCACCCATCCACCCATCCACCCATCCATCTAACCAGCCATCCATCCACTCATTGCAGCCAACATTCTTGAGAACCCCTTAAGTGTGTCAAGCATCGTTAACGCATTGTCAATAACCAGTGTGGACAAAATGTGAACACTATCCACCAAGAGGGGTCAGAGATGAATTTGAGATCCCTGGTCTATGCAGATAAATGAATGGCAGTGCCACTTGCTGAGATGGGGAAGACAGTCAGTGACCAGGTATTTTTTTGGGGTGGGAGAAGACAGGCAGTCCCCATCAGCTTAATCTCGGGCATGTTGAGTTTGAGGTCCCTTTGAGACATCCCAGTGAGACGCTGAAGTGACAGACGCAAAGTAGGTCTGGGACCCAGTGGAAGGTCTGGGTTGAAAAGTCAGAGTCTGGAGTCACCGGCAGGCATGCTAATCAAAGCTTGGCCTTAGAAGACATCACCAGGCCCCCAGAGGACGGTGTGTACTCACGTGCTCAGCTTGAGTGCAGCACTCAGGGTGAGGTGGGGGTGCCTCTATGGAGGGGTACAGGAGAAGCTGGAGAAATCCTCAGGGGATGTGGTACCCAGGATGCAAGGGAAGTGAACGTTTTAAAAGGCAAGAGGGGACTTCTCTGGCAGCCCAGTGGGTTAGGACTCTGCCCTTCCACTGCAAGGGACATGGGTTCGACCCCTGGTTGCTGTGTTTCTGGGAGGTCAAGGAAATGGGGTTAAAATGCCTGTGGCTTGACTGCTGGAGTGAGGAGGGTGGGCCTGCCAAACGCTGTACAGTTTACCTTGTTAGAAATCTAGGCTGCGTCCCTTCAGTGGGGAAAATTCACCAGGTTTTACTGGATCTGGAGCGCAGGGAGAGGAGGATGTCCTGGAAACGCGGGGAGGGTGCCGCGTTCGAGGCCCTTGTGTCGCTGGCAGTGGGGGGGTCACTGGGGGCCTAGCCCAGGCGGGATGCGCAGGGGAGTGGCGCTGAGCTGCGCGGGCCGCCCCGCAGACGTGGCCAACCGGGTGCTGCTGGCGCTGTTCACCGTGGAGATGCTGATGAAGATGTACGGGCTGGGCCTGCGCCAGTACTTCATGTCCATCTTCAACCGCTTCGACTGCTTCGTGGTGTGCAGCGGCCTCCTGGAGATCCTGCTGGTGGAGTCGGGTGCCATGACGCCCCTGGGCATCTCGGTGCTGCGCTGTATCCGTCTGCTGCGGATCTTCAAGATCACCAAGTGAGCGGTGGCGCGGTCCCGGCGCCCCGCCCCTCCAGCCGCCCCACCCTCCTGCCTCCCTGCCCCGCCCCTCGACCCTTCCAGCAGGGGGCGTGGTCCCGGCGCCCCGCCCCTCCCACCACCCCCTCACCTCCTGCCTGCCCCGCCCCTCCTGCCCTGTCGCGTCCCGCCCTTCCACCCTCCCAACCGGGGCGTGGTCCCGCCCATCCGCCTGCCCCGCCCCTCCCGCTTGCCCCGCCCCTCCCGCCGGTCGCATCCCGCCCCTCCACCCTCCCAACCGGGGCGTGGTCCCGCCCATCCGCCTGCCCCGCCCCTCCTCTCCACCTTTCCATCGGGGGCGTGGTCCCGCCACCCCTCCCTCCTGCCTCCCTGCCCCGCCCCTCGACCCTTCCAGCAGGGGGCGTCCCACCCGCCCGCCCGCGGCCCTCCTCCGCCCCTGCACTCTTCCCCCTTCCACCTCCATCTCCTGCTTACCTCTCTCTCACCAGGCCGATTGAGGGGCATGGGAAAGAGGAAGGAAAGGGAGGAGACTGGGAGAGGGAGGAAGGAAAGGAAGCCGGGAGGGGAGGAGGAGAGGGTGGTGAGAAAGGATCGCAGAGAAGGGGCGTGGAGTGGCCGCAGGCCCTGGGTGCAGGGGAGGGGTGGGCCTCACCCCCGTGGGGTTCAGAGTCTAGTGGGGGCCCCGGACGTCAAACGGCCACCCTGCAGAGGAGAACGAGATGACAAGCCGGGGTGGGAGCGCTGGACCCAGGCAGCGCCACCTCAGCGCCCCGGGCCGCCCGGCCTCCAGGTACTGGACGTCGCTGAGCAACCTGGTGGCGTCGCTGCTCAACTCCGTCCGCTCCATCGCCTCGCTGCTGCTGCTGCTCTTCCTCTTCATCGTCATCTTCGCCCTGCTGGGCATGCAGCTCTTCGGGGGCAGGTACGACTTCGAGGACACCGAGGTGCGGCGCAGCAACTTCGACAGCTTCCCGCAGGCCCTCATCAGCGTCTTCCAGGTAGGCCAGAGCCGCTCGCTGCCTGGCCTGCCCGACCGGGCCTCGCCTCCTCTGCCCCCACCCACCCCCTCCAGCCGCGGGCGGTTTGGGGGCGCCGTTGGAAGGGGGCTCTTGGACAGCGTCGTCCCCAGGGAAGACGCTCGCATCCCTCTGTTCCCCCCCCCCCCAGGTGCTGACAGGCGAGGACTGGAACTCGGTGATGTACAACGGGATCATGGCCTACGGCGGCCCGTCCTACCCCGGGGTGCTCGTCTGCACCTACTTCATCATCCTGTTTGTCTGCGGCAACTGTATCCCCTGGGGCGCAGGGCTCAGAAGAGAGCCCGGAGTGGGGAGGGGCCGGGAGGCGGGCTGGGACGGGGGGGCCAGGTGCCCGGGCCCTCTGCGGGAGGCGGGGAGCGCCCAGGATCCGGAGCGGGGGAGGGGACGCAGCAGGTGCCGTGTGGGGACAGCGGTAGGGCAGCTCCTTCCAGCAGGAGGTTAAGGGACCTCAGGGTGACTGGTGACAGCGGGGAGGAGTCAGTCCCCGAAAGCCCAGAGCACTGGGGCGGGCAGGTTCTGCCGAGCCCAGCACCCCGGCTCCTTAGCGGCGCCCCAGACATCCTGCTCAACGTCTTCCTGGCCATCGCTGTGGACAACCTGGCAGAGGCCGAGAGCCTGACTTCCGCCCAGAAGGCCAAGGCTGAGGAGCGGAGACGCAGGAAGATGTCCAAGTGAGTGGGTGACCCAGTGAGAGGGACCTGTGAGAGGGGAGGGGGGGGGGCGCCCTGCACAGGAGAGCTGAGCCGTCCTGGACCAAACCGCGCTCCTCTGTGCTGTGAGCCCAGACAGTGCCACCCCAGACGCCGCCACGGCCGCCCCCCACCAGCCAGCAGGCCCTGGGGTGGCTGACACCGAGGCTGCCGGCGCCGCTCACTCATTGCAGGCGCTCGGCCCCTGCTGCTCCTGCCCCCACGGAGCACCCCCGCCTTGAGCCCTGGGTGGGGTCGGCGGGGGGGGCGCCCTCAGGCTGATCAGACCCCAAAAGGTGGAGCTTCTCTTCCATGGAGGAGCGGGGCCTCCATTTTGGGTTTGCTTGGTTTTCTAACTCAGGGGTCTCCCAGACAAGTCGGAGGAGGAGAAGGCGACGGTGGCCAAGAAGCTGGAGCAGAAACCCAAGGGGGAGGGCATCCCCACCACCGCCAAGGTGAGCCCGTCAGCCCGTGGGGTGCTCTCAGGGGCCGCGGGGAGGGGCCTCTGAAAGTCCCCCTTTCGCCCATGCCTTAGAGTGGGTGCGGCGGGAAGGGGGCTGTCTGCCTGGGCACCAGCCAGGTGAGGGCAGCTCCTTCGCAGGGAAGCCTTTGTGCTGAGGGCACACATCCCCCAGCCGAGGAAGCAGACTTGCTCTGTGTCGTGCCCCTTGCCCATCTGATACTCTGCTCCACGGAACAGTGCAGACCAGCTCCCAGCCCTGCCATTCTGTCCTGGCCTGGGGGCTGAGGAAGTAGAGTTCAGAGGGGCAGGGGGTGGGGGGCCCTGGCCTGGGGACTCCTGTGTCTTCCGAGAACTAAGCGCGGGGTACGGCGCTCAGGCTCAGACAGGCGGGGGTCCCGGTGGCTTTCTGGGCCTGGCTTCCCCTTCGTGAGATGGGAAGGACCGTGACACCGGCACCCCCAGGCCGTAGGGAGGCTCGGGTGAGCTCACACCTGCACGCCCTCTGGCCGGTGGGGCCCACAGCCCTGGTTTTCGTCTTCCTCATGTTCCTCCCTCCAGCTGAAGATCGACGAGTTTGAATCCAACGTCAACGAGGTGAAGGACCCCTACCCCTCGGCCGACTTCCCAGGTGAGGGTCCTGAGACCGAGGGCGGGGTGTGCAGGGTGGCTCCTCCTGCTGGCTGTTCCCCGCCCGAATGAGGACTTGTGGAACCCGACCCCAGGAGAGAGAAGTTCCGAGTCCATTTATCTCAACAGGACTCCTGCCCTCATCAACGGCACGAGGTGGGGCCTGGCAGGCAAGTCAGGGCAGAGCCGGGCCCGGCACTGCGGTCGCTTGCAGAGCAGGGCCCCCTGCACCCCCAGCTTGTGAGCCACCCCAGGTGGTCCCTCTAGCCCCGAGACAGGAGTTGCAGCAGCAAGGCTCTCGGACCTTGCTCCTGCCCCACTTCCAGAAGCTCCTGAGGCTGACAGCTCTCAGGCCAGCGTGTTGTGGGGAAGGGAGGTGCCCGGCTGGACCCTGCTGGCCCCCCATGCCACATGGCACTCCCTGGCTGCTGAGGGGTCACGGTTGGGTTCAGAGCACAGGAGCCAAGGGAATAGCGAAGCATCGAAAGACACCCCAGCCTCTCTCCCCTCCCCACAGGGGACGATGAGGAAGACGAGCCCGAGGTCCCAATAAGCCCCCGGCCCCGTCCACTGGCTGAGCTGCAGCTGAAGGAGAAGGCAGTGCCCATTCCAGAAGCCAGCGCCTTCTTCATCTTCAGCCCCACCAACAAGTGGGTGGCCCCTCTGCAGTGGGGCAGGGTGGTGGTGGGGTCTCACAGAGAAGGCTGCTTCCTGCTCCGAGAAGACAGCCTTCTCCCAACTCTCTGGGCCTACAGTTACACTGTGAGAAAGGCATTCCTTTAACTTCAGATCTTTTGCCCCATTTAAAGTGCCAGCATCCCCAGGAGACATATATTTTAAGCCTCACACATTACTTATGTCCGAGCGGGACTGGATATGTTGGTTCCTTCCTGAGAGCAGAGTGGGGCTGTAGTTCTCACGGGCTTCAGTCTGACACCTTTAGATAACAGACCACAGTTCCCCTGGAGTTTCAGTGGTCAACCTCAGGACCCGAGACTGGAGAGCAGCCTGCCCCGTGTTTTGATGGGAGCCGTGGGATGGGCGGAGTGTTGGGGAGGGCTTGTTGAGGGATGGGATGGGGCTGCATAGCAACAGAAGGGGGCGGGGCCCGGCGAGTCCAGCAGAGACCACCTGGATGCAGGCTGACCTTCTCCACTGACCAGGGCAGAGGCTGCTGGGGCCCAAGGCCCCGTTCAGAGCCTCCTGGCCCCCCGCCCGCCCGCAGGATCCGTGTCCTGTGCCACCGCATCGTCAACGCCACATGGTTCACCAACTTCATCCTGCTCTTCATCCTGCTCAGCAGCGCAGCCCTGGCAGCCGAGGACCCACTCCGGGCTGAGTCCGTGAGGAACCAGGTGATGGCAGCCAACTCAGCGCCCCCCATTCCAGGCCTCAGGCACCCACACCTCACCCTGAGGCCCCCCGTCCAGCTGTATCCGCTGTGTGGCCCCCGGCATCACAGTTGCTTAGAGTTTAAGTCCCCAGAGGGCCAAAGCTGCCCGACTCACTCTTTCTGGACAGTGTGGTCACAGCATGCGCCCTGGACAGGCTCTGGGTGCTGGGTTTTAGCAGTGATGATGGCAGGGATGGTGGTGGTCTTGACGGTGATGGTGGCGTGGTGATGGTGGTGGTGTTGGGGGGATGGTGGTAGTGGGGTGGGGGTGGTCTTGACGGTGACGGTGGTGTGGTGGTGGTGACGGTGGTGGGGGGGGATAGTGGGGGGGGTGGGAGAGGATGGGGGTGGTGGGGGCTGGTGATGTGGGGATAGTGAGGGGGATGGTGGGGTGGGGGTGCTCTTGGTGGTGGGGGGGAATGGTGTTAGGGGGATGGTGGTAGTGGGGTGGGGGTGGTCTTGACGGTGACGGTGGTGTGGTGATGAAGGTAACGATGCCGGCCCTGCTCTGCTCCTTCTCTCACTGACCCCTGCCCTGCCACCAGATCCTCGGGTATTTTGACATCGGGTTCACCTCTGTCTTCACTGTGGAGATTGTCCTCAAGGTGAGCGAAGGCCATGAGACCACACCACGGGTCGGCTGGGGTCCCCGCTCACACAGGCTGTGCCCCCTCAGGGTCTGGGCTGCAGGGAGGAGGGGCAAGCTGGAAGGAGGCGGAGAGCAGCAGGGACAGGATGTCAGGACCCAGGGGGCCAGGTGGTCTCAGAGCTGGCATGAGCGAGCGAGAAGGCAGGGGGGTGCAGGCCTGGGGTACGGTCAGTGGGCAGCCCGTGCACCTCTCAGCAGAGTGCCCTGTGTGTCTGTGAAGCCTTGGGCACCTTCTTCCACCATCCAGGCTCGGCTCACCTAAGTGCGGATGGGGAGCAGCGATCTGTTCCCAGACCTTTGTTGTCAGTGACTGAAAGGGCTCCCCCAGGGTCCAGAGAAGTGGCTGTTTCCCTGGGCGGGGTTTTTGGCAGCCCTGCCCTCTCACGCCCCCCGCCCCGTGCCCCCACATCCATAGCACACCGCTGCCCTCCTGTTCTCACAGCGGACACACTGGGTTCACACTATCATGGTGGGGGTCTGGGGGCAGAGGTCGAGCCGTGCAAGGGGAGCAGGCCCAGAGCCAGCTGCAGTATGAAGGGAGGACAGTCCCTTCATTCAGGGGCCTGTTTATTGAAGAAATTGATCAGAGGGAAATGGTAGCTCCTTGGGGTCCAGGAGGACTTTTTGGAGGTGGTGACGTTAGAGTTAGGCCTTGAGATTGGACAGGACTTCATCAGAGAGCGAGTAGGGCAATCCAGGACGAAACAGTGACTGATGCATTGTACAGAGATGTTTGAAATGTGCTCAGAGAGGAGAAAGTGGCCCCTCTGGGCTGGGATACAGCACGTTTGAGGTGGGGGGTGGCGCCGGGCAAGGTCTTCAGGCTTGATAGGCTGTTGAGTCTGACCCAACCACGCCTAGGACACTTTCCAGGGAGGAAGAGGAGGAGAGAGGAGGAGGAAGAAAAGGAGGGAGGAGGAGGAAGAGGAGGAGGGAGAGGAGGGGGAATTGTGTCTGCAGGGCAGAGGGCAGGGCTTCCATAACAAGGAGACCAGGGGCTCCCCATGGCCTCGCTGCCCAAGAGAGGTCCCTGCGCTCCCAGAACCAGGCTCTGAGGATGGGGCAGCGCCCTGAGGACTCAGCCCGGAGTGTCCCCAGGTGCCCCCACCAGGGGGAGTGTCCCCAGGTTCCACCCCCACCAGGAGGTGTGTCCCAGGGCTCCACCCCACCAGGGGGCGTGCCCAATGCTCCACCCACCGGGGGCGTGTCCCCAGGCTCCACCCACCGGGGGTGTGTCCCCAGGCCCCCTCGCCCCCCAGCATGCCGCCTCTCCCCTAGATGACCACCTACGGGGCCTTCCTGCACAAGGGCTCTTTCTGCCGCAACTACTTCAACATCCTGGACCTGGTGGTGGTGGCCGTGTCCCTCATCTCCATGGGACTCGAGTGAGTGGGGCAGCCGCTCATGTGGGTTGGTTGGCTGCCTGGGAATGGCATTCAGGGTCTCTTGGGCTGGCACCAAGTGGTCTGAGTGACAAGGTTCGGCAGGCAGAGTGTGTGTGGGAGACCAGGAGGGCATGTGGAGAGAGGGCGGTCGCCCTCAGCCCCGTGGGGAACACGGCCCTGGTGCCCGGGGAGCTCCTGTCTGACGGAGGGGCAGGTCTGTGGGCCGCCCCGGAGGGAGGCAGCCCAGGGCGGGAGGCCCCTCTGTCCCAGGGCGGGACACACGCAGCCTCAGGGGGAGGGCCGGGCAGATAGGCGGGGGTGCAGAGAGCTTGGGGCAGGGGGAGGCTGAGCAGGCCGCCCCCAGGTCCAGTACCATCTCTGTGGTGAAGATCCTGAGGGTCCTGAGAGTGCTCCGACCGCTCCGGGCCATCAACAGAGCCAAAGGCCTGAAGGTGAGAGGGGCACAGAGGGACCCTCGGGGGAAGGGGTCTCCAAGCCTGACTCCAGACTTGGCCCAGACAGCACCGGCTCGGCCCGCCCCCTTTTCGCAGTGGGGATGGGGATGCACCTGGGCAGCTCTGTCCCGTGAACCCCTTCTGTCCTCGACGGGCTGGGAGGCAGCGAGGCTCGCACTCGAGGCCCCTGGGCTGGGCTGGGCTGGGTGGCGGGAAGGGGCAGGTGCCGACCGGGGCCCCCGCCCCTGCAGCACGTGGTGCAGTGTGTGTTCGTGGCCATCCGCACCATCGGGAACATCGTCTTGGTCACCACCCTCCTGCAGTTCATGTTCGCCTGCATCGGCGTCCAGCTCTTCAAGGTGAGCCCCTCCGGCCCCCCGCCCGGCGCTGGCTGGCCCACGTCCCCTCCAAGCAAAGGGAGGCCGGCTGTGAGGACCGGTGTCCTGAATGCATGGGTGTAAGGCACGCTGTCAGGAGCCTGAGTGCGGACCCTCAGGGGTGGCCCCCCGCTGTCTCACTGGCTCTCCGGATCGAGGCCCCGGTCTGCCGGCCCGAGCAGCGTCCCCCCTGCTGTCGTCCCCTCCACCCTCGGGGACAGGGCCGGCCCTAACCCTCACCCACCCCGCCTCTGCAACCTGAGTGCCCGCCAGTGTGTCCACCAGGAGCTTCTGCAGGGCGGGGGTGGGGGTCTGCTGTGTCCCGTCTGGGAGCTGCCCCCTCCGGTTCTGTTTCCTGGGGGAACTCAGCCATTCACTCCCGTCTGGGACTCAGCCAGCCCTGCAGTCCGGCTTCCTTTCCAGAGCTGGCCGCCGGACGCCTCTGGCTTTTAGACTGCGTGCGGGACACAGACACAACCCCGAGGACACATCCGCATTCACGGCCTTCCGGATCCTTCCAGAACCCTCTGCTCCCGCCCCCAAAGCACCATCTTTCCCATCACAATTATGTAACCTCAGTCACTCTTAGACATGCAATAGTTTCGTCTCACAATCCTTCATTCATTCAACTACCATTCCGAGGGCAATTTCTCTGCGTCCAGGTCTCTGCTAGGGTTTGAGAGGGCCATGCAGCAAACCCCACCAGGTCGTCCCTGCGGGCAGGGGCAGGCTTTGGGGAGAGCTGTCAGGGTGGGGCTCCTGGAGGACGTTTAGGGGCCGGGTCCTGTGGTTTTCTGTCCTGGCGTGGTGGGACTGACAGCTTAGTCTCAAAACAGTGCTCAGAGCGAGCTGCGTGCGGCCCATCCCCCAGCTCCAGCCAGGCTGCCCCACCCTTCTGCCCAGCGTTGCCCTCTGCAGCCTGGGGACCCTGGCACTCCTGAGGGCAGGGTCTCGATGTGACCAACTCATTCTCACCTTGGCACCATCTGGGCCGCCACATAGGAACCCCCCTGACTCGCTCCCCAGGGAAAGAGGAGCAGCTGCCCTTCCGCCCTCCACCCGCTCTGTGCCTTAGTCTCTTATCAACAGAGCCCCAGTTCCCGCTCGCCCACATACATTCACTTTCTGCTCCGAGACATCAGGGCAGGTGGTGACAGGGATGAGTGTGGCCTTCAGCCTGTCCTGTGTGCCTGGGGAGGCAGTTCCCTCTCCTGGCCCTCGAGGGACCTGGGCCAGTATCTGTGGGTTCAAATTTAATTTAGCTACAGGCAGACTGGCAATCACTTCCTTTTGCCCAAATGAAACCTTCCGTGGGCACCCAGTGTGTGAGGTAGATCAGAGAAGAAGCTGCTCAGGCTTAAATCCGCAGAGGGGCTCACAGAGCTCACCCACTGAGCTCTGGGGTTGGGTGTGCCAGGACCCCCGGGCCATGTGGAGATAAGAGGTCTCATCCGTCCCAGCTGGGCTCTGTCCCAGAGCCTGAGCCGGGGGTGGGGGGGTGGGGGTGGGACATGGGGAGGCAGGGCACCCTGGTCCTTGCTCTGTGACAGGGAGACCCAGCAGAGGGGCAGGGGCTATGCCCGTGCTTCCCTTCCCCAGGCCGGCCTGGGCGCCAGCAGTGCCATCACGCGGGAGCCGGTGCCCAGCCTCGCTGCTGTCTGCCCAGCGGGGAGCGGGGTGTGACAGACAGTCCTGGGCCCTGCCCCACGGCCAGGCCGCCCTGCAGAGGAAGACCCAGACCCTGCCCTCCTTCCTCCCTGCCACCCCATCTTTCCACCCTGTTTCCATGACAACCTGTCTCCCTCCTTCCCTCTGGGACGCAGGGGAAGTTCTTCAGCTGCAACGACTTGTCCAAGATGACGGAGGAGGAGTGCAGGTGTGCAGGGGGCCCTCGTGCGGGGCAGGGCGGCCCTCCGCTGGGGAACTGGGGAACCCGAGCTCCTTGGGCTCACAGAGGCCCTTCCTCGGGTGACCTTGGGGAGGGTCCCAGGTCCAGAGCACACTCACTGCCCAGGGCTGGGAGTACGTGGGGAGGGGGCCCGCGTCCAGTGTGGTGACCTGGCCCCCGACCCCAGGGGCTACTACTACGTGTACAAAGATGGAGACCCCACACAGATAGAGGTGCGCCCCCGCCAGTGGGCGCACAACGCCTTCCACTTCGACAACGTGCTTTCGGCCATGATGTCCCTCTTCACTGTGTCCACCTTCGAGGGATGGCCTGAGTGAGTGAGCGGGGACCCTGGAGACACAGCCACGCCTGGGGGAGGCCTGGGAACCACCTGGAGGGCGTGCCAGGGGCTCTCGCAGCGTGTGTGTGGGACGGGGTGCTGGCGGCTCACTCCAGGGACAGCCCGACCGGGACTGCGTGGGCCTGGGCCTCCCTGGCCGCAGGGGCACCCCCCCGAGTGACTGGGGGACACGGCACCCTGTGTGGGATGGGAGGCAGGCCCCTTGCCCAACCTGCCCCGCCTTTCCGGGCAGGGTCCTAACTCCTCCACAGGTGACTGTCCAGGCGGCCCCCCACGGCTGGTGGGCCGGGGCCCGCCCTTCCCAGCTGGGCTCAGCCTCAGCCTAGCCCGCCCAGCCCACCTCTGTCCCCTGCCCCCCCCCCCAGGCTGCTGTACAAGGCCATCGACTCGCACGAGGAGGACAAGGGCCCCGTGTACAACCACCGAGTGGAGATGGCCGTCTTCTTCATCGCCTACCTCATCCTCATCGCCTTCTTCATGATGAACATCTTCGTGGGCTTCGTCATCGTCACCTTCCAGGAGCAGGGGGAGACCGAGTACAAGAACTGTGAGCTGGACAAGAACCAGGTGCTGGGCCCCTGCAGCCGGCATGAGGCTCGGGCCAGGGAAAGGGCCCTGGGGTGGGGGTGACCCACGACCCTCCTCCAGCCCATCTCCCCCCCGAGGCAGCACGCGGTGGTCGGGTGGGGCCCCCTGTGGACCTGTCGTGATGCCCAGAGCCCCTAGAAACTGGCGTTGTCGGCTCCAGAGGGACCACAGCCTGGGGGGGCCCTTCCCTGAACAGCCCGGCAGAGGCCACAGCCGCGCTGGGGGCGGGGGCGGGGGTGGGGGCGGGGCCCCCAGCACTGATGTCCCCGGCGCTGCCGTCTCAGCGCCAGTGCGTGCAGTACGCCCTGAAGGCCCGGCCGCTGAGGTGCTACATCCCCAAGAACCCCTACCAGTACCGGGTGTGGTACGTCGTCACCTCCTCCTACTTTGAGTACCTGATGTTCGCCCTCATCATGCTCAACACCATCTGCCTGGGCATGCAGGTGAGGCCGCTGGGACAGGGCCCCGGGACCAGGGCCCCCGGGACCAGGGCCTGGGCAGCCCAGTGGAGGGGCCCCAGGCTGGATAGCCACTCCGTGCCAGCCATTGTGCTGAGGTGCCCCTTGGGGCAGAGAGGGGAGTGGGCCGCAGGCCTGGGTGCCAGGCACGCGGCAGTGTATGAAGGCGGTGATTCAGGCGCACACGGGGCCGCAGCCACTCTGGGAAGGGGGCGGCTGCTCGGGGTGGGCCCTGTGGGAAGCCCAAAGGGCCTTCTCTGTCTTCCTCCTGCTGCTGTGCTTCTGGGTGGTGGGGATGGTTGGAATGTTGGCTCCAGTCCCAAGAAAAGTGGGTTTAATATTTACAGCACAGGTGTCTGAGGGGACAAGCACACTCGGTAGGCAGGTCACAGTCAGCAGCATCACTGCACACTCAGTCCCTCAGGCATGTCCGACTCTTTGAGGACCTCGTGGACTGTAGCCCACCAGGCTTCTCTGTCCATGGGATTTCTCAGGCAAGAGTACTAGAGTGGGTTGCCATTTCCTTCTCCAGGGGATCTTCCCCTCTCAGGGGTCGAACCTGTGTCTCCTGCATTGGCAGGCGGGTTCTTTACCGCTGAGCCACCAGGGAAGCTCCTCAAGCAGCATGGTTATGAAGCCTTAATTATCTGATCCCTTATGCCCGGGAATCAATAGAATCGCACAGCAAGGCCCCTGGCCCAGGAGTCACACACACTCCCAAGGACCACAGGCTGTCGGGTGGGGCGGGTCTGGAAAGGGAGTCCCGAGCTGGGGGTCCAGAGTGGAAGGGCCGGGCTCACGTGGGGGCCCGAGGCAGGAACAGGGGTCCGGCAGTCCAGCCAGGATGGGTAGGGCTGGGGTGGGGGCAGTGCCAGAGCCTCTGCTGCCTGGGAAGGTTTTGGGGAAGAAGTGGGCTTCTGTCAACTTTATTTTTAAAAGAATGAGAGAGACTCCTGGGAAATGCTGGAGAACGCAGATCTCAGGAGGGTCATAGGGGACACTCAAGGGGGCTGCAGGTGCTGCTCTGGGCTGCCTCCGTGTCCCAGGGGGATAGCCGGCAGGCACAGGTGACCTAGAACCAGGAGGCTTTTCTCCTGGTCCTGCACCTAGGCAGCTCCGGGAAGCTGGCCACAGAGCTCCCCTGCTGGCCTCCCAGAACAGATGTGTGTGGGTAACCTGCTCGTGGGACCAGGGCTGGGCCACCCTCTCCTCCCCTCACAGTCCTTCCGGGGAGAGGGCGTGGCCATGAGGCCCAGGAGGATTCTGGACGTGGCCGGAGCAGGCTCCGGGTTCTCTGAGACCAAGGAAAGCAAGGCAGGGGCTAGGGAAGAAGGCGGGGCTCTGGGGGAGCCGCCCAGCCCCTCGCTGTGCCCCCCACAGCACTACAACCAGTCGGAGCAAATGAACCACATCTCTGACATTCTCAACGTGGCCTTCACCATCATCTTCACGCTGGAGATGGTCCTCAAGCTCATGGCGTTCAAGGCCAGGGTGAGTCCTGGGCTCGGGGGAGAGGCGAGCACGTGTGGCCACGGGGCGACCTTCCCACGGAGCCCCCCACGGCCTCGTCCTCCCGGGCAGCCCTTGGGCACTCAGAGCCGGCCACTCAGTTCTGGCCGCAGGAGTGGACAGTATGTGCCGGTGCCCCTTTGGTCCCTGAGCGTTTGAGTGGCAGCCCTGGGGCCAGGGAGTGTCCTGGTCCCCAAGTCCACACTACCCACCCCACCCCATCAGGTCTGCCCGCAAGCCCCAGACTGGGTTTCAGGGGGCCGGGCGGGGGAAGACTTCCCTGTGTGGACAGGACCCCAATCCTGAGTCTCCCAGGCATGCTGCCTTCCTGTTGGACCACTTTATGCTCTGGAGGGAAGGGAGCAGAGGAGGGGCCCTGGAGCACCCCCAGGAAGTGGCATCGTGCCCCCCGAGCAATTCTGCAACAGGGGCCGCCGAGCTCCTTCCTTCCACAGCTCACCCTGGGACCCCCTCCCCCAGGGCTATTTTGGGGACCCCTGGAACGTGTTTGACTTCCTGATTGTGATCGGCAGCATCATCGACGTCATCCTCAGTGAGATTGATGTGAGTACCGGGTGGGCGGAGCCATCGCTGGGGCGGGGCTGAGGCCACAGACCCTTGTGGGGGACCCACCAGTGTGCAGCCCAGCACCCCAGACCACAGACCCTGCAGAGCACACACCTGAGTCCAGGCACAGTGAGGGTGCCCGGCGGCCCACAGCAAGCGCCACAGTGGGCAGGAGCCGTCCTTTCCGGGTGGGGTGGTCAGGGAAGGCTGCATGGAGGTGGCGCCATGTGAAGGGACCTTCAGGAAAGGGAGGTGGGGAGGGGACAAGCCACACCAGCAGGGTGGCTGCGGGAGGCAGATGAGTAAACAGAAGGTTCGGGGCGTGGAGAGCTCAGCTCAGCAGAAGCAGGCCGGAGTGCGGGGCCGGGGGAGCTGCTGGAGAGGCAAGTGGGGGCTCGAACCTTGTGTCGCCTGCAGTGGGGGGTCACTGGGGGTCTCTGAACAGGGCAGTGGAAGGATCAAAGCTGCACTTCTGAAAAGTGAATCTGGAGGCGAGACGGCTGAAAGCAGGTGCCCAGTTAGGGAGGCGGTCATCGCCTCCTCAGATACTTTCCTCGTGCCCCTATGTGGGCTGGAGATACAGCAATGAACAGGGGCACCCGGGGAGACAGGCAGTGAAAACCAACCCACCACGTGGCAGGCGTGGCCAGTGAAGGGGTGGGAGGTGGCATCGGCTTGCCCCAGTCCAGCCCTGCAGGAGGCATGCGTGCGGGGTGGGGGGCAGAGCACAGCCCCTCAGCAGGGGGAGCTAGGAGGGGGTGGGCTGAGGGCCAGCGGGAGGCCTGGTGGCAGGGCTGGGGAGTGGGGGAGCTGAGCTCAGAAACAGGGCAGGGGCTGGACCACATCCTTTCTTCAGTCAGTCACTCAGTCGCGTCCAATTCTTTGTGACCCCATGGACTGCAGCACGCCCGGCCTCCCTGTCCTTCACTGTCTCCCAGAGCTTGCCCAAGTTCATGTTCATTGAGTCAGTGATGCCATCCAACCATCTCATCCTCTGTCGTCCCCTTCTTCTCCTGCCTTCAATCTTTCTCAGCATCAGGGTCTTTTCCAATGAGTCAGCTCTTCTCGTCAGGTAGCCAAGTATTGGAGTTTCAGCTTCAACATCAGTCCTTCCAGTGAACACCCAGGACTGACCTCCTTTAGGAGAGACTGGTTGGATCTCCTTGCAGTCCAAGGGACTCTCAAGAGTCTTCTCCAACACCACAGTTCAAAAGCATCAATTCTTCAGTGCTTAGCTTTCCTTATAGTCCAACTCTCACATCCATACATGACCACTGGAAAAACCATAGCCTTGACTAGACGGACCTTTGTTGACAGAGTAATGTCTCTGCTTTTTAATATGCTGTCTAGGTTGGTCCTAACTTTCCTTCCAAGGAGCACGCGTCTTTGAATTTCATGGCTGCAATCACCATCTGCAGTGATTTTGGAGCCCAAGAAAATAAAATCAGTCACTGTTTCCATTGTTTCCCTATCTATTTCCCATGAAGTGATGGAACTGGATGCCATGATCTTCATTTTTTGAATGTTGAGTTTTAAGCCAACTTTTTCACTCTCCTCTTTCACTTTCATCAAGAGGCTCTTTAGTTCTTCTTCGCTTTCTGCATAAGGATGGTGTCGTCAGCATATCTGAGGTTATTGATATTTTTCCCGGCAATCTTGATTCCAACTTGTGCTTCGTCCAGCCTGGCATTTCGCATGATGTACTGTGCATGTAAGTTAAAGAAGCAGGGTGACAATGTACAGCCTTGAGGGACTCCTTTCCCGATTTGGAACCAGTCTGTTGTTGTGTGTCCGGTTCTAACTGTTGTTTCTTGACCTGCATACAGATTTCTCAGGTAAGGTGGTTTGGTATTCCCATTTCTTGAAGAATTTTCCACAGTTTGTTAATTAGTTCTTTGTTAGAGTCCGAGATTTTGTTCTGGGGGGATGAGAGCCCCTGGAGGCGCTCACACCTGGTCTGACTCTGCTTCTCGGAGGCCCCTCTGGGTGCTGCACTGACAGCAAGCTGCAGGGGACACTCGGGGTCACTCGGGGGAGCGGTCAGGACGTGCTCTGGTCACCCGATGAGGGGTGGCACGTGAGCTGTGGAGGGCACCCGTGACCAGCAGCTGGATCTGCTTGGAGTGTTGAGCTGACAGCATTTGTTGATGAACTTGATTCGGGGGGAGGAAAAGTAATCAACCGTGACTGCAAGGATCTTGCCCAAGAAACTGAGCTTCCGTTTTCTGAGACCTGGAAACTCCGGGAGGAGGGGGAGTAGGGCAGGAACCAAGAGTCCTGTTCGGGGTGCGACAGCTCAGGTGGCGACGCGGAGCGGGCTCGGGTTCACAGGCCTGGAGCACACAGGCTGGTCAGGCTGGAGCCCCGAGTCAGAGACTCCAGGAAGGAGCTGGCATTTAGGGTTGTGGAAGTGGGTGAGACAAGCGGCCGAGAGCAGGGCGTCTGGAGGGCGAAGGTCCGGGGGCTGGCCGGTGGTGCTCTCCAGGACCCCTGCCCTACGGCCTCCCGGGGAAGGACACCCGTCGGGAGTCGGGATGGGTGAGAGGCAGAGCGGGCTGAGGGCCTGGACGGTTCTCTCTTTTTCCTACAAAGAGAAGGAGCCTCGAAGTAGGAGAGAGTGTGCAGCCAAGGGGAGTTTCTTTTGAAAACGGGAGAAATTACAGCACGTCCTGGGCTCCAGGGAGAATCAGGCTATGGGGGGTGGGGGAGCCTGCAGGATACATGTCCTTGGGCAGGAGCCCTGGGGTCCCTGGCGAGCGCTGGCTCTGGGAACCCGGTTCATCCCCGAGCAGGAGGGGGACTTGAGTCCCGTGGCTGTGTGGACAGCGGGATGAGTTAAGTGCCGCCCGGGGCCGCAGGAAGGAAGGCGTCGGGGACATTGGCGGAGGTGGGCATCTCCATGATTCTGCACTGGGGCTTGGAGCTGCCTTGCGTATGGGGTGGGTCGTGCGTCGTTGGAAACACAGGCCAGGAAACACGGGTCACTGCCCCCAGCACGTGGCAGCCGCCCCATACACAGAGGGAGGGGACGGCTGGAGCGCAGGGGAGTGGAGGTTCCCACAGCATCCAGCCAGCAGGGCCTCTGGGCTGTGGCCAGGGAGCACCCAGGCTGTGGGCTGTGGGGGTGACAGACGGCAGGGCGGCCTCGCCGAGAACCTGAAGCTGGGGAGGCTGCAGGTGAAGGAGGGGAGCAGGGGACAGGAAGGGCATCCCGGAGCTTGAGGCTGGGATCACAAGGCCGCATCCCCCAGACTGCGCGCCTGCCAGCATCTTGGAGAGGCCTGGCCAGCCCCCGACAGGGACACAGGTGTCCGTGAGGAACTTACTCCAGGAGGGGACCAGCCCCAAGCTGACGTGCGCCCACGGCCCACCAGTGAGCACTGCAGCCCTGCCAGCCCAGGGCCAGCCCTCGTGGGTGGGTGGGGGCAGGATGGGGGCCAGGGAAGGGGGCTAAGGACAAATCTGGAGTCAGCAAGGGGAGGCCTGCAGAGAGCAGCGCCTTCTGTGGTGGAGGGCAGGCCTGGCCTGGGGTCCGGCTCATCCCACACGCAGGACAGATGGAACTCCATCCTTATGCATGCAGCTGGAGGGGGCGGGGCCGAGGTGGCAGACCAGGGTGCCCCCGGGGCCTGCGTGCACGTCTCCTTCACGCCCAGGCCTTTCTGGGAAGTAGCCTGGGGTTTGGGGGCAGCACCTCTCACTGGTTCAGTCTCGGCCCGGATGACAATCAGTCTTCTTGGAGCTTGAGGCCCATGTGGGGGGTGGGGGGGCGTTGGGGTCGGGCAGAGCCCTTTCTTCTGTGCAGGAGGGACAAGAGTGCCATTGGTCGCCGTGGGATTTTTAGGGACAGCAGATGTCCATCACCAGGCCTGTTTGCTTAAAGTCATGTTAAGACTTTGAATTAAAACGCTGACTCATATCCCTGCTGTATAATCCAGAGAGCAGAGAGGGCAGCGCCGTCTGTTAGCACTTTCTGCCGGGAGGGCTCTGCTCTGTCCACAGTGGCAGCCACGAGCCACAGGTGTGAAATGTGGCCAGTGCAGGTGGGGATGCGAATATCTTTACCTGTGTCGTTTTCACCGTGATCCAAATGGCCACGTGGCTGCGGGTACCCCGTTGGCAGCACAGGTTTGGCACATGGCTTGTCATGCCTGGCTGCATGTTAAATCACCTGGGTGCATTTACGCCTTGGAAGCCAGGCCCAGTCCCCAGGAGCTGACTTAATCGGCCGAGTGGGGACCCAGCAAAGGTGTATATTTTTTTAAGTTCTCTGTGTGATTCTGATGTGCCGCCTGGGCTGAGAATCCATGGTCCAGCAGAAAGCTGCCCGGGGAAGCAGTCTCCCAAATAATTAAAGATAAAACCATGATTCCTCATCCCAGGGCTCCAGAAACAGGGCTTCTCCAGAAATGTGGCCCCAGGGAGGAGCTCAGAGTAAACAGGAGAAAAGGCTGCCCCCACACAGCCCAGCCTGTCTAGGAGGCTGGCCCCTGAGACGGAAGCCTTGGTCCGGCTCCCAGGCAGGGGGTCTCAGACTCTCCCAGAGGGCTTTTGTCCCTGGAGCGTGGGACCCCCATGGGGGCCAGCACCCCTGGATTCTCCTGCGACCGTGAGCAGGGCTCTCCTCCGTGGCCGCACACACAGCCCCAGCTCCACAGACCCCAGACGCACGGGCTGCATCTTGGAGGCGAGAGGGATCGGCCCATGTTCAGTCTTCCCTCCTCTTCTTGCTCCCTGGCCCCCGGCCTGTCGCCTCACCATCCCCACAGCCTCCTCCTCACACCCACCCCCCGCCGCCGGGGGTCCTCACCGCTGCCCCCCCCCCCCCCACCCCCGCCTTGTTCTCGCTGTAACCCTCTGTGGTCTGTCCTCTCTGACGCCTCACCTCCCTCCCACCATGTCCCTCCTCTCTCCCCTCCCCCTCTCTCTCCACAGACTTTCCTGGCCTCCAGCGGGGGACTGTATTGCCTGGGTGGCGGCTGCGGGAACGTTGTAATTCCAGGCTGCATGAGCCTGCCAAGCTCGCCCGCCAGCTCTGCCCTGCAGCTTGCATGCCCGGGCCTGGCCGCTGGACTGCATGGGGCGGACGCGCTCAGGGCCCCCTGCCCCGAGCAGGCCCCCGAGGGTCCGGTTGGGGGCGGGCGGAGACTCTCTGCCACCAGAGTGTGCATGGGTGCGGTGGGAAGTGGGGCTCTGTGCTGACAGGACCATCCAGAGAGGACTGGGTGGCAGAGAACCTCGGTGACAGGTCACCAGCACCAAGCTTGTGGGGACACCAAAAGCCGGGCAGGGGGCTCTCCCCGGCCATTCATCGTGTGTCGGGGGGCACGTGGGAAGTGGCCTTCCGGCTTGGGACAGCCACGTGCGGGGCAGGGCGGGCATGGAGGGGCCGTTGCATCGATGGCCACAGAGCAGCTGAGCTTCTGGGAGACTCTGCGCTGGGCGGGAGGGGGGGCCACTGGGGAGGGGCGGGAGCGCTGCCGGGGTCCTCGGCTGAGTGGCAGTTTGGGGAGGAGATGACACGAGGCAGGACAGAGGGCAGGCACCTGGCCTGGCCGCTGCCTCCCCCAGGGCGGACGGAATCCCTGTCCGCCCAGCGCACTGCTTGGCGCCCCGCCCACCCCGCCTCCGGCTGAGCAAGCCCAGGGCCCTGGGCCCCGCGAGGGTCCGCGCGAGGTCCCAGCAGGCGCCGCTGGGTGGGCTGGAAGACCCCCACCGCGACACGTCCCTCACACACTGCCCTCCCCGCCTGCCTGCCCTCACCCCGCCCGCTCCCGGCCCCAGACTGACCCTGGGGCTGCGCCCCGCAGGACCCCGACGAGAGCGCCCGCATCTCCAGCGCCTTCTTCCGCCTGTTCCGGGTCATGAGGCTGATCAAGCTGCTGAGCCGCGCGGAGGGCGTGCGCACGCTGCTCTGGACTTTCATCAAGTCCTTCCAGGTGTGCAGCCCCGCCCACCCAGGACCCCGCCTACCCCGGGACCCCCGCCCATCATGGGACCGCGCCCACCCTGGGAAAATTCCCATGCACCCACCCCAGGACCCCACCCTCCCCAGGATCCCCGCCCACCCACGGGGCTCCGCCCATCGCTGGACCATGCCCACCCTGTGACCACTCCCACCGGGGACCCCGCCCATGGGGGACCACACCCACCCACGGAACCCCACCCGCCTGGGACCCCGCCCATGGGACCCCACCCACCAGGGGGCCGCACCCACCCCGGGACCCCCCCTACCCATGTGACCCCCCACCCCCACCCATGGGACTCTCCACCCCGGAAGCCCACCCGCTCAGGGAACCCTTGCCCACCTATGAGATCCCGCCCACCCACAGGACCCTGTGCACTAGGGGACCTCGCCCACCCATGGGACTGTATCCGCATGGGTTACGGGGACGTTGGGACCACCGTGGGTGCGGCCCAGGGGCCTGGGGTCCCCAGGGAGCTAAGGGAGGGCCCTGCACTGGGCGCGCGGCGGGGCCCTGCACCGGGCGCGCGGCGGAGCCCTGCGCCCTGAGCCGCCGCCCTCGCCCGCAGGCCCTGCCCTACGTCGCCCTGCTCATCGTCATGCTCTTCTTCATCTACGCGGTCATCGGCATGCAGGTGCGGGCCCGAGGGCCCCTGGGAGGCCGGCCGGCCTGCAGGCTGGACCCTCATCCAGCCTGCCCCCTGCATCCCGGCAGCCCGGGGCTTGGCCACAGCCCCAGAGGAGGAGGTGGTTCCCAGCCGGCCCAGCATCAGTCAGGAGGAGGCAGCCCAGGGGAACCTTGTGGGCAGATGGACAAGGGCGGAACTGCTCTCCACAGCCCTGCTGGAGGTTCTGGTGGTCTCAGCTACCCTCTCCTGGAGCACCCTGCTCTCTACATTGAGACCCTAAGTCAGCTCTTGGTTAGGAACACTGTCCCCCTCACCAGATTTATTTGGCTTGAGGAGAAAACCTTCACCCAGCCTTGGAAACACAAGTGAGCCTTGGATAAGGCAGGTTTGAACTTCGGGTGTCCACGTATCTGTGAATTTTTCAGGGAGCTGTACTAAGGCTCCACGGGATTCATGGTTGGTTGAGTCCATGGATGTGGAACCGTGGATACACGGCGGGGAGCTGACTGTAGGCTTATACCCTGGCATTGCTCAGGGGTCAGCTGTAGCCCGGTTTGTGTGACCTGAGGTGGAGGGTGTCGGGGGTGCTGGGGCCGGTGGGAGACCTGTCCAGGTCCACAGTCCAGCCCTTCATGGCCTGCAGATGTTCGGGAAGATTGCCTTGGTGGACGGGACCCAGATCAACCGGAACAACAACTTCCAGACCTTCCCTCAGGCGGTGCTGCTGCTCTTCAGGCAGGAGGCCCCCACTGCCCCCTCCCCAAGTCTGTGGGAGGCCAGCTGGCTTCCTACGCGTGGGCCCTGCACTCTCCCAGAAGGGCCAAGGCTTTGCTGTCCTTGTCGGATGCTCACCCTGGACAGCCTGCGCCCCCCCTTTCAATCACTCTTGGACGAGTGGCCACCGTCTCCACGGTGCTCTGGGGTCCTGCATGTCCCCCACCCTCGCTGCACCCAGGCGGGAGGCAGAGGTCCAGTGTCCCTCGGAGGGAGGGTGAGACCTCGACGACTTCTGGCCCCACGCTCCTGTGGCTGCCCCACTGGTGACGTGAGTCCTGGAGCGATTTTGCGCCTCTGTCCAGGAAGCCCCCTTTCGGTTTAGCCCCTGCCTAGGGCACCCCACGAGAGGTAGAGCAGGGTAGCCTCAGTGCAGAGGGGCAGCCCGTGGACCCCAGGTCCTGAGGGGTGCCAACCTGCTCCCGAACGTCCTGCTCGCAGGGGGCTGGCGGCTCCCTCCCCTGGGGCCCAAAGTGAGAGGTGCGGGACCTGTGCCTTCCAGGTGCGCCACGGGGGAGGCGTGGCAGGAGATCCTGCTGGCCTGCAGCTACGGCCAGCTGTGTGACCCCGAGTCGGACTACGCCCCCGGGGAGGAGTACACCTGTGGCACCGACTTTGCCTACTACTACTTTCTCAGCTTCTACATGCTGTGTGCCTTCCTGGTGAGGGCCCGGGCGGGCGGGAGGCGCCCAGCCCAGGGGAGCCCCGCGCCCCACCCCGGCCGCCTCTGCCCCTCCCGGGATGCAGCTCAGGGACGCAGGAGACGCACGGGGCTCCGGCTAGTGTCCCTGCTGTGGTCGGTCTGGGTGCAGCTGCTTTTCCTGGGGGCGAGTCTCGGGCTCCGGAGTTGTCGTTAAAAGGTTTCACCTTTGTGTTGTTGCCATTAGCAATTAGTAATCAAAAAATCAGAAGAATTTACTGAGACTCTGCACTAAACCAGAGGCTTCTATTTTACTTCCTAAAATAGACAGCAAAGCCGCCTGGCCCTGCCTCTTCCCTTGGAAGAGAAGCTTGCCTTTTTTTCGAGGGGCTGAGAGTCTGGAAGCAGAGCCCAGACGGCTTTGCGGCTTCAGGGCTCCGTCCCCGCACACGCACACAGGAGGCAGAGAGCCCCGCAGTCCCGGACCCTCGCTCTTTCTCTTTCGTATGTTTACTGAAACACTTTGAGCATCTCATGTTCCCTGAGTTCAGGGCAAGGGACGGAAATGTGAATAGGACACTGTCCTGGCCCTGAAGACACCAGCTGAGTGCCAGGGGTCCATGTGCAACAAAGCTTGCATTTCAGAGGCACCGGGTGATACAGAACAGGCAAGGTCAGCACAGGGGCAGCGTCCGGGGGGACAGCGTCCCTCGGGGGTCAGGCGAGAGGCTGAGGTTGGGACTTAAAGCATCAGTCCCTGGAGCCCGGGCAGAGGACACTTCCTGGACCCGAGCAGTGACACAGGCTGCTTGTGTGCAGGACACAGTTGCCAGAAGGGCTGGGAGGCAGGCCCCCTGGAGAAGCTATAGACCCAGGCCCCGTGGACACCCCCAGGCACCATGGACACCCAGGCCCCCTGGATACCCCCAGGCCCCATGGACACCCAGGCCCCCTGGACACGCCCAGGCCCCGTGGACACCCCCAGGACCGCTGGACACCCCCAGGCCCCATGGACACCCAGGCCCCCTGGACACCCCCAGGCCCCATGAACACCCCCAGGCACCATGGACACCCAGGCCCCCTGGTCACCCCCAGGCCCCATGAACACCCCCAGGCCCTGTGGACACCCAGGCCCCCTGGACACCCCCAGGCCCCCTGGACACCCCCAGCCCATCACCGTGCCACCTGCCTTTCCGTGCAGGGATCCCTCTGCTCTCCTCCCACAGATCATCAACCTCTTCGTGGCCGTCATCATGGACAACTTTGACTACCTGACACGGGACTGGTCCATCCTGGGCCCTCATCACCTGGATGAGTTCAAGGCCATCTGGGCGGAGTACGACCCAGAGGCTACGTGAGTCCAGGCTGCCGGCCCTGTGCTGGACCATCCCTCCCCGGCCCCCTCCCACTCTAGGCCCCGCCTGGCGTCCAACAGCGAGCCACCCTCCAGTCCAGCAGGAAGGAGCAGGCTTTCCTTCCCTTTGTTACCCAAGGGCCCAGAGCAGAGAAGTGGAGTCTCTCGGGGTTGGGAGGGAACCAGCAGCCCCCAGGGCAGAAGCCCCCTGGTCGTCTGGGAGATGGCCATCCAGCTTTGCTTGGACGCTTCTAGGAGCAGAGAGCTCACTACCTCCCCAGGCATTCTAGGCCCCACTGCTCAGAATGTGGTCACTGACCAAGCAGCTGAGCTGAATGAAAGTGCAGGCCCCGGCCTCGCCCTACACTGACCGAGTCAGAATCTGTACCGGGGTAACCTGGCCTCCAGGGCCTTCGAGTGCACTTGAACTCTGTGGAGCCGGGCTGCCTGCTCACGGTTGAGGACTTTCCCAGGTGTCAGGCACTGTGCCAACCAGGACACGCGTTAGTTAGCCCTGTGGCAGCACCTGCAGTCTCCACCCGTCTCTGCAAGCCGGCTTTCACCCCCCTTGATGCACACCCTCTACTATTAATGCAACCCAGAGCCCCCAGACAGTTTGACTAAAGCCCAAGGAAGGCTCCCCCTGGGAACAATGAGGTCTGGATCCCAGCCCCGGAGATCCTGTATCTGAGGACACTGGCCTCTTCTTACCCGCCCCCCCAGCCCCGCCAACAGAGAGCCCATTCTGTGCGCTGGGCAGCGGTGAGTTCGAACATTGTTCCTTCTTCAGAAAGGAAACCCAGCTTCCGCTCCCCACACACGGCTGGAAGTCAGGAGGCTTCCCTGTCTCCTGGCTCCCTCCCCTGGCCCTTCTCCGAGCAGGGAGGGAGGTGCTGGGGCGGCTGGTGCACAGGTCTGGTGTCCCCTGCAGGGGCAGGATCAAGCACCTGGACGTGGTGACCCTGCTGAGGAGGATCCAGCCCCCGCTGGGCTTCGGGAAGTTCTGCCCCCACCGGGTAGCATGTAAGGTAACCAGCGCTGCCAGCGAGGGGTGGGCACCCCCTCCCACCTTCGCCAACCCCCACCCCGGAGGAGGAGGCAGGGGCCCTGGGGTGGGGCGAGTGGGTGAGTCACTTTAGAGCAGGTGTCCCCTGGACGCACACATCCCTGCCTGGGACCTAAATCTCAGCAGTGTCCCCAGCTCATGTTTTCCCCCCTCAGGGAGGGCACCATGGGCACCTGCACCCCAGCCCCATCCCCTTCCCCTCGTGGTCAGTCTCCTCCAGCCCCGCCCCCAGCCCCCCGCCGCCCCCACCCGGCAAGGACAGCGCTGCCGAGGGGCCCCGCCCGCAGTGAGCCCCGTCCCCCAGCCCCCCGCCGCCCCCACCCGGCAAGGACAGCGCTGCCCAGCGGCCCCGCCCGCAGTGAGCCCCCTCTCCGCACAGCGGCTGGTGGGCATGAACATGCCCCTCAACAGCGACGGCACGGTCACCTTCAACGCCACGCTCTTCGCCCTGGTGCGCACGGCTCTGAAGATCAAGACAGAAGGTGTGGGCAGCCCCTCCCCGGGGGCTGGGCTTTCCCGCAGGTCCTGCCAGGCCCTCTGAGCTGAAGGTCAGGCTCAGGAGTCTCAGGGAGAAGCAGAGGGGCGACCCAGGCCGGGCCACGTTAGGCTCAGCAGGTGCCCCCGGGTTCTGTAGGGCAGAGTCACCCAGCCTCTGTCCTCACACAGCCAGCTCTGATGGAGGTGAGGTGGAAGGCAGCAGTGTTAGTGCGAGAGGTGTGGGCCCGGGGGCCTTCAGGCAGGAACTTCGGGGCAGGGCTTCCTGCCCGGAAGACAGACAGGGTGGGGGGCGGTGAGGGGGCCTCGCTCACATGGGGACCCAGCTGGGTCGGAGCCAGCCCAAAGGGAAGCATGGCAGGCAGCAGGTCCTCAGAGGACAAGGAGAGGGGGGCCGGGGTCGGGGAGGGGCCGAGGCGGAGCGCCTGGAGGGCTGCCTGGAGGAGGCGGAACAGACCAAGTGTGCGGGGGATTGATGACTGTCCTGGTATGGCAGGGAGGACAGGAGGGGACAGCCTCTGCAGTCAGCCAGTCTGGGTGCTGGAAGCCAAGGCCTGGGGCAAACGTGACCTGAGACTGGGCTGCCCCAGGGGCACAGCAATCGTCCCCCACCCCCCCAGCAAAGTCTGTGCCCAGGGCAGCAGCTGCCACAGGGAAAAGCCAGCCACCGTCTGCTGAGCGAGAGGTGGCCCCTTCATGTGCTGCTGACCTGGCCTGTCCGTTGCCCAGGTAACTTTGAGCAGGCCAACGAGGAGCTGCGAGCCATCATCAAGAAGGTCTGGAAGAGGACCAGCATGAAGCTCCTGGACCAGGTCATCCCTCCCATAGGAGGTGGGTGCGCCCTGGGGGCCCAGAGGCAGCCCTGCCTCCATGGGGAGCCCAAGGGCGTCGGCACGTGGCCCGGCCCTCTATGGCCTTGAGCAGACGCCATGGGCTCAGGCCAGCAAGAGGAGGGGAGCTGGGTGCCAGTCCTGGCTTGGCCCCACACTGATCCCAGCCTCAGATGCCCACTGGCCGCGGTCGGCCCCTCTGCAGATGACGAGGTGACGGTGGGGAAGTTCTACGCCACGTTCCTCATCCAGGAGCACTTCCGGAAGTTCATGAGGCGCCAGGAGGAGTATTATGGGTACCGGCCCAAGAAGGACACCGTGCAGATCCAGGTAAGCCCGCCCCGAGCTCTGGGGTCTCCGCTGCTGAGCTGGTCTCCGGACTCTAGCTCCCTCTCTGTCTTTGGGGGCCGGCAGGGAAGGTAGTCAGGGCGGGAGGAGCCAGGACGCATCGGGGGTGCGATGACAGCCCTGGATGGGAGATGCTTCAAGCTCAAGGAAGACCCCGGAGCCCTTCTGTCCCTGGGATGATGCGACCCAGAGCCCTGGGTCCTACCCCCTGAACACAGGGAGAGACTGGGCTCGGAGGGAGCAGTGGTCTCCAAAGAGGGCAGATCTCCTAGGGGAAGGAAGGGGCTTGAAATGACCCACTGGGTATCCAAATATATGTGGAAGTTTGTGTTATCTCGCCCGTTTTTCTTCTTATAATTTTTGCTTTATTTACTTTTTGGTTGCTCGGGGTGCTCACTGCTTCGCTTCCTCTAGCTGTGGCGAGCGGGGGCTGCGCTTAGCTGCCCGGGCTTCTCACTGTGGCGGCTGCTCTTGGTGGAGCGAGGCTCTAGGGTCCTCAGGCTCGGGAGTTCCAGTGCGTGGGCTCAGCACCTGTGGCTCCAAGGCTCCCGAGCACAGACTCAGTGGTGGTGGCGCTCGGGCTTAGTTGCTCCACGGCACGTGAGATCCTCCCAGACCAGGGGCCAAACCCGTGCCTCCTGCACATGAGCCACCGGGAAGCCCTTGTCTGTTTTTAATTTCCATGTTTTAAGCATGTAATGGATAAATTTAAAAAACATTCACATAATTGGGCTGTGTGTTCAAAATTTTATTTCAATTTTTACTGTGAAACAATCTCAGAGTTTTAAAAATAGCATGTGCAATATAAAAGTCTTTTTTTTATTTTTCTGAACCATTTGAGAGTCATGCCCAGTGTTCAGCCCTGAGCAGGTCAGTGTGTGTTTCCTGAAAACAAGGGCATGTTCCTCCATAAGCCTCCTGCATAACTGTGATGCAGCCGACAAGATCAGGAAATGGACACGTTTAGTCCCGTGGACTCCTTAGACCCCATGCGTGTTTCACCAGCGGTCCCAATAATGTCCTTCACGGCAAAAGGGTTGGACCCAGAGTCCCATGTTGTGTTCAGCTGTGTGATCCCTTAGTCTTTAGCTCCTCAAGTCTTTCCTTGATGTGACCTTGACACTTGGAAGATTCCAGCCAGCACGGCCCTCAGCCTGGGTTTGTGGGACGCTCCCTCATGAGATCGAGGGCTTGCCTCTTGGACAGGAATGTCCCAGCAGTGATGCTGTGTTCTCTCTGCAAACGGTCAGGTGACACCAACCTTGATTTGTTCCATTGCTGGTGATATGAACTCCGATCAGCTCACAATGTGGCATTGACGGCACACGCAATCGAAAGAGGTCATGTGTGTGAAGACCGTGTGGAGTGAGAGGATTTTCCAACCTGGAGGCCTGGGCGGGCATGAAGCCCCTGTGAGGGCAAAAGAAGATGGCTTGAGAGCCGTTAGGGCTTGGATGATCCCAGAGGCTGGAGGAGCAGCCCTGGGGCAAGAATGGACAGGCCTGGGCCTCCAGGGGAGCCCTGGTTGCCCGGATTAGGAGAGAGTGAGGGAAGCAGTGTCTCCTCCCCTCCTGGCCTGGAGGGCCCCTGAGTCCCTTCTCCGTCCCCAGGCCGGACTGAGGACCATCGAGGAAGAGGCAGCCCCCGAGATCCGCCGCACCATCTCGGGAGACCTGACGGCCGAGGAGGAGCTGGAGAGAGCCGTGGTGGAGGCCGCGATGGAGGAAGGGATCTTCCGGGTGAGCGAGGCCGTGGTCCCCCAGTGTGAGTGCTCCAGGAAGGAGGCTGGGAGCCCTGCCACGTACGCGGGGCTGGGGATGCCCGCTGCCCTGCTGCCTGCGGCTCCTGGGACGCCCCCCACCAGTGACCCTCCTGCCTCAGGTGCCCTGTCCCTCCCCCTATCCTCTCCCAACCTCCCCCTCCTCCCCTGCCCGAGGCAGCTCCACCCATCAGACGCCCACCCGCTTCACTGGAGGGCCTCTCAGGACCACCTCACTGAAGCTTCTTGGGTTATTCATAGGAACGGGGGCCCAGAGAGACCCTCTGAGAGGTCCAGAGCCACTCTCCAAGTGACTTGCGGAGGCGGGACTGGAGCCCTTCCTCCAGACGCCTGGCTCCAGGCTTCCCACTCCCCACATTCCTGTCTGAATACCTGGTACCCTACAGTTCTTAGGGGTGTCTTGTCCATCCCCCAAACTGAGGACACCCTGAGGATGCTAGTCCCTTCTCTGACATCAGCCTGGACTGCTCCCCTCTGGCCTTGTTCCTGGCACCGGCTGGCATCCGGGGTGGTGGGCCCTCCACTCTCGGCCTCTGCTCTCAGTCCCTCCCCTGTCCTCCTCACCCCAGAGGACCGGCGGCCTGTTTGGCCAGGTGGACAGCTTCCTGGAAAGGACCAACTCATTGGCCCCACACATGGCCAACCAGAGACCCCTCCAGTTTACTGAGATTGAGATGGAGGAGATGGAGTCGCCCGTCTTCCTGGAGGACTTCCCTCAACGTCCGGGCACCCACCCCCTTGCTCGCGCCAACACCAACAATGCCAACGCCAATGTTGCCAGTGGCAACAGCAACCATGGCAACAGCCGGGCATTTCCGAGGTACTGGCAGCAGCTAGCAGCCCGGGATGTTGGGGCTGGGGTGGGACCAGGTAGACGTGGCTGGTGGGCTCCGGGCCTTTGCGGGGCACTCTCTGGGGTTCAGCCTTTGCCATGCTGCGAGACTGGCCCGGACGGCAGATTCTCGTGTGGCCAGCAGGGGACAGCCTCGGGTCAGCCTCAGTCAGCGCCCCGTGGCTTTTCTTCCACTGTCGTGGCTGGTCCGGAGTAGGACCTGTTAGGTTAGGAGAGGCGCACCTGAACAATTAAGGTTCGGTCTTGGATCTGGGCTCCAGTGGTTCCCCTCTCGCCAGCCTCGGGCTGCTGCGAAGTCACTTCAGTCGTGTCCGACTCTGTGCAACCCCGTAGATAGCAGACCGCCAGGCTCCCCCGTCCCTGGGATTCTCCAGGCAAGAACACTGGAGTGGGGTGCCATTTCCTTCTCCAATACATGAAAGTGAAGTCGCTCAGTTGTGTCCGACTCTAAGCAACCCCATGGACTGCAGCCTACCAGGCTCCTCCATCCATGGGATTTTCCAGGCAAGAGTACTAGAGTGGGGTGCCATTGCCGTCCCCGAGCTGCAGACTGGATATAATCTGTGATCGAGTGCCAGGGATCGCAGGATGAGCAGAGAGCGCCTTGGCTATCGTAGTGTGGGCTGGGCTCCACGCAGACCTGTTCTAGACTCGAGGCCCGGGGCTGGGGTGTCCTTGGCCTGGAGAGTCTGGGTTTCTCACCCTCGGGAACGGGTATGACAGGGCAGAGGTCAGGGGAGCGGCTACTTCCCAGGCCAGGCTGCTTGCACCCCATTCCAGCCAGAGAGCCCCTGAATTACGTCCACATGCCCAAGAGGGTGCCTGCACTGCGGGGTCAGCGTGATGCTGGGTGCTGCGGACGTGCAGATCCGGGCCTGTGCCCAGACCGTTGCAGTCTTGTCAAGGGGTATGTGCCATGGGGTCCAGCTATGACCAAATGACCTCAGAGAGTAGGTCCTGAGAAGACAGAGGGCCTGGGACCAAACTAGCTAGGGACACTAACGGAGCTTCCAGAAATGAGGACTCAGGGGTCAAGGCCACTCCACAGCAACGGGCCCAGGCCCGAGGGCAAGGCTGTGGGGCCCAGGAAGGGCGGGATGGGGCAGCCAGCAGCCTGTGGCTCACCGGCCACACTCCTGTTTCAGTGTCCACTACGAAGGGGAGCTCGCAGGGGAGATGGAGACGCCTACCGCCAGAGGAGGACCCTTCGGCTGGCCCTCGGGGGCCCTGGGTTAGTTTCTCCTGTGCCCCTGAGGGGCTGACCTTCTCCCAGAGAGGGCTGGGGAGCCTGCTGTCTGGTTGGGGAACCCGGCCAGGAGGTGGGAGCCCGTGGTGAAAGGGACCAGCTCGTCACCCAGAGGAAGGGGCCACACAGGGGCCAGAGTGAAGGCGGGGGTAGGGGTCTGCACTGTGAAAGGGCCCTCCCCGGGCACATCCCTCCCCGGCCAAAGGACAGCCCCTGGACATGCCGACAGCTCAGCTCTGCCCTTCAGCAGCTGACCTGGTGGCTGCCCAGTGGGTCCTAGACAGCCACGCGGGACAGGAGGGAACCAAGGAAGCTGCGGTTCGCAGAGATGAGGGTGCTCGGCGTGTTTTCTCACCCTGACACACTCACAGACTCATGCACACCCATACACACATATCTCGCACGTTCACCGACGCACACTCACACAAAGATCAGCTTGGCCAAAGCTGGCCGGGGTCTGGCCTTGATCCCCTCCCAAGCCCACAAGGACAGATGAGGGCAGAGGGGGCAGGGGGGAGTCCTGCCCGGCCTGGGGTAGGTGGACCTCTAGGACCCTGAGGGCCTCAGGGTGGGGCTGGCTGGCCGAGGGGAGCTCTGTGGACCCAAGGCCCCCGGGAGGACTGAGCCCTGGGCCCACTCTGCCCACAGGGCCCCACAGCAAGTCCCGAGTGGAGTGGCCGCAGGGACAGCTGCCCCGGAGAAGGACACCCGGGGCCCAGGCTCCCGCCGCCTCCTGCCAGGTAACAGGCCAGAGAAGACAGGAAGCAGGCTCCAGGCAGAGAGGGGGCGGCAGTGACTCAGCAGGAGGGACAGGACCCCCGTCCTCCCCTGCCTGGGATCTCGGCTGGGCCTTCCCCATCCCCATGGGCTCTGGCCTCCCTGAGGGGTCTATGCCTCGGTGCTTTCCAAACAGCGTGTGGGAGCAGAGTCTCAGGTGCCTGAGGAGAGGAGCCCCACCCCAGGGTCCCTGCCGCCAGGCAGTAGGACAGAGGACGGGACCCCCGGAAGCCCAGCTCCCGCCACGGCCCTGCTGATCCGAGAGGTGAGGGTGCTGCGTCTGGGGTGGCCCTGCCACGGCCTGCGGTGGAGAGGATGGGGGGCGGGCCACCACCTCGGGACCACCCACCCGGCCTGCTCTCCCTGCAGGCTCTGGTGCGAGGGGGCCTGGACAGCTTGGCGGCGGATGCTAACTTCGTCATGGCCACGGGCCAGGCGCTGGCGGAGGCCTGCCGGATGGAACCGCGGGAGGTGGAGGTGGCAGCCGCAGGGCTTCTGCAGGGACGCGAGGCCCTGGAGGGCGTGCCTGGTGCCCGAGGGTGTCTGGGCCTCGGGTCCTCCCTGGGCAGCCTCGACCAGTGTGAGGGCTCCCAGGAGACCCTGATTCCCCGCAGGCCATGAGGGCCCTGGCGTCTGTGTGGGCCTGGGCTGGCGAGACCGAGGGTGGGGGATCTGTTGCGGGAAGGTTAGCCCTGCTCAGCAGCCTTGATGGACAGAGGGATGGGCGGGGGCGGGCAGGGGGGTCAGGAAACGCATCCAAGTTCAGCGGGAAGAAGGCGAAGTCACGCTCCTCACCAGCAAGCCGTGTGAGTGGACAGAGCTTCTGTGTCGTTCAGAGGCCTGGTCAGTGCTGGCAGGACATTAAAGTCTCCAGGCCTGCGACAGGGCACTGCCTCTGCTTGTCTCCTTCTGGGGGCCCTTCTATACCTCCCCCTGCCCTGCTCCCAAGGAGGGGCCTCTGGATGGTCCTCCTGCAGGGGCTGAGGGGCCGCTGAGGACGTTGTGGAGCTTCTGCACGTCCAGGCCCCTCACAGCTGCCCTTCCCCGCAGCTCGACCGAAATCCACTGCCTGCCCATCCCCCAGAGCCTCGGGGGGCCCCCGTTCTAGGCCTAAGGGAGCAAGGCCCTGGCATCCACCTCCTCGCTCTCCCTGGTTTCCTCCCCTGTCACGTGCTCCCTCTCACGGTTTCCCGGTGACCTCCCCCAGGCCGCCCATCTCTCAGGGGAGGGCGTCCCCAGGGTGCTGGGTCCTTTCTCCTTCCTGCAGGGTTAGCCCCCTCTCTTGCATCACCTTCCTCATTTAGGGCTGAGCATCCCCTTCCCCCGTGCTTGTCCCAACCCCGTGTCCCGGCCCCGCCCCTGTGATCGGCCCCGCCCCAGGTCCCGGCCCCGCCCCCGCCCCATCCCATCCTGGCCCCGCCCCCGTGGCCGGGTCCCGTCTCTCCTAAACCCCACTCCGTGTCCTGCTCCTCGGCTCTGAGGATGTCCAGCTTAAGCCAAAAGCCCGTCATGTCCAGAGCCGACCTCGTCACCCTTCCCTGCAGCCTGTGACCTGGGGCCCCAC
Organism: Ovis aries; assembly: GCF_016772045.2. Lineage (NCBI taxonomy): Eukaryota > Metazoa > Chordata > Mammalia > Artiodactyla > Bovidae > Ovis > Ovis aries. The sequence goes on along the minus strand of NC_056065.1, from coordinate 79,003,755 downwards.
TCTGCTCAGACCTCGAGTCTGAGGCGGACCCTCCCCGGCCCTGCCCCATGGGCCCCTGTCCCTCTTTTTCTTGGCCCGTCCCCTCCCACGGTGGCTCCCCCGACACTCGGTCCTCGTTCCAGACCTCACCTACTGCCACAGCCTCCCAGTGGCCTCGCAACTTCTTGCCGGCCCCCCAGCCTGACCCTGATCCTTTTTAATGGAGAAAGCTGCTATCTCAGCCCCTCGCTTAAACCCCCGAAGCCTCCAAAGCCTCAGCATAGGGTGCACAACCCTGGCCCTGGACCCAGCCCCAGCCCTTGGGCCTGTCTACCCACCCTCTATCCCCCACAGCCCAGCTGTCCCTTTTAGCGAACCCTGAGCCCAACAGACCCCTAGCCTGTAGCCAGCTTCGCTATTACTTCCTGCAGAAAGCACCTCCCAAATACTCCCAAAGGCTTGGGGGGCCCCACAACACGTGTCCCCATCTCAGCAGGTCACCACGGTGACGTTATTTCACCCCAGCCCGAGGCCTTCCCTGGTGGCTCAGCTGGTAAAGAATCTGCCTGCAGAGGCAGTCCTTGGGCTGGGAAGATCCTCTGGAGAAGTGAATGGCTACCCACTCCAATATTCTGGCCTGAAGAACTCCATGGACAGAGCAGCCTGGTGGGTACAGTCCATGGGGTCCCAAAGAGTCGGACATGACTGAAGCGACTAAAGCTTTCACTTTCAGCCCGAGGTCAGGTTGTGCCAAGGCAGCAGCAGGTCCTCCAGGCTTATCCTGAACCTGAGCTGAGTACTGTCTACACAGTGTCCAGTCGCTGTCAGATAAATGCAGGGAAGTGCTGGCCAGTGTAGCCTCTGCCCTGGCCGGTGCCCCACCACCCCTAACCTGGGGTCACCCGCCCAGGGCTGCAGCCTTGCGCCCTCTGTCCAGGACCCGGGGAGGGGGCAGGGGCATGGGCCTTCTGAGGCAAGGGCTGCCTCCCTGGCTCCACCGTCACGGAGAGGACTCTCACGTCCCTGCTCCCCTGCCTCCGGGGGAGAGAAAAGATAGGCCGCCTGCAGCCTGGCTGAAAACTGACATGGAAAAGTCTATAAAAGGATGTCTCCATTCACAAGCGGAGTTATTAATGAGTGTAATGCCCAATGTACAGAATGCCAGCTCTGCGGCAGGCTCTGCTCCAGGGGCCCCGCATCCATTTCTTCTTGTTCTCAACATGAAGCGTCACCCTCATTTGCAAGTAGGACCAGGACAGGACAGGACAGGTAATGCGCCAGAGGGCCCGCGCTGGTAGGAGGGCCCGCGCTGGTAGGAGGGCCCGCGCTGGTAGGAGGGCCCGCGCTGGTAGGAGGGCCCGCGCTGGTAGGAGGGCCCGCGCTGGTAGGAGGGCCCGCGCTGGTAGGAGGGCCTCAACCCCGCGCCGTGGCTCCACGGCCCTCGCGGGAGGTCTGGCCGGCCTCCCAGCCCGAGGGACGCGTGCCTGCTGGCTCCAAGGAAGCCCAGCCCTCACCATCTGGGCGAGTCCAGGTCGTCCTCCTCCGCCACACGCAGGACCTTCTGACGGTCAGCGTGCACACAGTCTTGCCTCTCCCGAGCTCCCCTTCAGATGCTGGTGGGTGTGTCCATGGAGGGCTGCCAGACCCCCAAGCAAAGGACAGAGGGGACGCAGGGCGGAAGGCTGCAGGCGGGGCCCACGGTGGTGGGCAGGCGGGCCCCTGCGGTCAGCAAGCCTTCCAACTGGGTTCCCGGCCAGAGTGCTGTCTGCTGCCCCCAGCTTCTCCCAGCCCATCCCTGCAGACCTGGGACCCAGCTGTGCTGGGGGATCTACAGAAGGGGCGGGATGAAGCTGGGGGCTGGGGCGGGCACTGAGCCACGTAGAGGGCGTGAGGCGGGGGGAAGCCCCTTCTCTCATCTGGAATCTGTGGAGCTCAGATGGAGCGTCTCTGAACCAAGGAGGCGGCCCAGCTCCCAAGTGCGGAGGCAGCCCGGCTCCCAAGTGCGGAGGCGGCCCGGCTCTGGTCCCGGGGCATCTCCAGGCCCAGCTCTGGCCGGGCTGCGTGGTCCTTGAAACCGAGCTGCCCTGTGCAACGTGACGGAGCACAGCCCTGGAGCCGGGCCCGTGGAGCCCCAGGGCCCTCCGCCCGCCCCCCGCCCCGACATCAGCCGCTCACGCGCCCTTTCAAGCTTCCTCCTCCTGTAAATGGAGGAATGATTTCTGTTCCCAGGCTGTTGGGAGGCGTGAGTGTGACCGTGGAAGGGCCTGGCCCTCCAAGAAGCAGCTACTTGGACTGGGTCAGAGCTGGTCACTGAGAGAGCCCGACCTCACAGGGCGGAGGCTGACCTGATGGGGCTCTGAGTCTCTTGTGGGGGAGCTGGGCGGCTTAGCTCCCAGCCGCACATCTCAGCATCAGGCTGGTCCTCTCACAGGCTCTGCAGCTCCGACCCTCAGCCAGCAGGTGTGGAGGCCGGCCACGGGTCACTGGAAAAGCCACAGCCAACCCAGACCTAACCCTGGCCCCGTTCCCTGGCACCTGACCCCAGTCACACATCACTCCTGCCTTGGGCCCACAGCCACGGTGGCATTGGACCCTCGCTCCCCGCCCCCCGCACGGGTCCTGCTGCCAGTTTACTGATGAGCTGCCGAGGGCGGGGTCTGCCCGGCAGGGCTGGATGCGTCCTCCTGCTCCCTAGCCCATTGCGTCTTCCTCCTATGCCACACAGCTGCCCCCAGTGGAGCCTAAATCCGGTTTAGAAGCATTCTAAAAGAAGTTGGCCTAGATACATAGGGCAAGATAATAATCTTGGTGTCGAACAAGAATTGAAAACGCTAGGGTGTCAGAGAAGCACGTGGAGGATCGGCTGCTGGGGTTTGGAGGGCTCAGAGGAGGGAGAGCAAAGCACTTTTGTTTAAAATGATCAGAAGAGGAGATCTCATTGTGGTCAGAAAGGAAGCCAAGACCCAGAGGAGGAACGCGTGTCGGAGTCCGTGCGAGGAGCCCGGCTCCAGGAGGAGGCCCGGGAGACAGGCAGGCCCAGTGGAGGGGCCGCCCAGCCCACTTCTAGTCACGTGCCCTTTAAAACGCCTCCACCAGTTTACCGTTCTGTCATCACGGAATGATAGTAGCGACCTTATCAAACCCTGTTCCTTTCGTGCCTGACGCAATGTCTCATTCAGCCTTGCAACACCATCCAGGATGTGGGCTATTAATAAACTCATTCCAGGAAAGGCCAAGTTAGCTTTCAGGCCAGGGGTCCAGCAAGGGCCCAGACACCCCTCTGGAGCTGCTGACTTCCCGTTATCAGGAGGATGGCAGGGCAGTCCCTAATCCAGCCCCACCACACCCACTACTGATCTGGGCCACGCCCTGCCCAGCGCCCGCCCAAGCACGCGTACCCCAATGCCCTCAGCACCTCTGTGCACCCAGCAACCTCCCTCCTCCGTCCCAGCCCGTCTCCTCTAGTGGGCCTTCTCTGATGACCGCAGGAAACTCTGTTCATTTGACAAGGCCACTCTCCACCTGGTTCCATAAGAATGACGTCACTGGCCACTGCAGTCGCCAACCTTCAACACCCCCTGAAAGAGCTCAGGGCAGAGATCAGAAATGAGGCCCTCTGTGCTCCAGGAAAAGCCTGCAGAGCTGACCTTCAGCATTAGATTGTTTCAGATTTTATGAGCCTAATTTCTTGTATCTTCTGACACCTAGAAAAGCACTAAAATCGTCATCGGAGACATCTGTCCCCCGTGACTAGCAAACCCTTAGTGAGATGTATGCTCGGGGGCACATACCCCTTCTCCAAATCACAGGAGGCTGACTTGTTCTCACGTCTTCTGAGCAGCTCCGTGTTGCTGCCAAGAGCCTGTCTCCTGGCTACAGTCTTCAGAAAGTCCCCAAGCAGAACTGACCTCACAGCTCTTGGTTGATAACCCTTTCTTCTTGTTCAGTTGCTCAGTCGTGTCCGACTCTTTGTGACCCCAGGGACTGCAGCATTCCAGGCCTCCCTGTCCATCACCAACTCCCAGAGCTTGCTCAAACTCATGTCCATTGAGTCGGTGATGCCATCCAACCATCTCATCCTCTGTCGTCCGCTTCTCCTCCCACCTTCAATCTTTCCCAGCATCACGGTCTTTTCCAATGAGTTGGCTCTCTGCATCAGGTGGCCAAAATACTGGAACTTCAACTTCAGCATCAGTCCTTCCTACAAATATTCAGGATTGATTTCCTTTAGGATGGACTGGTTGGATCTCCTTACAGTCCAAGGGACTCTCAAGAGTCTTCTCGAACACCACGGTTCAAAGGCATCAATTCTTCGATGGCCAGCACCATGGTCAGAAATGGCAGCAGCTGGTACTTTGTCTCTGAGAAGACAGATCTGTCTGGGGTCTCTGGGCAGTTACCCAGCCCTTTGCAGAGGCCCTGTTGCAGAGAGGACTGACAGAGTGCCGCGGGGAAGGCTGAATGAGCAGGGCCAGGGCCAAAGTTAGGGGAGCCGCTGTCCAAGACCACCACCCTGGCCAGGCACCATGGTAACCACCTGCATGAGTGATCTGACAACAGGAGGGCCAGGGAAGGAACTTGGAACCAACAAGCTCTCACCAACCAGAAGAATCTGGAGAAGGTCACCAGTCTATACATCCTACCACCTCCCAGAATCCTCCTGGGAGAAGGAGGCAGCTAGTGATGCCTGCTCCCAGGAAGGGCCCTGAGTCAGAATGATTGGCCAGAGACAACTCAGAAACTAACCCCATCACCATAATGCCTGAGACTGCGAGCCACAGGGCGGAGCGCTTCTCCTTGCTTCCCTCGCCCTCCTGCTCTCTGCCTGGGTGCCCCTCCCTATAGTTTCTTGCTTTGTCAGCACACGTGTCTCCTCGGACGGTTCATTTCCGAGTGTCAGACAAGAGTCCACCATCGGGCCCTGGGCCTCACAGCATTAGCACAGGTGTGTCCTGACACCCCGTCCATGACCGCTCCTTGGCAGGAGACGGCCAGTGGCGCGGAAGGGCCCTGGGGTTTTCCAAATTGCTTCCCTGAGTGGTTCCTGAGGACGCCTGCCCCCTTCTACCTGCCGGCAGGGCTCCACGTAGCCTGGAGGCCAGAACCCCAAAGGGGCGCCTGTGGTTCTGTGTGAGGAGCTGGAGTCCTGAGAGACTCGGGGCCCTGGGCATCTTTTAAGACCAGAACGCCAGCTCTGCGCCTTCTAGGGGTGTCGGTACAGGCGTGCGTGTGGGGTGAGGGGGGCGCGGCCCAAGTAACACACCAGCTCGTAGGCTCAGTTCCTAGTGGACACCCTAAACCACGTGCATTTGTGTGCGGTGCCAGGGTGTGCGAAGCGTCCACCTACAAGCGATACTTGTGAGTTCTACTCGCATTTCATTGGTCAAAGGAAGTCACAGAGCCACAGCTCACACCAGAGTGAGGACACGCCGGCCTGCCCTGTGCCAGAGGCAGCGAGCCGGAAATACTTGCCGGAGACACTAATGACCAGATACTAGCCAAGTGACCTCTGAGCCCATTTCCTCTTCTGCAAAATGAGGACAATGAGTGTTTGCCTCACAGACTGTGAGGAGTGAAAGAGAAAGTGCATTAACATCTTCGGCCCGGGAGAGCCCTTGGGCAGGTAAAATAAAGCTTAGATGCCCTCCAGGTGGCGCCGGGGAGGCTGAACCTGGGGCATCCGTGCTCCACAGGGGACCGGCGTGCCAGGGGCCCTCCCGCCCTGCAGACACCTACCTGACTCCCGGCCCCTCCACTGACGGAGGCTGGACATCCTCCCCGCCCCCAGCGACAAGGACCCCTTGGGCAGGCAACCGTGGCACACCCCCTGTGCCCAGCCTCACACACACTCATGCCCCACTTCCTGTTCATCTTACGACAGGTTGGCCCTCTGTCCAGTCAGACGGTGGGGCTCGCAGAAGAAGGGACAGGAGTGAAGAAAATTCACTTCCATCCTGGGTGGAGCCTTGTGCTGGACGCTCTGCCCAGGCCACCCCATTTCCAGCCCGTGGCAGCCCATGGTGAGGGAGCAGACTGTCCCCATTCTGGGGTGTGGAGCAGACAATGGGCACAGCTCCCTAACTTGCCCTGGTCACACTGCCAGAGGGGTCTCGCCGCGTCTCCGTGACTCCCGCTTCCGGCTGTCTTCTGTCCCTTTGTGCAGACTCGGCTCTTCTGCAAACCGTGAGCTCGCACTAGCAGCCGGGTGTTCAGCCCGTGCCTCCCGCTGCACTGTGGGGGCACTGCCCCCTCTGGGGTTTCGGGTGCCAGTTCAGCAGCGCGCTGCGTGACCCTGGACACGTCTCTTCACCTCCCTGGGCCTCGGTCTCCTCACCTGAAAAGGGCTCTTGTTGAACTGGATGACCTTAGGGCTGAAGGTTGAGGTCGCCCACACCTGCTCTAACACTGTCTTAGAAAGCACTTCAGAGGAGACGGGATGAAGCTCCTATGTTTGAGGTTCTGTGGTGCATGAAACCCTCATCTACATCTGAAACCAAAAATAGTGTGTGTGGGATTTCTTTTTTAAAGACTGACGGGTATTTGTAATCCACAGCTCTTCTATCTCTTCCTGGCTATTTATAACAAATTCTGGTTTCCTCTATGGCCAAGTCTGTCTTTCTCTGTAACAGGGGAAGTCAGGCTGGGCCCTTGCTGAGCGGAGGTCCCACGTCTGCACCCTAGTAGGCCATGTCCGGGGTTCACAGCTACTGCTGGTAGGCAGGACTGGGCTCTGTCTCCAGGTGGGCTCAGGAGGTGCGGCGGGCCCACCGCCAGCAGGGTGGGCTAGGGCCTGTTCTCCCAGGAACCCAGCTGGGCAGGATGGGGGCTGTGGCCAGAGGCCGGCCCTCCCCCACCCCCAGAACTCCAGGGCAAGGCTCAGACACTTCCTCCCACAGCCAGGGCCTGGTGCTCGCCTAAAGAAGAACCACAGAGCAGGCCCAACGTCGGGCCACCCCAGGGGAGCCTTCTAGGGCCTGTTACTGTCGGGTTGCTGTGGAGAGCGGGATCAGGCAGGAGAGATCTCGGCCAGATGGCTGCCGCAGTCGCTGCCGGAGTCTAGTACGGTCACCACGGTAGCGTGGGAGGCTCCTGCCACGGAGAGGCCCCCAGCCCCCAGGGTTCACCTGCCCAGACGCCCACCAGTCCTGTCAGAAGAGATAATGGAGCCCCGAGATGCCCAGTGGGGGGGGTCTTGGCTTGGGCCAAGCGCTGAGGCTCACGCTGCAGTCCAGTCTGTGTGTGTGTGTGTGTGCGCACGCGCACGCATGCATTGTGTGCGTGTATATGAGCATGTGTGCATGTGAGTGTGCACACGTGTGTGTGCACACGCGTGTGAGTGTGTGCACGTGTGTGTGTGGTGGGGTGGGGTGGGGTGGGGGAGATGTGCACAGGCAGCTGAGGCAGAGCAGCCTCGGGGGTGGGAAGGAGGGAAGGGAGAAGAGCAGTGGGAGGAGGGGGTGGGGAAACACCCAGGGAAGGAGCGGGGCTGAGCTGAGGCTCGGGGGCGCTGAGGAGCACCGGCGCCATCCCAGGCTTTCCCTGACTCTCTAACCAGATCCGCCCAGGCTGTGGTTTAAGCTTCCTGACCACCCCTTGGACCCCCATCCGACCTCCTTGCCTTAGGCCGGCAGCTCCAGGAGACAGGATCCGGTCAGCAGGCTGCCCTGCGGCTCCCTGGTGGCCCAGGAGAGAGTCATCCGGAGGTCCTGACTTCTAGGATGCCCAAGCTGCAGCCCAGGCGCTTCCTGGCTCCTCCGGGCTCAGTACCATGTGCCCTGGAGGGATGGGGGAGGGGACAGCACAGGGCTCTGGCGCCATTTCCCAGCAGTGAAGCAGTGAAGCTGAGTCAGAAGGTCACCTACCCTCTGAAGTCAGAGGGGACCTCCAGGAGGCGGGAAACCAGAGCCAGCCCCTGGAGAAGCCCAGACTCTGCTGGGCAGGAGAGCAGCCTTTCAAAATGCAACGTTGCTGTCTGGGGAGCACAAGTCTGGAGTCCAGCTGCCCAGTGCCTTTCCCCAGGCGGCTGCTTGGAGGTGGCCTGGGGAGTCTGGGTGCACTTCACAGGAGGCACGAGCTTGCTCCTGTGTCTGTTGCTTATATGCTGGGTGAGACTCAGTGCCCCTTTAGCAAAACTGAAACGAATAAAGCTCTTCCTGATGGCTCAGATGGTAAAGAAACTGCCTGCAACGCAGGAGACTTGGGTTTGATTCCTGGGTCAGGAAGATCTCTTGAAGGAGAAATGGCACTCCTCCAGTATTCTTGACTGGGAAGTCCCATGGACAAAGGAGCCTGGCAGGCTATAGTACCTGTGGTCACAGAGCTGGACATGACTGAGCGACTAACACTGCACTGCTACTAAAGCCGAGCTCACAGGTGCTGAGCATGACATGCGCACAGGCGTGCAAAGTGCCTGTTCGTGTAGATGGTCCACAAATGTCAGTCTCCTCCCCTGTTCGCATCTTGGTTGGAAGAGCATGTCCAGGGTCTGACTGCTCAGCACTCTGCTGGTCTCCTGCTCCAGGGTCGGGGAGGCACTGGCCCCAGAGAGCTCTTCCTCTTGGTTCAAATGCTACTGAGAGTGCCGGGTCCTGCCAGGCCCTCCCCCACCCCTGCCCCTCCTACCCAAGGACACCCGAGGTGGTGCTGCTGCTTTCCGTCAGATTGGGGTAGAGGGTGTTGATTTGCCCTTGAAATCTGCCCTTGAAATTATCTTTTGCTTTTTGGTCTGACCAAACCAAACTGGGATGTGGGCTACAGATAGAGCAGTTCTTTTGGTTGGGTGGGGGAGGGGAAGGGAGGAGGATGGCACCAAAGATGTGCCCTCTGCCCGTAGCCTGTGCCCTTTTCTGAATCTCTGATGTGGCTTCCTCATCTGAGGGTGATGCAAGAGGCTGGGAGGCAGGCTCCCCTTCCTCCCCTCCCCCAGCATGTGCCTTCCACATCTGGAGCTGCAGCTGGGTCCTACTCTTGGGCTTGGTCCAGCAGAGGGAGCTGGTTGAAGTGAGGGAGAGGGCAGGCAGCTGGTGAGGGGCCCCGTCAATGGCCCCAATGTTGGGAGCTGGCAGGCAGGGAGAAGGGGCTGGTCTCGGAGGCGGGAGAGGGCCTGGAGACGCGAATGTGATTTCTTCTCCACCACCACCCACTGCTTCACGGTCTCGGGGTTCCCCTTGTCCTTTGTACCCAAATGAAGGCAGCTGCCCTCCCTGCCTCCTCCCCCTCCCACCTCCCCCCATCTCCCTCCAGCCTCTACCCAGGTGCCTGGAGCTCAGGGCTCCCTTTGTTCCCTGTCTCCCTGGGGCAGCTCAGGCCTCCCACGCAGACCCTCTGCCCCCACAGCTGCAACTGGCAGAGTGTGAGCAGGGATAAAGGGGTGGGGGGCTGGGGGTGGGAGTCATCTGTAGGTCATAAAGGTCACTGGAGCCTCCGTGGCCTCCAAGAAAGGAGGGGCCGTCTAGGCTTGGAGCCTGGCCAGGAACCAACCCAAAGATGAACTTTAAAACGCTGCAGGGTTGTAGGGACAGGGGATTTTAGTTAGGCACTAGCGAGAATCCCCCATCAGTAAAGGTTGGCAAGTTCACCGGAATAAATTAAGAGAGGCTTTCCCGGAGCTTTCAGTACACAATCCGTCAGGCGCTGTGGGACGCTCTGCAGGGAAGCGCCGGGCCGGGGCACTCGGGTGCTTACCCTCGCTTAGCCACTAACTCCTGCGTGACCTTGGTAGTTCCCCTCCCTGCGCCCGGCTTCCGCATTTATGGGCGGGGGGTGGGGGGGGGGGCACCGAGGCCGAGGGTCTGCGGCTCCGGGGTCGAGGCACCGGTGTGATCAGCTCTTGGGGCCGTGTCCCTCCGGAGACCCCATGAAACCTCTCCAGGCCCCCAGCGAGCTTGTGGACCCGGACCATCGAGGGGTCTCTTTAAAGGCTTCCGCCCCGCCCCTGCTACCAGGTCGGGCCTTCGGTTGGCCCAGCGGGTTCGGGGGCGGAGATTGGGGCGGGGCCTGAGCGTCAGGGGCGGGGCCTCCGCCGGGCCGGCACCCGCCCCCTTTGTTCGCGCGGCGGCAGGAGGCGCGGCACGGCCCGAGGTGCGCGCGCGGGAGCCGCGCGGTGGGGAGACCGTCGCGCCCCGGCTGTCCACAGGCCCCGCGCCGCCGCCCGATGGCGCGAGGGGGCGCGCGGGCCCGGCCCCGGGGGCCCTCAGCCGGCCGCGGGTGAGCCCTCCGCGGGCCGCCTGCGAGCATGTCACCTCCAGGAGCCGCAGCCCCCGCCCGCAGCGCCCGCGCCCCCGCCCTCTGCAGCCGCGGCCGCCGCCGTCGCCCCGGTCATCGGCCCCCAGGCCCCCGCCCCTGATCGACCCGGGCCCCGGCACTGCAGCGCCATGGCCGGCCAGGGGGACTGCTGCGTCAAGGTGGCCGTCAGGTAGGACGGGTGACTGGGGCGCGTGCGCGGAGAGCTCGGCTTTGTCTCGCGTGGGCACGGGGCGGGGGTCCGGGGGTCCAGGGGGCGCCGCTCCACGGGCAGCCCGCGCCCGCGGAAGCCTAGCCGGCCGCGCTGGAGGGCGCCGCGAGTTGGCCGGGCCCCCGGGGGAGCGGCATCCCCGCGGGCGGCAGGAGGGGCTTTGTTTGGGTAGTGATTTCGGGCCCCTCTCGGGAGCCCTTAATGATCAGAAAATCGAATCAACAAGGAAATCCGGTATTTCACACCCAGCCCGGGCCCGGGAGGGAGCGTCTGTGTGTTTCCTCTTTGCCCCCCTCCCCCCCACGGGCTGCAGTCTCACGCGGGGACACTGGGTGGGGGACATTTCCCCGCATCCACCCAGCCTGCTGATCCTGCGCTCTCCGCAATGCCGGATAGGCAGCACGCCGCCCTGGCCGGCTCCGCAGACAAAGATCGAGGAAGGACGAGTGGAAGGGCTGGGATGGGGCCTTGGCCCGTAGGGAGACAGCGGCTCTGGAGAGATCCCTGCCGGCCCTGCCCCTAGAGCGGCTGGGCTGGGGACGGAGCAGGGGTGTCAAGGGTTCTCCTCTCAGAGGACAGGCGGTGGTGACCCTGATGCCCCCATCCTCAGGCCCTCAGACAGAACTGAGCCGGGGGAGGGCCACGTGGACCTGCCTGGGACTTTGAGGGACATCCTGGCCGAAGCAGGGTGGGCCGAGGACAGGGCACAATGGAGACGTGTTCTTTGTGTTGGGTGGGGGCGCTCCGCGCCATGTCACCCTCCCTGTTCTTGATTTGGGTTTAGCTCTTTGAGACTAAAGACGGACTCTCCCAGTCCGTTGGTGGGAGAGTGCCAGCCTGGGACCCGTCACCGCATCACCCAACCCTGTGTGATGAGGGTGCGAGTCTGAGTCTGGGTCTAGGGTGGGTCTGAGAAAGGTCTCTGACTTCCCTGGGTTGTAGGTGACCCAGATTCCAGAATTCCAGGGCAGTCACTCCGAGAAGACTGTGGAAAACACCCCAGGGCAGGTGCTGCCACCCACCCCCCAACCCCAGCCACCTGGCTAGCCCTCTGCAGTGGAGAGGGTCCGGGGACCGCTGATCACAGTCTGGAGTGGAGGGAGTGAGAGAGTGTGCCCTCCCCCTGGACCGCTGGCTGCTCTCGGAGCATCCCTGGCACACACTCGCTGGCCCTGGATAGCCTGAGACAAAGAGGAGCCCCAAAGATGCCTGGTGGGCTGGCGGGGCGGGGCTCTTTGCAGCAGGATCCTATGGGGCTGAGGGTGAGGGCCAGGGGCATGGTGGCGGGGGTGGGGTGGCAATGTCAATAAGACAGCTGCAGCGGAGTGGACACGTAGTGAAAGGAAACTGGACCAGGGCTGGGAAGGGGGCTTCCTTTGGACTTCCTCTGGACTCACCATCTCACCCAAGAGAGCCAAACCGAGCCCCCTGCCCCACCTCGTCAGGGCCCCCAGGCTAGACAGGGGGTGCGGAGGTGTGGCCAAGCCCGTGGCCTTGGCACCCATGCAGCCGGGGAAGAGCTGGTGTTCTCTCCCCACTGCCTCCAGCGGCAGGAGCTCCCCGGGACCCTTCCCACCTGGAGCATCTTGCCCGCCCACGCTACCCTCCTGTGACCCGCATCATCTCTGCCTCCACTGAGACTGCCTGGTAGGGTCTGAGTATCCCCACTCCTTGCCTCTGCCACTGGCCTGGAGGGAGGGTGGGGGTTGGAACACCTCCAGAGCTAGACCTTCAGGGCCCCCTGGATGGGGAGGGCCCCGCCCAACCCCTCCCCTCCCACTCCGGCCCCAGTGCACACGCCAGACTGGGGTGGGCAGCTGGCTGTGGAGGGCAGACAATGCCTGGACAGAGCCCAGCTTATAATCAGAGCTGAGGACGGGAATGGACTAGGACCGAGGCTGGGAGGGGGAGCAGATGGCGCCACTGGGGGCTGCAGGGAGACTTCTCCGTTCTTTGGGGGTCCCCTTCAACCCCCACCCCAAGCCCACCCTCAGAAATCTCCGGTCCCATGAAGGACTGGGTGGCGGGCTGGAGCAGTGTTGACCACTGATAGGAAGAGCCGAGGATCTGGAACTGCCAGGGGCCTAGCCTGGTTGCCCTTTCTCATATCTAACTGGGTCCCCGTGAGAATGCCTTATGGTAAGTCCAGGGTCCGACTCTTGAGACAGGGAGGCCAGGAACGGGGCAGACGTGGTCTGACGTGTGTGTGTGTTTGTGTGTGTAAGGGTCCAGGGGCCACTAGATTAGGTAAGAAGTGCCAGGCCTGGGGCTCTTGGCACTGTAATCTCTGGATAAGGATCAAAGCTGGCTTGTGTGCAGAGCTGCAGGGAAGGCCATGGAAGGGTCAGACCAGAGGAGACAGCTTTCAGGACCCGGAGCTGCGGGTAAAGGAAGAAGGTCTAGATGTGAGCAGAACCCCAACCCCCTGCCCCCAGCCCCAGGCCACCCTGGAAGCTGGCACTCTGCCCCTTAACTCTGCACCGAGACTCCCAGGCCAGCCCCTCCAGCCTCCCCTGTGATCCGTTTATCCTTTAATCCCCTTGTCCGATAAGGACTCTCTCAGCTCTGAGGCTGGCTAAGGCCAGTCTCTACCTGGGAGGGGGGTGATGGGGAGAGCAGACCTGCTCCAGGTTGCAGAAATGCAGGCCTAACTGGTAGAGGGAGAAGGGGAAGGGACGGCTATTAAGAAATGCTGGTTGGCAAAGTTGAGATTGGGGAAGGAAGCCGAGTCATGGGGTGCGTTTATTTAAGACCCTTCTAAGCCCCCAGCTCTGAGCCCCCAGCACAAGGGGAGGCCTGACCACCCCACCCTCTTATCCTTGCCTGGTTTCCTTAAGCTCTGTCCTTAGTCTGCTGAGGTGGGGCCGGGGGTTCCCTGGGCATCCATCCCTGGACACTGCAGGGTCAGACCTGGGCTGGAACAGGGCTGGGGACGCCAGCCAGGCGCCCAGGGACACCTGCTCTATCCTCGGGTTCTTTAGCTGCAGTTATTCCCCTGGCTCTAGGCTCCTCTGAAGTCTCAGTCAGTGTCTGTCTAAAATTTTGAATCAAGAGAATTGGTGGCTTGGGACAAAGATAAGACAGAAAACACTGAGTGGGGTGGGGAGGCGGTGCCTTCAGCGTCTCCCCCCCCCCGCCCCTCCCCCAGCAGAGTCCAAGGCCGGCCAGGACCAACTAGAGCCCCTGCTGATGGTTCCCAGACCCGGGAAAACGGCCTAGGCAGGGCCCCCCGTGGGGGTGGAGACCCGAGCGTCTTGGTGGCGGTCTCCTGCTGCAGAAACAGGGCTATGTCATCACCAGGAAGTGCAGTGTAGTAACCGCAGGCCCCGGAAGCATGGCCCCACCCTCTGCCCGAGCCAGCCAGCCTGATTGGCTGTCAGCTTTTGAAGACCGCGCCTGGGGGGGGGGGGGGCAGGGGCTGAGGAAGTGACAGAAGTGACATGTGCCTGGCACCCTCCTTCCCACAGTGGCTCCGGGGACAGAGGGCTGGGCTGGGGCCCCGTTTCTGTTTCTCCTTCTGGGCCTCAGTTTTTCCTCCCTGTACAATGGGATCAGTGGGCTGTTCTGGCATGTCCTTTTGAGAAGAGCAGTGTTCTGGGTGCAGTGGAGGGTGGACAGTCCTTAAAGGCTGACTCTGGAGGAGCTGTGAAGAAAATGTGAACAGAAATAAGCACTCGCTGAAAGCATGCCTCGGAGGTGTCTCACTGGGTTAAGCCTCAGTGACTGTTAGGTGAAAAGAATTCACCTGGAGCCCTGGGACTGGCTGGTGACGGACTGTAGGCAGCAGGCAGTGGAGAAAGCCCTGGGCTGGGGGGCCTGGGCGCGGTCACTTCCTGCCCACTCGCTGAGCGCCAGGCATCGCGTCTTTTTGTCCCCCACGCAGGCCCGCGGGAGCCAGGTGCCAAGTGCCACCCCACCGTGGAGACAGGCACAGGCTCACCGCGGTAAACACAGGCCTCTGACCGTGAGCCCAGGGCAGCCGCCCTCCCGAGGCCCTGCTCCATGCAGCCTGCTCCGGCTGCTAACTGGCGCTTCGCCGGCGTTCCCACGCCTCCATTTGCTCTGATGCTTCAGGCAGGTCGCGGCTGTGACCGTGAATGTGGGAAGGCGCGCAGGGAGGCACTCAGGACTGGGCACAAGCATCCTGTCCACGCGCCCCTGGATGTGGGGCTCTCTGCCCGCCCCCACTGGTGGGAGCCACCCTCCTGCCTTTCCTGAGCTCCACACAGCTGCCCCTGGACGCTGCTTTCCTGCCCGAGGGCCACCTTGCTGCCCTGTAGGGCAGCTCCCTGACAGCCACGTCTCCGCCTGTGTCCTTGCGGGCCTCCTCCAACTTGGGCCCCTCTATCGCTTGATTCACCCTCTAGACGAGCAGCCCACTAGGAGGAATGGGGGCCCTGAGAGGCTGCGGGCTGGGGAGGGGAGGCAGCCTACCTGCTGGGCCGGGGACTGGGCTGGGTTGGTAGCCTGGGCCCGGGGCTGCTCCTCCGTCCCGGTGGGTGGGCGGTGGAGCTTGGTGGGCGTTTGTGGGGCCTGTGGCAGGTGTCCTGTCCCCAGGGGCACCCCTGCTCTACCCTCACTACTCTGGGTGTGAAAGGGACGCAGGCCCGTGGTTCACCATCCCCGGACCCCCAGACACCCAAGCCCCTGTCCCTACTCCGTGCGGGGTGGAAGCCCACCGTTCCTGGGGTCAAGCCGGGAAGGGCCCCTGGAGCCGGGGTCAGGGGCTGGTGGGAGCACAGGCCGACACCTGTTGCTGTGCATTCCCCAGCAGGCGAGCGTCCCCAGGGCCCAGTCCCTGCCGAGCAGCCCTCCCAGCCCCGGATGCCAGCACAGCTCGGGGCTCTGCAGCTTCTCCCGGGAGGTCATGGGAAACCCCTGCCAGATGCCCCAGGACGGGGTGGGGGAGGGGCAGGCCAGCCGGCAGGGCTGGGGCGCAGCTGCGCGGGCTTCCCTGGGCTGGGGACACCCCCTCCCAGGCCCCAAAGCTGGGCCTGCAGGGTGGACCTCAGAGCGGGGAGCGGGCAGTTCAGGACAGGGACCCAGGGAACACCCCCACCCCCGCCCCTCCTCACACCCACGCTCCAGCTTCTCCCGGCTCACCTCCTCCTCCAGGCCTCCTTCAGCCTTTCTGGGGTAGCGGGCCCAGCTGAGACCCCGATGCCTTGGGGTTGTGGATGAGACACCCCACACCCTGCCCCACTGGACGGCCCGCCGGGGCATTCCGCAGAAGTCAGTGGCCAGGACCCTGGGACGAACTGAGAGAGCGAGAGGCAGAGGACATCCCCGGGAGGGAGGGCGTCAGAGCCCTGAACCCCAGGCTTCCTGTGGGTCCCCTTGCGTGTCTGCGGCCCTCCCTGGGCTCCTGGGAACACGTGCAGGGGCAGAAATCAGGCAGAGGGGGCTGCAGACCCCTTTCCCCAGGCCTGGCCTCGTAAACTCATGTCCTTTGACCCCGCCGTACAAAGCCTTCTTGTTTGGGGGTTCAGACCAGTGTTTTCCCTGAGGCAGCCTCAGGAGGACTGGGCTGGGGGAGGGCCCGGGAGCTCACAGGGCTCCCCACGCCGCAGCTCTGCAGCTGAGAGGGGCAGCACCCCATGCTAGACCTGCCACCCTGCTTCAGGGCGGACTGCCCCCGCACTCCCCACAGGTCGGGCTAAGTCAGCTGAAGCCCCAGGGTGTCTGGGAGCCAGACTCCCGTGAGACAGCAAGGATGTTGATTCCAGCCGACTTCCTGGAGCTGGCAGGCTGCCCAGGAAGGGGTGGGGGAGGAGGAGAGGATGCCCACGAGCGTGGGTGCACACCTCCTCCCGCGCAGCAGCCTCCTGGGTCCCTGGCCCCCGCTTCCCCTGCCCCGGCCTCGGCTGTCTTCACTGTGAATGTGAAAAACTCCCCAGCAGACGGCTCTGGCCCTCTGGCAGCTGTCGGCAGGATCATCTTTCCCCGGCCGCCCTCTCTCCAGGCCGGGGCTGCTTAGAGGGTGCAGCAGGCCAGGCCACAGTCAGACTGGGTTTGGATTTCAGCTCCACCATTAGGAGAGTGTGACTCTGGGCTTGTTCAGATTCTCCCTTCTGAGCCTCAGGAAGGAGGCAGTCCTTATACGTGATGTCCCTGCACGTAAAGGCGCTCCATGCATCGGCTCTCAAAAGATACCGCGTCCGGTCCTAACAGAGGCGGCTCGGGCGGTGTCAGCGACCATGACTCCAGGGGAGGAGGACTGCGGACCCCCTTCCCTTCCGAGGGCTCCGCAGCCTCTGCAGGCAGGAGGCTCTCGCTGCTAGCCAGTCTGAATCCCTTGCGCTGTGGCTGAGTTCCCCTCTGGTCTGGCTCCTTCAGTAACGGGGCCAAGCTGGCCCCTGGCAGGTCACGGCATGGCTGAGTGCCCCGCTGTGCCAGGCAGACGGGGGTCCTGTGGCTCCTCTCTGTGTCCCCCACCACACACACTCCTCCACATTGGAGGTCGTGAGAGCCCAGCGCCAGACGGAGCCAGGTGTGGCGTGAGGAGGGAGTCACGGGATCTGGGCAGCCGAGGGGGCAGCCCACTCCAGGACGGGGTGCTGGGCGTTCTCACTTCTCCAGGCGCCCAGGCCCTCGGGCTCCTATTCAGGGTTCCAGAAAGACATTAGGGTGTCCAGGAGGGGCTCACCCCTGGGCTGTTTCTGAAGGGACCGGTCACGAGGTAATCTTGGTCGTCGGAGGGGGCTGCGGTTCTTCTCAAGGCCCTGGACGTGGGGCCTGCGAGGGTGTCTTCCAGCCTGGAAGACCCCAGAGTGACAACTTGCCTGCAGGCTGGTTTTCCCGGGTCCTCCTGCTCTGACCCTTCAGTCCATGGCCAGGAAAGATGGGCCTCCTAGAAGACCTAGCTACTGATTAGCTCTGTGACCCTGAGCTGAGTTAATATCTCTTTGAGCCCTCTTTGTAAATTGTGGGGGGACCTCCTCCTTAGAACGTGTGCAGAGTGTGGTGGGGATCCCCCGCTTAGAACGTGTGCAGAGTGTGGCAGACTCTCTCACTTAGATCGTGGGCAAAGTCTGGTAGGTACCATGACCAGTGACCAGCAAAGAGGCATGTTGCTCCTTACCTGCGGGGTTATTACTCCTGAGGAATTGATCCACGGGGTTCCAGGTACCAGCAAAAAGGGATGTCAGGAATCAGAGCACACACCACAACTGTAAGAATTTTCTAGGATTCTGGAGCAGTTCTTAGTTATTTTAATATCACAGCCTGAGCCTGGCAGGCGACAGTCCATGGGGTCGCAAGAGTGGGACACGACTTAGCAACTAAACCACGACCTCTTGGAAAAAAGGAAGATGTGGGAGCCTGGGATAAAGACCCGGGGGCGGGTCGGTTAGGGACCTACGGAGGGGCTGGATCCGGCTAACCGGGCGGGACGGGGTTCACCTGGAGCCGGCCACACCCACGCGCCCTGCCCCATCCCCCGGCGGCGGGAAGGAGCCCTGCGGGGTGGTTGGCGGCTCTGTGCGGCGTCACCGAAGCCGGTCGGGAGCGGGGCGCCGCTGGCCAGGCTTTGGGGGAGGGACCCTCCCGCCTTGGCAGGCGCAGCGTCCCCGGGCCTGCCTCCTCGCTGGCTCCGCCGTCCTCCGCTTCCGCCCTGTCCTGGCTCCCGAAGAGCCGGGGAAGTGCTGAGCTCAGCGCTTCTCGCAGCCCCGGGCTCGGGCTCGCCGCCTTTGTGTCCCGCCTGGGGGGACACGAGCCGGTGTGGGGTGCGGCCCGGGCGCCCGCAGCCCTCCGCCCCGAGTGTACAGACGGCTCTTAGAACCCCCAGCCCCGGCGCCCTAGCGCCTCTCGGCAGCGCGCGGAGGCGGCCCCGCGGGCCCGGGCTGGACCCCTCCGCCGCCGGAGAGCCCGGGCCTTCTCTGAGCCCCTCCCGGCCCTCTGCGCGTTGCCAAGTGGCAGATAGACTGGGCTCTGTTCTGGGAGGTTCCGGGCCTTTCTCAGTGGGGCCCTGCGCCGCCCTACCCCTGCAGGGCCGGGAGAAGGGATGGGGAGGCTGGGGGAGGGCGGGTGGGGGGAAGGTTTCCGGGGCTGAGGGTGGGGGTCTCTGCTCAGAAATGACCCCCCCGCCGTGTGGTCCACAAAATGCCTTTTGGGCTTGGCAAAATCAGGCAGCGCAGTTTGCCAGTTTGAGTTTTCCGAACAGTGCAGTACATAATTTATCGTGATCAGGGAGTTTTTTCATTCCCCCTTGAATTCTGCATCCGAGGCGAGAATACCTCACTCGCCTCACCCTGGCCAAGGTGGGGCCCACAGCGCCCTGCGCCCCTGGTTCTCTTGAAAGATCCTGGAGCCTGGTACCCACCCCTGCCCACCCTCCCGCCCCTAGGGAACAGCGCTAGCAGGGGTGCCGTCCTGCCGTCCCATAGTAGCCGTAGCCGGAAGCTGTCTCCTTCCCTCATCTGGGGCTCCAGGGCTGCCCGCAGAAGAGACCTGCCCCGGGGCGGGGCCAGGCTGGTCAGGAGCTGCCGCAGGCGAGGGCCGCCGAGTTCCTAGAAAGCTGAAACTGGGAAGAGAAGTCCGGATGAGGCAGGGAGCAGGGGTGGCCGAGCCGCTGGAGGGTGGGGCAGGCGCTTGCCAAGGGCCCGTCTTTGTCTCCTGGACTCGGGTTTGGGTTCAGAGTCTACCCCGGGGCAGGGTGTGGTGGGAAGGAGCCCAAGGCAACTGCGCCCACTGGACTGGGGCCCCTGAAAGCCCAGCGCTCGGGTCCAGCCTGCCGGACCTGTGTCGGCTGTGGCGGGCCGCCCCCCGCCCAGCTGCCCCCTGCTCTCTTGGTGGTGCCGGGCAGGGAGTTTATACGACCGTCTGGGCCCTGAGTGTCCCAGGCAGCTGGAGAAGAGGAGAAGCCGCAGGCTTCGGACTCCCGGCTTGCCTGTGCCGACTGGGACTCAGCCTCAGCTTCCCTCTCTGGACAGTGGGTTGAGGTCGCTAGTGCATCGCCTCCCTTGAGTGAGATGGCCTGAGGCACCCGGCCCAGCGCTGGTGCATGGAAGCACCCATGTCCAGTTACTGGTTCAAGGCCCATTCCTGGGATGGACACTCCCCCGAGCCCCGTCCGGGTTGGTGGCCTTGGGAGTTAGTGACTCATCCTGGGCTCGTGTCCTCTGGCTTCCAGCTGGTGCCCCATTCTCTGGATGGTAGTGCTCACCCATCCACCCCTGCCAAGGACACTGATGCTTAGGATGGGCCAGCGTGGGGCTGGCTGGCTCTCTGACCCCAGAGGACCCCACACCACAGTGTGCTGGACCAGGGAAGGTCCCAGGGTGAATGCCTGCTCACCTTGCAATGCCTGGATCCTCAAACCCTGGAGCCCCCTCCTCTAGGCCCTGCCTCCTGATGTCTTTTCGGCCACCCTCTTGGGCTGGGGGCCTGGTGGGCGGAGCAAAAGCCGGCTTCTTGCTGATGGGATCCACCATCAAGCAAGGCAAGGCAACAGCTCCCCCTCCGTGGCTCTTCCTGTCTCCAGGGACCCTGATTTGATTTCCTCCAATCACCAACATTGCCATCTGCCTGTGGTAATTAAATGGTATTTGAACCGGATCCAGAAATCCCATCGCAAGCAACCCACATGGCAGGGAGCTGGTGCTGGCCAGCAAAGCTGGAGAGGCTTCAGAGGCGGCCGGGTTCCCCTGGGAGCCCCGGACACCATGGGTCCCCGGGCCTGAGCTCCTGGGCCCTGCCCGGTGCCCTTTGAGGTTGCGGCCCACCTTCCCCCATACACCCTGGGCCCCCAGGCCTGGGCTCCTGGGCCCTGCCCGGTGCCCTTTGAGGTTGCTGCCTGCCTTCCCCTAGGCATGCTGGGCCCTGCCCCTCAGCTGCACAAAGCATAGGAAGAAGGGAGAAGTGGAGCCCGCCCTGCCCAGGCTCGGACCCTGCCACCCCTGGCGCCTGCCCCTGGCCGGCACCGTGTGTTTCCTTGTCTGCCGCGGGGACTGAAGTGTCCCGCTCGGGCGTGGTTGTGTGTGTCGGCCGCCGCCACCAGCGGTCCAGGTGGGAGCGCCACGGCCCGGACGTCTTACTGACGGATCCAGGGTCTGGTGTGTAGGTCCAGAAAGGGTGGGGTGGATTCCCAGTGCCCCTCCCAGCCAGAAGCTGGTCTGGGGGAGACAGGAGCTGGGCTCTCACTTCAGCCTGGCCTGCCGCAGCTCGATGGGGCAGGAAGGGGGGTGGTAACCAATGTGGGTGTCCGGCCCCTGCAGCCTCAGTGGTGTGAGGACCGGTCCTGGAGAAAGGCCAGGCCACCACCCCGCCCCCAGCCTCTTATTCCCCTCACAGGTGAACGCAAGGCGCAAGCTCAGGGGCTTCTCGCTGGGCTCTGAGGGGCCTCGGGGCTCGGCAGCCTGAGGCTGAGACAGGATGGCCCTTGGGGGCTGGCTCTGCGGGGTCGGGGCCCCCCTGGGCCGGCCCCCACACGCTTTCTTCTCTCTGTAAATGTTGGCTTAGGACGGGGTGCTGACAAGCAGCTCATTGTGCTGAGGGGCTGGCTGGCTGTGTGAGCCCACGGGCACCCCCCGCCTGGAGATTCAGGCATCGGGAGGCGCTCTCTGCCAGTCCATGCACATGCTCACTGGCTCACTCTCGGTTGCCATGGGGACCTCCTCCAGCAGCGGCTGCTTGCAAGAGGGGCAGGGGCAGGGGACGGCCCTACCCACTGTCCACGCTGCGCCCCACTTCGCCCTGAGGCCCCTCTCTTCCTCTGTGCCGGGGAGCCCCCAGGGCCTGGGACAGGGGCCCTCCTGTGGCAGGTGGCCCTACTGGAGGTCCCTGCCCTCTGACTTTTGCCTCGACTCGCTCTGCAGGGTCCTGCCTGGTCCAGCCTTACTGGCTTCCAGAAGAGAACCCGAGTTTGTGCCTGAGACTGTTCCCCTAGCATCTGGGGCGGGCCTTCCTGAGCAGGGGGACCCTCTGCAGCCCCTGCAGGCCTGGGCAGAGGCACTGGTCTCCTTCGGAATGTAGCCCCCCCGGGGGGCAGCCAGGCCTGGCCCTTCCTTCCCTTGCTGGCCCTGGGCTTTGCCTCTCAGGAGGGGCCAACTATCTTCTCCCCACCCCCTTCTCTACGGGACACGGACCTTGGGGCTGCGTGACAGTCAGGAGCGTGTGCGTTGGTGCCAGCGAGACCTGTCACGTTCTGTTGCTGCCCAGTCTTGGGACAGTCGAACTCTCCCAGCCTCTGTTTTCTCAGTAAAAATCCAGCAAATAATACATAGCTCGCAGGTTTATGGTAAAGAATACGTGAATTCGTGTCAGGTGAAATGCCTCTAACGTAGATTCAGTTCCCAGGGTGCTCATGCAATGTTAGCAGCTGCTGGACTTCCTTATGGCCCGGTGCTAGGACTCCACCCGCCAATGCAGGGGACACGGTTCGATCCGTGCTCTGGCGAGATTCCACATGCCACGGGGCGACTGAGCCCGTGGCGTCACAGCTATGGCGCCCTTGAGCCCCAGCTACTGAGCCCATGGGCTGCAGCCCTGAAGCCCTCGCCCCCAGAGCCCGTGCAATGAGAAGCCCGCGCTCCGCATCTAGGGTAAGCCCATGTGCAGCCACGAAGACCCAGTGCAGCCAACATGCGCCCATACAGAGATGAAAACGCCCGCAGCTGCTGCTTTGAGCGGTGTTGACATTATCATCAGGAGAAGGCAAAGGCACCCCACCACTGTTATTGTTCGGGAGGTCTCACACAGCTGCCCCCATGCTGTGCTTCCTCCCTTCTCCCACTCGTGGGAGAGGAGGGGCCCGGGGGCGGACGCTGGCCAGCTGGACGGTCACCCCCAGCCAGTCTGACCCAGGACTCCCTCCCGCCCCCCGCCCCGGGCAGGATCCGGCCCCAGCTGTCAAAAGAGAAGATTGAGGGCTGCCACATCTGCACGTCGGTCACCCCCGGGGAGCCCCAGGTCCTCCTGGGGAAGGACAAGGCCTTCACCTATGACTTTGTCTTCGACCTGGACACCTGGCAGGAGCAGGTCTACTCCACGTGTGTCAGCAAGCTCGTGGAGGGCTGCTTTGAGGGCTACAACGCCACAGTGCTAGCCTACGGGCAGGTGAGTGCCTTCTCCGCCTGTGGTCACCTGGGCCCCAGGCCCCGTCTGAGGGCAGAAAGCTGGCCTTGGGGTAGCTGGGATGCAGCTGGGGTCTTGTCTGTGGTCCGGGGTTGCTGGGGCGCTGCTGGCTGAGACTTGGGATCGGCTGGCGGGGACAGGCTGGGAGGGTCCCAGGCTCGCCGCCCCGCCCCCCAGGGTCCTGGGTAACGCCCTCCTCCCAACTTTGCCGACACAGACGGGGGCAGGGAAGACGCACACCATGGGCACCGGCTTCGACGTGGCCACCGCGGAGGAGGAGCAGGGCATCATCCCGCGGGCCATCGCGCACCTCTTCGGGGGCATCGCGGAGCGCAAAAAGCGGGCGCAGGAGCAGGGCATGGCCGGGCCTGAGTTCAAAGTCAGCGCTCAGTTCCTGGAGGTCCGTGGCCTTGCGGATGTGTGTGTGTGTGGGGGGGTGCGGCAGGACTCGGGGGCCAGGCTCCCTGCAGGGCGGCAGAGGAGGCACTGCAGGGATGAGGCCCCTGCTGTGGAGGGCGTCCCCCAGCTCCGCGGCGCTGGAGGCCCACCTGGCAGGACCCTGAAGGGGCTCTCTGCCCCTGATGGGGCTCGAGGCAGGGAGAACCTGAAGGGTCCTTGCAAACTCAGATGGATTACAGCTCTGCCATCTGGTGGGCGCAATGGCACCCAGTCCTGGGGCCCTAGGGTGACCAGGACACCCAGGCCCGGCTCATAGTGAGAACTCTGGCTCTCACCCTTCCTGGCCTCCACTGGGCCCTCCCGTCCCTTTCTGGCTGAGGTCCTTCCTGACCCTGGGAGTCTTCTCTGACCCCAGGGCAGGAGGGTTCTCCAGAGGGTCCTTTCTGGCCTCTGGTCTTGCCTCTTTCTGGGTGGAGGTCAGGGTGCTGAGCCCCAGGGAGGCAGCTAGCAGCTCTGGGGCTGGGGAGGGGGCCCCTGGCCTCCCATGAGACCTCTCAGAAGCGTCTCCAGGAGGGCCGTGGGCTCGGTGCCTCTTATGAGGCCCAGCGTGACCAGGCTCCTGCTCTCGGCCACCTGGCCCAGGCAGCGTCAGCCCCAGGGATCCTGGCCGTGTCCAGGGTGTGCTCGGAGGGAAGGATGTGGCCCTAGCCTTCCCTAGGCCTCCCTGTCCACTGCTGCCTCTCCAGCCCTGCTCCCTCCTGGGCACATGTGCACCGCTGTCCCCTTAGGGGGCTGTGCTTTAGGCTTGGAAGTTGCTCTTTGTCCTTCTGGACTCTTGCTTTTGATAAACAGTCTGCCTTCGTGTGTGTGTGTACATGTTATGTGTGTAAGTATATGTGTCTGTGCGTGTGTATATCTATACATGTATAAGTATCTATATGTATATGTGTGCAGGCGTGTGTATGTGTGTGTCTCTGTATACATATATATGGATGGATGGATGTGTTCCATCCCCGGGTCAAGAAGATCCCCTGGAGGAGGTAATGGCAACCCGCTCCAGTATTCTTGCCTGGAGAATCCCATGGACAGAGGAGCCTGGCAACTATGGTCCATGCGGCTACAGAGTCACGCACAGCTGAGCGACTGAGCACACACTCACTGCATAGGTCTCTACGTGTGTCTGTGTATATCTGTGTGTTTGTGTATATGCATATGTGTGTTTGTGTGTGTCTGTGTATATCTGTGTGTTTTTGTACACGCATATGTGTGTTTGTGTGTGTCTGTGTATATCTGTGTGTGTGTGTATACGCATATGTGTATTTGTGTGTGTGGATGTGTATAATCTGTGTTTGTTTATACGCATGTGTGTGTTTGTGTGTGTCTGTGTATATCTGTGTGTGTGTGTACACGCATATGTGCATTTGTGTGCATGTTTGTGTGTATGTGTGTCCCACGCCGTGTATTTCTATAAATTTCTCTTCGTTTTTCCCTTTCTCCATCCTTTTGTCATAGAGAGACCCAAAGAGCAGTTCAGCACCTAGAAAGCCCATGCCAAAGGGTGACCCACAGGGATTAAATGTTGCCGTGTGTCTTTCTTGACAGACAGACAGACACCAAGGCCCCACATCTGCACCAGGGCCTTCCGTTTCCTCTTCCCCTTCCTGTGGAGTATTTCTGTCCCTTGAAGGCCATCAAAGCCTCGGATGTCCGTGGGCTAGGACCTGCCCCCCCCCCACAGGCCGCTGTTGGCCACTGACTGCTTGCTCGTCCCTCCTGCTCCCCGCCCCAGCTCCCTGCCCGGTGACAATTCCAACAGGTGAAACTTGTCCTGCCAGCGATTCCAAGCACAGGACTCCAAAGCTGAAACCATCTGACATGGGGGGACACTCCCGGCCAGGCCACCTCCCACAGTGGTGTCCCCAGGCTCACCGGGGGCCAGGTCATAGGTGGCTCTCCATCCCTCACCCCCAGAGCTCAGCTCTCCACCAAGCCCCACCCCCGAGCTTGGAGCCCCGCCCCGGCCCCCTCTCCCTGACGCATCACATACTCTGTGGAGGCCTCAGTCCTCTTGTTCCCACAGGGTCCTCAGCCCTCGGGGCGGAGCGCTGATTGCTGCCTATGTGGGCTCTACCCAGGATCCAGCTGCTCCCGCCCCAGCCAGGGGAAAGAGCCCAGAACCCGGAGCCCTGGGAGGGCCGGGGTGGCTGGGGAGCCTCCCAGGGCTGGTCTCCGTGCCTGCAGAGCAGAGCTGGCGTGTGGCTGGAGAGAGCGCTGGGGCCCCGGGCCATGCCCGCGTACACCCAGCCCCGTCTCCTGCCCGCACAGCTCTACAATGAGGAGATCCTTGACCTCTTCGATAGCGCACGTGACCCTGACGCCCGCCACCGCAAATCCCACATCAAGATCCACGAGGACGCCAGCGGCAGTATCTACACCACGGGCGTCACCTCCCGCCTCATCAACTCCCAGGAGGAGGTGAGCGCCTGCGGAGCCACGGTGGGCTAGTGGGGGTGGGGTGGGCGGGGAGCTGGGCCGCCCAGCTGCGGGCCCTGACGTCCGCCCTTCCACAGCTGATCCAGTGCCTGAAGCAGGGCGCCCTGTCCCGCACGACGGCCAGCACCCAGATGAACGTGCAGAGCTCGCGCTCTCACGCCATCTTCACCATCCACCTGTGTCAGATGCGCATGTGCGCCCGGCCCGACCTGGTGAGAAGCCCGAGGCAGACACCTGTTGGCGGGAGGGTGGTGCGGCGGGAGCCCAGGCTCTGGGCCAGCAGACCCGGGCTTGGGTCACCCTGCTGCTTGCAAACTCGCCTTCCTCTCGGTGGGGGAGAAGCAGGCAGTGCACGCAGTCTGATGCTCGGTGTGCGCGAGGCACCCCCAGCTACGCTGCCCCCCAGGCCCCGAGGGCAGGGGCTGGGACAGAGGGGCCATGCCGGCTGGCTTCCCTGCAGGTGAACGAGGCCGTGAGCGGGCTTCCTGATGGTGCCCCTCCTGGAAGCGAGTACGAGACGCTCACCGCCAAGTTTCACTTCGTGGACCTGGCCGGCTCCGAGCGGCTGAAGCGGACAGGGGCCACAGGCGAGCGGGCCAAGGAGGGCATCTCCATCAACTGTGGGCTGGTAGGCACGCAGCGGCCTGCACAGCTCAGCCTCAGACCCTCTCCAGGCCCGCCTCAGGCCGGCTGCTGGCCGGGGCGGGCCGCTGCCCTGACCCTGACTGCCAACTGTCACCAACTCTCACATCTGCCTTTAAACCCTCGGGGAGCCTGAGGGCTGCTGGGGTCAGCGGGACAGGTCCACCCTCCGGGTTCAGTCCTCCCCCAGTGCCTCTCAAGCAGCGATCTGTCTCCGCAGCTGGCCTTGGGCAATGTGATCAGCGCCCTGGGGGACCAGAGCAAGAAGGTGGTGCACGTGCCCTACCGGGACTCCAAGCTCACCCGGCTCCTCCAGGACTCGCTGGGCGGCAACAGGTACCCGCCGACACCTGGGGAGGGGCGGAGAAAGGGGGAGCGCAGGGGCCTGCGGGTGTCCGGGTTGGAGCGGGAAGGCCCAGCGGACAAGGGGCCCGCCTGGCCCGGTGGGCTGCAGGCCTGGAGATGCCCACCGGCCACTATGGTGGGACCCAGCTTCGTCGTCTGCACGGTAGAGAGGGGTATCCTAAGGAGGTGGTAGAGGCCGAAGGGGACGCGGAGGCCGCATCACAACCCTCCTCCCCCTCCCCAGCCGCCTACTGGCCGCCTCGCCGCGGTCAGCACTGTTGGAGTGGAGACCCAGGCCAGGTGGTGCGGAGCCCCAGCCCCAGGCTCTGCCCAGGTCCTTAGGGCCCCCAGCCAGGAGCAGGATCTGCTCTGAAGTGATGCCCCCCGGTCCGGCTGTGCGCTCGACCTTCATTCCACACCCCCACACTCCCCAGCCAGACCATCATGATCGCCTGCGTGAGCCCCTCGGACCGCGACTTCATGGAGACGCTCAACACGCTCAAATACGCCAACCGGGCCCGCAACATCAAGAACAAGGTGGTGGTGAACCAGGACAAGACCAGCCAGCAGATCAGCGCTCTGCGAGCCGAAATCGCGCGCCTGCAAATGGAGCTGATGGAGTACAAGGCGGTGAGTAGGCCCCGCCCCTCCCAGGGCCCGCACCCGGACCGCTCCAAGGCCCCACCCCAACCACAGGCCCCGCCCCTCCAGGGCCTCACCCCTCCAAAGGCCCCGCCCCTCCCACCAGGCTCCGCCCTTCCTGCCCCGCCCCACCCGGCCCCGCCCCCTCCCCACTCGGCCTCGCGCTCCGCATACCAGTCTTGGTGGCCAGGGCCGGGCTCACCGAGTGACTGGAGCATCGTCGGAGCTCTCAGGCTTACAGTGTCAGACAAAGAGGTGCACATCCTGATTGCACAGTTCTCATGTGTAAGGCAGGTGCTCTGTGGGGTTTTATTCCGCCGCATGTGCCGTGTTGGCCCAGAGGAGACTCAGCTGCAGCACGGCAGCATGAGGACAACTGACGGGACCACACGAGCGGGCCAGCGCACCTGGGGGTGCTGCAGGGGCGAGGGCTGGCCCCCTCATTCAGGTGGTCAGGGAGGGCCTCAGGGAAGAGGGGCCTTCATTATGGGAACAAGTGGGATACCAGCAAAAGGAGGTGGGGCAAGTGTCCTCCGGTGCCAACAGGCTACGAGCAAAGAAACAGGGAAGGGAAGATGAAGTGCTCTGGGGAAGTGTCCCATTCTATGTGACTAAGGCAGAAGGCACCAGCAGCAGCCCCTGGCCCGAACCTGGCACACAAGTGGGTTTTGGTTTGACTGGCCCTTTGCTTTAAAAGAATGCAGGGGTAGTTGTCACTTTTCTGAAAATTAGGGAGTTTCTGTTTTCTTTAACACTGCGAAGCTCTAACAGTGTGGCGCCGGGCTTCCTGGAGGGGCCCGGGGCGGCCCCTTCTAGACTGCGTGCAGCTCTATTCGCTGCAGTGCCCCTCACCCTGCCGTCTTACACCTGCCCTCCTCATTCGTGCCCACCCCCTGCTCTGGGTTTTGGCCCTGGGTTAGCGTTTGTGGAGACAGGAAGCTGAGCAGTGGAGAGGGAGGTGGGTTGAGATTGTGAAGGTCTGGAATGGCTGGTCATGAAATGTGAACTTTCTGTTGTCACAGGGGCCCTGAAAGGTTTCTGAGCCCTGGGAGATGAGAGCTGGCAGGGGGAGCTGGCAGGGCTACCGTGTGGGGGGAGAGGCGGGGGTGGTGGGGAAGAGCATCGTGACCCCCCGCCCCCTACCCTGTCCCTGACTGCCCCCCTTCCCGCCCCCCCGCTGCTCCCAGGGCAAGAGAGTGATTGGGGAGGATGGCGCCGAGGGCTACAGCGACCTGTTCCGGGAGAACGCCCTGCTGCAGAAGGAGAATGGGGCGCTGCGCCTGCGGGTGAAGGCCATGCAGGAGGCCATCGACGCCATCAACAACCGCGTCACCCAGCTCATGAGCCAGGAGGCCAACCTGCTCCTGGCCAAGGCCGGTGAGCCAGCTGCCCCAGGCGGGCGGGCCCCTGCCCCCACACCCTGCCCCCACACCAGCTCGGGATGCTGGGGTGTGGGACTCACAGGGCAGCCGGCTTTTCCTTTCTCTGTAAATGTAATCGCATGTACTGTCCTGTGATGCTTTACTTCTCATGATGCTGTGTTAAACACACAAGCCCACTTAATTCTCTTAAGCTGCGTAGTGTTCCATATGTGGTGGTGAGTGATTTACCGTAACAGCCTCTGTCGATGGACATTTGCTTGTTTCCCATCTCGCTGTTACCAGTACGCCGGGGTCTCTGCACCCATGGACAAGCCCCTCTCTGATAGAGACTCCTCCTTGGACAAGGGCCTGTGTGCACTGCCCTGTTCGGGGCACTGATAGGAGACCACAGCCTGGAGCTGAAGGGCCTCCCTGTACTTACCTTCTTAACTGTCTCTGGCCCCTGCGTCCCTGCAGGAGACGGCAACGAGGCCATCGGTGCTCTGATCCAGAACTACATCCGGGAGATCGAGGAGCTGCGGTGAGTGGGCACCCGCACACCTGGGAGCCCGGGACCGAGGCAGGGCTGCTCACCTCCACCCCCACCCTGCAGGACCAAGCTCCTGGAGAGCGAGGCCATGAACGAGTCCCTGCGTCGCAGCCTCTCACGGGCCTCGGCCCGGAGCCCCTACTCCCTGGGCGCATCCCCGGCCACCCCGGCCAGCTCCATGGAGGATGCCTCTGAGGTCATCCGCCGAGCCAAGCAGGACCTGGAGCGGCTCAAGAAGAAGGAGGTCAGGCAGCGGAGAAAGAGGTGAGGGCGGCTCTCCCCAGGTGGCCCGAGGACCCCGTGCTCAGGGGCCGTGGGCACCCAGGTGGCCTGGGGACTCACCGAGTGAGGCCGCTGTGGACAGAAGACCCCAGCGCCGAATGCTGGACGTCCCCCGAGGAGGAGGGGGAGGGAGGATCCCACCCGGGCTTAATTTGGGCTGGGGGCTAGGGAAGAGCAGTGACCCCTGCAGAGCTGGACCCAGTCCCACCCAGTACCTGAAACTCTTGCCCCCTCAGCTCTCACCCTGCGCATTCACTCAAGGCAGGTTAGCCCCTCACCTGTCCCTCCTTCACCCCTGGGCAGCCCAGAGAAAGAGGCCTTCAAAAAGAGGGCAAAACTCCAGCAAGAGAACAGTGAGGAGACCGATGACAACGAGGCCGAGGAGGTGAGGGACCCGCCCCGTCAAGCTGCCCCCTTGTCCCTGCCCAAGTGAGGGCCTCCACAGACATCCTTGTGCAGGGTGGGGGAGGGCTCGGGTCGACCTTCAGTGGGTCCTGTGCCTCCCAGTATCTGACTGGTTGCCACAGTGATGTCCATCCCTCAGCCCCTCATCACAGTTAGGTGATGCAGGCAGGAGGCTTCTCTGGGTGGGACTGTCCCAGGAGTGAGGGTGGGAGTGAGCCCCCCTGCCATGGGCCACCCCACTCCCCACCTTCCTGGCACCCAGGAGGATGAGGAACGAGAAGAGAGCGGCTGTGAGGAGGAGGAAGGCCGAGAAGACGAGGACGAGGACTCGGGCAGCGAGGAGAGCCTGGCGGACTCCGACTCTGACCCAGAGGAGAAGGGTGCGTGCTCCTGAGCGGGGGAGCCGAGGCGGGGCTGCCTTCCACGGGGGCCCAGAGAGACTGCTTGGGGCAGTGGCTGTCCGACGTCCAGGCGGGAGCTCAGATGTGCAACCCATCCTGGCAGAAGCTTACTGAGCACATGTTGGTGCTGGGCTCTGAGGTGACTTGAGCCCGTGAACGTGCCCGGCCTCCCTGTCCGCACGACCACCCTGGGTGGACATGTTAGGACCCCTCCCTTGGTCACCACCGAAGAGCAGTTGGTGGTTCACCCCTGGGTGTGGGGGATGTGGAGCTGGGCCTCGGACCGAGGCCTGGCTGTTCCGAAGCCCACTCCTCTAAGCAGGCCGTGTGTCCCTCAGCTCTGACCCAGAGCCCTGCCGGCTGCTCTGCGTCCTTTCTGCCCTGCAGCCCCGCCGGCTCCCAGGTCATCCGCAGCGGGTGGGCATCAGCTTCTGGGGCTCAGCAGGGGTGGATGAGACGCCTGGTGCCCCCAAGTCCTGGGCCCAACCCTGCACTTTCGGGCTGCTCTTTCAGCCCCTGCCCACCGTGGGATAAGGCATTTCCCCTTGCCACTGGTCACTGAATGGTCACGGCTGGCCAGAGGAAGGCCCTGTCCCCATCCCCGCGCCCTGGGCCCCCAGCGCCTCAGCCAGCCTGTCTCTGCGCCCACAGCGGCGAACTATCAGGCGGACCTGGCCGACCTGACGTGCGAGATCGAAATCAAGCAGAAGCTGATCGATGAGCTGGAGAACAGCCAGCGGCGGCTGCAGACTCTGAAGCACCAGTACGAGGAAAAGCTGATCCTGCTGCAGAACAAGATCCGGGACACGCAGCTGGAGCGCGACCGCGTGCTGCAGAACCTCAGTGAGGCCCCGCCCCCCCCCCGCCCACCGCGAGCCCCGCCCCGCCCACCGCGAGGCCCCGCCCCACTCGCCTTGAGACCCCTCCGCGCCACACATATTAGAATCCTGTCTCTATCCAGGCGCATGAAGAGACACCCCTGTCTTTTCCTGAATTCTCTCCTAGGATGTTTCCTTTGGTTCCGTTTACAAATCTGCCTCTCAGTGTGTCTCCTATCCAGCACGCTCAGCCCGTTCATCCTGTTACTATCCGTTCACTCACTCACACATTCACTTCCTCAGCAAACATCCGTGGAATAGGCTTGCAGAGCCGGCCCTGTTCTAGGTGCCAGAGTCGTTGGAGCGAACGCTCTAGTGGGGAGAGGCAGACGGCAGAAGTGGCGGATTCTACAGCGTGTCGGGGTGACAAGTGCCGTGGGCGAAAGCAGCAGGGAAGGAGGCAGGGCGTGCTGGGGACGGGGTGGACGTGTTGGAAAGGGTGGTCGTGGAAGACTCGCTGAGAAGCGGGAGTCCGAGAACGAGGGAGGGGAAGCGCATTGCAGGCAGGAGTCCAAGATGAAGAGGCCCTGGGGCGGCCGATGACGGGCACGGTGGGAGGGCACCGTGGCAGCAGCGGAGGCCAGAGAGAAATGGCCGGACGTGCCGGTCGTTTTAAGGACTTCTGCCTTATTCTCTGAGGGACGTGGAAAGTTGGGGCTTTGAGAGACGTGATGTAAATTTTGAAAGCATTCTGACGAGATCGCTCCAGCTGCTGTGCAGGGAAACGCAAGCGGAAGCTTGAGATCTGTTAGGCAACTGTTATAGAGGTCCTGGTGAGCGATGGTGCGGGCAGGAGGTGGTGAGAAGCCGTCAGATTCCGGATACATTTTGAGGATGCAGACAAAGGGCTTTGTTGGTTGCTTGGTGGGAGATTAAGAGAGGCGAGCCAAGGACGTCTCCAGGTACCAGAACGACGGCAGACACTGAGATGAGGAAGACTGCTGGGTGAAGGGGCGGGTTTGCACTGGTTAATCTGCCGTGTCTGTTGGCAGATCAGGTCAGGAGTGGAGAAGGCTTGTTTCTTCTGCCAGAGCCCCTGTCTGTCGGTCTTCTCTTACTAACCCTTCCCCTCCCCGCTGTTCCAGCCCTCTTCTCCAATCATGGGTCAGAAGCAGGCCAGCGGACCTAGTACCCAGGCCCCTCATGGGAAGCTGGCGAGCATGGGCTGAGATCTCAGGATGAATCACTTCTTCAAGGTCCCTAGAATGTCCTTGGGTGTCTCCTAATCTGAGCCCCTCCTTGTTCACCAGAGGGAACAGGCTGAGGAGGGTGCGACTCACCACCATCACGCAGTGAGACCTCCCCCCCGGGCGCGGTCCGAGCCCACGGCACTGGGGCCCGGGGACCTGCGCCAACGCTGCCCCACTGCGCGCAGGTACCATGGAGTGCTACACAGAGGAGAAGGCCAACAAGATCAAGGCGGACTACGAGAAGAGGCTGCGGGAGATGAACCGGGACCTGCAGAAGCTGCAGGCCGCGCAGAAGGAGCACGCGCGGCTGCTCAAGAACCAGTCTCGCTACGAGAGGGAGCTCAAGAAGCTGCAGGCCGAGGTGGCCGAGATGAAGAAGGCCAAGGTGGGCGCTGGAGACAGGGCCGAAGTGGGGGACGGGGACGGGGGTGGCGCCAGCGCGGGGCCAGGGTGGGATCAAGATGGAGACAAGCCTAGCTGGGAACTGAGAGCAAGATGGAGCTGGGGGCGGGGCCAAGACGAAGAGGACCCCGGTGGGGCGGGGCCAAGACGAAGAGGACCAAGTGGGCGGGGCTAAGGTGGGGTTGGGGGCGGGGCCGAGATGTAGAAGGCCAAGGTGGGGGATGGGGATGGGGGTCAATGCGGGGCCAGGGCGGGGCTGGGGGCGGGACTTGTGGGCTGGGCCGAAAGGAAGAAGGCCAAAAGGGGCAGACTGAGGGTATGGGAGGCGGAGTGTAGTCTCAAAATCCATTTGAAAGTGAAGAAAGTGTTAGCTGCTCAGTCGTTTCTGACTCTTTGCCACTCCATGGACTGCCAGGCTCCTCTAGTCCATAGAATTCTCCAGGCAAGGATCCTGGAGTGGGGAGCCTTTCCCTTCTCCAGGGGATCTTCCCGACCCCGGGATCGAACCCAGGTCTTCTGCATCGCAGGCAGACTCTACCGTCTGAGCCCTAAAAATCCATTTACTGTGTTAAAAATAACCACCACTGGCAGTGTGGCTGCTCGTCTTGACACTTGACATTGCCTCGTTCGTCTGTCCTGCTCCTGGACCTTGTCCTCTTAGCTAGAGGTTGTGCAGGGTGAAAGCACCTTCCCCAGTAGAGGGTCCCCCGAGAACCCCCAGGGACCCCGCCCACTGCGGTGGTCTCCAGTCCGCGCGCACTGCTCGAGTCCTCGGGTCTGGGCCGCCTCCACGTGCCGACGCCGACCGGGGTTGCGGAGGATGCGGCGGACTTGGTCAGCGGGCGCCCTCTGGCGGCAGGAGGGAGGCCCTAGGCCTTGGTTGTCCCCCTTCGGGACTCTGGAGCTCGTGGAGCGGTTCCCAGGGGAAGTCTGCCTGCCTCCTCTCTGTCCGCGTGCAGGTTCCCTGGCTAAGCCTCTCCAGGTGCCCCGGCCAGTGCGGGCCGGCCGTCATCTCAGGGGAGGAGACGCCACTGTAGACCTTTAGGAGGGAGGATTCTCCTGTGGCTCTGAAACCTGGAAAAATAATATTAATGTAATAATGCCCACGACGTGTGGGAAGGACAGAGGGTCCCTGCGTGTTCCTGGGCTTCAATCTCAGCTTGTTCGGCCCTTCAGCGGGGACTCCCCTGCTCCGCTCAGCTCGCTTAGTTCTTGTGAGCCTGGGGAAGAGGCTGAGAAGAGCACCCTTGGGCTGTTCCAGCAGTGGGTGTGCCCAGGAGGAGTCCAGGGTTTCGTTCAGAAGGACCTGGGACTGCAGGCATGGACTCTGATCAGATGCCACGAGCACCAAGGCCAGGACCCTGCCACTGCAGTTGAGGGGCACCCGTGCTCACAGAGGTGCCCTCGGGAGCGGGGACACCCAGAGCAGGGCCGCCAAGGGTCCTGACGTCATGTGCCTGGAATGTTCCCGCTGCTCTGAGACTGCCACCCTGTGACGACCCCCATGGGGCTCAGCCACACAGACGGAGTTGGGCAGATGGGCCTTCGTCCCAAAAGACACATTCCTCCCCAGGAAGCCTTGGGCTCTGGCTCTGGCCCCAGAAGAGGGCTGCCACGTTGGGGTGCACGCTGCACCCCCATGTGGGGCTCAGGTCCGCTTCCAGCCAAGGCTTGGGTCGCTCTAGCCAGCCCCAGCCCTTTGGGGCAGCATTCTCTCCGGACCCACAGGCCCAGCAGCAAGGAGGTCCCCTCCTCTCTGTAGCTCCCCCCGACACAGCCACCAGCCCCTGGCCAACCTCCCTCCCTGCCGAGCCCTGTCCTCTCCTGACTGTCCTCGAGGCAGGCTGGTGGCGTTCCTGGGGTGCCTGAGGCCTCAGTGGTAGCAGAGGGACCGCCCGGCCCGATTCTCACGGCCCCATCTTGTGGAAGGGGGCTGACCCCGTGCACTGGAGGGAGAGGTGCCACCAGGCCCCAGGTGCTTGCTCCCCGCCATGCCGGCTCACCTCTGGATGCCCGGACGATGCCCTCTGTGCCAGGAACTCAGCTCCAGACTCTGTGCTTGGGGGCCTGCCCTGCCCTGACCCACTGGAGTACCAACCCCACAGCCGTGGTAAGAGCTGGATTTTGAAGCAAAATGACCCGGATCACAAATCTGGCCACCCATTGCTGATTTTATGACTTTAGGTCATTTGGTTTCTCTGAGGCTCATTTCCTGTTTATAAAATAGGAGTGATACCGCTTCTCTCATGCGACTGTTACGAGGGCCTGGGCATGCAGTGTGGGCTCCACCCATGCTTCTGGTTTTCACGGTCACCATGAGCCTGGCCTGGGAGCTCACCCCACAGCAGCTCAGCTCCATCACATAGGCTGGGCCCTGGCGGCGGCTCCGGGTGGGGCCACCAGGGGCCGTGACCAGAGCCGTGGGGGCCGTGCTGGACCCTGCCACGTGGTGACGCCTGCACAGCCAGCCTGGCAGTAAGGCCGTCCCTTTTGGGAGCTTGGCCAGGGGGCAAGTCAGCTTCAAGTTCTGCGAGAGTAGGGGACAGGCCCCGAGGCACTGCCCCCGGCCTCACGGCTGTACCCCCCCACACACAGGTGGCCCTGATGAAGCAGATGAGGGAGGAGCAGCAACGGCGGCGGCTGGTGGAGACCAAGCGGACCCGGGAGATCGCGCAGCTCAGGAAGGAGCAGCGGCGGCAGGAGGTGAGGGCGCCTCCAGGCCCCGGCCTGTCTCCCCGCGCACTGGCGCCGCTCCTGACCACCCGGCCCGGCAGGCTGTCCTCGGCGGTGAGGAGGTGCTTGGAGGGAGCGCAGCCCCACTCAGGAAGGCAAGACAGCTGCGGGCGCCCAGCCTGGTCCCCGTATGGTGCCGAGCTGGGCCTGGAGCCCCTCGCCAGCCAGGACCCAGCCCGCCAGCCACAGCGTCCAGCCTGCGGAGAGGCCCGCGGGCCCAGCCCTCTACCCCAGGCTCCTTGCCCCTGCCCTGGTTGGGAGAGACGTGCCCTCCGAATACCAGGTCCTCTTTCCCCATGACTTCTGGCTCCACAAGGCTCCCCTCCAGAGCCGGTGGGGCAGACCCGCCTCAAGGCTTGAGCGAGGGCTCCACCCCCTTCTCACCCCTAGTTTCAGATCCGAGCTCTGGAGTCCCAGAAGAGGCAGCAGGAAATAGTCTTGAGGAGGAAGACTCAGGAGGTGAGTGCGGGCCCCCGCCCAGCCCCCAGAGCAGCCCCCCTCCCACCCCCACTGAGTGCTGACCCTGGGTTACCCCGCGGGGGCGCTGAAGCGGGGGGAGCCCAAGATGCCCGAGATGTCAGTTTTTAAAAAGAGAAGTCTCTTTTTTGTTCATTTCACATCGAAGACCCCTTGGCCCTTTCTCCGTCCTAAACCCAGGCCAGGACGGAGCGGCCCCTGTATTCTCCCTACCTAACACCCCCAGGCTGGGCCTTTCTGTGAGCCTGGGAGCATCCCGCCCAGTGGGCCCCTGTCCTCTGGACCCCCAGGTTTCTGCACTGAGGCGTCTGGCCAAGCCCATGTCTGAGCGGGTGGCAGGGCGAGTGGGACCGAAGTCACCCATGCTGGACTCAGGGGCCGAGGTGTCAGCCAGCACCACCTCATCCGAGGCTGAATCGGGGGCCCGCTCCGTCTCCAGCATCGTGCGCCAGTGGGACCGCAAGGTCAACCACTTCCTCGGGAGTCACCCGGCGCCCACCGTGCCTGGTGCCCGCCCTGCCAGGTGAGGAGGCCAGTGCCTGAGCATTGGGGGCTGCGGGTGGGGCCTCAGAGGCTCCAGGCGAGGGGCTCCGCACAGCGCAGAGGCTGAGAGTGGTCCCGCTCTGGCCCCCCCCACCTGTGCCCCCACCAGAAAGAAGTTCCAGAAGAAGGGGCCCAGCCAGAGCTTCAGCAAGGCTGCCAGGCTCAAGTGGCAGTCGCTGGAGCGGAGGATCCTGGACATCGTCATGCAGAGAATGACCATTGTCAACCTGGAGGCTGACATGGAGCGGCTCATCAAGGTGGGCCCGCCCCTCCGTCCCCCCCACCACTCCCCAGGCATTGGGGGCGGCAGCCTGAGGCCTCGCCTGCCTCCCCAGAAAAGGGAGGAGCTCTCCCTCATGCAGGAGGCGCTGCGCAGGAAGCGGGAGCGGCTGCAGGCCGAGAGCCCCGAGGAGGAGAAGGGGCTGCAGGAGCTGGCGGAGGAGATCGAGGTGCTGGCGGCCAACATCGACTACATCAGCGACAGCATCGGCGACTGCCAGGCCACCATCGTGCAGCTGGAGGAGACCAAGGTGCCCGGGGGCGGGTGGGCCGCACAGGCGTGGGCGGGGCGGCGGGGCGGCCGGGTGACGCGCCCTCTGCCTCCCCATCCAGGAGGAGCTGGACTCCACGGACACATCGGTGGTCATCAGCTCCTGCTCCCTGGCTGAAGCCCGCCTCCTGCTGGACAACTTCCTCAAGGCGTCCATCGACAAGGTGGGCGGGGCCGCTGGCCTCCCGGCGGACAGACGCCTGCAGAGCGTGCCCTGGGCTGGAACACTCACGGCTGGCTACCCAGCTGTGTCACTCACGAGGGCACGCTGAAAAGCTGGGGTGATGGCTGGCCATGTGGCTTTAATGAGGCAATGTGGCCAGGGGCTTGGTGTGGTCACCGCACACAGCACGGCCTGAGCCTATGGAGGGGGAGGCAGCAGCTTGTGTGTGTGTGTCTGTCTGTCTGTGTGTCTGTGTATCTGTGTGTGTGTGTCTATGTGTATCTGTGTGTCTGTCTGTCTGTGTGTGTGTGTCTGCCTGTGTGTGTCTGTGTCTGTGTGTCTGTCTGTGTCTGTGTGTCTGTGTGTGTCCATGTCTCTGTGTGTGTCCATGTCTGTCTATGTCTGTGTGTCTGTGTGTGTCCATGTCTGTCTATGTCTGTGTGTCTGTGTGTGTCCATGTCTGTCTGTGTGTGTCCATGTCTGTCTGTGTCTGTGTGTCTGTGTGTGTCCATGTCTGTGTGTGTGTGTGTGTCTGTGTGTGTCCATGTCTGTCTGTGTGTGTGTGTCTGTGTGTGTCCATGTCTGTCTGTGTGTGTCCATGTCTGTCTGTGTCTGTGTGTCTGTGTGTGTCCATGTCTGTCTGTCTGTGTGTGTCTGTGTGTGTCCATGTCTGTCTGTCTGTGTGTGTGTCTGTGTGTGTCCATGTCTGTCTGTGTCTGTGTCCATGTCTCTGTGTGTCTCTGTGTGTCCGTGTGTGTGTGTGTGTGTGTGTGTGTGTGTGTGTGTGTGTGTGTTGGAGCAGCAGGAGCAGACAGATGGGCGTGCTCCTCCCAGGGATGGGGTTGGTGCTGGAACAGCAGGTGTGTCTCAGCTCCCAAGCCCGCTCCGACAGGGCCCAGGCTGTGGGGTGGCTTCCTTCCCCTGGGGCTGTGCCTGCGGGGCGGCTCTGGACAGGGCAGGAGGAGACAGACATAGCAGCCTCCTCCCCCCTCCCTCCCCCCAGGGAGCTCTCTCAGCTCTGCTCTCGGGAGGGTGTTCCTCTGCTGGGCTGCTGTGACCAGCATCGTGGTTGGGGGCCTAAACGCACAGCTTCATCCCTCCCAGTCCCGGCGGCTGGAGGCCAGAGATGAGGTGCAGGCAGGGCTGGCGTCCTTGGAGCCTGTCTCCATGCCTTGCAGGCATTGCCTCCCCCTCCTGTGGTCGCCCCTCTGTGTGTCTGTGTCCTGACCTCCTATAAGGACACCGGTCACAGGGATTGGGGGCCCCCAGGGACTTCATTTTAACTCAATCATCTCTTTTGTGCATGCGTGCTAAGTCGCTTCAGCTGTGCCCGCCAGGCTCCTCTGTCCATGGGATTCTCCCGGCAAGAATACTAGAGTGGGTAGCCATGCCCTCCTCCTGGGGATCTTCCCAATCCAGGGGTTGAACCCATGTCTTTTAAACCTCCTGCATCTGCAGGCGGGTTCTTGGCCACTAGCACCACCTGGGAAGCCCTGATCATCTCTTAAAGCCCCTCATTTCCAAATGCAGTCCCCTTCTGAGGTCCTGGAGTTACGTATGTGTTCGTGTCTGGGGACACTATACAGGCCACATGGGGAACGTGCCCCCAGCGTGAATGTGGGGGAAGCCAAGGGTCCAGGGTGCGTCTTGGGCCTGTGACGGGTGCAGGGTGAGGGCTGGGAGCCCTTGAGGCTCTTGTGAGGTGCAGATGCTGGGAGGGCAGTGATGGGGGTCCCCATGGCCCCAGGGCGGGAAGGGTGACCCCAGGCCTCGCTGCCCATCCTCAGGGGCTGCAGGTGGCACAGAAGGAGGCACAGATCCGGCTGCTGGAGGGGCGGCTGCGGCAGACAGACATAGCAGGCTCCTCCCAGAACCACGTGCTCCTGGACGCCCTGCGGGAGAAGGCTGAGGCCCATCCCGAGTTGCAGGCCCTCATCCACAACGTGCAGCAGGGTACGGGCCCCCTGGGGCCCCAGACATCCAGGGCTCCCTCACTCCCACCCCGGAGACCCTCGCTTCCCCAGCTCCCCAGAAGCCCCAGTCTGACCCGAGGAACGGTGGGAGGGAGGCCGCCCTCCCCGCACTCCATTGGTTGGGGTCTCACCCCCGGCTCCCTCGTCCCCACAGAGAATGGCTATGCCAGCACAGATGAGGAGGTGTCCGAGTTCTCTGAGGGGAGGTGAGTTTCCAAGTCGAGAGGGGGCACGTGCCCTGGGCTGGGCCGAGGGCTGACCCGGGGCCTGGGGGCTCCTGGGGACCCATGAGTCTAAGTCCCAGGGAGCCAGAATCCCAGCTGTCAGCACCCTGACCCTCGTTGGCTTCTCCCTTAGCTTCTCCCAGTCGTTCACCATGAAAGGCTCCACCAGCCACGATGACTTCAAGTTCAAGGTGAGCCCCACTGGCAGGCAGACAGGCTGCTCCCCACAGCCTGGTCCCCGCCTTCCTGTGGCACGGCCCCCACCCCCAGCCCCCACCTAGTACTGCCTCCAGCTGGGGTATGGGGGCCAAGAATAGTCTCAGCTGGAACGGGGGGCGGGGGGTACCCGGGTTTGTAACCTGTGACAGCCCCTTCTTTCTGAAGGGGGTGGAGTGACGTCACCACAGCCCAAGGCCCCGCCTTCAGAAATCCCCCTCTTCCTCACCAAACTGCCTCCAGCTCTGATCAGAGCCTCGCCCCGGATGTCCACTCACTGTGCACACAGGTCTGAAGTCAGGGAGTAGTTTCTAGGCTAGACTGAACCCCCAGTGGGACACGTTAGAGAGGGAAGGCAGAGTGCTGGGACTCGGGAGCAGAGATGCGAGCGCAGCCTCTGGGTGCACCGAGAAGCTGGGGACACCGGTCCACCTGGGCAGTTCTGCTTGCCAAGTCTAGGGTGGGAAGGGCATTCCTGTTCGTTCGGCTTCTCCAGACGCCCTGGGAGACCTGCCTGGGAGAAGTCTGCCGGGCCCTTCCGTCCACTCCTCTGCCTCTGGGTGGCAGCACCATCTGCCCTGTGGAATTCTCCCTCCTCCCCCTCTCCTGCACCATCATGTCGGGGCAGGTGGGTCCACCCAACCCTTCCTGTCACAGGGCGAGCCCAAGCTGTCCGCCCAGATGAAGGCTGTGTCGGCTGAGTGCCTGGGCCCCCCGCTGGACGTCTCCACCAAGAACATCACCAAGTCCCTGGCCTCCCTCGTGGAGATCAAAGAGGACGGCGTGGGCTTCTCGGTCCGAGACCCCTACTACCGAGACAAGGTCTCGCGGACCATCAGCCTGCCCACCAGAGGGAGCACTTTGTAAGGGGGATCGAGTGGTGGGAGGCGGGGGCTGGGGGCCAGCGCTGGGAGGTGGGTTCGGGCC
Organism: Ovis aries; assembly: GCF_016772045.2. Taxonomy (NCBI): domain Eukaryota; kingdom Metazoa; phylum Chordata; class Mammalia; order Artiodactyla; family Bovidae; genus Ovis; species Ovis aries. Next base: position 78,963,455 of record NC_056065.1, on the reverse strand, counting down.
TCACTGGGCCCTGTGTTCCAGCCCCCGACAGTCTCGCGGTGCGGAGACGTCCCCTCTGACCCGGAGGAAGTCCTACGACCGAGGGCAGCCCGTCAGGTGAGGACATGCACTCACCCTGCAGCAGGGTCCAGTCCCCTCGCATACACTTTCGTCAGCCCCGCCCCCGCCGTGGTCCCTTCCCCGCTTTGCCGGCTGCAGCTCAGGAAATAACCTCCGTGAGCGCCTGAGGTGGTGGCCAAGGCCAAGGCTGAAAACTGCTGACTGCCGTGAGCTCGGTGTGGACGGCTTCGCAGGAGCCTGGACTGGTCTCGGGACCAGTATGCCTCAGCCCCTCTCAGGGCCGTGGGTCCTTGGGAGGCCTCAGAGGTCTTGTCCTGTGGGGAGAGCGTGAGAGAGTAAGGACAGTCCAGGAAGGGGAAGGGGCACAGGACAGTGGAGGGTCCTCAACTGCTCAGCCACTCCTGGGGCCCCTGGGGCTTCTGCAGGTCGCTGGATGCTTCTCTGAGATGTTTGGCGGCCTCCGCAGTCACTTGTGAAGCAGTGGAGGGCAGGGCGACTTCGTGCACCTGCCTTGAGGGGAGGAAGATGTGCTCCAGCCCCTCCTCCGCACCCCCTAACCCGTGGCCTTTGGTGGGAGGAGTTGCGGGACATCCGTGCACCTGGGGGACCCCAGAAACCATCCCGCCCCTGTGACAGGGTCAACACACTGGAGCCGCCGCGGGGTGGGGTGGGGGGTGCAGGCTGGACTCTGCAGAGGGAGGGAGGATGGGCCACACCCGAGGACCACCTTCCAAAGAGAGAGGCCTTGGGTGTCATGTCGTCACCTCACTGTGCAGCTGACTTAGTGATTCCCAAGCCACTGTTCCCACAAAGTACAGGGCGGAGTACTTGAGGCCGTCAGGTCACAGCATTTCCATCACCCTAGCATGTGAGTTTCTGCTGAAAGACACTTTATCTAATATATACCACTGACTCATTTTCCCTGGGTCGGGAAGATCCTCTGGAGAAGGCAATGGCAATCCACTCCAGTACTCTTGCCTGCAAAATCCCTATGGACAGAGGCACCTGGTAGGCTACAGTCCACGGGGTTGCAAAGACTCGGACACGACTGAGCAACTAAACTTTCATTAGCCCTGACCTCGGGGCCAGCAGCCCTCTATAGAGCTCATGACTGAAGGAAAGTTCATCTAACGGGCTTTCTCTATCAGTCGCGCCCCAGCTTCCTTGAACTCCGCACACCAGACTGCCCTGCAGCAGCTTTGGGGCCATTTAAGTCAGTGACATCACCAGCAAGAGCACAGAAATATGAAAAGTATGCCATGACATACACTTTGGAAAGGACACGTGTGTGCAGGGTGAGGAGGGCGGGGCCGCCTCTTTGGGGACATGTGCGCTTGGAGCCTCACGTCTGCAAATGATGGGGGAAGTCCGCAGATCTTGTTTGGGGCTGACACACGCGCCGTGATAAGCAAGGGATTCCCAGACTCGGAACCAGGTGGCTACCAGGCGGAAGGGGGGGCCCACGGGCAACGGTGCGGGTCCTGACGGCGGTACTCTGTCCTACTCGCCTGCCAGGTCCGCAGACGTGGGGTTCACGCCCCCCTCATCCCCTCCCACCCGGCCCCGCAACGACCGAAATGTCTTCTCTCGTCTCACCAGTAACCAGAGCCAAGGGTCCGCGCTGGACAAGTAAGGGCAGGGGCGGGGAGAGGAGTCGGAGGGGCGGGGTGGGGGGCGGGGAGGAGTTTGCGGGTGGGGTGGGGGCGGAGCCGGAGGCAGAGCCAGGAGTCGGGTGGCGGGGCGGGGCCAAGATTCCGAGGGCCGGCCGGGGGCGGGGCGGGGCCGGGGCGGGGCGAGGAGTCCGGGGCCGGGCCGGGGCGGGGCGAAGAGCCTGGGGGCGGGGCGGGGCGGGGCGATGAGTCGGGCGGGGTGGGGCGATGAGTCGGGGCGGGGCAGCGGGGCGGGGCGGGGCTCTGCAGGTGGGCCCTCGCCACGCGCGCGCGGGCAGCAAGAGATCCTGCACACACCGTGCTGGCCCCACTCCATGCTGAACGTGGGCCCCTCCCGTCCCCAAGTGTTCGGGGGCCGCCGGAGAAGGCAGGAAGGAGGCCATGGGGCTGTGGCCGTGCACCCCGGGGGCCTCCCCAGAACTGCTCGCCTGTCCCTTGTGCCTCTGATTCTTCTGAGGCTCCTTCCCCCAGCTTCAGTCGTGCCCCCTCCCCAGCGCTCATGCTCAGGGCCCCTTGGGGACTGTCCCCACAGAAGGAGACCCTGTTACAGTCACACGGAGGGGTCAGTGCCCGCTGCTGACCGCCCCTGCTGGACGCTCACCTTCCAGTGTGATGGCCCCTAAGCTGCAGCCTGCTTGCACACACGCGACTCCACTAGCTGCGAGCCAGCCGTGAGGACTGTCTTCCTTGTATTATAAAGAGGAGATGAGGCTCACAGAGGTCAAGCTGGGCCCAGACCTGGGGCCTCTTGACATGTGGGGATCTGCCTTGGGGAAGGGGGAGGCCTGGACCTCCCCTGCTCTCCTCTGTGCCCCCAACACTCCCAGGAACCATCCCCCCCAACTCTGCAGCCCCAGTGGGCTCCTCTTGGCTCCTCTATCCTCTTAGATGGTGCGGGGGGCTGCTGTCCTCTGGGGGAGCCCAGGCTACCAAGTGCTAGTCCTTGCCTGCATCCACACTTCCCCACAGAAATGCCCCTTCCTGGGTCAAAATACTGCTCCTCCCTTGACCCACTTTGTCTCCCCTTGTGGAAGGAAGGCACCAGCACGCCAGCCAGGGTGCCCCCTACATACCAGACAGGGTGTCTCCCTGCCACAACAGTCAGGGCACCCCCCCAACACAAACCAGGGAGCTGCACACACCAACCAGGATGCCCCTGTGCCAACCAGAGCACCCTCACACCCAGCAGAGTGCCACCCACACCAACCAGGGTGCCACTCACACCAGTCAGTTTGACCCCACATAACAGCCAGGGCACCCCTACAGGAGTCAGAGAATTGCACATACCAGCCAGGGTGCCCTTGCCAGTGAGGTGTCCCCCACATACCAGCCAGGGTGCCCCCACACCAGCCAGTGCGCCCCCCCACATAACAGCCAGGGCACCCCCACATGAGTCAAGGAGCTGCACATACCATCTAGGGTGCCCCCCCACCAGCCAGGTGCCCCCTCACCAGCCAGACACCTCCACATCATCCAGGGCAGGAAGCCTCTAAGCCTTGACAGTCACAGTTCCTTTTCAGCAGCTCTGGGTGGACCTGGCATCCCAGCCCTGTCCTGTCCTGTCTGGTGGCTCTGGTGTCAGGCCCACATATGTACAGAGCCAGCTCCTGGGCGTCCAGGCTCCCGGGGACAGCGAGTTTGGGGGTCAGCAGGTCCCTGCTAGGAGAGGGCAGCTCCTGGGCAGGGTGAGAGCAGTCACCGCGTTGCTCCAGGGGGCAAGGGGCCCCCAGCTTGTGAGGCAGCCAAGAGCCTGGGACCAGCAAGGCCTGTCTCCCCCGAGGCCCCTCCCTACCCCCACCCTATTAGCTGGGGGCACCCCCGGCCCCCAGGCCGGCCCCCTCCCCGCTGCCCTCAGCAACCCCTCTCCTCTCCTCCCGCCCCCCTCGGAGAATAACCGCCCTCTGACCGCCCCACGCTGCTGCCGCTCGCTCCCTCGTGTGTGTCCCCTCCCCCCTAATCCAGCTAATTTTCTGCCCCCAGGTCTGATGACAGCGACTCCTCTTTGTCGGAGGTCCTGAGGTACACACAGCATGGCTCTCACTGCTCCCTCTCCCCCTCAACACCCTAGCCTCAGCATGCGGCCCCTCCCCACCGTGACTCCCCCAGACCCCCTCGTGCCTTCTCACCCCGGCTCCTCCCTCGTGGGTGCTTCATGGCCTCTGACTGTGCCAGGCTGGAGCTGGGGGCTCGGGGAGGGTGTGGCTGCTGGCGCCTTGTCACTGGGTGGGAGGGGTAGGCACGGGAGCCTGAGGCACCAGACCCGCCGAGAAAGGCCTGGTGGTGCTAGAGGGGTCGGACCTTATCCGCTGGGTCAGGGGCTTGCTCGTGACCTTGGCCCTGAGCCAAGAGTGCCCCTGACCACGTCTCCTGGCCCAAGGACCAGGCATACCAGGAGACTGTCCCCCAGCCAGCCCTATGAAGCCCCCCATGGCAGAGCAGGTCCCTGGACCCGGTGGGCCTGAGGCCCCTGCTGGGAAAGGCCCCCCCCCCAGGGCTGAGGCTCCCCTATACCTCCCACCTGGGGGCACGCTTCTGTAACCCGCCCCCCAGAACTCTCTCTCGGAAGGAGGGCTATGCTTCAGCTGTGTGGTCTTCCCGTAAGCTGGCTGCCTGGGGCTCCTTCCGGGGCCATGCAGCTGGGCCAAAACGGAAGCAGCGAGCGGGGGTGGGTGAAGTGGGGGGCTGTGCATGTGTGTGTGACGCCTAGGATGGCCAGGCCCTGGCTGACCGCTGTCCTCGGGGTGGGCTGGCAGAGTCTGGGGCTTTGTCAGCAGCTGCAGGCAGGGCAGGACGTGGGTCCTGTCGGATGCTCTCGGCCACAGCGTCCCCGTCACGGTGGCGCTCTCTTTGGAGAGGACAGATGTGCTTTCAGACGTGCACGTGCTTGGGCCGGGGGCCTGTTCCCGGAGACCCCCGCTGAGAACAAGCTCTTCCTCCTCAGGGCCTCCGGAGGCTGGCGTGTAGCCGGATCCCTGGGCCCACTCAGGACAGGCCTCCCCCGTTGGCTCGCGGGCAGGCAGGGCCACTCCAGCCCAGTGTAGCTACTCGCAGAGGGGCCAGGGCGTCCTTCCCATGGCGCTGAGCAGGCTACGTAAATGGCAGTCACTGGCCTGATCATGCCGGTCCCACCAGGCGTGTGCGCACGCCTGCACACATGTCCATCTCTACAAGGGCCAGAGAGCCTGTGCACCCCCCGCCTGCACACCCCCCACCCTCCCTGGGGTCACTGAGGTGGCGGAGGAGCCCCCCCAGCTCTGGGGCCTCTCCCACCCGGCTCCGGCCTGGAGGTGTCTGTGCCTCGGGTTCTGGGTCAGGCAGGGTCACAGGGGCCTCCCCGCGGGCAGGGCCCCGCTGTTGTGACCCCTGGCCAAGCCCGGCTGGTCTGGCTCCCCGGGCGTGTTCAGCACGGCAACTGAGAAGCCGCACCACACGTCCTTGCCTTCGTGGCTCTCGGACTCCGGGGGCAGTACCTGAGGCCCCAGAGCCCCTGCGCGTGCCCTGTACCCAGGAGCCTCGCTCGGCCTGGCCGCAGCCCCGGGCTGACGGGCACCTCTCTCCCTCTCTCCCGGGAAGGGGCATCATCACCCCGGTCGGAGGAGCCAAGGGCGCCAGGACGGCCCCGCTGCAGTGCGTCTCCATGGCTGAGGGCCACACCAAGCCTGTGCTCTGTGTGGACGCCACAGATGAGCTGCTCTTCACGGGCTCCAAAGGTGGGTGGGACCCAGGCTGGCCCCGTGGGCTCAGGGTCTCCCAGCTGCCTGCTCCCTCCGCCCGAGACCGCAGCCAAGGAGATGAGAACCTGCTCCTGTCGGGGCTCAGGGCTCCCCCACCCCAGGCCTCCCCTCCTAGCTGGCCCTGGGGGCTCCACCCATACCTGCCTCCTGAACGCCCGGAAGCGTGTCATCATTCACGTCTGCACCCTCCTCCACACCCGCCCCGGCACTTGGGGCCCCACGTTTCCCATGGTGACTGTCCCAGCAACAGAAGAGGCTGCCTGCCAGCAGCTGTGTTATACCCACAGACCTGCATGGCAGGAGGAGAGCTGCGAGTCTAGGTGAGGCGGCTGGGCCCGGGGTTTTTCCCGAGCTTCACTTGCCCCTGCTGGCTCACTGGCCAGTGGGTGGCACGTGGCGAGCTTTGCTGTAGGCCCGGCCCCTCCGCAGTGCCCGCTGGGCCCCTGTCAGGAGCAGGCATGAGCCCGTGTTGGCCCCGCAGACCGGGAGCGCCTCCTCTGGGTGTCTCTGGACACCTCTGCCAGCCTTGGCGGCCCTGTGGGGTGTGGGTATGTGACGCGGCGGTCCCCGCTTCCCCTTAGATCGCAGCTGTAAGATGTGGAACCTGGTAACGGGGCAGGAGATCGCGGCTCTGAAGGGTCACCCCAACAACGTGGTCTCCATCAAGTACTGCAGCCACTCGGGGCTCGTGTTCTCCGTGTCCGCCTCCTACATCAAGGTGTGGGACATCCGAGACTCGGCCAAGTGCGTCCGGACGCTCACGTGAGTTCCCCCCGCCGGGCTGTTGGGGCTGGGGTGGGAGCCAGGGCCCGGCCCGCCCGGCGGGCGCACCCCTGACCCCGCCTCTCTCCCTCGCACGCAGGTCCTCGGGCCAGGTGGTCTCGGGGGACGCCTGCGCGGCCGCATCCACCCGCACGGTGTCCAGCGGGCAGGGGGAGCACCAGATCAACCAGATCGCCCTCAGCCCCGCGGGCAGCATGCTCTACGCCGCCTCGGGGAACGCCGTCCGCATCTGGGAGCTCAGCAGGTGGGGGGCCCGGGGAGGGCGGGGGGCGGGCAGGTGACCCCCGGGTGGCAGGACCTCACTGCTCCCCCAGCCCCCAGGACCCTGGCCAGCGTGTTCACCCGGAGCCGACCCCTGTCCCACCCCAGGGTCCCCCCGCTTCATCCCCCCAAGCTGGGCATCTCCGCCCCTGCAGGCTCCAGCCCGTCGGCAAGCTGACTGGCCACATTGGCCCTGTGATGTGCCTGACGGTCACCCAGACTGCCAGCCAGCATGACCTGGTGGTGACCGGCTCCAAGGACCACTACGTTAAGGTACCGAGACGGCCTTGCCCTTGAAGCCGGGTTTGGGGAACGGGCCCTCTTCTGCTCTCTCCACCTTGGCCTTCCCCTCCGCTGCCTCGGGACTCAGTGAGAAACAGTGTGGCTCCTGGGGCTTTATACTGAACAGTCCCTCCCAGGGAGCAAGGTCTGTCCAGGAGGGAGATGGCAGCGTCATTTTGTAAATGATGGGAAAACCCGCAGGGCTGGGAGCAGGGTGACTGTCAGCCTGAGGAACACAAGAGCGCAGTCTGCACTGACGATCTTTGCTCCTTGGTTGCGTCGCTGCAAACAGGTTCAAAGTCAGAGGCTGAGAAGCAGAAGATAAACAGGGTAGAGGGCTCATGACGAATATTTCAAGTGCAAGTAGTACTATATTTATTTATTAAAAAGTAAAAGACCTTAATAGGAGACTCAACCCCCAGACTCATGCTGAGTCAGTCTCCCTGTCCCCAGTCCCCATCCTCTGGGAGCCCCTCTCCACCCTGAGTGCCGGCCTGGGGGACCTTGAGCTGGGCCCCTGGAGGCGGGGGGTGGGGGTGGCCCGGGACTCCCTCCAGCCCTTCCTCTGCAGATGTTCGAGTTGGGCGAAGGCGTGACGGGCACCATCGGGCCCACCCACAACTTCGAGCCCCCGCATTACGACGGCATCGAGTGTCTGGCTATCCAGGGGGATGTCCTGTTCAGTGGCTCCCGCGACAACGGCGTTAAGAAGTGGGACCTGGAGCACCAGGAGCTCGTGCAGGTGTTGAGGGCGGGAGAGGCTGGCCCTGGGGAGGGCTTGGGGCCCTTGCACCCAGAGCCAGAGCCCCCGACGCCTGCTGAGTCTATACCCTCTTCCCCTGCTGCCCCCAGCAACCTCTCCAGAGCCCCCACCCTCCTCAGGCAGCCCCTCTAAGGAAGGGTCTGCTCTCAGCCCCGTCTGACCAGTTACCCCCTTTTCTTCCGACCCTTCTGAGGTCGTGCGGGGCCTCTTCAGTGGTGCGGGGCCTCAGGTTTGAGCCCAGGAGAGAGGCTAAAGGACCCATCTCGGAACCCTGCAGAGCCTGGCTCCTGGGCCCTGAGATGCTGCCTGCCCCCAGCCCCCCAGGGGACTCTAGCATCCCTAGGACAGGGTCCCCACTCCCCACCCTTACGGCTCGCTCCTTCCCTAGCAAATCCCCACAGCACACAAGGACTGGGTGTGTGCCCTGGCCTTCATCCCGGGCCGCCCCATGCTTCTGAGCGCCTGCCGTGCGGGCGTCGTCAAGGTCTGGAACGTGGACAACTTTACGCCCATCGGCGAGATCAAAGGCCACGACAGCCCCATCAACGCCGTCTGCACCAACAGCAGGCACATTTTCACGGCCTCCAGGTGGGTGCCAGGCAGGGGGGCGCTCCACTCTCGCTCCCAGCCTCTCCCGGGCGGGCGGGCGGGCGGGCGGGCGTGGGCCCAGCCCCCAGTGCAGACCCCACAGCACCCCTGTCCCCTACCTTCCTTTCCAGGGCACCGCCTAGGGGTGGGGCTGGGCATGCTGGGCCCCAGCCAGGACTCCCCGCTTGACTCCCGTTCCTCAGCCCCTGGAGCACCCACCACCCGCCCCAGCGCTGGTCCCATCCAGGGCTGCCCAGGCCCCTGCCCCAGCGCTGGTCCCATCCAGGGCTGCCCAGGCCCCTGCCCCAGCGCTGGTCCCATCCAGGGATGCCCAACCCCGCCCCAGCACTGATCCCATCCAGGGATGCCCAGCCCTGTCCCGTGGGCAGCCGCTCAGACGGCCTCTTCTTTCTCCTTCCTGTTCCGACCTCGTCTCTTCTCTCCGCCTCCCCCTTCCTGCCCGACAGTGACTGCCGGGTAAAGTTGTGGAATTACGTCCCTGGACTCACCCCCTGCCTCCCGCGCCGAGTCCTGGCCATAAAGGGCCGCGCCACCACCATGCCCTGACCCCGCTCCCCTCCCCTCCCGTCTCCCCGTCCCTCATCTCCTCTCTCTCCTCCTCCCCTCTCTCCTCTTTCCTCTTTCTCCACTTCGATCTGAGCTGCTTCTTAACGGTATGAGATTGGTTTTCTCTAGCCCCATACCCTGCCTGCCCGAGATTGCCACGCCCGCCCCCCTTCCTTCCTTCTGAGCATGGACGGGGCACAGACCCCCAGGAGAGGGGTGCCAGGTGGCAGAGAGCAGAGGGGGGCCTTCAGGCCCGGACAGGACAGAACACAATAGCGACAAGAGCGCCTCCTGTTGGGCCGCGGTGGCTGCCCAACGCCCGCCCAGCGCCCGCCCCCCACCCCCCGCAGCCACCGTCGCCCTGGGTGACCCCTGGACCTGGGTCCCGGCCACACCTGGAGAGTTGGGGACTCCAGCCCGTCCTTCATGCGGGGCTGGCCGGCCAGGCCCACGGCAAGAATTGACCGCCCTCTCTCACTCTACCCAGTGACCTGACCGTGAAGTTCTGGAGCGCCCGGCGCCTGCCCAGCGGCCCCCACTAGCAGTGAGGTCAGAGGACGCCCACCCCTCGGCCCAGCAGCCTGGACACAGGAGGGGACAGAGGGTGGTGGCCGATGGGTGTGGCTCCTCCTGCCCCCCGCCCCCGCCTTCCCACGAGATACTGTCGCCCGCATCCACCAGCTCTTGGGCATAGGGCGGTCGGGGAGGAAATCAAGCTGTGAAGCCAAAGGGCGATTCCCCCGTTTCTCCCTCCTCCTGGCCCTGAATTCCATTGGCCAGCTGGCCACCCCCTTCTTCCAGCCTTGGCCAGGGGACTCCTGTCGGAGTGGTAAGGCGGCCCCTGCCAACCAGGCCTCCCCTCCACCCCCCGGCCCAGCCACTGCACCTGCCTCTGAGCCCAGAAAGACAGCCCTCAGGTAACCATGCACACCAGGTGCGGGCAGCTAGCCCTGCAGCTGACCTCTGCTCTTGGCCACCAGTGGCCGCTCCCCGCGGACCCCGGTGATTCCTTGGGTCCCTTTCTGACAGTCTCAGCGGAGCTGCTGGAAAGATTCCTTTGGGGAGACGGTCAGAATGCTTCAGTTATTTATGTTGTTTTTTTTTTTCACTTTTGCTGTTGCCTCCTGGAAAACTGACTTGAAGTTCCTCCCCACATGTTCGTTCCCGCAGCTGTCGGGGCCAGGATCCCAGCGCCCGGCAGGGCGGCCTCTCCGCCTGCTCTGCAGAGCAGGGCGGTGCCCCAGGGGGCTCTGCAGCCTGGGCCTGTCCCCACCTCAGTGGGGGGCTGCTCTCGGACCCCGCCCCCAGACACCGGGCGCCTCCGTGCCTTCCTCCGCGGGGCTGGGCGCCCACCCGCGCAACCTTACACCAGCCGCGCCCACAGGGGTCTCCTCGCTCGTGGGGCCTCCCTTCCATGGCCCCCACTCCCTGAGCCCCACGCGGGCCACACAGAAGCAGCTCGGAAGACCGTCCGCCAGGAAGGGGCTCAGCCCCCACCCCCGCTCATCCCCCCCAGCCTGGCAGCGCCCGGGCCTCCCCGCCCCGAGGGGCCAGCAGTAAGGCCGAGTCTGCTGAGCTGCTCTTTCCTGGGGGCTGGGCCCCCGCTCCTGAGATGCTCCTCTTCTTTCTCCTTTTCCATGCATTTTTCTAACGCTGACCTGGCCTTGTGCTTCCTGGCCTCAGTCTAGGGGGCCGGGAGCCCCAGCTCTGTCCAGAGAACACAGTGACCTTTGGGTCTTCAGGAGGCAGCCCTCGGCACCCCTCCCCACGCGGTCAGGGCCCGGCACTCGGGGAGGAGGGAAGGAGGACAGGGCCTTGCCCTGCTGCACAGAGCTGCCCCCCAGCTGAGAAAGCCGTCCCACTGTGAGCGGCCCCGGCTGGACTCGGGGCAGACGTCGGGCAGCAGTCGTACAGAGCTGGGGCAGCGCCTTCAGGACTGGAAGCCCCTCCTGCTGGGCCCCCCCGGGGCACTGGGAGCCCCATTCACCACTGAGAAGTGGACACTGAGAAGCCGCCCCTCCGTCTACCCGCTCAACAGAAAGCTCAACCTTGTGACCTGTACCCGAGAATACGCATGACTGTTTACAGACTGTAGAAATACAAAAGACTGGCTGCCCTCGCCTGGGGCCTGGACTGTGGCTGCAAGCCTGTCCTTGCTCGAGGGGGGCCCATTAGAGGTGCTCGTTGTCCCTGCCCGCCTATGTCCCGCTGTTGCCGACGAGTCCGCTACCTCATGGCGGGCTGGCTCTGCAGTCCTGGCGGGAAGCCCTGACTCCGGGGTTTTGGGAGCAGGAGGCCCCATGCCCCTCCCTGCACAAGCTTTCTAGGTGTGGAAGCACAAAGCAGTTGAGATGAGAGCACAAGGCAGGGCTGGCGGCTGGCGACCTGGGCAAGCCTGCCAGGAGGTTGCGCCCCGGGGGGCGCCAAAAAGGCCGGCTCCCACGGGGCTCAGGCACAGCCTGTCCCCCTCCCAGGGCTCATCCTGCACTGCTGCCCCTCTGAGCCATCCCAAGGCTTGAGGCCGGCCCTGCAGGCAGGCCGCATCGGAGGGCTGGAGCCCTGAGTGGCACCCTCTTCCCCCCATGTCCCGAATCTTTGAATGCCTGACCCCAGCCCTCCTGACAAGCTTGGGTCACCCCGCCCCCCACCCCAGGCCGAGCCCTGAAACAGCTTTAGCAGCTGGTCGGTGAGCTCTCTGAACGTGCCGTCTTCTGGCCTTCTCAGTCCAGTCCTGGGCCCAGACCTCGGCTTTCAGCATCCCCAGGCCAGCGTCTCTTCTGTCAGTGGGGCTGGCTCCTCTGAGGCGGCCAGAAGCCCCCAGGCACACCTGGCGTCACGTCCAGAGCTTGCCGGGGGAGGGAGGCTGAGAGCCGAGGCTGGCCCGCCCCGAGCCTCTGAGGCGGTCAGGGAGCCACCATTTGGGAAGGGCCGCCTGTGGGTCGGGGTGGGGAAGGGGGAGGTCTGGCCCTGCTTCCTGCCCGGGGATTGAAAGCACAAAGCGCTGGAGGGGCCTCCTTGTGCCGCCCAGCGGGGGAGGCACCCTAGGCGGCTGCTGTGAAGTCAGGGATTCCTGGCCTCTCCTGCCCTTCGCGGGGGTGGGGGGGGTGCCCAGGCTGCCGGCATCCTCTGAATTGGTCTGGGCCGGGTGCGGGCACACCCCCTGGTCTTTGAGCCTCGCCTCACCCGCAGTGCCGGAGCCTAGAGCTCCTTCCCACCAAAGTGGCCCAAAGCCAGCTCCTCGGTCCCTTTGCACCACCCCGCCCCCAGCAAAGGAAACAATGCCGAGCTCAGCTGGGCATGGCCTCCGGGCCAGGCTCAGGAGCCAGGGCTTGGCCCGTTCTCCCCGGGAGCCCTCCTCTCCTGCCTTCTGATGCACAGGCACAGAGCCCGCAGTAAAGTTCTCACTTCTGAAGCATCTTTGCTCTCCACCCCCGGGGCTCAGAGGGCACTCCGGCCCCCACAGCTCCCTGGTCCAGCCCTCTGAACACCTGTCCTGAGGGCCCTGCGGGGAGCCGAGGGTCAGAGAAGACCCCTGCCCTGCCCACCAGCTCTTTTCTAGCCATCCCGTGCCGGGGCGCAGGGCTGTGTTTGGCTCAGCTCCTCTGCTGGGTGGTCGCACAGGTGTATGTATGTTTTGTATGCTGGCCAATGACTGTACATAGTGTATGAAAGTTATTTAAGCTCATGCTGTACATTTCTGTTCCCAGACAGGATGTGAGTGTTCGAAGAAGCTGTCGTGAATAAAACTCGAGTGGCCATTGTCCGTGATGTAACACTGAGGGCCGCGGACATTGAGCGGGTGGTCATTCCCCAGCTTAGGGGGCGGGGGCCTGGCCTCTGGGCGGGGCCCAGCATGAGGGTCACCGCACATGTGGTGGGCTGAAGGCCCACCGAGGGAGCTGTAACCCCTCCCCAAGCCTCCCTGGACCCCCTCCTGGGACGGGCGTGGAGCTGGAGCGGGGCCGTGCGCTTCTGAACAGTGCCTGCTCCATTCCTGACACTGTTCCCGGCATCGTCCGTCAGACAGTCACGAACTGTGTGACGGGTGCTGTTGGCGCTTTCTGAAGCGAGAAGAGCCTCAGAGAGGAAGTGGCTTGCCGGCGTCCTGCTCTGAGGAGCCCGCAGGGCTGGCCTTCATCCTGTCCCTGGGGTGGAAGGTGACCCCACACTCGGACGGAACGATGAGACAAACGGTCAGGTTCGAGAACGGCTCCCTCGGGCTTGATGTTGGCCTCCAGATCAGGGCTTCTAAGTCTCGTCTTCCCTTTTCTTCCCTCGACTACCTTAAAGCGCCTCTGTGTAGGCACACTTAGGCTCAGCCGTGTCTGACTCTGCAACCCCATGGACTGCAGCCCGCCAGGCTCCTCTGTCCATGGGGATTCTCCAGGCAAGAATACTGGAATGGGTTGCCATTTCCTTCTCCAGGGGATCTTCTGACCTGGGGGTCAAATCCAAGTATCTTGCATCTCCTGCATTGGCAAGCAGATTCTTAACCACCGAGCCACCGGGCTCTGCCTCTAAGTCCCATTCAGTTAGTTCAGTCGCTCGGTTGTGTCTAACTCTTGGCGACCCCATGGGCTGCAGCATGCCAGGCCTCCCTGTCCATCACCAACTCCCAGAGTTCACTCACTCATGTCCATCCAGTCGGTGATGCCATCCAACCATCTCATCCTCTGTCATCCTCTTCTCCTCCCACCTTCAATCTTTCCCAGCCTCAGGGTCTTTTCAAATGAGTCAGTTCTTCGCATCAGGCGGCCAAAATACTGGAGTTTCAGCTTCAGCATCAGTCCTGCCAATGAATATTCAGGACTGATTTCCTTTAGGATGGACTGGTTGGATCTCCATGCAGTCCAAGGGACTCTCAAGAGTCTTCTCCAACACCACAGTTCAAAAGCATCAATTCTTCAGCACTCAGCTTTCTTTACAGTCCAACTCTCACATCCATACATGTCTACTGGAAAAATCATAGCTTTGACTAGACAACCTTCGTTGGCAAAGTAATATCTCTGCTTTTTAATATGCTGTCTAGGTTGGTCATAGCTTTTCTTCCAAGGAGCAAGCATCTTTTAAAAGCAGGAAGTCAAAAAAAAAAAAAAAAAAGTAGGAAGTCAAGAGTTACCAAGCCCCATTATTTTGAACTAAAAGCCCTATTTTTAACGTAAAGACATCTATGAGATGCCGAACAACCCTGTAACATGCTCATCACCCTGGAAGGCATAGTTGTTCCTTTAAAACTGAGGTGCCCCCGAGCCTAGAGCTCACCAGGTCCTGTCTGTTGCCAGGTTCCCCAGGCCTCTGTGATGCTCCTCTAGCCAGGACTCTCTACTTCAGAGTCCATGCCCACCCCCCTCCCCACCGCTGCCCTGCCCCTCCTCTGGGTATGGTTCTCTACTTTGTCAGGCTCAGCTCTAATGAAAACATTTCAATAACAGATTTATTGAGATGTAATTCCTGGACCACAAAGTTTACCCTCTTTGGGGGGAAGGGTACTGACTTCAGTTGGTTTCTGTCTGTATTCCCTCTCGGTGGCTTGCAGCCACAGATGCTGAGCAAACATTTAAAGAGTGAGCATGGGAACAAATGAAGAAAGAAAGAAGAGCAATCTTGGTGAGAGGCGTGAGGAGGAGATGGAACAAACCATCTAAACCTACCTTTCCCTTTTGAAAACCACACATTACCACACCAACCCCTACCACGCCAGGCGCACCGGCAGCGAGGCTAGGGCCTGTCAGCAGCTTCCGCACTCCCGGCTATCTCAAAGCTTTCCTTTCTGATGTTTGTATTAAGACAAGGGTGTCTCTCTGCTTTGTTTTGCAAATACAAATCCAAGCTGCGCTGTCAGCCTGTACAGGCCCTGCTGCTGAGCCAGACCCACAGCTGGTGATGGGCTGGTGGCGGGAGCGTGTGTCTGCAGGAGGCAAAGATACTGTGGTCAGAAAGAGGTCATCCCTGGGAGGCTTCTGGTCCTCAGGTGGAAGGGGCCTGGAAAGCAGGGGGGAATCCTGAGCCACTGATAGAGACGCATGCCCCCAGCCCTGGGGTGGGGGTCAGGTACGGAGCCTCCCCACCCTGGGGGGTAGCGCTGGCTCCTGGCTGGTTGATGGAGCCCCACCCAGGCCACCTCCCACCTGGTCTCCCCACAGACTGTTTTTCACGGAGGATCTGTCCTTGGGGACAGAGCCACTGACTGGCACGCGGGAGGCGGTGATTAGGCGTCGCCAGCTTCAGGACAACCAAGCGGGGTGTGGGCGGAACCAGAAGAGGCGGCCCCGGCGCTGCTGAACTTGTCAGAGGCCCGGAGCTGACTGCAGCCAGACGCTGGCCACAAAAGATGGTTTTTCCAAACTCACGTCTTCGAGATGTCAAGGCACTTAGGGGTGGGAGGCAGGAACAGCCAATTAAGTGATGGCCCTTTTCATTCATGTGGGATCCTTCTCTCCAGATTGTAAGAGCAACAACTGCTTGCTATAGAAAACTTGGGGAATAAGCGAGTCTCAAGAAGAGAAATTCTGGGTGGGATGTAAGTTACCAGGTGGTTTTCCCAGACAAGCGTCACCTCTCAAAATCTGATACAAGCCCAGCTAAAAAGGACCCGTCTGTCAATGCACGAGACGCGAGTTCAATCCCTGGGTTGAGAAGATCCCCTGGAGAAGGAAATGGCAACCCACTCCATAGTATTCTTACCTGGAGAATCCCATGGGCAGAGTCTGCAGCCTACGGCTCACGGGGTCACAAAGAGTCAGACGTGACTCGGCGACTAAGCACGAACACATTCATTGCCAGGGCTAAGTGGCATCTTAAAAAATCACTTTTTCCAACCCTCTCAACTTACAAATGAAGGGAAGTGAGGCCCAGAAGCCAACAGACTTGGTCCAGACCGCCCTGGGACAAGAGGGCCTTAGAGTCTGTTTCCTGCCCCACTGGTCTCTGCCCACGGGTCCCCTTCACTCGGCGTACCCAAGGCTAGGGGGCTGCTGGTCCCTGAAGCAGGTCCTATACCAGTGCGTGTGACCTGCTGATGGGTTTGAATAAGATCCGCCCTCCATCTCTGCTTGTCGCAAAGCAGTGACCTCAGAAGCGCTTTGGGACGGCTCATGCTCCCCGAGTCTTGTGGAGTTCCCCTCACACCTCCACCGGCAAGGGGTGCAGCTGGTAAGGCCCCAGTGCCAGCTGGTGGCAAAGGCCATGGGTGGAAGAGGCTTCTGGCCAGTGCCACGGTTAGTGCGGGCTTTAGCTCTGCCACTGAGGCTCTCATGTCAGAGACTCCAGCCGCTGCCCAGGCTCAGACAAGGTGGGGGAGCATCGTCACCGCTGAGAGGGAAGTGTGGGTGCTCTGCGTGTCCCCGGGGGCTCAGGCACAGGTCACAGAGGCCATGGTGTGCCTAGAGCTCTGTCCAGGGCCAGCTGACTGAGCTTGCGGGTAACAGGAGCAGCTCCGGCTCCTTGGCAGGAGCGGGCAGAGATGGTGGGAACAGCCAGGGACCCCGTGTGGACACAGAGCCGCTCCAGGGATGGTGGGATGGTCCCAGGCAGGGCCGGTTCCAGCAGGAGCAGCGGGATACGGCAGGCGCTCACCCGGCTGACCTCTCGGGTGGCAGGAGGAACAGGCTTTCAGGATCCAGGCCTGAGTGCTGTCACCAGGCCGGTCTGGCTGGGTCAAGGACAGCGGGGTGGGATTCTGTGGAGTCGCCCTGGGTCCGGAGCACAGTGTCCAGCTCTCTGACCTCCCAAGATGTTTCAGGAGCTGACTCACACCCTCCCATAAGCTGTCCTCCCGCTTAAATCAACCAGGGAGGCCGCCGTCGCCTACAGCCAGGAGCCCTGCCCACACCCCCTGAATCTCATCATTGCTTTCCTCCAGCTTTCCCATCAGCAGTTCAAGCTGATGCTCAAACAGCCCTCTCGCCCTGGCAGCCAGGCCCTGGGCAGTGCGGGCAGGGCAGGGAAAGCCACCTAGACCCGGAGGAGGGGGAGTGGGTGGAAGTGGGCTTCAGGGAAGACAAAGCAACGCCCCAGCTGGAAGTCTCCGCTTTTATTACAGAAGCTCTGCAGGGACGCCCCACGTCGACGGCAAGATTCAGAAGCGAGGCCACGGTCTCTGCCGCCGCAGGCCCATCTGACGAGCCGCGGGCTCAGAAGCAGGCCTTCCGCAACCTCCTGGGGCAGAAGCAGGAGGTGGAGCTGGTGACCCATGTCTTTTCCTTGGCCTCCAAGATGTAGGAGGTCTGCGTGGCGAGGCAGCTGACTGTGGGGTCTGGGTCTGCCCGCATGTGCCTCAGGGCTGTGACAGACACACAGGCTGAGCCAGAGGGCCTGGGGGTGCGGGGCTCAGGGGGCAGGTGGACGCTGTGCAGGAAGGGGAGGGCTGTGGGCCAGGGGCCAGCAGCTTGTGAACGGGGAGCCAGAGTAGTTCCGGGCCTGGGACCGCACACTGCGGGGCTCTGAGAGGCGAGGCTGGGGCTCTTCCAGTCCAAGACCAACCCGGGGATTCCTGCCCACTTCCCCCGGCCTGGCTCCGCCCCACTCCAGGCACCATGGAAGCCCGCCAGGCAGGGCTGCGGGCTTGGGAGAGGGAAGGGGAGGTGGAAGGTGGGGGATATGGGGCAGCCACCCAGTCAGAAAGAAGGTGCCAGGAGCCCCCATGTGCCCCCAAATGACAAGCCTCCCCGTCACCACCCGCCGATGGTGACTGCTGTGAGCCCACTTGCCCTCATTTCTGAGCCCCCGCAACCACATCTGAGGGACAGGCAGCAGGCACGGGCTTGCACTGACCTGCGTGGACCTCGTCCATCTCCCTGGCCTCCTCAGCGCCCAGGGTCTGGATGATCTGGCCTGCGGGGGGCACGGAGCGCCTCACTGGCCCAAGGAGCGCCTCACGGGCCCATGGAGGACCAGGGGACCCCGCTGCACCTGCTCTGTGCCTCTTCCCCAAACACTCCCCATGCCCTCTCTCCATCTGTCTGTCCCTCCCACACCTGGCCTGGGGTCCTGACTTTCTCCTTGAAACCAGGATGACTTCCCAGCTTCTCTGAAGGGCCTCGAACAAATGGGGCATCACCTGTGCTGGACAGTGCTTTCCTTGGGGGCGTTGATGGAGCCGGCCACTCCAGTCTCTGAGCTGCCCTCCCAGGATGCGGTTTGTTTTGCGGGGGAAGGCCGCCCAGCTCAGGCAGGGCCTCCCAGCGGGGTGGGGCGGGAGGCAGGTGCAAACAGCGCTCTGCCCTGCTCGGTCACTACCCCAGGCTGTCTGCCCGCTGTCCCGGCTCCCTGGGCTGTGTGAAGGGCCCCAGCATGGGGACACGGCGCCCCGGGCAGAGGCGAGGCCCGCCGTACCTGCGAACCACACGGCGGTCCGGCGGATGGGGACCTGCGGGCTCCTGAAGAGCAGTACGCTCTGCTTCAGGAACCAGAGGGCTCGACCAGTCTCCTGCTGCAGCTGCGGGAGAGGCGCCGCTGCTCCTGCCGCCCAAACCCGGCCCGCCCCACGCCCCGCCGCACGCCCCGCCGCACGCCCCCACCACGCCCCCACCACGCCCCAGCCCGGCCCGCCCCGGCCCGGCCACGCCACGCCCCACGCCCCCGCCCCACGCCCCCACCACGCCCCCACCACGCCCCACCACGCCCCACCACGCCCCGCCCCACGCCCCTACCACGCCCCACCACGCCCCAGCCCGGCCCGGCCACGCCCCAGCCCGGCCCGGCCACGCCACGCCACGCCCCCCCGCCCCGCCGACGCCCCGCCCCCGGACCCCGCTGACTCCCCTGCCCGACCCCGCCCTGCCCCGCCCTGCCCCGCCCCATGCACCTGCCCAGCCCCGCCTCTCCGGCACCACCCCCGGTCCACGCCCCGCCCCGCCTACCCCCCGCCCACCCGGCCCATGCCACGCCCACGCCCCTGCCCCGCCCCACGCCCCACCTGGCCCCGCCCGGCCCCGCCCTCGGCCCACGCCCCGCCCCGGCCCGCAAAGTCAGCCCCCAGGGAAGTCCGCACGTCCGCACCCCGCCCGCAGCTCCTGCTCCACAAAGGCCCCCGCAGACTGCCCAGGCTCTGGGTCCCACTTTCCCTGGGCTCGCTATTGTACCGCTGTGGCCGCGGGGAGAGAAACCCGACAGCTGGGTGCCCCAGCCACCCCCACAAGAGCATGCGGCGCACAAGCCGCGACCCACCAGGGCACTGAGGATGGTCCACACGTCTTTCTCAGCGAAAGTCGCCCTGAGCTTTGACCAGCCCAGCAAGGTGGCCAGGTGGCAGAGGGTGGGCCGGGAGATCTGGAGAGACAGGGAAGCCCAGCTGGAGGAGTCAGGGTGCAGGCCGGCCGAGACCCCGAGGGCATGGGGGCGGAGACAGGCGACAGTGAGATCAGCCCTGCGGGGACGGGACTCAATGGACCCGGGCGACCCCTGGGAGGAAGGCCGGGCCGTCCTTTGTCTGTTCCTGTACCCTTCCTCCCACTGACAGGAAGCTGAAAAATCGTGGTGATTTTCCCAGTTGCTATGTTACCGCAGAGAGACCCACCTCCTCACCTACTCCGCCAGCCCACAGCCCCCAAGCCCCCAAAACAGCCTCTCAGAGATTTCCTGGAAATCCAGATCCTCTGGCTGGGGGTCACTCCTCTCATCAAGGTTGGCTCTGCCAGAAAGGTGGCCGCCTAGCTGACTGGGACAGACCCACCCACAAAGGGGACGTCCCAGCTCCCTGGCTGGTCCAGGGTGTCCTGACCTGTGCCCGTGAGCGCCTCACTGGGCGAAGGAGCCTGGTGTGAGCAGGCCGCCCACCACGCTTCTCAGCAGCTAGCTTCAGAGCCCAGCCCGCCCACTCCAGAACCTGGGCCAGCCCTCTCTGCCCCCAGTGGGTGCCTCTCCGTCCCAGGACCCCGTTTCCAGTCAGCCTCTTCGGCCCCTCGCCAAGTGCTCACTAACATCCTGCTCGCACCGCCCGCCCCTCCGCCCCGGGGCCTCTCACCTGAGCTATTCTGCTGTTCGCATCCTCCAGGTGGAGTACTAGGAGGATGAGCAGGTTGAGGACCTGGTGCCTCAAGGGGAAGACAAAGACCCTCCTGCTGACCTTGGCCAGGAGTGCCCCGTAGATCTCAAAGGCTGTCAGGCGCAGATGCTCGGACTCCTGGGGGAGAACACACACGTGCACCCCCGCGTGGGGCAGGCAGTGGAGCCCCGCCTTCCAGACGGCAGCCCCGAGCCCCCTCCGTCCGCAGGGCCCCCGGCATCACGGCCCCACTGCGACTGCCCCCTGCCCTCTGGACCATCCCCAGGCCGGGGGCCACAGCCGTCAGCCCCTTCACAGGTGTCAGCCCCTTCACAGGCGTCGCCGTCTGGCCAGAGGGCCTCGGAGACAGTTCTGGCCACCCCGTTACTGGATAGCCGACGCCCCGGGAGGGAGACAGGCCTCAGGGGACGCACCTCCTCCAGGAAGGGTGGGAGGGTGAACGCGAGCTGGATGAGGAAGGCGGCCGAGTGCTGCCAGGGCAGCTGGTCCACCAGGTCCCTGAGCACCTGGAAGGTCTTGGCCACGACACTGCCATCCGCAGAGTAGCAGCAGCTGAGCACGTAGGGCTGCAGGGCGCGGAGCTGCTTCCCCTGTGGATGGGCGCCGGGACAGTGCTACCTGCCGGGGAGCTGCCCCCACCCCCACCACACACAGGCTGACGGGGGCACACCCCTCCTGTCCCTGGACCTGGGTGCTGGCAGGGGCTTTGCCGGCAGAGAGGGGGTGCTGGCAAAGAGGGGTGCAGGAAAAGAGGGGTGCCAGCAAAGGGGGTGCCGGTGGGGACATGCCAGCAGAGGGGAAGCCTCCCCGTGGGTGTCGCACATGGGGAGGGAGGAGACACCCCTCACCCCCAGCACCCTCCCCTCCGCCTCCTCCTCCTTGGTGAGGACGCCCGGCTCCAGGAGACCCAGCGGGTTGGCGCCCTGGCACCCCGGGGCCCTTGTGGGAAGCCTCCCCTTCTTTCCCGGGGCAGTGTGAGCAGCAGGGGCTCTTCCCCAGCCCCGTCCTCAGTGGGCTGGCTTCGCGGGGACTGCCTCGGTCTGGCCCTGCGAGAGGGGTCCGCCCGGTCCACCCCGGGCCCTCTAGGCCTGCAGGTCCAGGAGCCCACGGTGCGGCCAGCTCACTGTGTTCTCGTGCCTGGAGAGGATCTCCACCGCCCGCAGCAGCAGCTTCACGACAGCCGGCTCCTCGCGCTGGAACCAGTTGGCCAGGGTCCTGACCATCTCCTCGTTGGCAGCGGCCGCCACGTCCGGGCACTGCAGCAGCTGCACGAGGACACGGAGAGAGTCGGAGGAGGCGGGCCCGGAGGAGGCGTCCTCGGCGACCCAGAGTCCAGGCTCCTGCTCGAGAGTGAGGAAACGCTTTTCAGGATTTGGAAGAACTGCTACAGGGGCCAACGGTCAGCTGGAGGGTCACGTTCACAGGCTGTCGTTCCGGAAGTTGTCCTCCAGCCTGCAAGTCTCCCTAGGGGACCTTTGACAAGGGGAACCCCAGGGGATCAAGGTAAGAAGCACTGGTGAGCACACACACAGGAGGCATGTTTGGTTGCTCGCATATGAGACGTATGGGTGCAGGGGTGGTGAGGCTGGAGGGAGATGGAAAAATGGGAAAGAAAAAAAGGCGACAGTTAAAAGAAAATAGCAAATGATTTAGAAAATAGAATATAATTAAAAGAAACAAATTTAGAATCTGGAAAGTAGAATATAATTAAATTTAGAAAATAAATTCTAGTTTCAATACAATGTACATTCAATTTAGAAAACAAAATACAATGAGAAGAAAATAGCAAACGTGATTTTCTTTGTATATTTATGTAAATTATACGTGTATTTATATTATTTAAAGTAAAAGTGAACAAGACCAAAGCTAATGTGATGCATTTAACCAACAGGAGCTTGTTCTGTGTGCACGCACGTCTGTGTCTCCACGAGTAGTCTGGTGATGGGGGTGTTTTTGGGGACAGCTACTGTCTCTGACTAGCAGACAGGCAGACCCACCCCTTGGACTCTCTAGCTGAACAATTTTCTTAGATTCTTTGAACCTCAGTTTCATCCTCTGCAAAACAGAGGTAATAACACCTTTTTTTCACAGAGTTACAGCAAGAGTTAAAATTACTGACCTCCTTGAGAATCCAGGACAAAAGCTGATGGCCCTGATGGTTTTACATATTTTTACTATGATCCTGCCCAGGAAACAGATGAGGATAACCAAACAAAAGTCAAGTCGCTCAGTCGTGTCCGACTCTTTGGGACCCCATGGGCTGTAGCCTACCAGGCTCCTCTGTCCATGGGATTTTCCAGGCAAGAGGACTAGAGTGGGTTGCCACTGCCTTCTCCTGGGGGCCTTCCCGACCCAGGGATCGAACCCGGGTCTCCCGCACTGCAGACAGGTGCTTTACTGTCTGAACCACCAAGGAAGCCAAACAATAAACAGGGCAGGTGAAAAGCACGCGTATTGTTAGGAGCTGTCATAGCCGTTCTCTCCCCTTGACAGACCCTGACCCACTTCTCCAGCTGGTACCTAAAGCCCCACTGGTTTCCCACCTTAAAACTGACTGGACCACCCTTCAGTGGATGGTAGTGAAGTTGGTCCAGCCTTCTCCCCAGCTGCTGACTCCTCCCTCCCCGCTTCCCAGCCCAGAAGTCCAAGAAGGGTGGGAGACACGAAGGCCCATCTCCCCTGTTTTCAGTGGACATCATGCATTTGGGGGAACTTCTAGAGAGGTTCTCCATCCTAGCTGTATTTCCAGAAGGCAGCTCTAAGCTTGGGGTCTTCTCAAGTAAACAGCCACCGAGACCCCACCCCAGGCCACCGATAGAGAGGATACGTAGGCAGGACGGTGGAGGGGTGGTGCAGTGGTCAACCCTTGGTGTGTTTAGAAGATGCCCAGAGGGTTCCCCGGCACAGCCTGAGTCCAGGACCCCTCCATGTGGGGGCCCCCCTGCCGCCCTGGCATGTGCCCTCTGCTGCTTCCCGAAGCTGGGTCCCAGGACCGCCCGGAGGAGAACCACCACTGGAATAGATCCAGAAAACGAAGCCCTCCCCCAGGCCCTCGGAGTCCAGGCCTCGGCCGTCGGGGCCCAGCGGTCTGGCGTGGGCAAGCTCCCGAGAGAGGAGGGGCACTCATGCTGGCCAGTCACTGCACACAGAGTCCCCTTCTGGTGAGGGGCCTGGGCGTGCCTGTCCACACCCGCCATCCTCAGCAGGGGTTCTGACAACACGACACGGGTCCCTGTCTGCCTGGTCAGCGCCCCACCCCCGTGCACAAATCAACACAGGTTCACGGGTGTGGGGGGGCGGGGCTCCACAGACAAGACACTGCTGCCCTCAACCTGCACAAAACACAGCGCAACCCCGCAGGTTCTATCCGGCTGCATTCCAGGACTAGCACTGTATAACCTCTCTCTCTGTTATTTCAGAAGAAATCCACTCCTATTGAAACAACTCTGTGGCTTCAAATTACAAAAGGAGCTTATTTAAAGCTGTGGTGAGTCAGAAATCCTGAACTCCCTTTAAACACCGCCGGTGGGAGTATAAGTTGGTACAACTTTACTGGAGGACATTGGTCTAATTAGACACATCAGACTAACTTGGCATCAGTCTCAAGAGTCATAGAAGACATTCATATTTTTTGAACCAAGTCTTCCACTTACTATGTTTCGTAGTTAAGCGAATAATCTGGAATATGGACAAAGCTTTCACAGAGATGCTCATTATAGTGTTATTATAATAGTTTAAAATTAGAAACTGAATGTCAGATCAACCATAAAATACCTTTGTGATGAGATGCTACATCCCCATTAAAACTTATGCATAGCCCCCCCTCAGAAAAAATACGTAATGACGCAGAAGGTGCTCTAAGACGGTAGAATACAGAACATGAACGGACAGTGATCTCAGACATGACAAACACACCCACGGTGGTGGCTCAGACGCTCAGTCGTGTCCGACTCTGTGCGACCCTATGGACTGCAGCCCGCCAGGCTCTTCTGTCCATGGGAATCTCCAGGAAAGCGTACTGGAGTGGGTTGCCATTTCCTCCTCCAGGAAAACACCCACCCCCCCCCCATTCAGACCAAAATCTAGAAGTGGTTTCTTCCGAGCATCACCATTATTCATGGTTGTTGCTTGTAAGATTCTTTTCCATAACTTCCAAATTTCTATGCCTTTATGCTGCCAGGTGACCAGAATACATTGAGCCAACCAGAGAGCTGAGCAGAGAGTGACTCTGAGGCAGGGTGGCTGCGGGGGCGCCGTGGTGGTCATGAAATTAGAGCCGAGACTCAGTCGCACCAGGTAAACTCAAGGCCTGAGATTCCAGGTGACCAACCAGGTGTCCCGAGCAACGTCTCCCAGCCTGATGTGAGTCAGGCCACGGCCCCCGGAGTAACTGCTCCCGGAGGCGCAGCCCCCCACCCGCCCTCCAGACCCGGCCACTCGCCTCGGTGAAGAACACGAGAGCCGTCATGTGGTTCTCGAGGTCGGGGTCCTGGAGGACGCGGATGGTGAGGCGGAACACCGGGCGGCTATGCCAGCATTTGCGGAGGACCATGGCCCTGTTGCGGGGACGGGCGCCCGGGCTCAGGCCTGCGTACAGGGGTCCCCGGGGCGGGGCGGGGCTCCACCAGGGGGCGGGCCCCGGGGCGGGGCGGGGCTCCACCAGGGGGCGGGCCCCAGGGGCGGGGCGGGGCTCCACCAGGGGGCGGGTCCCAGGGGCGGGGCGGGGCTCCACCAGGGGGCGGGCCCCGGGGCGGGGCGGGGCTCCACCAGGGGGGCGGGTCCCCGGGGCGGGGCTCCACCAGGGGGCGGGGCTCCACCAGGGGGCGGGCCCAGGGGCGGGGCGGGGCTCCACCAGGGGGCGGGCCCCAGGGGCGGGGCGGGGCTCCACCAGGGGCGGGGCGGGGCTCCACCAGGGGGCGGGTCCCCGGGGCGGGGCGGGGCTCCACCAGGGGGCGGGCCCCAGGGGCGGGGCGGGGCTCCACCAGGGGGCGGGCCCCGGGCAGGCACGGCCCAGGCTCACCTGCCCAGCAGGGCCACCCCGTCGCGGTGTCTCTCCGGACTGGTGAGCAGCTCCCAGCCCTGCAGCTCCTGAACGCAGGCCACGTGGTCGCTGTACCCCGCGCTCCTCATCAGGGTCTTCAGCGCCTCCACGGAGCAGCTGGGAGGCGGGGGGTGCAGAGAGCAGAGGAAAGGTCGTCCTCTCCTCACCTGGGAACCTCCTGTCCACCCAGCCTCCCGCACAGCCGCCACCTTTAGGGGGTGGGACAGCCCTCAGGGACCCTGGCAACGTTCCTCGAACGAGGTGCCAGAAGCCAAGACAGCTGGGGCACCAGGGTGGGGGCGAGGCTCTGCAGACTCAGGTGCGTGGTGTCAGCTTCTGCACCGCTGTCACGTAGGGACAGGATCCCTGCATCCGCCCAGAAAGCCAGATGTACAGAAAGTCTTTCTAAGAAGCCCGGCCAAGGACCCTCCTGGCGGTCCAGTGGTTAAGACTCCGAGCTCCAAGGGCAGGGGACCCAGGTTCCATCCCCGGTTGGGGAACTAAGATTCCGCGTACCACACAACGTGGCCAAAAATAAGTAAGAAAAAAATCATCAATAAAAGCCTTGGCAAGAGCTGTTGGAGGGAGTACGGGGAGCCCGGGCCCGGCAGACTTGAAAAACGGCAGACGAGGTCCCCGAGCGACAGCCGGAAAGGGAGTACCTGACGGGGTCCATCCCCTGGCTCACAGGGGGCTGGGCGGCCCCCACCCCCAGGAGGGAGGAGATGCGGAACAGCAGGGCCAGGAACAGGTACGGGAAGAAGGCCTGCACCTCCACTCTCCGGCTGGGCTCCAGCAGCAGCTCGTGGAGGGCCCTGGTGGCCTGTGGGGTGGGGGTCGTTGTCAGCTGCAGCACCGGGCCGACACGACCCACGGCCAGCCCCCGGGGCCCTCTGCCGAGCCCAGGAAGTGCAGGGCCTTCTGGGCTGCTCTCCGTTAAAAGCCCTCTGGGGGCTCTGCTGGTGGCTTGCTTCTCTTGCACTGGGGTGCTGGTCTCACTCTGTCTTGCCCAGGAGGATGAGGAGCCGGTTCTCAGGCATGGCAGACTCCCCGGGGCCCCACCGGAGAGGAGGCCGCAAGGGTGTTCAGCCTCCTCTGTCCACAGCAGCCACTTGAGAGCTCCGGACAGCCTGGGACGGACCCCGGGGCACCCCGCCCTCCTCGAGCCCGCGTACGATCAACGGAGAGATCTGTGCTCTGCAGCCGGGCTCGTGGGGCCGGGACCTCTGCTGGGGGGTCAGCCTCTGCAGGAGGTGCTCCATGATCACTTCGTAGCCTTTGGGGAAGGACGCCAGGATCTCCCAGGGCTTGTGAGCCCCCCTGCAGGGCGAAAGCCCACCGTCAAGGTCAGCCTCCCGGGAGGGGCTCTGCCGCTCTGCTCAGGGCCCAGCTCCCTCTTCCTACCCTTCGCTCTGCCTTCTCCCCTCCCCTTTCCTCCGTCAACTCCTTCCATCTTTCCATCGCCTCCGCACCTCCTGTCCTCCGCCACCTCACGTGCAGGTGGCTCTCAAAGTGCTCACACAGCCTGCGAACCTGCCAGAAGGAAGCAGCTGAGGCCCACGGGTCAGAAGCCACCCCTGTGGCCGCGTCCCGGCTGGTGCTCCAGCCGCCGGTCCGGGCCCAGCAGGCCACCCTCCAGGCCCCGGCGGTCACTTCCCCGCACAGGCCCTTCCAGCCTTGCCTGAATGCATTTCACTCATGTTTTCCCTTTGCCTGGGACACCTTACCTGCTCATCCCAACCTGACAAATTCACACCCAGAGGAAGAGGAGAGATCTGAAAATTATTTCTCCAAATAACAGGATATAATTTCAGGAAAGTCCACTTGCTGTACCCAAGAAGCCATGACCTTTGCGAGACAGGAGGAGAGGGTCATGAAAAAATTGAGAGGCTGAAGACGAGGATGAAGACAGCCTCCCTGCTGGTGATGTGGCATCTCAGGGCTCTCGGGAGAAAAGACGAAGGAAAGAAGCCAAACAGAAAACATGGGCGCTTGGCCAGTGTTTCACGTGTTCATCAGGGGAAGAGACAGACCAGCGCTGCCTTGCTCTGTCCTGGCCAGCAGAGCCCTGGCCAGGGAGGTATGTAATTTCTCAACTGGGAAATTAAGATTGCTTATTAATTTCTGATAAATGCTCTTCATCATGCCAGGGAAGTTTTTTCCCATAATAGAGGATTTTTTTTTCAATTAGTAATAGACTTTGAATTCGTTTGCCAAATACTTAATAGCTTCCCATGATAAGTTTAAAAATATGTATGACTATTAAAGCAAAAATTAAAACTTTTTTTTGGTGGTGTTTCTTCATGTGTAGAGATATAATATGTATGGCAACCATACCATAAGTAAGGAAGTAAGTTCCTTCCTTACTTCCATAAGTAAGGAAGCCAAGGAAGCTACATGTTGAAAGCTTCCATGTTTTCTTGAGGCTGTAAAATATTAATTCTAAATGGACTATGAAAGTTTAGGGATGTCAGCACACTATGACAATTGAGGTTTGTAAATCCCTAGGACTCCACTAAAAATTGATGGAGTCAAAATACAATGGATAAATTAAGAAAAGTGAAGTTGCTCAGTTGTGCCCGACTCTTTGCGACCCCATGGATAGTAGCCTGCACCAAGCTCCTCCGTCCATGGGATTTTCAAGGCAAGAGTACTGGAGTGGGTTGCCATTTCCTTCTCCAGGGAATCTTCCCGACCCAGGGATCGAACCCAGGTCTCTCACACTGTAGACAGACGCTTTACCGGAAGGAATGCCTTAAAAAACACACAAGTTATCCAAAATAATTCAGGGAAGTGGAAACATAGGATCAGAGCCTGGAGGAGGCAAACAGGAAAGAAGCCATAAAATGAGAGCCCGAGGCCTTGCCCGGTGGCCCAGCGGTTAGGACCCCTTCCGCCCAGACACGGGACACGGGCTCCATCCCCGGGTGAGGAACGAGGTCCCGCGTGCCACAGCTAAGACCCGGCACAGCCAAATAAATGAAAACAAAGACAGAAATATTAAAAAGTACTTTAAAATAGTGAAAAGGGCTTATAAAAAAGGAAAGAAATGGGTAGAAGATTTGGAGATTTGGCCAAAGCAGATATGCGGAGGTAAATGAACACAAGAAATCACGGTCAACATCAGGTGCAATTAAGAGTCAAACGCAAATAAAACCAAGATGCCCCTGCACACCTACTAGAATGACTAGGTCTTTCTTAATGACGATACCAAGTGTGGGCAAGGGTGGAAGCAACCCGAAAGCACTTTGGTAAACCGCTGGCAGAAAGGCAAACGCCACAACCACGGTGGAAAAGTTTGGCGGTTTCTTTAAAGCTGTTAAATGGACAGCTCCCGTATTACCCAGAAATGCAACCCCTAGGAACTCAGCCAAGAGAGATGAAAGCCAACATTTACACAAAAGCCTGTGCACAAATATTCACAGCGGCATTACCTGGAAGAGCCCAGAACTGGGAAAAGCCAGGTGGCTGATGAACACACAATGGGGTGCTGTTGTTCAGCAAGGAACGGGGTGAATTTCTGACCCACACGATGCCCTGGATGAATCCCAAACACCCACGTGAGCGAGAGAAGCCAGGATCGGACGCACGACTCTGCTCTGTGCAGTGTGACCGTACTGTGTGGTTCTGTTCCTAGGACGTCCTGGGAAAGGCCCAACAACAGGGGTGGAGGACAGAACGGGGGCAAGGCTCGTGGTGGGGCAGGGAGTGATTCCAGAAGTACGGGATTTGGAGGGCAGTGGAAGCGTTTAGTGTCTTAATTGTGGTGGTGATGACTGTGACTATACGTTTGAGAAAACTTGTGGAACTGTGTGATCAAAGGATGAATTTTACTACATGGAAAAATTTTAATGTTTTACAGCTTAGTACATCCATACTACATAATATCAGATGGCTATTAAAATTGTTTACAAAGTAGTTTTAATTTTGAGAAAAATGCTATGAAAAAAAATGTGGAGATTGGTATATCTGAGTGACTGTTTTTTAAAACCCTTTTTGTGTATGTTCTTTTGTTGTGTTTATAAAAATTGAACAAAATCATTCTTAAGAGGTAGACACACTATAAATTATACCTAAGTAACAGCAGAGGTTGCCTTGGGGTGAGATTTCTTTTCTTTTTCAAAAATGTACATACTTTCAAAATTTTCTGCAATAAACCAATATTAATGGTGAACTGTGGAAAATTCTGAAAGAGATGGGCATACCAGACCACCTAACCTGCCTCTTGAGAAATCTGTATGCAGGTCAGGAAGCAACAGTTAGAACTGGACATGGAACAACAGACTGGTTCCAAATAGGAAAAGGAGTACTTCAAGGCTGTATATTGTCACCCTGCTTATTTAACTTATATGCAGAGTACATCATGAGAAACACTGGGCTGGAAGAAGCACAAGCTGGAATCAAGATTGCCAGGAGAAATAGCAATAACCTCAGATATGCAAATGACACCACCCTTATGGCAGAAAGTGAAGAGGAACTAAAAAGCCTCTGGATGAAAGTGAAAGAGGAGAGTGAAAAAGTTGGCTTAAAGCTCAACATTCAGAAAACGAAGATCATGGCATCCGGTCCCATCACTTCATGGGAAATAGATGGGGAAACAGTGGAAACAATGTCAGACTTTACCTTGGGGGGCTCCAAAATCAGTGCAGATGGTGACTGCAGCCATGAAATTAAAAGACGCTTCCTCCTTGGAAGAAAAGTTATGACCAACCTAGATAGCATATTCAAAAGCAGAGACATTACTTTGCCAACAAAGGTCCATCTAGTCAAGGCTATGGTTTTTCCTGTGGTCATGTATGGATGTGAGAGTTGGACTGTGAAGAAAGCTGAGCACTGAAGAATTGATGCTTTTGAACTGTGGTGTTGGAGAAGACTCTTCAGGGTCCCTTGGACTGCAAGGAGACCCAACCAGTCCATTCTGAAGGAGATCAGTCCTGGGTGTTCACTGGAAGGACTGATGCTAAAGCTGAAACTTCAGTACTTCGGCCACCTCATGTGAAGAGTTGACTCATTGGAAAATACTCTGATGCTGGGAGGGATTGGGGGCAGGAGGAGAAGGAGACGACTGAGGATGAGATGGCTGGATGGCATCACGGACTCGATGGGCATGAGTCTGAGTGAACTCCGGGAGATGGTGATGAACAGGGAGGCCTGGCGTGCTGCGATTCATGGGGTCGCAAAGAGTCGGACATGACTGAGCGACTGAACTGAACTGAACTGAATGGTACAATCACCTTGCCCCAAGTAAGGAATTTCCTTGTACTAAAAATTGGACATATTTTAAGAATAAGCAGATCGGCAGAGCCTGGGAGCTTGTCTGCCCCCCGCCCCGGGGGCTCCACCCACCTCTGGGACTGCTCGTCCATCTCAAAGAGCGTCAGGACCACCTCATCCATGTAGGTCTGGGCCAGCACGTGGAGCACCTTCCGGATGGTCTCCTGGGCCGCGGCGTCCGTGGTGCTGTGCATGTGGTGGTAAACGTGCTTGATGATCTCAGGCACCTGCAGGGGGCGGGGGGGCGGAGTGCCTGCTTCCTGGGTGCCTGACACCCGCTCGGCAGGAGCCTCGGCCCCAGGCGCCCACGCGGCGCTGGGGGCTGTCCCCCTGCCATGGTTTAAGAGGCACAGAGTAGACAGCAGCAGGAAAGAGGCTGTGGAGTCAGGTCTGGAAAGCAGGTCACAAAGATCAGAGCAGGGAACTGGGACACAGAGACTGTCGCGGGGGGAGGGCAGGCCCGTCGCCGGCTGTGTGGACGGGAGGCCGTGTGGGCCTGAGTCACTCTGCCTGGATTCGAGCCCCCCTCCCTACTAACCAGCTGTGTGGCTTTGGCGACAGTTCAGCCCTCTTTGTGCTCTAGCTCCTCGTCGGACAACGAGAACCAGTTCAGCCTCCTCATGGGTCTGAGTTAACACGTCTAGTGAAGGTCACAGGGCCATACCGCCCGTGAGCTTCTCCCCAACTCCAGTTACTTCCCTGCAGACTTGTTGTAAGAAATAACACAGCGCGTGACTGCGGCCAGCCCAGGGCGAGGTGCTCGGCGTTGGTAAACCTGAATAGTAACTGAAGTCAGCCTAACGTGGGAAGCTGACCTGGGCCTGGGAGCCACGAGGGTGCAAATTCCAGTTCACCACAGGGAGAAGGTTCCGATGACGAAAGTGGTGCCGGAGGAGACCCAAGCTCTGCGTGGGGTGGGGAGCAGAGTCCGGCTGCCCAGGAGCTGGGCAGGGACTCCACGTGGGCGCTGGGGGGCTGCCCTCAGGGTGACCTTTGGCTCAGGAGTGTTCAGATTGCGCCCCGGGCCAGAGAGAAGAGGAGAGCCCACAACTGCTCACGGAGCCCGCACTGGCGTGGTGGGGGAGGTGGGAGCGGGGCAGGCCATTGAAAGGAGAGCGACTCCGTCTGTCCACAGGAGCTTTGAAAATGGTCCAACGAAGAGGACCTGATACAGAGACACTGGGCTGGCCTAATTTCTCTGTGAACAAGCCCCACCTCCAACAAAGGGCCGTGCTCCAGCTCTAGCTCATGTCAGTGTGCCCTAGGTTTATACGTAGATACAGATATACAGATACATGGATATAGATAGAGGTGTAGAGGATAGACATACATAAAGGTATGGAAACAGGTATCTCCTAATCTTGCTGGGAGTTCTCCCGCTGGCCTGACAGAGCACTCAGAGGTCTCATCCCATGTCTGGACGCAGGAGGGAGGTCTGAGGGGTCTCCTGGTCCTGGGGGCCCTCGAGGGCCTCCTGCTGTAGCTCTGACGCTAGTCTTCCCTTCCCAGTGGAGACGGAGGACAGGTGGTCACCCCTCCCCATGGAAGGGCCTTCCACACAACTGCAAACCACGCCTCGTTTAACTTTTTCTCCTCTGGATTCAAGGATCGCGACTCCTTAACCCCAACCAGTAGGAAGTGAAACAGCAAGATCCGACACGGAATGGAAAGGAAGAAGGCCCAAATTGCCCTCGGGCCCTGGAGTCCCTGGAGCAGCTACCTTGCCAATGTTGGGGACGGAGGACTTCAGGATTGTCCGCAGCACCCTGGAGGCCGCCCGGGCGTCACGCCTGCTGGGCTTGGTCAGGGCCTCCAGCGACACCAGTATTAGGTCCGCTCGCTCCTCGGGAGTCAGGTACTTCCTGAAGAACTGGGAAGAGGGAGCTGGGCTGAGCCCCTCTGTGTCTACCTGTGGCCTCCACGCCCTGGAGAGGCCGGCCGGCCTGGGTCCAGCACAGGCGGCCCTGGCCAGCACCCAGCTCCCCGCGGGGTGAAGCGGAGGCGGGGCGTGGCCAGCAGTCCCCACAGCAGCACACAGAGAAGTGAAAGTGAGTGAAGTGAGAGTCGTCTAGTCACGTCCGACTCTCGGCGACCCCATGGACCTCCAGGCCAGAATACTGGAGTGGGGGGCCGTTCCCTTCTCCAGGGGATCTTCCCAACCCAGGGACCGAACCCAATTCTCCCACGTTGTAGACAGACTCCACCAGCTGAGCAACCAGGGAAGCCCAAGAACGCTGGAGTGGGCAGCCTGTCCCTTCTCCAGCAGATCTTCCCAGAGGGAGATGGTAAAGGCGTCCGGGTTTGCACTTGGACACAAGCAGGGGGCTGCATCTGGGGTGAGCTCTGATGTCTAGCGGGGTGACTGCACCGCAAAGCAGGCGCCGGCTTCCGGGTCTGAAGCAGGTGCGGCCAGTCGCACGCAGCACTGAGCCCTGACGCAGGGCCTGCCTCTGCAGCTGGGAGCTGGGGACTCCCTCAAGGCAGGGAGGCGGGCAGCAATGGGGCGGCAGGGAGATGGCAGCAGGAACCGAGAGGGGTGTCCAACCAGATCTGGGAGACTAGGGGACGCTTCTGGAGGAGGTGCCTGCTGAAAATGCGGGAAGGCTTCCAGGATGAGGCAACGGATTCCGCAAAGGCCTGGAGCGGCTCCTGGGTCTGTCCTGCAAGGGAGCCCCGAGCCAGCGGGAAGGACTGGACGCAGGACGAGGCGGAGGTGAGGCCTAGCCGACGCCAGGGGCCTCCTCGGCCGTGAGACACTGGACCTCGGTGTGAGAACAGACTCGTGCAAGAGTCTGAAGGGGAGTGAGGTGACGCTGTCTGTGCCTGAGCAACGATTCTTGGACTGTGAGGCAGAAAAACGGTGCCTCGGAGGGGCCTCCTGCAAATGGGGAAGGAGCAGGGGGCAGCCACAGTGACAGGCAGCAGGTGGGTGACGGTCACGGCGGGACCAGAGCGGAGCAGGCGGACGAGCAAGGGGTTCAGGAGACAGAGTGGATGGGCGTGGGGTTGAGCTGGGCATGCAGAGGAAGGGAGAGTGAAGGGTGGTGTCTGGGTTTCTGGAGGGAGTGGCGGGAGCTGGCGGAGCCTGGGGCACCGTGCCCAGGGCCAGCAGTCCACCTCTGCTGAGAAACCAGAAGGGAAGCTGGGCCAAAGACAGGTGTGTGGGGAGGAGAGCGGACCGCACCTCACTGCACAGTCCCGCTCAGTGACTGAAACCTCAGTCCACCCCAGGGCAGCCAGGGGAACGGGCCTTCCCCTCCAGCACGCTGTCCACGAGACCTGGGACTTCGGGGATCCTTCCTCGAAGTGGGGATCACCCCTCGGGCCCGGCCCTCTTCCTGCCTGTGCTTCCCATCCAGGAGCCCGTGCTGGGTGGGGCGTGCGCGCTACCATGGTGAGGTCCTGGATGCTGGCCAGCCACTCCCCCCGGAAGTGCTTCTGCAGATCCTTCAGGATGTTCTCTGTCTTCTGCTTCTCACCTGCGATCCAAAACCAACGGCGGGAGAGAAAGGAACATGCCCTCGCTCTTCCGCAGCAAACCTCAGCGGACCAAGAGGGTTCCAGGGTGAAGTGCCGCCGGCCCACCACAGCGTGCGAGGTCCCGGGCCCTGGTGCCAGGCTGGCAGGTGGAGGTCAGCGAGGCCGCTGCTCCCACACGCTGCTCCCCCGGCCCCTGCTAAGTAACTGGGAAACAGACCCAGTTTAATCACAAAAGCCAAGCCTCTGAAGCTCCCTTTGGGGGAGATGTGCAAACTCCTCTGGCAACTCTGCGTGTGTGTGCATCCAGATCTCTGACTTTCCTGGGGCAGGGGAAGCCCAGATCAGGGGTCCCCAGGTTGTCCCGTGAGGAGGGAGCCTCGTTTCCCAGCTTGGACCCTCGCAGCAGTGGTGGGACAGCTGGAAACACTGAGGGGCCAAGCGGACCTCACAGGCGGCTGCAAGCCTGGCTCCCTGTCCTCTCGAGAGTCCCCGGGAATCTCTCCTAAGAGGGTGTGGCACCAGCACTGGGCTGGGGCTCATCTGGATAAGGCGCGTTTAGGGCCTTGCCCTGAGAAGGGAGGCCGGCCCCCTGGCGCCCCCCAACACCTCGCAGGGCTCCCAGTGGGGCCTGTCACTGGGAGCCAGGGCCCCCGTTTCCCACGGCCCTGAGGCATCAGGCCAGGATGCTCACTTCGCTGCAGCGCGAGGACTTTGAACAGGTAGTGCAGTGCCTCTGAGGCCGCCATGCCGACCTCCAGGTTGGGGCTCATGCAGAGGAGGCCCAGCGTGCCCATCAGCTTCCCAGTCACGGAGAACTCCGCCATGTGCTGCGGGAGGGGGCCCGGTTGCACCCTGTGGGCCACATGGGTGCTCCTCCAGCCCGGCCTGCCCGGGAGCCCCCATCCCCTCCGACTTCCCCTCCCCTCCACACGGCTTGGTATCCGCTGTGGGCGCCCCCACCTCAGCAGCTCCACACAATGCTGGCAAAGGGACCTTCCAAGTCAGTACCCAGGAGACTGGGGCGGCCAGACCCCCAGGCACGCTGGCCAGTGGGAGCTCCCTGGGCCAAGGCCCTCCACCTGGGCTGGGATGTATCTGCCTGCTCAGAGCTCACAGGAGCAGTGGGGCCAAGGTGCTGTGGCTGCCCTCCAGGGACCCCTGCAGAGCCTCACGTGCCCCAGGCACTCACTGCCAGCTCGGGGAAATTGCAGATAAACCTCAGGATCCGAGAAACGGCGCCCAAGATCCGGGTCTGCTCGTGCACTTTATCCGACTGCACCAAGCAAGGCAGGACGACCTGCAGCGGGAGCAAGGAAACCCCACCCACACCTTCCGTGGGGCCCCACCCTCCCTCCTCAGTCCATCCCCGACCACTGCCTCGGAGATAAGCAGACACCCCTGAAACACGCAGCATCCCAGCCACAGAGACCATAGGAGGGTGGCCGCGGCTGGCCGAGTTTATCTAGTTTTTATAGTTTTCTAGTTTTCTGTGATGAACATGCATTGCTTGTAAAATTACCAAGAAAACAATGAATATTATTAAAAAAAAAAAAAAGAAATGACACACGCCCCCAAATACTGTCCTAATGCGGACGCGCCTCCTCTCTGCACACAGCCTTTGCTGCTGCTGTTCAGGCACTAAGTCGTGTCCAACCCTTTGTGACTCCCTGGACGGCAGCACGCCAGGCTTCCCTGCCCTTCACTATCTCCCAGAGCCTGCTCAAACTCATGTCCTTGAGTTGGTGATGCCATCCAGCCATCTCATCCTCTGTCACCCCCTTCTCCTCTTGCCTCAGTCCTTCCAGCAACAGGTTTCCAGGGAGTTAGCTCTTCTCATCAGGTAACTAAAGTACTGGAGCTTCAGTGAAAGTTTAAAATAAGATAGCTGGGCAATCCCGTCTCCTTATCTTTAGTCACATCTAGTATTTTATCCAAAATTAAATCAACTTTGTTAATTACCATCTTGTCCCGAAAGTTCATTTCAAGTGACTCCTGGCTATTTCTCGAATTCAAACTCAGCCCTCAGGGTGACAATGTACCATGACTGAGAACGTTTGGGGACTCCGTGAGGAGGGGAGACACCAGGGCTCTGTCTCCAGGGAACAGACACGCCTGCTGAGGTCTGAGGACCGAAGGGTGGCCTTCAGCCGCAGCGGAGCCCCAGGCACCCTTAGCTTCCTTTCCTCCCCCCACACCCAGGGCTTCAATCTCCCTTCCTCACCTCCAGGAAGCTCTGCAGGAAGGCCATGCTCGGCTCCAGATCCTCCATCACGAGAGCCTGTAACATGTCGTCCAAGGCCTGGATTGTCTGGCAGGCGGGGGGCGCAGGGTGTCAGACGACGGACTGCTCACCAGGGCGCCCCCACTCCCATGGGCCGGCTCTGCCGACGCCCTCCCATCTTCGAGCACCAGCCCCGCTTGATCTCACTGAGCCCCGGACCAGCTCCAACTGTACACCAGACAGTAAGAGTGGGCACCGGGCTGTTCTCTCCAACAAATGCAGCCCCCGAGGGCCCCTCGCCACTAGAGGTTCATTCTCTGACATCTTCGATCAAGGAAACCTCTGTCTTTCAAGCTGAAAACTCCTGGGAAGGTTTGGCCAAGTCTACTGGCCAGTAATTCCCTAGAACCTGTGGGCTCATGCCCAGACTGTCTCCTAAAACTGGGGCTCTTGTGACACTAGGGAAACAGAGCACTCGGGGGAGAAGGATGTGGGCGATGTGGGAGCAGGAGCCAGCCCAAGGAGGCGGAGGGGCCTGCAGATGGGCAGTGGCGGCAC
The DNA here is from genome assembly GCF_016772045.2 of Ovis aries. Classification (NCBI taxonomy): domain Eukaryota; kingdom Metazoa; phylum Chordata; class Mammalia; order Artiodactyla; family Bovidae; genus Ovis; species Ovis aries. The sequence goes on along the minus strand of NC_056065.1, from coordinate 78,927,168 downwards.
CTGGAGGTAGAGGCTGGCGCTTTCCTTGCGGTCCAGGCTGGGCATGATGAGCGGCAGAGAGATGATGCTGGAGATGCCGGCAGTGGCCAGGTCCAGTTTCTGGGACAGGTGGAGCGGCGGGTTCACCTGGCTGTGAGGGAGGGAAGGGAGGGGCCACGGGGGGCTCTGGAGCACAGGTGGTGTCCAGGGCCGGCAGGGGGTGCATTCTGCTCTGCCCTCTTGCTGGGCCTTCACACACTTCCCCGCAGGGAAGGGGGTCTTGGTGTCTCCGGGAGGCTTCCCTACACTGATGCCCTAACAGCTTTCTAACAGTGAGAGTTGGGGGTACCCTTCCACAGGAGGCTGGGAGGCGAGGTGGCAGTCACGGGCCCTGCCCCTGAAGCCCAGAACTCGGGTCCCCAAGCTTGCCGTGCCCCTCAACCCCAATGCTCTGGCCTCCGGGACCCAGGCACCTCAGGGCCACAACGCAAAGCATGGCTTGCTGCCGCACGGTGCTGACCAGGGCCTCCGTGGACTCTTCGAGGATTAATTTCTAGAAGGGAGGAGGAAAGGAGAATTCCCCTCAGAGAGGGACCCCCACCCCGCAGCTGGGTTTGTTACTCTTGTCCCCGGAGGACTGATGCCCAGAAAGAGAGGGCCTTGCTCACCATGATTTTCTCGGCCAGGACAGTTTTGGGAAAAAAATCGTCCATGTTGCCATTTGCCTGGGCATGGACAGCGCCACTCAAGGTGTCCACTGCGCTCAGGAACTTCAGCTTGTCCATCTCGAGCTAGGATGGAGGGACACACAAGCCCTGCCCGCAGCCCGACCTCTGCCTGCAGCGCCCCCCACCTCCCTTGCCCAGACCCTGCCCCGCGCAGGGCCCAGACCCCTGATCACAGAAGCATTTCCTCCACACACCCCGCACCCAGCACTGGCCACCGGTGTCCTGACCCCTCTGTAGCTCTTCAGGGACCAAGCTGGGGGGGGGGCGGGTCTTGGGCGCCCACAAGGCAGGGTTTTTTTTCACTTCTGTGGCTGGCCTGGCCACCTAACAGGCCAGGTCAGGCAGCTTCCGAGCCAGGGCTGGCATTCAGATCATGTGCGTGCTCAGTCATGTCTGACTCTCAGCGACCCCGGGGACTGTATGCAGCCCGCCAGGCACCTCTGCCCATGGGGATTCCCCAGGCAAGAATACTGGAGCGGGTAGCCATTTCCTTCTCCAGGGGATCTTCCCGACCCAGGGATTGAACCCCGGTCTCCTGGGTCTCCTGCATTGGCAGGTGGGTTCCTTATCACTAGTGCCACCTGGGAAGCCTGAACCCTCGTTCCTCCTCGGTTCTCAGAAAGCTCCAGGGAGCTGCCTTACCACCTGCTCTTGTTCTAGAAACTCCTGGATGCACTCATAGGCCTCTCTTTCTGACTGGCGCAGTCCTGCAGGGGATGCAGTTGGGAGGAGTCTGGCTGATTCTCTGGGCGGAACAGGAAAGCAGAACCTCCCGCTTTCAGGAGGGCTCAGAAGCTGTTGGGGTCCCAGGTGACTGCCCCAGCTCCAAGAAGCAGCTTCTCCAGGCCTGGGGCCAAAGGTAGGCCACAGAAGCCTCCGTGGAAAGGGAACTGCGTGGGGGACTCAGTCAAGAGACTTTCTGCATCAAGCACGGCCAGGAGAGATAGGAGATGGGAGCCTCAGGTGCTGGCGCTGTTCTGGGTGGGCTCTGAAACCCTTGAATGGGAGGGAACCTGAAACCCCAAATGGGGCTTCAGGGCCTATGCACTTCCTTGGATGACTCAGCCAGTGCAACCCTGTGGAGCCGGCACCCAGGTGTAGACAGAGGCTGGGGGTGAGGCTAAGAATAGCGCCTGTCCACCCAGGGTGTCAGGAGCAGGTGGAGTGCCCTGGGGGCGGGGCAGGGTCTGAGCCGGAGCACTGCAGCTGAAGTTCAAATGCCTGAGTTCCAGGCTAGCTCTTCCGCTTAATGAGCCCCAGGACCTTTCCAAGTTAAAGTCTCTCAGCTCGTTTCCTGTCTAGACAATAGGGAGGATGACCGTCCCTATTATTATTGCGAGAATTCAATGAAAGAATGCACGATAATGATAAATAACGAATGATGATGGTGATAAATAATTAACGCCTGATAATAATGCAGGAAGAAGACTCTTGAGAGTCCTGTGGACAGCAAGGAGATCGAACCAGTTAATTCTGAAGGAAATCAACACTGAATATTCATTGGAAGGACTGATGCTGAAGCGAAAGCTCCAATACTTTGGCCACCTGATGCGAAGAGCTGACTCACTGGAAAAGACCCTGACGCTGGGAAAGACTGAAGGCGGGAGGAGAAGGGGGCGATGGAGGATGATGGTTGGATGGCATCACCGACTCAATGGACATACGTTTGAGTAAGTTCTGGGAGATGGTGAGGGACAGGGAGGCCTGGTGTGCTGCAGTCCACGGGGTCGCAGAGAGGCGGATAGGACTGAGCGGCTGAACAACAACATCAACACATGAAGGCACAGCCTTGAGCAAATTAAATCCTCCTTTAACACGGGGCTGGTAAGCACAGGGACCATCACTGTTACGAGGTTTAAATTCATTCATTCATGTGAAAAATGTGGGATGACCCCTGGCCCACGGCAGGAAATGAGCAAGGCCCTTCTTCTGCCCACGTATACTGAGCACTTTCTATGGGAAAGGTGCACCGTAGGCAGAGGTTACAGACACAGCGCACACATACAAACAGGTCCCTTCACAGGACACTGCCAAGTGTCGTTCTAATGGAATCACCTCTGCGTTTGCTTGTACAGATGTGTGTATGTATATATATACACACACACATATATATACACATACACACACATATATACACACACACACATATACACACACACACACACACACATATATAGACACATAGGCAATGGCACCCCACTCCAGTACTCTTGCCTGGAGAATCCCATGGACGGAGGAGCCTGGTAGGCTGCAGTCCATGGGGTCGCTAAGAGTCGGACACGACTGAGCAACTTCACTTCACTTTATACACGTATATATACACTCACAGGAAGTCAGAAAAAACCTGAGTGGCCTTGAAGGCCATTGGGAACTAGCCCAACAGATATCTGGGGAAAGAACTTTCTAGGCCAAAAGAGCAGTCGATGCAAAGGCCCTGGGGCAGGACCACGCTTGGCCGGCAGCTGGAACAGCCCAGAGGCCTAGAGCCTGGATTGGGGCTGCAGGGGAGTGGCCAGTCAGGAAGGCAGAGCGGTCAGGAGCCAGGTCAGGAGGCCCTTCTGAAGCTGCTGCAAGGACAGCTGTGTGGATTCTGGCTTTTGTTCTGCGGAGGACAGAGCCCTAGGTAGGTTTCGGGTAAGACAGAATCACTCTGGTTGTTGGGTTGAGCCTAGAGAGATGCAGGGTGGTGGCAGGGGCGGGTAGAGGCGGCCGAGTCACATGGTAATAATCCAGGGGAGAGGAGATGGGGACTGGACCCGGGATGGTAGGAGTGAGTGGTCAGATTCTGTATCTGTGTTGAAGGCAGCCCCAGAGGGAGAGTGATACGCTGGGTGTGAGTGAGAGAAAGACAAGCGCAGACACACTTGGGGCCTGAGGACCTGTGCAAGCGAGGCGGGGCAGGTCTGGGGCTGGCAGCGCAGCTGGGATGTGCTGGGTCGGAGATGCGCGCGCGTGCGCGCGCGTGTGTGTGTGTGTGTGTGTGTGTGTTAGTTGTTCAGTTGTGTCCGACTCTTTCTGACCCCATGGACTGTAGCTCACCAGGCTCCTCCATCCATGGGATTCTCCAGGCAGGAATGGTGAACTGGGTTGCCATTCCATTCTCAAGAGGATCTTCCCAACCCAGGGATCAAACCCCAGTCTCCTGCCTTGCAGGCAGATTCTTTACTGTCTGAGCCACCAGGGAAACCCTTGAGACACTGACTAGGCACTAAACAGGAGATGTTGCTGTGGCTGGATTGAAGAGTCTGGAGGTCAGGACTGGGGTCGGGGACTTGCTGACACACTGGTGGTCTAGAGGTCTGCCTTGGATCTCCCGAACAGTGGAGAGCCCCAGGAGACATCCTGATCCCCATCCAGCTCCAGGCCCCTCAGGGAGGCAGGTCTGAAAAGGGACTGGCGTGCAGAGACCAGAGCTCTGACTGACCAGGCAGCCAGGAGTGGGCAGACTCGAGTCCATCCACGAGTGCCCAGCGAGGGCTGGGCCATCCAGTACCATCCCATCTGAGGCATCGGGAGCCGAGACTCGGCCGGGTCCCAGGGTAACTCACCCGCCAAGGGAGGGCTCCCAGAGACGCGATCAGGCAGTCCCGAAAAAGTGATTTTGTTTAATTTTTGACGACGGTCGGGATGATGGTCAGGAGGGGAGTCCATTGGCACGCCTAGGCAACAGCCAAGTCAGGCTTCCAGAAAGGGCAGGCAACTGGCTGAGCGGTGCCAGCTCGGTCCACCCCGGCCCCGCCCTGGGAAGATGGGGGCCATCTGAAGGGCCCTGCCTCCCACCCCCTGCCCCAGAGCTGCTTACAAGCCTTCATTCAGGGCTCTCCCTGAATGGGGACGTTTCATTTGGAGGCGGCCTCCCGGCCCTCTGCCTCCAGGAGGCTGTACTGCTGAAATCCCCGAAGCCCCCGACCCTTGGCCCGATTCACAGTCCTTGTCTGCCCTGCGGCTGGGGGGCTGAGTGCCCCCAGAGGTCTTCCCAGGTCCTGCCCGTTAAGCAGGAGGAAACTGCCGCCTGCCCTGGAGGCTGGGTCCTCCAGCCCGGGCGCCTCCTGCCTCCGTCCCAGGGGAGACCCGGGGGCCCGTGTCCTCCCGCCTCCTGTCCTGCCCGCTGGACTCCGGCACTCCCTCTGCCGGGGCGCACCCACCTCGGCCCGCACACTGAGGTTCCTGACACCGGTCACCATTTCCCCGGGCCTCCCTCTTCACAGCACCCACAGCATGTGACTCACCCCGGCGGAAGGGGGCCAGGTCTGAGGTAGGGGGTCCAGAGAGCCGGCCGCGTCCCTTCGGAGCCTGCCCCTGCGTGGGGCGCCTCAGTCCCTGAAGCCCAGCCCCTCGGGCCTGGGGCACCTGCCTGGCCTGACCCGGGGTTTCTGTGAGGGCGTCGGAGGGAGCCCTCACCTGACGCAGTGCCTCAGCTCTGGGCCCACATGGTCCTGGGATTGTGCCTCCAGAAGGCGTCGCTCCGGATCCAGAGCGGCCCCTGCAGGGCGGGCGTGGACTTGGCCCCCCTCGCCTCGCGGGTCACGTGGCAGTCCGTACTCCCAGCGGAGGACCCGGGACCCCCCACTTCCGGCTTTGGAGTCAAGGCGCTGGGGCGTTACGCACAAGAGCCTCCCCTCGGGGCGGTGGAGGAGCCCATCGCTGAGCCACGCCCACTGCGGGCCACACCCATTAGCGGGCACCGCCCACCTCCGAGCCACGCCCACCACTGAGCACCACCCACCACCGGGCCACGCCCACCACCGAGCCACGCCCATCGTTGAGCGCAGCCACCACTAAGCAGCGCCTATCACTGAACCACGCCCACTGCCGGACCACGCCCATCGACACTTCCCACCAACCTGCTCCCCAGGGCCCTGGCCAGACCATCAGCTGGAAACTCGGCGCATAAGAACCTTCCTCACCAGCTTGGCCTCACAAAGCACAGTTTATTGGAGTATTTGGCACGGAAACTCCACATCTCCAGCCACACAGCCGAGAACATAGCCGCTTCTCAAGTGCAGCGGGTGTCACACGGGAGCAATAAGTTAACATATGGGGCGCACACGTATGTGGGGTGCTAACCCAAGGAGCGCTGTGCTCCACGAGGACTGGAGGGTGGGTGGCTGTGCCCAGGTGGCCCCAGACTGGGAAGCTGCAGGCCAGGAAGGGCAGGGATGCGGGCTTCCCCGAAGGCCCCCTCCCTCTTCCTGACCCCTCAGCCAGGTGGCCCAGGCAATGGGAGAGGTGGGTCTCATCTGGGTCAGGATGTTAACGGGTCCTCAGGCAGTCTCCCCAGCTTCCACCCTGCAGACGGAGGGCAACGCGTGGGCAAAGTCAGCCTAGTGTGCCCCGCCCCTCTCGGCCTTGACTCGGCGGCTCTCTCCTGCGAGCAGGGTCCCCCATTTGGGGGTCTAACCAGGCAGCAGAGGCCCTACTAAGACAAGAGCCCGGGACCACAGATCAGCTTGGCACAGCCAGCTGCCAGGCCTCAAGTCTCAGTGCTAGGACAATTCAGTAACACCTGCAGGGTGAGTGTCCCATGTCTGTAAAGCCAGAACTTGCCCTCCTTTAAGAAGATCTGGTCTCAGGACAGAGGTACACGGGTGGGAGAAGCAGTGACACTCCTGCCCCCGGGGTAACGACACAGGGGGCATCTTTCTAAATGCAAGTGTGCAATGTTGGTTCTTGGGACGACGACAAAAGGACGTCAGCGGGTGGGGGCCTGCCAGTCCTCTTGGGGCCCAGAGGAGGTGGTTAGCCCCTATCTGGGCCTCCTGATGCTCCAAACCAGAGAAGCCTCCTTGGACCCGAGGCTCCTGGGCCTGGTTCGCGCTGGGGGCTGCAGGACACAGGTGCAGTGACCAGGGCCCCGCAGGGTCAGGAAAAGAGCAGGGCTCAGAAAGACAAGACTCCACCCAGACACACTGACCTTTAACCCTGCCCTTGGTGCGTGCATCACAGAGCACAATAGAGAGGGCAGGATGCGCCCAGCCTGGCACCCCTACGCCCGAGCACTGGGAACCGGGGACAGGAAAAATGCCCCCAGCAGTAGTGGGGGAGGAGGCCCCGGGGTTGTCCAGAGCACTGCGGGAACTCACCGTGGCCCTATCTGCTCCAGGCATCCCCCGCCACCCATCTGGCACATGGAGGGATGCCACTAGTCAGAGGCAAGGCCTCACATCCAGTAGGCCAGTCTCTGGGAAGTAAAGCAGCCTCCTATCACAGGGATCGTGCGGACAAACCACAAACATGAATCCTTAGGCCAGGGCTTTTGAACAAAAACTGATTAAAAAAAAGTCTCAGCTCCAGGTCATCGACCTGCGATGGGGGAAGGGAGCTGAAGAGGGCGACAAGAGGGGGCGGCCGCAGCCCCAGCCCCGCTGGGAGCCAGTTCCTTCCACCAGCCGGCCAGGGCGTCTGCAGCCCGGGGTTACACCTGGCTCATGATCTCGCCATTCTCAGGTACAAAAACTTGCACGGGGGCCCCCTCAGGCGATCTCCGGAGCACGCACACCGTGGGCACCTGTCAGGCCAGGATGAAAGGAGAGGCATGTGAGCTAGCCAGGTCGAGGTGTCGGGACAGCATACCCGGCCACCCCATCCTTGTCCCTGAAGGCTGCTGACCGGCGGCAGCATCGGCCCAGCCACCCAGCCCCTGCCTCCCCAGAGGCTCTCTGGGCCCAGAGATGGCCCTATCCATTTCTGCCCCAGTTCTTTTCAGGGTGTGACAGGCACCTTGACCTTTGCTCTGCCCCCCTCTCCTGGGCTCAGTTCTCATCACCCTCCCATCTGGCACATCGGGCTGCACTGGGCCTGGGCCAAGGACAGGTCCCAGCTCGCGGGAAGGGGAAGGCATTTCAGCTGGAGGGTGCGGCTGGGACCAGAGCCAGGGCGCTGCCAGGCCCGGGAGGCCAGCTGAGGCCCAAAGAACTGGGGGAGGGGAGGGAGGCCAGGCGGGGCCTGCCAAAACCCCAGGTCTCAGGAAGCAGCCTGTTGGGACTTCAGGAGCATGGCCCTTGCAGAGCCCTCTGTACCAGGAGGCAAGAACAAAGGAAGGCTCCTGCCTGGTGCCCTTGTTCTGTAGGAAGAAACTGGGCACAGAAACCAGGGCGGCCACCCTATCTCAAGTTGGGGTGCTCCACCTACCAGCTGCCCACCAACCCAGCCCCTGGTCCTGGGTGACAGTAACACCTCTCATCTAGGGCTTACCATACAGGGCGCGGGCCATTTCACACGCAGTACTGCCCCTAGTGGACGGGTCCTTTACTGCTCCCGCTTTACAGAAGGGGTGACATGATGGGAGTGTTGACTAACCAGCCCCATCCTGACTGCTAAGGGGCAAGGCTGACTTGTACCAGGGCCTGGGCACTTAACCACAGGTCAGCTTGCTTCTCAGCTGGGTGATGGAATGGGAGTAGGGGTGGGGAGGAGCTGACCGGTGGCCACAGGTTCGCCTCCTGCAAACCCTTTCCAGACTGTCCTGGGACCTCAAGTCAGGAAATCTGGGGGTGATTGGACTGGACATCGGATTACGAACAGAGGCCTGTCTGGTAGATCCTCAGTGGAGCCATTAGGGGGAGATGTTTTAGGTGTCCAGGAGGGTAACCTCCACCGGCGCACGTGGGCACGCGCAAACTTTGGAGGCCCCCAGGGGAGTCTCCCCAGAGCCGCAAGGAAACGTCCGGGGGCTGTTCTTCCTAGCTGAGGGCTGCCGGGCCCCCGGACTGCTGGCTCTGGGCTCTGCGCTGGGCCAGCAGGGATCGCAGGACCGGGAGAGCTGGGCCGGGGCGCGTACCTGTCCGCGCGGGGCGGGCGCGCGCACAAAGCTGTCGGCGCCGGGCGGCAGGCTGCGCACGCGGAACGCCCCCTGGCGGTCCAGCGAGTGGGGGCGCGCGCTCCGGAGCCGGGCCCGCTCGTGCCACGACTTGAGCTCCTCGGACACGGCGGCCTTGCTGAGCCCGCGGCCCGCGGGGTGGTCGCGCAGCGAGGGCGTCCGGGCCACGCGGCCATGGGCGGGTGGCGGGCGCTGCCAGCGCGCGGGGGCCGCGTCCTCGCCGCGGCCCGGGCCCCACTCGGCCCACTGGGCGGGCGGCGGGCGGCCCTCCGCCAGCACCACGTAGCGCGCAGCCCGCAGGCAGGCGGGGGGCGGCCGGGGCCGGGGGCCCGCGGGGCCGCGGTGCGGGCGGGATGGCGCGGGCGGGGAGAGGGGCCGCAGGAAGGAGATGTCGGGGCTGCTGCTGCCGGGCGGAGTGGGGTGCGATAGGCTGGACGCTTCGGAGCCGCTGTCCTCAGAGCACGAGTGGCAGGCGGCACGCGGCGCGGGCGCGGGGCGAGCGCAGCAGGGCTCCGGCGCCGTCACCGTGTAGTAAGTGGGGCGGCGCCGCGGGAGGGCGCTGCGACCCCGGCCGTCGGGGCCCGCGCGGAAGGGGTCACTCCTGCAGGGAGAAGGGGGGGCACTGAGTCAGCCGTGCCTCCGAGGGTCTAGGGACCGGCCCACCTAGCGTCCTACACGCCCCTCCGGCACCCCACCCCCTCCTGCTCCACTGCATGGCCAGCCCGGGTTGGGGGCGAGGAGGCCACAGCTGCCTCCTGGCCTCCGCCACCTCAGGTGTGAGTGGTCCAGTGGCATTTTGTCCACACGATCTGTCCGGGCGGACACTGGCAAACATCTGAGATGAAGGCCTGAAACTGGCCCTGGCACCGAGACAAGCTCGTCAAGGGCGGAGAGCCCAGGGCTGGGGCCAAGGGAGAAATACCTGGGGCCTGGACTTCAGCCTCCAGACTGGGACAGAGTGGCTTCTGCCCGGCGAGGGGCTCTGTATGGTGGCCCCAGCCAGCTGGGACAGCCGCCCTCCCCGGGACACCAGCCCAGGTCAGGAATCCACTCTGCCGCTGCCAGCCCCTCGGGAGCAAGCAGGCCTGCCCATCCAGAGGGGATGCCTTTCACTGATCTGCACATAGGCCGTGTGTTAAAGGCCCAGGTGTGTACGCTGGAAAATGCGCTGCTGGACTTCAGTGCTGCCCACGGGCAGCTAACCTGACATGAGAACCCAGCCACATCCTGAGGCTGCCTTGGACCCCTGGGAGGGCGTGGCCAACACTGCCCGCCATCCCTGGCTCCCTGATCCAGCGGTGGTCACTGAGACAAGCCCCAGAGGGCGGAGGACTCAGAAGGGAGGGCGCAGTAGGTGCTCGTCGATCATGGGTTCTGTATCTGTGGATTCACCTGCTGCTCGAATGCATCTGCAACTTCCAAATCAACACTCCCAGACCCTCCGGTCACGTGTGGACACACAGGGTGGTGAAGATTCTGAGCTGCCCAACAGGCTCTCCAGGCTGAGACCTCAGTTCTCACCCTGCACACAAAGGCCCCTTCCACAGTCTATTTAGCGCCACGCTTTCGTGTTCTTATGCCTCTGCAGGTGATTTCACAGATTAAGTCGGCCCTGAAGCTGGTGCTACAGGGCTGCCTGGTGTCCAGAGCATGAGGAAGCTGGGGCGTGATTCATGGAGAAAACACGGGTTAGATGAGCTCCGTGTGGGTGTTCGTTCTCGGGCTGCTGGCCCCGAGTTCAGTGGTATATATTAGATAAAGTGTGTTTCAACAGAAACTCCATAAAACAAGTTTATGTGTCAATCCATTGACAGGCCAGCAGCTGTGACCCTGTGTCCCAGGGAGCAGTGGTTTGTGGTGACTTCACAGGACAAAACTACCCAAGTAGTGAGAATCAACCGGACATCAACTGAAAATGTGAACTGTCCATTGTCAGGGACCAATACCAAAACAATCACAGACCACCGCAAGAGTCCCTACCAAGACACTATCTCCCCCCAACAAGACAGTCTCCTGGATGGGGAGAAAGGTCATGCAAAGAGACAACACCGGAGTCTCTGGAAGAAAACAAGTTGCTTCGTAAGTGACTCGCCCTTAGCTTTGCCCGCTGGGGCGCAGCCTCTGCTGAGAGGTGCCTGAGAAAGAGTCTCAAGGAGAAGCCACTACACAAGCCCCATGTCGCCCACGGGTGTCCCACATAGCCCTGGGCGCTGCCACCCTCGACTCTCCCGGGATGTCTGGGGGGGCCTGGCTCTTACCTCAGGGGCTGCGAATGGCCCCTCCTGCCCTGCATGTCAGGGGTGGCTGGGGCACTGGTACGGCCCTGCCGCTGCCCAGGAACACTGCGGATGGGGACCACACAGTAGGAGGCGGGCTCCAGCAGCCACAGGCTGGAGGCGCTCGGCCCATCCTGCGGGGTGCTGGCTGGGCTGCTGGAGGTGGAGGGGTTGGAGATGGGTCAGCAGCGGGAGTGCCTCCACCCAGGGATGCCAGCCCGCAGCATCACACGGAGGGAAGCCTCCCACACCAGTGCCCAGCCACGCCCCCTCCCCCAGATCCCACCTGCCCCCAGCCCTCCCTTCCTCTTGCCTGACCTGGACTCGCTTCCAGCCTCGGAAGACTTCCTGGGCTTCTCATAGGGGTGGTCCAGACTCGTCTCCTTCCAAGGGCTGTTCTGGATGGGGGCCCGCTCCAGGCCCCCCATCTCAGGGCCTGCTGGCTGCAGCCCCTCAAGGCTCTGGGGTGGGAGAGGCCGGGTGGGTGGATCTGGGGCCTCTGGGGGCGGTTTTGGCACTTGAGGTGCCTCTGCAGGTCAGAGAAACCCGGTGAGAGCAGTGGCGGGGGAACCGGCCCAACTAGAACCTCCACAGCCTGCTCTCCCTCCCTTGGCTGTTTGTCCGGCTGTGCCAGGCTATGGCTCTGGGCCCAGATGCTCCAAGACACTTTCTTCTCCATTGTCCAACTGTGCCAGGCCATGGCTCTGGGCCCAGATGCTCCGAAACACTTTCTTCTCCTTTGGGACTCACTCCCTCACGGCTCCACGTTACACCTGCCTCCTCCAAGAAGCGCCCCCATACCCGCAGATGGACTCCTGGCTCAGACTCCACTTCTCTCCTTTGCTCCTGCAGCTGACCTCCCATTTCCCTATTTTCATTGTCACGCTGTGCCCGTGTGTGTGTCTTCTTGACCGGCCTGGGCCCTCCCCTGGGCAGGACGCCCCTACCCCCAGCATCGTTAGGGTTTGTAGGCAGGGTGCTCAGCCTATGAACTCATGCTTATTCCCTCGGTTTTGCCCTGTTTTCACAAAGGGCAGCGGCTGTGGCGGACAGCTGAGGCTGCAAACGGTGCACACTGAAGCAAAGGCTGAGTCTTAGGCCACAGCAGGGGCCCGGCGCCCAAGGCTCTGCGGGACTTACCTTCCCGCCAGGGTGACTGAGCGTCTGCACCGGTGATGGGCTGGCCATCGCCGCGGCTAGGAGGTGCGCGTGGGACTCAACGACCCCATGGAGCAGACTCTGGGCCCACCCTGCGCCCCTCGCCCCCCAGCTCACTAAGGGAACGCTCCAGTAAACTCACGCAGGAGCCCAGCTGACAAGAATCCCGAAGCCCCTCTCACCTTCCTCCCGGGGCAGCCCGTCCGACAGGGAGCTGTCATCTGAGGCGCTGAGCTCTGGGGAAGCCAAAGGGGAGAGGAGCGGGTGAGGAACACCCCCTGCTCTGCTGGCGACCCGCCTGCCCCTCCCCTCTTGCGGGCACTCCATCAGGAAACACCAACTGGAGCTGAGCACCAGGCTGGGCGCCACTTTATTACTGGGAAGGAGAAAGAGTCAGAAGACAGGCTGAGGAGATGGGAAGTCTGCTTTTAATGCAGCCCCTGTCACTAGCTTTGCAGCCTCAGAGAATCTGTCAACGCTCTGGGCCTCCACTTCCCCAGGCCCCGCGCTGGCAGGCTTTCCAGGCTGGGGAGGGCAAAGGCAGAGAGGGTCATTCCAGACTGCTGTAGAGATTTCACCTAATTTGCTATAGTCTTCTGCTACCACAAATACAGTGCGACTCAAGGGCCCCAAACCTGAGACCGACAGACGAGCAGCATGAGTGGGAGTTGGGACTCTGGGGTCCTGGGACAATTCAAGGGCGGCCTGGCCGGCTGAATCGGGGAGGTCCTTCACTGACGACAGGGCAGCCTCCGGAACTCACAGAGGGAGCACGTCTGTATGGGCACAGCCCAGGGACCCAGGAGTCAGAGGACGTGAATTTGCTGCTGCCCCTGAACAAACTTCCCTGGTGGCTCAGATGGTAAAGAACCCACCTGCCAAACAGGAAACCTGGGTTCAACCCGAGTCGGGAAGATTCCCTGGAGAAGGGCATGGCAACCCACTCCAGTATTCTTGCCTGGAGAATCCCATGGACAGAGGAGCCTCGTGGGCTACAGTGCATGGGACCGCAAAGAGTCAGACACGACTGAGCGACTAACACTTTCACTTTGAGTGGACTGAAACTTCAGACACTGTGTCTGTACCTAACACGACCCGGACAGAACTCACAAACCATTTTCAACCACGCTCGAGAACAAGGATGAGGACAAATTCGCAACGGCTAACATTTCTCTTGGGCTCCACTTAGTGCTTTATACCCTGTGAGATTACATCTCTGTCTCCGTGTAATAGCTGAGGCCACAGAGGTGTGGATGAGCTGATAAAATAGCTCAGGTCAGTCTGGCATTAGGTGGCTGAGTCAGATTCACACCCAGACAGTCTGACCAGTCTGGCTCACCACCACTTACGGGCTCTGCTGTTAGCTAGCTTCTCGTGCAGAGGTCCTTACTCAGAAAACTTCAGGATTTAGTTTCCAGCCATCTGAAAATTCTAACAAGGATTGACTGATGGCAGGCCTACGGGACAAACCCAGTTAATTGGCTGTTTTCATAAAGTTTCATTGAAACTCAGCTACGAGTTTCTTTACATAACGTCTGGCTGCTTTCATGCTGTGAGGGCAGAGTTGGGTAGTGGTGACCCACACAGTACAGCCCAGGAGCCTAAGACCTGCTCTCTGGACCGCTACAGAAGCTTGTCAGTCTCTGCTCCTCAGTTTAAATGAAGTAGGGGGACTGGTGGTCCAGTGGTTAAATATCCACCTTCCAGTGCAGGGACACAGGTGTGAGCCCTGTCGGGAAAGTAAGATTCCAGCTGCGACTAGGAAGAAGTGGATAAGCTGCAGTGAGGATCCAAGGCAGCCAGACAGTGTCGTTTTGTTTTGTTTTTTTAAAAGAAAAACAGTTGCAGACATTATTCCACTAATATATCATTCATTTAAAAAATGGACTGTAGCCCACCAGGCCCCTCATGGGATTCTCCAGGCAAGAATACTGGAGTGGGTAGCCGTTCCCTTCTCCAGGGGATCTCCCCGACCCCCAGGGATGGAACCCAGGCCTCCGGCATTGCGGGTGGATTCTTTACCGTCTGAACCACCAGGGAGGCCCAAATAAACGACACCTTTTTTTAAAAAAAGAAAAAGAAGAAAGCTGTTGTGGACATCATGCCATCAATCTATCACCATTTTCTTAAATGATTAAAAAGAGAAGAACGAGAACCTTCACACAGAGCAGTCTGTAAACCGTGCCCCTGGACCAGCTCAGCGGACACGATTCTGAGCTTTAGGGTTCACCTGGGAAGACATCCTCCTCCTGAATCCTGCTTCCCAGCCTCTGATCTTTTACAGAAACCCGAGGAATTGAGACATTTCTGTTTCACCAGTGTCAGCTGGGGACACTGTGGGACCGCTCCTGTCACAGCCCAGGGGTGCAGTGGGGTGAGAGTCGTGTGTTTTGGGTTTGACTACATGGTCTGGGAAGAAAGCCATCCCCTGCCGTCAGCCCAAATCTGCGTCATCAGAACCTCATGGACTGAGAGGAACAGTGCACAGGTGGGGACCCGGAGGGCCCTGCCCGCCGCCGGATTACTCGTGGTTCCCGAGGGCTGCTCGCTGCTGTGGCCACACTGAGCCCCTGGCCCCGCAGCAGCAGCAGGACACCCCAGGCGGAGGGCAGTCACCCCACTGAATACCCTCCAAGCACCACCATCCCACCCGCAGCCAACAGCTGCTTGTGGCTATTTTAAATAAAATGAAAATTTAGTCCCTCGGCCACACAGGCACAATCCAAGCGCCCTACAGCCCCCCGTGGGTCTGGAAAGTTCCTGTCATCTGAGAAATTCCACTAGTGTCGCTAACAGCGGCACTGTCCATCCAGAGGCGTCCCGAGCACCTGCTGCGTTAGATCAGCACCGGGGCATTTCTCCCAGGCCCACTGTGGCAGTGAATCCCACTCGGGGCCGCTCCCCAGCGCCTGCAGAGGGCCAGCCAGGTCCCCTCGCCTGGCACGGGCACAGTTGCTGGTGGAATGACCAAGAGGGTGGGTGGGTTTCTGTTAGTTTTCTGGTTAGTCTGTTTGCTTTTTCTCTGTTTAACTCAAAACACCTTTCAGCTGCTGCTGCTGCTAAGTCACTTCAGTCGTGTCTGACTCTGTGCAACCCCCTAGACGGCAGCCCACCAGGCTCCTCCGTCCATGGGATTCTCCAGGCAAGAGTACTGGAGTGGGGTGCCATTGCCTTCTCCACACCTTTCAGCTACTAATTATCAACTCCTCTCTACTTCCCTGTTTCAGGGCGAGCCGGGCTGGGCAGAGGAGCCACAGGGCAGGAACTACTTGTCTCCAACCACCCCCTCCTGGGCTCCCAAGAGAGGACGCTGGAAGCCAGGACCTCGGCCTTGCCAGGACAGGACTGCGTGCGGAGAGCAGGCCTGTTTCTCTGATCAGGAGGGTGAAAGCACTGCTGCGCTGGTCCCTTCCCCATAGCTCTGTCCCCCCTGGATTGCGTGCCTGCCTCCATCTCCCGGGCCGGCTGGCCAAAGCCCCAGGCGTGTCCTGGCCTGCTCTGCACTCCCGACAAGAAGCGTCATCGTCACAAAGGTGGCAGCGGAGCAACACCCCACACCGCTCCCTGCCCACACCGCAGGCCCGTGGTCAGGGCCCCGGGATGGAGCAAGCCCAGAAGGGATACAGGAGGCGCTGAGACACACAGACGGGACGCGGCCGCTCCCCACCGGCCCAGTGGGCCCTCAGGGCTCCAGCGCCGGTCAGCTGCTGCCTTCCAAGGGGAGGCCGCGTCCCGGGTGCGGTCGGGAAGTGAAGGGGCTGGGGGCCTCTCCCCTCAGCACCGGTCTGCCTGGGGGTCGCTGTCCAGCCCTGCCAGCTCCCTGTCTCCTGGCTCTACAGGGTCAGCCGGCACATGGAGGTCCCCCCTCCTCGCCTGCCCCCTACTCCTGCCTGTGGGGGACCGGCAAGGTGTCTGGCCCACCCTTTCCCCCCTGAATTAGAGGCGATGAGCGGTGGCAGGGAATCCTGAGATGGTATGGAGACTGTGCCTGCCGCACCGCCGTGGGGCCCGCACACAGACCAAGACTTCGGGCTCCGCAGGTGCCCTGGCAGGAAGCCCACCCTGAGGGGCGGGGGTGGGGGCTGGGGAGCCTGGTGAGGCCTGGAGTCCAGGTCCATGCAGAGCCACCGGCTCTCAGCAGGCCTGGGGCCCAGGAGAGGCCTGGGGGAGTGGCGCCCAGGGCTAGAGGCCCCAGGGATGGATCGGGAGGGAGGCCTCCAAGGGCCGACCTGACGAGCAGGGCTTGGGTCAGGAGAAAGAGAGAGCCGTGCTGAGGGCCCAGAACCTCCCGTCAGGAGAGGCGCTGGGCTGGACCAACTGCTGTCCAAGGACTGGTCTGGGCTCGGGGACTGGCCTGAGGCTCAGTAACTAGAGAGCAGGGGCCGCTCCCAACCCGGTGGGCCTAGATTCCGCAGCGCTTTGGGGATGGCGGGTGGGCGGGTGGGGCTGGACTTCCAGCAGAGGCGCGGGCCCTGAAGCGGTCCCCTGGACAGACAGGCTCAGAACGGGACCTCGGGAGCGCCCACAGCAGGCAGCAGAGCCTCACGCCACCCACGCCGTGGGCTGGGGGCAGCAGGGCTGAACACGCCCTGGAGACAAGCGGACAGCCTGCCAGGCCCCTGTCCAGGCGGTGTACTTCAAGCAGGAAGCAGAAGGGAGGAGCGTGCTCTTTTCTAAGTGGGGAGGGGTCTCGGGGAGAGGGGTGGTCCTGGGGAAGGGGGTGGGGCCGGCTGAGGTCGGGGGCGGCCCGGAGGGCTGTCCCCCCGGGGACTGGGGGCTCACCTGGGCCCGGGGACGGGGGCTCACCTGGGCCCGGCGCCGGGCCGGGTGCGGGACGCCCCTGCCGCTCGCCCAGGCAGCGCTGCAGCTGCCGCAGCTTCTCCTCCTCCAGGCGCACCGCGTGCTGGCGCTGCCGGCGCACCTGGCGGCCCAGGTTCCCCTCGCGGCACAGGCGCCGCGCCGCCTCAGCGATCTGCAGCTGCAGGGCCAGCTGGCGCTCCAGGCCGCTCAGGGGGTCCTGGGGGAGGACGCGATCAGCGATCCCAGGCAGCCCCTCCACACCCGCCCTGGGACCCAACCGGCAGCCTCGAGCCAAGCCCCGCGGGGGCGGGGGCGGGGGCCGAGGTGGACACATTCCGGTCCAACGGTCCAACGGAAGGGCAGACGAGCCCAGGGGCTCCGCAACCCCTCACAGCACAGGGCGGGGCCGAGGGCAGGATCCACCCCCACGGCTCTCCACCCGACTGAGAAAGAGGAAGACAGGCGGGGGGCCGAGCCACCAGCCTGTCCAGGCGGCTGCCCTTTGGCCCTTGGGGGGACTGGCCGAGCGTCCTCCCTTGAGGCCAGGGCCCTTCCAGTTCCTGCCCAGGCAGGGCTTCCCTGAGGCCCCTGTGGGTGACTCGTGGGCGGGGCCCCTCGTCCACCGGGAGCCAAGGGCCTCGAGCGGTGGGGCGGTGGCCTGGGGACAGGGCTGTCCGCCTCCGGGACCCAGGACGGCGCCGGCAGACTCACCTCCCTGTGCAGGGCCCACTCGTCCAGCTTATAAGCGGCTCCGATCCTGCGGCGGACCTTGGGGGCCTTCTCCCCGGGTTTGAGGGGAAACTCCGCAGGCAGGATGCCAGTCAGCTCCTGCAGGGGGGAACGAGGTCACGCCAGGCGGCTCTCACAGGCCCAGCCCTGGGCGGAGCACCGTCCAGCAGGCGTGCATGGCCCATGCCCACCCGGCCCCCGCCACCTCCGCCCGCCCTGCATCTAGGGCTGTCCCTCCTGCTCCCCGGGGCCAGGCCTCTGCACGGGCCGGGCCTCTGCACGGGCCGGGCCATGGTGCCCTGGGTTCCTCCCCCGTGCGGTACTGTCGGCCCCCCCAGGGAGAGCGGTGGTGGGCGGCGCCTGACCCCTGACTCTCAGCCCCACCCCGCAGCCGAGCGGCCCTCACCGCCTCCCGCAGGCAGAGCCTCCTCAGCTCCTCCAGGCAGGCTTCCAGCCGCTCCTCCAGGGCCCGCTGCTGCTTCCGCACGGCGTGGGTCAGCTCCTTCCCGGGGGACACCGGGCTGTCCGGGCCTGCTGGGGACAGGGCCATGTGCTCAGGGGGGCTGGTCCTGGCTGCCTCCCTGCCCGCCCCAGCCCGGGCGGTGATGCACACGTGGGCTCACAGTCTCAGGCCTGTCCAGACTGCGGGCCGGCTGCCACGGTGCTGTGTCACAGCTGCAAACCGGCTCGTCTCCCGCCACCCAGTGGCCCATGACGGCTCAGAGGACGGGCGGCCCCACCAGCCTGGTGCGGTGCGGCCGCGGTCAGGGTTCACCCTTCCCATCCCACCCTCCATCCACGGCCACTGACCGCTTTCTCTGTTTCTCCCCCTCTCGCTGTCACACGCACGCACACACACCACCCACACCTCTTGTCTCTAGTCCTCCATCCAGACCAGTCCCCACTGGGCCCACCAGCTTGCACAGACCAGAGCCTCAGCCCCTCACCCCAACCAGATAAGATTTTCCAGCTTCTGAGGGATCGTGGAGCCAAGGGAGAGCACTGCAGATACTTGCCCAGACAGGACCCACGCTCCCGGCCAGACCCCCAGCAAGGAAGGCCCTCCAGCCCTCCCGGTGTCTGCCCTGCAACCCTCGGGGCCCAGAGCCCCGGACTCGTGGACTTGGGGAATGGAGGCATCGGGGGCTCGGGGACTGGGGGGCCTGAACCACTCACCTGAGTGCAAGATGATGCCGCTGTCCGTGTCGCTGACCTCGTCCTTGCTGTCCATGGCGGGCTTCTGGGAGGAGGGGGCAAGGAGAAGGAGGGGCCGACACCTTTCCCAGCCCAGGCCAGGACACGGAGGTGGCCTGGAGTTTCCCCAGCTTTTAAAAGAACAACAAAAAATGACAGCGGTAAAGCCCCGAGCTTCCAGACAGAGCTGAGTAGTCGGCTGCGTGAGGGCGGGGCCGCGGAGTGGCGACCTGGCCTCTGGGGGAGGAAGTCTGGGGATGGGGCGGCCTTGGTGCTGGGGTGACCCGGCCCTGGGTGGACTCTCAGCCCAGCCTAGACAGCCACTGCTGCCCCCCACAGAGAAGCCTCGAAGCCCGGGGGGTGACAGCAGGGCGGGCCCCGGGGACCGTGACACCAGGCAGAAAAACCGTAAGGAGAGCGAAGGGAGCGGATGAAACGGGGAGGACAAACCTGGGAGGGCAGTGTCCGTGCCAGGAGGCACACTGCGCCCACTGCCCCGTGGGGAGGGCGCTGGCACACGGCCAGGCCTGTGTGTGCGCCCACAGCCCAGGCCCCCTGCTCTGTCTGCACCAGGCCGTCCATCCGAAGGCAGGTGCCCAAAGCCTCCCGCCAGCTCTGGGCTACCCATGACCCCTGGGAGACCCCTCGGAGGGGAGGAGACCAGGGCATCACACCCCCAGCCGGGAGAGACACAGCATGCACATGTGTGTGTCTGTGGATGTCTGTGTATGGGTGTGTGTGTCTGTGTATGGGTGTGTGTGTGTGTCTGTGGATGGGTGTGTGTGTCTGTGTATGGGTGTGTGTGTCTGTGTATGGGTGTGTGTGTGTCTGTGTATGAGTGTGTGTCTGTGTCTGTGTATGGGTGTCTCTGGATGGGTATGTGTGTCTGTGTATGGGTGTGTGTGTGTCTGTGGGTGTCTGTGTATGGGTGTGTGTGTCTGTGTATGGGTGTGTGTGTGTCTGTGTATGGGTGTGTGTGTCTGTGTATGGGTGTGTGTGTGTCTGTGTATGGGGGTGTGTGTGTGTCTGTGGATGGGTGTGTGTCTGTGGATGGGTGTGTGTGTGTGTGTCTGTGGGTGTACATGTGAGTCTTCGTGTGTACATGTCTGTGTATGTGGGTGTCTGTGTGTGTCTATGTGTCTGGGTATGTGAGTGTGTGTGTGTATTTGTCTGTGTGTGTGTATATGTGTCTCAGTGTGTGTGTGTGTGTGTGTGTGCGCAGAGGGTGACCAGAGCAGAAGCTGCCGAAGCGCAGGTGCAGGCAGGTGGCAGCCTCCCTGCCTCCCTGGCCCGGGAGCGCACGTGCAGCTCAGGAGTGCTCCCAGGTGCGCGTCCACAGGCACCAGCAACCACCCCACCCCTGCGGGCGGCCGCTGTCCCCACAGAGCCCGCGGCTGCTGGCTGGAGCGGGGGTGGGGAGGCCGGGTGGGGCCCCGGCAGGCAGCCTGGAAGGAGAGCCAGCCACCTCCTCACTGAGTCAGCCATTGAGCAACAGTCCAAAAGTCCTTCCGAGTTTCTGTCTGGAGCTTATCCTGCCTCTCCTCCTGCCTCTCCCCGGGACACGCCGCGGCGCGGGGGAGGTGGGCTGGTCAGCTGTGGGGAGGAGGTGGCCTTGGAGGCTGCGCCTCGAGCAGGGCAGGTGTAGGGAGAGACCCTGCCTAGCAGGCCAGGGAGCACCCCGCTGCCCACGCACAGCCTGCAGACCCACATCAGAGCACGGCCAGCAGAGTACCTTGGGCATCAGCTAAGTCTAGCCCTAAACCAATGTGTGCCTGCAGGTCGGAGTTCCGGTCCTCTAAGGAGGCCTAGAGAAGGCACAGCGGGACCATGTGGGCCCTCTGCAGAGATGCCGCGGAGAGGAACCGATACCAGGGCACACAGGGTGAGCTACCTCTGCCCGGCCCGTTCTTCCCAGATGGTCCTTCCTCCTGGAGCTGGAGCCGGACAGAGGGCAGGCAGCTCCCCTGGCCCGCCCTGTCCCCCACGTCCAGCCTGAGCCTCCCCGGAGGCTGGGCTCAGCCTGGCCTGAGCGACGAACCGAGGCCGTCTGGGTGAGCACGCCTGCTTGGTCAGGGGAGGGAAGCCATCAATTAGTCACACTTACTAATTAATTATTAACCACTCAGGAGTCGCCCTGGGAAGCGGTGACAACTCGGCCGGCTTCTCAGGCCCCTGTGCTGTTGTGGGGAGCAAACGGGGATGGTGGGGACTGAGGGCATGGGCTGGCCGGACACTCCCCTTTGAGACCCGACTCTCCATCCAAGGTCAGGGGCGGGCACTCTGGGCCCCCCAACTCGAGCACGGACCTCGGTGCCCCGGATTCAAGCCTGGGTCCTGCCGCTGCCGCTGGGATCTAGGGAGCTCACCTCACCTCACCCGCTGGGGCCCCATTCTCACCAGTGAACACTGGACGGCACCCCAGCTGCTGATCACTCCCCGCCCTGAACGTGAACCTCTGGGCCAGCGCCAGGCTGAGACAGAAGCCTCAGCCGTGCAGCAGTCCCTCCGGAGGGGCCCCCCAGCTGCAGGGACCCTGCGGTGGGGCCTCGTCTCAGCCCATGAGCACCCCCGCCCCCTGTACCCCAGACATGAGCAGGGCCCACGGCCAGGCTCCCGGGTAGGCTGGCTCCTCGCCCCAAAGACCCATGCCGGCTGCCTCGCCTCACCTGCGTCCAGGTTTCTGTCCAGGCGTCAGGGAAACACCCCCTGGTCCCAGTCAGGGGGCTGAGGGGCCCGGCGTGTGGCCTCAGGGCGTGCCAGGCCGCCCCGCACTCCGACCCAGGGTGGCTCCGCGAGCTGACGGCCGACTGCTGGCCCTCCCTGGGGCCCGCCCGCGTCCCTCCCAGGCTGCCGGGCCAGGGGAGCCAGGTTACTTGTTCCGACTTGAGTCAGAGGGAGGAGCGGTGAGCAAGCCCTTCCCTGCACAAATCCTGCCGCCCAGGCAGCTCGGGCCTCTGCACTTCCGGGGGCAGCGGGGGATGGGACCAAGGGCTCCCCGCAGGAACCCCAGGACAAGGCAGCGGGGTCGGGCCTCCAGGGCCCCGCCCGCCCCCCAGGTTCCCAACCCGCACAGCTCCCTCACGCACGCGGGGGACACGAGCAAGAAGGCTGCACGCTGACGAGACGGGTCCCTGCTCCCCTCACTGAAGTGGGGCCCAGGCCCAGCCAGGTTAGAAGCCCCAGGCTGGGCCATGGCCCTGGAACTCCAAGCGGGGAGGCTCCGGGGTCCCAAAGGAGGCCAGGCTTCCCTCCTCTAACCCCAGACGTCTCCCGCCAGGATCATCAAGGCCACACCTGCCCTCTTTGTCACTGGCATCCCCAAACACCGGGGGCCAGAGCCCAGAGTGGAGCTTCATGAACCCCCGGGTCCCCACCCCACCAACCCTCAGGCAAACCCAGCACTGCTGGAGTTCAGCCTGTTTCATCAGGGAAGCAGAGCCAGGGCAGCCAGTGGTCCATCCCCAGCAGGATGAAGGCCTTCCCTGGTGGCTCAGCTGGTAAAGAATCCGCCTGCAAGGCAGGAGACCCTGGTTCCATTCCTGGGTCGGGAAGGTCCCCTGGAGAGAGGAATGGCTGCCCACTCCAGTGTTCTGGCCTGGAGAATCCACGGACTGAAACAGCCTAGCAGCTTACAGTCCACGGGGTCGCAGAGAGCGGGGACGACTGAGCGGCTAAGCACACAAGCACAGCACGGGAGGAAGAAGGGGACAGGTGCTGCCCATGCAGAGACCCCGCAGGGCTGCCCCCAGCACCTCCCTCCCCGCCACGGCCCTCGCCCCGGGGTCCCAGCACTACACACATTTCCAGATGGCTCCCCAACACCCAGCCCCCAGCCCACCTCCCCAGTCCCCTGGTAAGGGACAATAGAGGACGTCACCCCAAGCATCTCCCACAGAGCCGTGTCACGGACACAGGCAGCCCCTACTGCCCCACACACCCCCCAATGCCCCTCACGTTGCTGCACACACCCTCTATCCAAAGTGCGAGCTAGCACCCTCCAGGCTGATCACCCCTGTCTTTCCCAGGCCGAGGCTGAGGGGCTCCAGCAGGGGGCAGCCCCCTGTGCTGGGGGGCCCACCCTGGGTCCCCGGAAGCGCCGGCAGCCCCACCCCTGTGCCTCCCCATCCCCTCCAGGCCTGTCAGTCTTCCCACAACAAACAGAGGAGACCCTGAGGCACACCCAGACTCCACCTTGCCCATCCCCCAGCAAGGGGAGGTGATGGAAGCTTCTAGAATCAGCTTGTAGCATATTTTTTAATACATTATTTAAGATGAAGAGAATCACTAAGAGAATCAATTATAATGAAATGCAGTTCTAAAAACGAGACAACACAGTAAACTATACATGTTTCTCTATTAACATTAAACAGGACCCAGTAGTCTGGCAATTCTGTACGACGGACAGCACCCCAGGTTCCTAGACGGCTATCACGGCGGCTCTGTGACCTGACGCCCTCTGGCATCTATTAACAGCAAATCACAGCTACTGCCAATGCCGTCTTGTCTTCATAACTGAAGGCAATGTCAACTTTCAGTAAAGGCTGATGAAAAATAAACCTTTTCCCATCTGAGTACAAGACCCTCGGGATTCATTCTATCCACCGAGGCCGGTGCCCATTCGTCGCTGTTCAGTGGGTCAGTCGTGTCTGACTCTTTGCGACCCCATGGGACTGCAGCACACCAAGCCTCCCTGTCCTTCACCATCTCCCAGAGCTTGCTCAAACTCACGTCCATTGAGTCGGTGATGCTATCCAACCCTCATCCTCTGTCGTCCCCTTCTCCTCCTGCACTCAATCTTTCCCAACCTCCATGCCCATGGACCCAGTTAAGAACCCTGTTTTTGGGTAACGCCCCATCTCTGAGTCCAGGAAGAGAAGGACGAGGATCAGGCCGTGTGCTGACCCTCAGGAAGCCTGTGCGCCCTCAAACTCACCCGCAGCATTTCCCAGCCCAGCAGGCTGTGGGACTCGGAGTGGGACTGGTCACCCCGCTCTCCCAAGAACCCTGAGATGCGGATCTCCCTGGACTCCGTCCATGGTGCCCAGGGGGCAGGTGCGCACTCCAGAGGCCTGCTGGACAGCAGCACTCTGCTTCCAGCCAGCACCCTGAGATCTACACGCCAGAGCATCACCACCACGACCACCAGTCGCTGAGGAAGCGGGGTTTCCTAGAATACTTGGAATCCGATCTTTGAAAGGAGAAGCTGCATCTCTGTTGAGTTTTCCTAAGAAGTCCTGAATCAGAGGACTCTCCCACCTCCTGCACCCATCCACTCTCCATTCTGTTTTAAAGTTCCTCCGGTTAAGTTCCGTGTGACACACGAGGTTGGAAGTTAAAGCAAGGGGGTGTGTCCACCCCCATCCCCACCAGCACCCAGCAAACTCCAGTCTCGGGGACTCTGAGAATTTCAGCAATCACCGAGCCGGTGGTCAGCGGCTGTCTTCCCTTTCCGGCAGTGAAAAGAGAAAGGAGGGGGTCATCCCGAGACCCTCCAGGCCCAGGGGGGTGGGAGACGGTTCCTTAAACTGCTTCCTTTCCCCGGTGCTCCCCTCCCGCTGGGAAAGGTGCTCGCCTCCAGCGAGCGACGGGGGAGTGGGGCAGGGACGGCGGACTCCACGACGGCCTGGAATGCGCCCTGGAATCAGACCTCTAGGCTCGCCTCCAAAAGCCCCTTTGTCCGGTCCACCCCGCTCCCCTCCCCCACCGCGCCCTCCGCGTCCCGGCGGCCCGAGGCTCGGCTCCTTTTGTCTGGCTTCCCGGAACCTGCCAGGGGGTCCGCAGGCGTGGGGAAGGTCGGAGGAGAAAGGTCGAGGAGACGGAAACGCGCCTTTTCGGGAGGGATTCGGAATTCCCACCCCCGGCGAATTCGCCCACTGCCCGCCGGGGCCCCCTCCGCCTCGGCGGAGGACCGGGGGGTGGGGGCTCGGCCGCCCCGGCCCCCGCGCCGCGCCCGGGTGCTGCCCTTACCTGTCCCATGGAGGTCCCGCGCCGCCCGCCTGCCCCCGCGCCCCCCGCGCGCGCCTCGCCGCCTCGGGACCTGCTCGTCCAGGCCGGCTCTCCTCCCCCCGCGACTCCTCCCGGCCTCCCCGCCCCGGAGGTATTTCATTTAACTTCGGCATTCGCAGCATCCCAAATGTTAAAGATCCCAAGACATCTGTCCCCTGGGGCGTACCAAGGCCCAGAGGAAGGAGGGGGAGGACGCGCGCAGAGACCCGAGATTCCGCGCCAGGAGCCGGGGCGGGGCCGCGCGGCGGGGCGGGGAGGCGCCCGCGGCGGGGGGCCGTCCCGCGAGGACCCCGGCGCGGCGGGGCCGGCCGCCTCCCCCCGCCTCCGGACGCGCGCGCCGCGGGAGCCCCCCGCGCCGCCAGTTCCCGCGGCCCGGCGGGGGAGGCTCCTCCCGGGCCCGGGGCCGCCTTCCCTCCGCGCGCTCCGGCCGGCCCGGCGGCTTCCGCGCCTGGAGAGTCAGGCTGAGCGAAGGGGGGCGCCGCGCCCACCCCCCGGGCCCTCTCCGCCCTGCCCTCTCCCCCTCGTCGGGCCCCCGCCCCCCGCCCCCGGCGGCCGCGGCCCGGCCCGGCCCCTCCCGCGGGTGGTGGACGGGCCAGGAGCGGGGGGCGCGCTCGGGGGCTGACGGAGCCGGCGCCCCGCCCGTCATTCATTCACTCACCCGCGGATTCGGGCCACGCTGATGGAGCTCCCGCTAGTGCCCCTCCCGGCGGGTCAAAGTTCAAGCGCCCCCTCCCACGCCCCCCCACCCCCGGCATCCCCGAGCTAGAGGCGCGGTCACTAGACAGCAGGGTCAGAGAAGGGAGGCCCACAGCACCCAGCGGGGGGACCGGGGGCTGAGCCCGGCCGAGGACCACACTGCCTGCCCGAGGGGGCCGTGCCGGGAACCGGGGATCGGGGCAGGAGAGGAGCCCAGGGCAGCAGCGACGGGACGCACAGAAGCCCAACGGCAAAGGACCCCCTGAGGGTCTGGGAGCTGAGGGAGCTTGGGGTGTTGGGTGAGGAAGAGGCGAGGGTCTAGGAGACTGGAGCCGCCGGCAGGGGGCCCAGGACCCAGGGCCGCTCCGTACGGTTGTCCAGGTTGTGCTGTGCATCAAACTAGGACCAGCGTACCCAGGCTCCACCCACCAAGCACCCGGCCGCGGCCAGAGGCAAGTCTGCCTAGAGGCGGTGGCTTCTTCCAATCGTACAGAGGCACCAGGCGAGCTGGGCTTCCCTAGAAGCTCAGACGGTAAAGCATCTGTCTTCAATGCATGAGTGATCCCTGGGTCCGGAAGACCCCCTGGAGAAGGAGATGGCCACCCACTCCAGTGTTCTTGCCTGGAGGGTCCATGGACAGTGGAGCCTGGTGGGCTGCAGTCCATGAGGTCACAAAGAGCCACACATGACTGGGCAACTGAGACGCACTCGGGAAGCTAAGCTGGCTGTAAAGCCATGTGGGCTAAGGATTTAAGATTTTTATCCTGAATTGAAGAAAAGCTCCAGGGAAACTGAATTAAGAGGATTTTCCCACCCCCCATCTGTGTGTGTGTGCAGACATACAGAGAGAGAAGAGTTGGTCCGTGATACTCCAGAGGCTGACAGGGCTCCAGGCTGCAGGATGGACTGGCAGGCTGCAGGCCCAGGAAGGGGGCACAGTCCGGCTCCAGAGGCTGGCTGTTTGCAGAACTCCCTATTTACTGAAGTCAATCTTTTTGCTGTTCTGGCCTTCACATGATTGGACGGGGCCCACCACACCATGGCAGGTCAAGCAGATGACTGTTTATTTCAATGTTAGTCTCATCTAAAAAATACCTTTACAGAAACATCTGGAATAACATTTGACCAAATCTCTGGGTACCGTGGCCTAGCCAAGTTGACACATAAAATTAACCGTCACACACTACTGAAGACTGCTCTTCCTACGACAAGCTGGGCAGACTGGTGTGAGTGATTGGCACGGGGAGGGTTGCAAAACAAGGGAACCACAAGAGACAGTATCCAGACGAAGGGTGACAGGACCTGAATTCACCCTGTGGCTTTGGGTGGGGAGGAGATGGGGGGAGTCCAGAGCTACCTGAGGGTAAGACCTGGCCTGACTCGTGAGTGACTTACTAAAGACGTGGTAGGAGGAAGGGGAGGAGCTGGGGTTTCCCAGGTTTCTGGCTTGAGCTCAGGGTCAGGTGAGATCATTTCAGGCCATGCGTGGTGATCAGGAAGGGCTGCAGGAAGGGCTTGGCAGCCACGGCATGGCTGCAGCGCTGTGCCGGGTGAGACCGCCCGGAAAGGGTGCACAGGATGAAGAAGGACCAGCGGGTAAACTCCAGGAACGCTTAAGGGGGGAACAGGTTGTAAAGTACCTCCAGTGGTAAGCATTATTGCTATTTTTTTGTGGTTGTTACCAGTGTGGGCCCATCATCTTTATTTTTATAATTGTATTATTTTTTCTCCATTAACCCTTTTACTTTGTATTGAAGTATAACCAGTTAACAATGCTGAGATAGCTTCAGGCGCGCAGCAAAGGGACGCAGCCCAACATTCACATGTATCCCTTCTCCCCCAAACTCCCCTCCCATGCAGGCTGCCACATAACACTGAGCAGAGTTCCCTGTGCTGTATAGTAGGGCCTTGTAGGCTATCCATTTTAAACAGAGCGGTGTGTACATGTCCACCCCAGACTCCTAGCTTTCGCTCCCCCCAGACAGCTGAGTTTGTTCTCCAAGCCTGTGAGTCTGTTTTGTAAATAAGCTCGCATGCGTCACGTCTTTGCGGATTCCCACGTAAGGGATGCCATACAGTATTCCCCCTTCTCTGTCTGACGTACTCCACTCACTGTGACAGTCTTTAGGCCCACCCATATTGCTGCAAAGGGCAGAACTGAATTCTTTTTAATGGCTGAGTATATTCCACTGTGTATGTGGGCCTCGTCTTCACCTGTTCCTCTGTCGATGCGTGTTTAGGCTGGTGAGCATTATTATTACTCACACAACAGAATGGTTTGTTGAGATGTTGCTTTGTAGCCCCGCCACCCCCCCCCCCCAAGTCACCTTTGTCATTTCTCTGGGTGGGACGCAGTGGCCTCCTGCAGGCTTCAGCTCTGAGCCCACTGGGACAATGCCAGGGGTCCTGAAGAGCGAGGGCAGGGACATGGTTTTGAGGGGAGATGGACTGTGCTTCAAGCACCCCGTGCCTCCCCGCGCGGTCCCCGGGAGAGGACAAGACCCACGCAGGGATGGGGGTTGGGAGGTGGGCCCCAGATTGCTGGCCTCCAAGGATTCTTGCCCTGCACCCATCCAGGGTGCAGGAGCCCCGGTTACAGAGACTCCTGTGGGCAGAGCAACTGTGAATCGGATGGCAGCCCTCCCTTGCTTCCTGGGCTCCCCTAAGCCTTCAAGGACATTGTATGAGAAAACAGAATTTTTTGCCATCCCAGCAGGCCCAGGACAGAATCAGACTGGTTTAATCAGAATAGGAAAAAAGTGGAAGAAGTGACAGCCTTTATTTGGGGGCTCCAAAAGAACTGCAGACGGTGACTGCAGCCATGAAATTGAGACACTTGCTCCTTGGAAGAAAAGCTATGACCAACCTAGACAGCATATTAAAAAGCAGAGACACCACTTTGCCAATAAAGGTCCATCTAGTCAAAGCTATGGTTTTTCCAGTAGTCACGTATGGATGTGAGAGTTGGACCATAAAGAAGGTTGAGCGCTGAAGATTTTATGCTTCTGAATTACAGTGCTGGAGAAGACTCTAGAGAGTCCCTTGTACTGCAAGGAGATCAAACCGGTCAATCCTAAAGAAAATCTACCCTGAATATTCACTGGAAGGACTGATGCTGAAGCTGAAGTTTCAATCCTTTGGCCACCTGATGTGAAGAGCTGACTCACTGGAAAAGATTCTGATGCTGGGAAGATGGAAGGCGAGAGGAGAAGGGGACGGCAGAGGGATGAGATGCTTGGACGGCATCATCGGTTCAAGGGACATGAGTTTGAGCAAACTCAGGGAGACAGTGAAGGGCAGGGAGGCCTGGTGTGCTGCAGCTCAAGTGTCTGACACGGACACGACTGAGTGACTGATAACAGCAACAGAAGAAATAAAGGGGGCACCCCTGGGGGTCTGGTGGCAAGGCTTCACCTTCCAACGCAGGGGGTGCAGATTCAATCCCGGATCAGGGAGCTAAGACTCCACATGCCTCATGACCAAGAAACGAAAACTTGGCAGCAATATCGTAACAAATTCAATACAGACTTAATTGCACAAAAGAAATAAAGTAGTAAGTGTGTCTTGAGAACCCGGATTTGTAGGTTGAATTTGTAGCAATCCTGTCATCTTCCTTTACAGATAAGGAAACTGAGGCCCAGAGAAGCTGAATAGTTGAGTTAAAGGCACACAGCAGCCAGGGGCTGATGTGGGACTGGAAGGTGGGCGTCTCTGATTCGAGAGCCCTAAAACTGTGGCTGTAAAACTCCAGACGTGTAAAGGGACCCGAGACGGAGAAGGCAGGGCGCAGGTCGGGGACGAGAGCTGCGGTCTCCAGCTCAGCCACTTGGCGTAGGGGGCAGCGGAGGGCAGGGCAGCAGCGCCGGTGGAGACATGACGAAGTCGAAAACTCAGGCTCTGTCCCAAGGGGTCCGGCACCGCAAACGTGGTCCCGAAGAAAAGACAAAGCGGGAAACGCACATTTCCCATGTGAAATCAAATGGTACGCCTTCGGTCATCTTATTAAAAATCCAGAGGAGGCCTGGACCTGGGGGTGGGAGGTGTTGCTCCGCCCCGCCGCCCTAGGAGCCCCGAGCACCCGGAGACGCTGGGCTTGGGAGCAGAAAACCGGTCTCCCCGGGGCCTGGCCCGCTCAGCCGTGGAGGGAGGGGCTGCCGCTTGGGAGAGACCGCGAGCGGACCGGCCGCCTTCGTCCCCGCCCACCTGGGCGAAGAGGCGGGGCGGGCCTCCAGCAGATCGGGGGGCGTCTGGTGGCTGGGCGGGGCCCGTCTGCACCCCGACCCCTCCCAGCGCGCCCAGTGGAGGGGCCGGCCCGGCCCCGCAGACTCGGCCCTGCGGCGGACGAGGACGGGGCTCGCCTCCCGCCCGCCACGGCGGCCCAGACGGTGCCCTGCGGGCGCCCTCGCCTAATCCTTTTGGAGACGCCAGGGTGACTCGGAGCCCAGGTCCCGGGCCGCCCCGGACCGCGTGCCGGGGCGCTGCCAGAAGCCGGAGCCCTCGCCGGGGAGTGACTCCGCACAGAGCCCTCCTGGGGGTCAAGCCCGGGGGCTTCATTCCTTTTATTCCCAAGGGACGGGAACCGACCTGGGGCCGGACGCGAGGCAGAGCCGCTGGGAGTGCGGGGCCGAAGGGGCGGGGCCGGGAGGGAGCCCACCGCCCGGGGCGCGGCAGCCCCCCGCGCCGCCCCCAGGCCCCGCCCGGCCGCCGGCTCATCCCCGGCGCCGCCTCCCGTCCCCCCTCCCCCTTCCTCTCCCGGCCCTGCATGCGCACCGCGGGGTCTCAGCACCGCCTCGGCCCCGCTCAGCCCGCCGCGACCACCAGGGCCGACGGTTCCCGGCCTCCGTGCGCCGCGGGCGGAGCGGGATGGGGCGCCTGCCGGTCCCGGCGTGGGCTCAGCCTCCCTCCCCGCCCCCGGGACCCCGGCCCCCGGCCCCCGCCGCCCCTGCACCTGCCCTGGGACCACGTGTCCAGCCGGCCCCGCCGCCCTGGCCGCCCTGGCCGCCCCCTCTCTCCTTTCTAGAGACCCGGAGAGAATTGGGAACTCGAAGAAAAGAGAGCGCGTTGCCTTAAAAGTAAAACAACCGCAGACAGGAAGCTAAGCAGCAGCGCGAGGGAGGCGGGCGTCGCGGGGGTCTTTGCACTGGAGACCAGCCTCCAGCCCCGAGGACGCCGGGCCCTGGGGCGGGCCCAGAGGGCGCTCTGCGCAGAGCTCCCCACGTGCCTCCCGGTCTGCACCGGGAGCGCTGTCTGCGTCAGCCGGCAGCTGGTGGGCCCTGTCCCTCCCGACTCCTCCCGGATGGGGGCGGGGGACGTGGGGACAAGGCCCTGGGGGCAGACCCCCGGCACAGAGCCTCCGGGTGCTGCCCCAGGAAAAGGCTGAAGACTGGGCAGCTGGGTGGGGCGGGGCGGGGGGAGCTGCTGCTGGATGTCACCAGCACTCCAGGGACCTCCGCCTTTCTCAAAGGTCTGGGCTGGAGGCGCCTCTAAAATAGACTGGACGCCTCCCCCCACCCCCGCCCCCAGGGCCTTTTCATCACTCCACTGCCCACTGAGCAGCTCAGGTCCTCAGTTTAGGAGAAATGTTGAAATACATGTGTTTTGGAGTCAAACAGCCTCAGTTTCTTGCTCTGTAGAATGGTGGTGATGAGGGTGAAGAAACCACGCGGATGAAGCGTGCTCTGCTCACAGTAAGGTCCCAATAGAAGGCGGTGATTTGTTAAAAGACGTCTTCTCAACGCTCCGGTGGTCTTGCCTGGAGAATCCCAGGGACGGGGGAGCCTGGTGGGCTGCCATCTATGGGGTTGCATAGAGTCGGACATGACTGAAGCGACTTAGCAGCAGCAACATTCTTATCTTAAAAAAAAAGGTTTTCTTCTTTCTCATACTCGAGTCTCAGGAAAAAACTAATAATATTTCTGCACGATAACTGCATTTTCATGTTCCAAACCTGTTCACCAGCGGCCAGGTTTCACTTCCTCTGGTTTATCAGCTCCAGGCTTCAAAAGGCAAGCCCCCTCCAGCGACCAGGCCCCCGGTTCGTGGCTGTGGCAACGGCTAGCTGAAAACAGGCTGGTGCGTCACCCTCTGGTTCGGCGCCTCTCAAACCACCCAGTGATGAGGAAGCCGGGGAAGGGGTGTTTTGAAGGGAGGGTGTTTTGAATTGAGGTCGAACGCCATGGAGATGGTTCTTGAAGGCAGCTACATGTGACCTTTGCCCTCCTGCCCCAGAGCTGTGGTCCCAGCTGCTCCTGCCCCCAGCCTCTATGACTGGGGGAGCAGGGCGACGCATCTCCATCGATTTGTTCATATACATGCTCACCAAAGTGTTCTGGGTGGTGTGATTGCTCTGTGGGGGGCTTGTGGGTTCTGAAGAGTGGTGGAGAGGCCCCAGACAGGCCTAAGCGTGGTGACATGACATGTGATGAGCAGAAGCCCCCAGGCTGGAACCAGAAGGGGAGGACGCCCAGTGTGTTCAAGAAACCTCAGATGCTTCACTGTCGCCTTGGATGCTGGGTGGTGGGTGGTTGCCACGTTCTCACCTGCTGTGAGGAGCTGGGTGAGAAGCAGTGCCTGTGCGTCCAGAGGGCAGTGAGGGGTGGGGGACGCGGCGCCTGAGCTTCGCCAGGTCTGCGTGAGCTCGGGTTGCGAAAATGTACTCTTGTGTATGCGCAATTTCCGAGTGATTAAAATAGTTCAAAACCTAATGAGAAGATTTCCCAGCATTAGTAAAGCAGAGTCAATTAATAATATAACGAACTCCCATTTATCCATCATCTATACTTAGTAATTACTGGCATTAACGTTTGTTTCCAGTTTATTTTTTCTTTAGTGAAATATTTTAAACAAAATCCCAGGCTTCGTAACTTATCACTTCTAAATGTTTCAGAGTGCATCTCAGGGAAAAAAACCAACCTGGACCGTTTTCTTCTATAGTTGTGTGACTGCACCACTGGTCCTCAGCGCCGCCCAACCATGTCCGTTCGGAGTCCTCCAGCTGCCCCAACGCTGCTCTTTAAAGCCGGCCTGCTTGTGTCCAGATCCAGTGCGGCCTGCACGTTGCATTCTTCTCTCTTAGGTTTGTGCGGGCCCCTCCCTGCCCTGCGCTTTTGCTCAGTCGTGTGAGTGGCCTTTGAAACGACTGCTCCTCCTCGTGTTGTGCTTAGCTTGCTCCTGACCCCGCGTTTCCCGCAACTCGCAAGTTCAGCCTTGACTAGGATGCTGGCTTCTGTTTTGGGTGAGAACACCTTGGCAGATGACCTACAGCCCCGAGGTGGAGCTGACCAGGGAGTTCCGGGTGACGGCGGTCCTCCACCGTCCACTGTTTCCCCCTCGTCACTGGGAGATAATCTTACTGTGAGGCAGCCTCGGGCTCCTGTCAGCTTCCACCGCACGGCTTCAGTATCTGTCCATCTAACAAACACCCACCACTGTGGTCTGAGTCATTTCATTAGCGCCTGCAAAAGGAGATTTTCTATGTCTACTTAAAATAATTTTTTTCTCTTAAAAAGTGATAAGCTTCGCATGATGTGAGCAATTGCCTTCTTAGTGGCCCGTTCCCCGTGCAGACTGTGACACAGGAAACCCCCCAGAGGACGTCCACGCTGGTTTGTTACGTTGCACAATAACCTCCCTGTTCGCACCACACAGTGGGGCGCCCTCGGCAGGCTCTGCTGATGTGTCTTTCCTGGCACGAGTCTGAGAACACGGGGTGCGTGTGACCTCCCAGTGTGGGACCCAGAGAAGCAGCTTCCTGAATGTCAGAGAGCATTTGTGAAGCGGCTGAGGCGTGAACTTTCTTTGCAGACCCCTCGTAAGTTGCTCGTCTTTCTCTGGCCTCCTGTAAGTGGGCTTGTTCATAGCAGTGGCTGGTATGCTTGAGTTTGTGTCTATCTGGAGAGTTTTGTCTTGACATTAATTTTTAATGGATGGATATATGGTTTTACCCTTTGCTGGGTGCATTTTATAAAAGTTTATATATTTAAATATATGTAAGTGAATATATATCATACATGTAATAAATATATATTTAAATCTTTATTTTTTAAGAGTAAAAACTAGGTAAGTCTCTGAAGAACAGGCTGGGCGCCCATTATGGGATTGTGGGCTCTGTGCGCTGACAGGGAGCAGAGGGGTCCCCTCACCAAGCCCCCCCGGGCTGGGTCTTGCCCGCAGCTGCCCGGCTGTCCAGCAGTGGACGCAGCGCCTCAGCAGAGCAGTGGCCACAGGGAGGCCCTCTGTCTGTCCCACCGCAGGGGCCGCTCTGGCCTCCGCAGGACACTCCAGGTCCCAGGGACCACACGTCCTGGGTCTGCTCACAGGCTTGCCTGTGAAATCAGTGATGTACAAAAGTGACTCGGTCACAGGACAGACTGCTTCGTGTGATTTTCAGTTTCAAGAAAAAGAAAAACAGAGCTTTAGCCAAGTTAAAGGTCTGCACGGTTTATGTCCCTCTCTGATGCCGTGAGTTTACAGCTCTGATCTTTCTGTGTATGGGGCGGAGACTCAAGGGATCAGCTTGTCCTGAGGAGGGGTGGGAGTCTTTAATTTCTCTAGTCCCGTGGTCTTGCACACAGGTTGGCACATGGTAAACGGAAAATAAAAACCCGTTGAATCAGTGATTTTGAGAAGAGAAATCCCAAACTGAGGTATGACTCACTTCTATCTAATGAATGTCTTCCTTGGGTTTTTTGTTCCCAATAATTACAGCAAGCGTACAGTGCTCACGCTGGGTCATACTGCCCTTCACAGATGAACATGACTAGCTCTCACACTCCCTTTGTGATAAACAGCACTGGAGGTGAAAAGAGATGAATGGCCAAGGCGGTGAGGAGAAGACTGAGTCTTGGACCCACGGAGCAGCTGGTCTGTTTCATAGTCAGTACCTTGGGTCTAAAATAATAATAATTCAGATTCACAGTCTATTTGACTTTCTGACAATCTACCACCTACATGCCTGAAGAAAAGGAAATTGATTTTCTTGTGCAATAGATGAGACAGGGCAGATTCATCAGCCTCTACTCCCTTACTGTAAATGGATGACTTATTTCTACTCCTGCGATAGAGAAAGAGGAGGACCTGCCAGTTACCAGCGTTTTCATGGGTTTTTTTTCCCTGGCTACAACAGATAAAGTTCCTGAAACAATAAACTGTTTGAAAATAGGAAGTGAAGCAGATGAAGCATATTAAGTCTCAACTATCTTCTCCTGAACTTTCCTTGGTTAGCAGCTATCTAGCTGTAGTTGTACGGAACTTCTTTTTCAAATTCACATTCTAGAACACAAAATTATACTTAATTTTGCTCACCATTTTATATGAATAAAATTTGAAATGAGTTTAAATTTTGGAAAACAAACAATAAAACACTGATGACGACTCTGATGAGCGCTTGGTTACGAGGCTGTTGTGCTCCTTTTCAAAGCGCTTTGTTGTTGAAACTGCTGCTACCGGAGGAGGTGTGGGGGGGTTTCCCATTAGAAGGAGCAGGAGGGTGAGATGGGTCACCCCGGCCCAAGGGCGGGAAGCCCCGAGGAGGGCCGGCCAGGGTGGCCTTGGGACCCCTCACCCAAACCAGCCCTGAAGTGGGAGGAGGGGATGCCCACGGGCAGCAGACACCGCAGAGCGGGCACGGCCCTGCGACCATCTGGCTGCGGAGCCCTGCTCGCTACACGGGGCAGCCTGGTCCAAACGCCGCGGGGACGTCCACGTGGCCGCTAAGAACACGACTCATGATGCCTCCTGGAGAAGGAAAGGCAGAGACCCTTGCAAAGGCAGCAGCGTGACCCGGGACCGTAAGGGAGGAGGGCCAGGGGGCAGTGAGACCGTGAACGCAGCGCGGTCAGGCTGCAGGGACCTGGGCCGGCTTTTACCCTGCATGGGCCCTCGTCTCTCTTCAGGGGGATCACAGGCCTGGAAGGTCTGAGGCAACAGCTCCTGTAAAAACCGGAACTTTGAAAAGACGCACAAATTGAGCCTGCCCTCCAGCCTGCTACAATCCCGGCTCTGTGATCCTGTGGGCACAGCACGGGGCGTGGGGACAGCCTGGGCGCAAGCAACTTGCTTTAGGGTGTCTGGGCGCTGGGAGATCGGAGGGGAGACAGCAGTGCGTACACCAAAGACAGTCATTCTCAGAGCAGGGCGGCTAGATTAATCAGCCCCCCAACCCCCACTGTCTGGCACCTCTTCCTGGGGCAAACCACAGCCTCGCAGACCTGCAGCTGCTTCGCAGGCAAAGCCGAGCACCTTCTCCCGCTCCCCCACAACCCCCAGCGGGAGAGACCCGGGCAGCCAGGGGCGGGGTGGGGGGCTGGAGGCACCTGCCTCTCCCAGGCCTGACCCTGCCCTCAGCACGCCTGGGACGAGGCCCACTGCCCCTCTTAGTCGGCTGCCCAAGCAGTGTCTCCTGGCGGGGGGCAGGGAGCGGGTTGTATTGGTTTGCGTTGCTCAGAGAAACAGGATATACACACAAGACGCTTATTATAAGAAACTGCCCTCGCGGTCACGGAGGCCGGGAGGCCCCAGGGTCTGCACGCGGCGGGCTGGAGGCCCCGGAGGTCCCCTTTCCCGTCCGGCGGGAAGCAGGAGAGGCCTGGTGTCCCAGCTCCGAGACCGCCTGGTGGAGGGCCGTCTGCGCTCCTCAATCTTCGATTCAACTGTCATCCGGAACACCGGAACAGCCTGTGACCAGGCGCCTCTGGCCCAGTCAAGCTGACGCGGGAAGTTAACTGTCCCGCTGACCTTCTGAGAGCAGCGGCAGGTCCAGCGGGGTGGCCTCCCCCCCGGGGCACCCTCTGCTTCAGCGCTGACGGGTAAGAAGCAGGGAGGCAAAGCTGGCAAGCCAGTGGAGGCAGGCATGGGCGCGGGCTGTGGCCCAGGGTGTGGGCTTTGAAGTCCTGCCCTGTGCGTCGCTCTGGCGAGTCAGCAAACCTTGGCCTCTGAGTTCCCATCTGTAAAATGGGGGTAATGACACAAGTCCGCAAGGCAAGTTCCCCGAGCTTTCCAAGCCTCAGTTTTTTCGTCTGGTGAACAGGGAGAATGCTACTGTACCCGCCATAAAGTTGCTGGGAGGGTGATTAGGAGACCTAAAGCCCTCAGCACCTCTCCTGTGGTGTGTTCTCAGGAAATATTAGCCATTATCTTAACACCTACTTCAGAGCAATATTGTAATGATACATTGTATAACAAAGGTCTTTGAAACAATATGATAAGATGGTCATACTGTATTTTTTTTTAAAACTTGGGAAGACACCAAATTGGCAAATACTATTTTTACGATAATAATGCCTGCTGTTTGTTAAGGGTGTGGTGAGCAGGCACCCACAAGCCTCCAGAGAGAATGTAATTTTTTTCACAATTTGGCACAATGCACCGAAGTCTCAAATTGTTCATAACATCTGATGAATAATTTCACTTCTAGGAGATTGTCCTGAAGAAAGAATCAGAAATGAAAATAAAGATTTTTGTACAAGAATGTTCATCACAGAATTACTTAAAAGAGTGTAAAATTGAAAAAAAAAAAACTTTAAGGGCTTGTTAAATAAAGGTGGTTATATTTCATATGTCGCCAAGTGCAGGCCACAAAATACTATGTACACAGCATATGTTCAACAAGACTTCCCCGGTGGCTGAGACCCAGGGCTCCCAACGCAGGAGGTCCAGGCCAGGGAATCCTGCACGCAACAACTAAGGCCACATAAGTAAATAAAAATAAATATTTTTAAAAGATGTATTCAATAAACCATTACTGAACTCCGATTTTGTGCCAGGCACTCTTGGGCACTCAGTAGACCCAGTGCTGGGTCCCACATAGATTGATCACAATTTAGCTTGGAAAAAGCTTACCTGTGTTTTATTATAATGTAATGTAAGGTGCTCAGTCGTGTCTGACTCTGTGGGCAGTGGGCTGCAGCCTGCCAGGCTCCTTTGTCTGTGTGTATTATTAAAAAACATAGAAAAAGAAGGTACATTTTCACGGTGGAATAATGAGTGTTTTCCGTATTTTTCCTTTATATTTTCTCATGATTTCTTTTTTCAAAAAACAAAGAACCTGTATTACTTCAAAAGTCAGGGGGAAGCTTACACTTTTTAAGGGAAAGGCCAGGCCTAGGTGACCAGCGGTGTGAGCTGGGTGTCGCACGGGAGGGGTGGCAGGGCCGGGCAAGCCGGGATGAGAGACAGCACAGAGGCCTGAGCTGCCCCGTGCTTCTCTGTGCCGCTGACCGAGCTGCTTCCAAGCCGGGTTCCAGCGAGGGTGAAATGAACTGATCACTCCTGCCTGACCCCGGGTCAGGAGGACCAAGGAAGCCCCCTCTGTGTGCCTTTGACAAACACCTGCTGTGCTGCAGGACCCCAGGGTCGCCTTCCCCGGCCTGGCTCTCCCCGTCCGCCTCTTGGAAGAAGCAAGATAGGCCTTCTGCCCTGCTGGCTGGTGATGGACGCACGCAGGGGTCTCACGCCCACTCTCCCGAGATGCGAGATGTGAGGGAGCCTTCAGTGAGCCCTCCGGTGACGGCAGGAGGAAGAGCAGTTGGACCTCCTCACCTCCTCTTCCCGTCCACCCAGCGCCTCTGCTTTCGGCTCCTGGGGTCTTTCCACCCTTTGCCCCTTGGACGGAGCTGGGGGTCTTGGCAGGGGCGGCAAGTGGTCAGTAACTTCTTGCAGGTACCCCAGCCGAGGCAAGGCAGGATCTAGACCCTGCGGCTCTGACAAGCGGGATGTCCCCACAAGGTCCAGAGAGGTGCGGGGCTGAGTCATATCACTGAGCCGAGCTTCTCCCGCCCTGCCATTCCCGTGAACTCTTCAGATCACTCACCCTGGGCCTGGCGACCACACGGTGCCCTGAGACAGGGCCCAAGAAAGCCCAGAATTAGTCACCAGCTCAAATCAGAATCACACAAGCCAACGTGCCCGGCCTTTGCCCAGAGGTTGACCTTAAAAAAACCCAGAGATGCTCCACCCCATCTCCACTGCAGGCCACAGCTGGGGGATGGTGGGGGGCAAAGGGCGGGGCAGCGGGCCGGACGGCTCACCCCGAGGGCAGGGCTCCTGTGGTCTAAACCCGCAGCTCACAAAGCGCGTTCGAGGACACGGCTTCGCTTGACCCGTGAGGAGCCCGAGCAGAGCGGACAGAAGCGTCGTCCTCCACGTGAAGAAGGGGGGCTGGAGGGCGTCTGGCTGGGGTGCCCCAGGAAGGCCCCACTGGGGTCAGGCCAGCTCTGGCCTGGGTCCGCCGTTAGCCTCAGCCTGGGGGCACCGTGACTGCTCCTTGTTCACTGCCCTTAAAGAAGGCTCCTAGAGGGGCTTCCTGGGGGTCCAGTGGCCGAGAGTCCGCCTGCTGGTGCAGGGGATGTGGATTTGACCCCTGGTCCGGAAGACCCCACGTGCCTCGGGGCAGCGGGGCCCGTGTGTCCTGACAACTGAGCCGGTGGGGCTGAGCTCCGCCCCGGGAGAAGCCCAGACCGAAACTGCAGAGCGGCCCCCGCCCTCCGCAGCTAGAGACAGTCCACACGCAGCAGCAAAGACCCAGCTCAGCCGATAAGCAATCAATAAAACTGTTTAAAAAGCTCATAGAAAATTTCCAGACAGAGAAGTGGAGGGGCCTTCCTTTGCTGTTGCCCTTTCGCAGATCAGACAGGCAGCGCAGCACCCGCCCCCCGCCCTTACCCTTCCCACCGTTTCTTAGGATTTCAGATTACAACGGGATCACAACGGTCACTCCCCGGACAGGTGCTTCATGCATGTCCCCGTCCCCAGGCACAGGGGCCACAGCAGGGGCAGACATCCCCCCTTGACTTATGGAGCTCACGTTCTGACGGGAGAGACAGACAGAAAACAGACGGCTTCCCGTTAGTTGAGAAGAGAGACACCCATGGCGCTTAGCTTGTGCCAGAGAAAGAAAGAAACAAAAGGTGGTTTTACCCAAAGCACTCTGCGGTTCCTAATGTTTTGCACCAACAGCACCAATGCTAACAATGATTTTATATCCTCCAGGCTTGAAGTGTGTGGGTGTGTACTTAACTTGAGCAGTTGTTACCCTCTTTTGTTTCGCTTACCAGCATTTTCCAGTCTCCCAGCAGTGGGAGGGAAATGCTGAGTTTTGATAACTTCTGGTGAGGTAGGGGGTTGGAGGTGGAGAAGCTTCCTTTCCATCTGTCTTTGGGGGCTTGGTGTACCAGCAAATCGGGAGAAGCAAGGGGGCAGGCCTTAAGATGGGGGCTTCGTCGGAACAGCCCAGGAGAGCACCTCTGCTGTGAGCTGGGGCCTCGGCCTGTGACTCGGTCATGTCTTGTCTCAGAGAGTGACGGGGAGGGTCCGAAGGGCCACGGTGCACTGACCTCTCCAAGACTGAAGCGTCTGGAATCAGTCCTGCCAGCCCGGTGACCCCACGGCTGCAAGGCCTGCCTCCCTTGGGGTGTGGGGGGACAGGCCTGGGTGTGTTTCTTCCCAGTGTTACCTCCTAGGGCAGCAGATGGGCGGTGTGAGTCTGCTCTAACCCAACAGCCCCAAAGGCTGCCCTCCATGCCTGGCGCAGGCCTGGTGAGATCGGCTCTCCAGGAGAATTCCTGAGTTCTTTCCTGCACTGACGTTTCTTTAGGCCATATCTGCTTAAAAGTATAAAGGCTGAATTCCCAACCCCTCCAGAAACCCCCAAGGATGCCGCAGACTCAGAACATGGATGCCCTTCAGCATTTGTCCTGGATGGGCCCAAAGGGAGTGAGGAGAAAGCTCCACCAGGATTTGACAGCCACAAGGCCACACTTCCGCTTTGAAGTGACACCTGGCTGGCAGCTGTGCTCCAGTCTTTTCCCCCTCCCTCTCTCTCTGAAACCTCCAAAATGGGAAACGTCCTTTAAAATAGTAAGAAGAGAAGACAGGCTGCCCTCCTGGGGGGCCCACGGCGGGGCCGCTGTCCTTAGCCCAACTTGACACCAAATCCTGACCACTTTGAGGTCAGCCTCAACTCCTGGATTGAGTTTTGTCTGACCCAGTGATTAAGTGGCCCCCTCACACTCATTTCAGTCCCTTACACTCAAGTAAAGGCAGACACAGCTGTCGGGTGAGGGCAGCAAGTGTTTATTGAGAAAGGGGAACTCACACTGCGGGGCCCAGTGTGGCAGCCGGTCAGAGCATCCGAGTGCCCGGGGACAGATGCTGGAACCCTCTGTCTGCAGGGAGGCACCCGCCCAAGTCCAGGGTGAGTCCTGCGGCTTCTTGGGAGCTGGGGAGATGAAGGACGGGCCTCCTGGGGTCGCTGGCAGCAGGAAGGGGTGAGCGCGACAGCACCGTGCTCCCCATGCTTTGGTGAGTGTTGAAATTGAAGATGCGGACGCGTGACTCAGCACAGCCACCAAGACGGCAGAGCGCAAAGGTCCGGGATTCTTTGGAGAGGAGCCAGAGGGTTCGGCTTGGAGAAGGTATTTCTCAGCAGGCAATGGCGACTGTAGGGACCAAAGGTAACGGGCCGCCGAGACGAGAGTGGCCTCTGGGCGTCTCTCCCAGGGCGCAGAGCAGGGAGGCCACTTCCCTTTCCGAGCCCGGGTCGGCGTGGCAGGTCCATCTCGCAGGACGTTTACTGCGCTGGAGACAAAGCTCAGGTGCGCACTGGGCGGAGCAGGAGGAGAGCGGGTCTCCGGAGCCGAGCCGGGGGTTGGGGGGGGTGGACGCTGGAAGAGCTGAGATTTTGGGAAAGCTCGTGAGGGAGACCCCGGGAGGCCCCGCGCACCCGGCGGAGCAGTCCGCTGCGCTCGGGGAGGTGGGGAGGTAGGCGGCGGTGGGGAGCGGCCCGCTTCGCTTCCCTGCGCCACCCGCAGCCCGCCGGCCGAGCAGCTACGGGCCGACAGCCTTGGGGGCGCTCGCCGTCTGGGCTCGGCCGCCCGCGCGGGCCGGGCTCCTGAACGGGGAGCCGTCGTCGCCGGAGAGTGATGACGCCGAGCTGCTCCAGCGCGCCGGGCGGTCGGCGCGCCCGCAGGCCCCGCGCTGCCGCAGCTGCGCGCGGAACGAGCGGTCGAGCAGCAGGTAGATGAGCGGGTTGGCGCAGCTGTTGACGAAGGCCAGGCAGGTGGCGACGGTGAGGCCCCAGCGCAGCGCCAGCAGCAAGTGGCAGGGCAGCGGCAGCGCGCCCAGGCTCGCCAGGTGGAAGACGGCGCGCAGGGCGCAGAAGGGCAGCCAGGAGCCCACGAAGGCGCCCTCGACGGCCAAGATGATGCGCAGCGAGCGGCTCCGCGCGCGGCCCAGGTGCGGCGGCCCGCGCAGGCGGCGCGACACGCGGCAGTAGCAGACGACGGTGACGGCCAGGGGCAGCACCAGGGTCAGCAGCAGCAGCAGCAGGCTCAGGCCCTGGAAGGCGTCCGACGGCTCCTCCCCGCACTGGCTGCCGTGGCCCCCGCCGGGCAGCGGCCGCAGGCGGCGGAAGGCCAGCGACGGCAGGCCGGCGGCCAGCGCCGCGGCCCACACGCCCGCGCAGGCGGCCAGCGCGCAGCGCCGGGAGCGCGGGGAGCGCGCGGCCAGCGGGCGGCCCACGGCCAGGTAGCGGTCCACGCTGAGGCCGGCCAGCAGCAGGGCGCCCGCGCAGCGCGTGCCGGCCAGCGCGAAGCTGCTGAGCTTACACAGGCCCTCGCCGAAGGGCCAGCGGCCACCCCGCGCCGCCGCCGCGGCCCACAGCGGCAGCGTGAGCAGGAAGCCCAGGTCGGCGGCCGCCAGGTGCTGCACGAAGGTGTCCACGAGCCGCCGCGGGCCGCGCGCCCCGGACAGCAGCCACAGCACGAAGGCGTTGCCCGGCAGGCCCACGGCGAAGGCCGCCAGGTAGAGCGCAGGGATGTAGGCGTGGCTGTAGGGCAGGTCCCGCGCCGCACACAGCTCCTCCAGCTCCAGCTCGCCCGGTGCGCCCGACCCCGAGTAATAGTCCCAGGGCGCCGTCCCCGCGCTGGGGCTCCAGGGCTCCGTGGGGCTCATGGCCGGAGACGCCCGGTGGCGGTAGCGGGGCCAAGAGGGAAGGTGGCTCTTCACGGCCCGTGCCCAGCCCAGCACCTCCCTTCCTGCCGCCGCGGGCCGAGGCGAATGGGTGGGCAGGAAGGGGTGGGGGCGGGGGAGGGGCAGGTGCCTGGGAAGAGAGGGGGGCGAGATTCGCGGTGGGGCGGAGGGCCGGGGAGGTGGCTTCCCAGCTGGGTCTTTGGAAGAAAAGCTCCCGGCTGGATCTGCGCCCTGCCTCCCGTGGGAGCCTGACCTGTCCCTCATCAGTCACTGGTTTTATTGAACTAGGAGTGTCAACGGTTTCAGGGCCCGGAGGCCCGGTAGAACAGGCGCTCAGAGCCTCAGTCCCTCTCACCCCTTCTTGGCTACCGGCTACTGTCTGTCTCTCTCTTAGGATTTTCCCCAAGGAGGTGCCAGCTGCCAAGATTCCCCTGGCCTCTTTGCAGAGCCGGCGCGTGGAGGGAGCCTGCCCTTGGGGGCCTCCCTACAGTCAGGGGCTGAATACCAGACTCTCCGATGCCGTTAGCTCCCTGAGCTGCTGGGTCTGGTGTCTTAGCCCAGGGTGGCATTTCTGACCAGCTCAGGTTCTCAGGGAGCCACGGGGAGGGTTTGCACCTGAAGAGGGAGGGTCAGCCTGTCCAGATGAGGCAGCAAAGCCTGGAATCTAGACCCCAGCCCTTCCCCACCTTCCTTCCTGGGCAGAACCTACCTAACGGAGCCTATGGGTGCTAGGCCCGGAGCGCAAGATGGAGCAGGACTCAGCGGCAGAGGCGTTGTCCTCAACCAGGAGTCGGGAGTTTCAGAGGAGGACGGGATCCCTTGTGGACTGAGAGGCAGGAAGGATTCAGAGAGAAGGGTGGGCATGTAGCCTGGCCTTGGAGGCGGCGGTGGGCCAGGGACAGGATGGGGGCAGGGTTCCCGAGGATGCTGGGCATTGTCGGGCCTCAGCTCCTCTTGGCACGTCCTCCCGCGAGCTGCTGCAGTGAGCTGTGACAGTGAGTCCTCCACAGAGCCGTGCCTCATTGTCACCAGGAGTGGATGAGCGGTTGGGTCATCTGGCGTTAAAAATTCGAGGAGGGTTATTTTTCCATTTTATTCCGTACAGCCCTGTTACAGCAACCGCCTCCGTGTGGCAGGCCCCGTTTTGGGTGTCACAGGAGATGCCGGTTTTGACCTTGGAGGGTCACTAATCAGGCCCCAGAGACAGATCTGTATGTCCCATGTGCAGTGGCCGGCGTGCCAGAGGTCACACGTCCTGGTGTGAAGGTTAATGAAGTCCCCCTGGAGCTCGGAGGAGGGGGCAGCCCCTCTGACTGAGGAGGAAGTCCTGGGTCTTTCCTGGCACCCGAGGTGGGGACTGAGAGGCCCCTGGACACGCGGAGGGGGCAGAGCCCACCTGCACCCTCAGGGCAAGTTAGTGCCAAGCTGTGGAGGGACACGCAGAGGCCACAGCGGAGCCCCGCGGTAGGCTGCTGTTGCGTGTGCAGGGGACGGGGAGTGTCAGACAGGGGACCGGCAGTGGGGACAGAGAGGAGTGACCCATCTCAGAGGCCCGAGGCGCGGGGCTCTCGTAGTCGAGCAGGCGGGCAGGCCTGGGCGGCCGGCGAGAAACGACGCAGGCACCGTCCGCCCATCAGTCCACTGAGGCCGGGGCCGCAGAGAGGCGTGTGTGTTGCGTTCTGTTCTGTGTTGATTGGAGTGGGGTGACGGAATAATTTGCAATCCACGCCAGGCCCTTCTGAGGGCGAAAGCAGCCTTAACGACCGTTGACCTGGGCCATCAGGCTGGCCTGGGCTGAGCAGACGGGGACATCACGTCTCCCTAGCTACAGCCCCTCTGTCTGCGAGACACCCGGGGGAAGAAAATGCCAAGGGGCAGGTGGGGTGTGAGCACACTGTCCCCAGGAGGGGTTACTGCACGACGGGAAAGGCAGGCGAGGGCTGAGGCAGGGGTCAGGAGGCCTTTGGCCTGCCCTCCCCACCCCCAGGCCTGGGTCTTCCCTGAAGACCCCCACTCGCAGGGTGGAGACCGGTGGGCTGCCTCCTCAGGTTTGGTCAGGCTGCTGGCGAAGGACACTCTTGTCCTGGGAGGCCCTGCAGCCTCCGCCCCGGAAGGCCAGCCCCGGCTGCGCTGCCTCGCCTGAGTGGGGACATGTGGGGGCCGCCAGGGGCAGCTGGGGACAGG
Source organism: Ovis aries (assembly GCF_016772045.2). Classification (NCBI taxonomy): domain Eukaryota; kingdom Metazoa; phylum Chordata; class Mammalia; order Artiodactyla; family Bovidae; genus Ovis; species Ovis aries. Next base: position 78,882,634 of record NC_056065.1, on the reverse strand, counting down.
CCCCATGCCTCCTGGGTACACGGCAGCCCAGGCCCGGGGCGTGTGCAGTTCTGAAAGCTCAAGATGAACGCCCAGCTGCCGCAGGTGGACGAGAAGAGCCGCAGGGCACCAAGAGGGCCGTGAAAGCAGGGCTGGAGGGGGGGCAGACCTGGGCTGTTTGTTAGAAACATCAGGCCTCGTGCTTCCGGGGCCGTGGCCTTGTGGTCCCGAGTGTGCGGCGGATTCTCTCTGCTGGGGCCTGGGCGGTGGGCCTTTCCACCTTTCTCTGGGCGGCAGGAAGCCACGGGGGCCTGGCCTGCCACGTGCCCAGCCTGGCTTCAGTGATCAAAGCCAAATCCATGATGCTGGCCTCTCCTCCCCCTCAGGGCTGGAACCAGTCCCCTCGTGGCGTCTCATCCTAGTGAGCTGAGAGTCCAGGCCCCTGCAGACGAGCATGGAGCCCGCAGGGAGGAGACGGCCTGCCTCTCTCCACTCGCACCCCAGGGCCCTCTCAGGCGCCCAGGGCTCCGGCCGTCCAGAAGGAGAGTGGCCTGGTGAGCTGGGTCAGCCTTGCCCCGAGCACAGGCTCATCAGCTCCTGGGTTGGTGAACAGGGCTCCCTGTCACTGTGCTTGGCACAGGCCTGTGTGAGATGAGAGTATAAACACAGGGACATCCAGGGCTTTGAACTAGATGGTCTCCAGGAGGAGGTTTTTTTTTTTTTCCCAATCCCTTTATGGGCTGTATATTTAAGCTCTTACCACTGTCCCCCTTAATGTTAATTTTTCTGTCCAATCATCTTTAACTCTTTGGGGAAAATTTTGAAAGTTCTCTCGCCTTTTTCATCATGAAAGCCTTGGTCACATCGCAGAATGTGAAATAAGAAAAGGCGTTCTGGCCCTCCGGCAGCACGACACACCGGTGAACCTTCCAACCAGTGAAGGACATTTTCAAAACAGAATTTGTCAGTAGTCCCGTTGCTCTTGAGTTTTCCGTTTTGTCGACGTCGCGTCTCAGATGTCCTCCACGTCCGTATTCCTCGAACACCTGCTTCAGAGGCGAGTTTGCAGCCAGATGGTGCAGTTTCAGGCTGCCTGTCTCAAGTAATGCAAATCCACGGTTTCCTATGTTGCTGAATCTTCCGATTCCTTTGCTTTGGTCATTTAGGTTGGTTGTAGTATTCTTTTGCAGTATTTTTATTTATACAAATTTGTAATAAATAACAGCACTTACCACTTTTTTCTTCATACTGTTCTCTGAGTATAAATGCCTTTGTGAAGGACAAAGGCTATCAAATTTTTTGTGGCTTGATACAATTGCTTGCAATGATCGCTAACTGGCATCATAGGAGAGCATAGCTTCAACACAGTCTTTTAGAGATACTCATTGGTAAAATGTCTTTCCACTTTAACAGGTAATGAGGTAAAGTGGTAACTCACTTCAATTTACATTTCTTTGAAAACAGTAAGACTGAAAATGTTTCCAGATGTAATTCCTCTCATGTGAACTAATTATGTCCTTCACACATTTATCTATTACAATCTTTTGTGTCTAATAATTTATATCAACTATTTATTTAGAATAAATCATTATTCCATTTGGTTCCAGTACCTCTCCAGACTTTTTCCCTTAGCTATTTAAAATTTTTGTTTTACTTTTTCATAGTGGAATTGGTTGCTCTAAGCAATTTCAGAATTTAGAATGTTACTTTCTCTTTGATGATCTAGAAACAGGCACTTTATTTTTTGAATGTATTTATTGGGCTGCACTGGGTCTTAAGATGCGGCTCGCGGGATCTGGTTCCTGACCAGGGGTGGGGCCTGAGCCCCCTGCACTGCGGGTGCAGAGTCAGCCACTGGACCACCAGGGAGGCCCTTCAATCTTCTTGTTAAAAGTTTGTATCATCTTTTTAAATCCACATAAATGGTTTTTTTAAAATTTATAACTTTCCCAACACCATTACATTAAAGCTATCTGTAGGAACCCTGCTGTGCCGCGATGTTGCGTTCACTGTGCACACACCCACCATGCTGTGTCCTCGTGTCTGCGTGTGTTCAGTGAACAAACAGGTGGGGTTGTTGGTGGGAGAGGCTGGCGTCCATGTCCGCTTCAGAGCTTGACTGCCACGTGCAGCTGGGCTCCAGCTCCCGTCTCAGAGCAGGCAGGAGAGGGCCTGCGTGACGGGGGAGGACCCGTGGACAGCAGGGGGGGACACCCCCACAGCAGCTCTGCACCCCAGTCCAGCCCTGCCCCCCTGGGGAGCTGCAGGCTCGGCTGCCCTGCCTCCCCCCCCCCCCCCCCCCCCGCCCCAGGTGTCTGTGCATACAGTGGGTGGAGGGTCATGGTCTGAGATTGTCCTGGACACCTCCTGAGAGGTCATCCCCACCTGGGGGCTTTTGGTTTGGGCCAGCACAGGTCCCTGGGGCTGGGGTCTCGGTGGTGAGTGCCACAGGTGAGGGGGCTTCTGCTGCAGAGCTGAGCGGGCCGAGGCATGGGCTGCTGGCAGCACGCGGGCCTGCGGCCCGTGGTGGCAGAGGCGGGTGTGTCCTCAGCCTCTGGACAGCGAGGGCGCTAGAAACGGGGGCCTTGCCTTCACTCATGGCCACTGACCGGGGGTGCTTCCTCACACACCACGCTCCCGAGCCCTCCGTGTGTGTGCACGCGCGCGGGTGCCAGCACGTGGAGCGGGGAAGGGTGTCGGGGAAGGCCAGCAGTGGTCCCCCCCCCCCACCCCACCGCAGGCTCCCCAGCCCAGGGCCAGCCCCACCCTGGGTGCCAGGGGTGGAGCAGGGTTTCAGAAACTCTCAGGGACAAACGAGACCGGCGGCTGGGCAGGGGTAGGATGGCTCAGCGTCCCTGGGGAAGTGCTTTGGTGACTCAGAGTGAAAGTGTCTCAGGGCCGCAACCTCACTGCTGGCCTGGGGGCGGCGGGTCAGGGGTGAGAGGAAGAGGGTGGCTTTCAAGGAAAGCGAGATTCCATCTCCTGCTTCGGGGCTGGAGCCCCAGGCGGCAGGAACCCGAGAGGAGAGCAGCAGGGAAGTCCCCTGGCAGGACAGGGCCCCAGGGCGTGTTTGGAGAGGAAGTTGCAGGTCTGGGTGGTGATTGCTCAGCCCACAAGGGTTGCTTGCCAGCACTTCCCAGTGATCTCAGCCCGCCATTGGTCGCCGAAGCAGGACTGGTGGCTGGGAGGGAGCGCGGGGCAGGGGCCGGCCCTTTCGCTGCCGTGAGCCTGCCCTTCTTGCCTGGGCCCTGCCCGACCCTGCCCCCCCATGCCATGCTGCCCATCCTAGCAGGGCGGACACCCCACCTGTCAGTGAACAAAAGACAAGACGACGATGACGGGGTGCTCGCTCTCCAGCTGCCCCCGCCTTACTGGGGAGCACGTTTTAGCGCAGACCCGGCACCATCTCCAGTGCGGCCAGGTCGGCCTTGAGGCTGTGTCCGGGCACCACGGTGAACGGGCGACGTCCGGAGTCACCCTCCCAACTTGGCACAAACGTGAGGAGCCGAGGAACCTGAGAAGGTCCTGATGGCTGGGTTTTTCTCACAGCGACTTTGTGACTTATCTCGAAATGCCACACATGCCTGAGTTTCAGTGTCTACTGGGGATTTCCCTGCCGGCTGCTGCGACCTGGCCGGGTAGGCCCGGGAGGACTTCAGTCACAGCTGGGCTGAGCCGGGCTTCTGCAGGGGTGCGGGGGCATCGGGACCCTGGTCCCCCCTGCAGAAGAGACGTCCTGGCGACTCGGGCAGCGGTTGAGGTGGATGGAGGCTCGGGGGGTGCAATGTGCGGGGACTCCTGGCCCGGGTGCCTCGGTGCTGGACTGGAGAGGAGGAAGGGAAGCCCTCAAAGGCTTGGCCTCAGTGACTGGCGGCTGCTGGGGGCGCGGACCTGCCCAGAAGGTCGAGGACTGGTTTCTGAGCTGGCTGAGCTGTGGAAGACCATGAACTTCTGGGTGAGGGGTGAGACGGACAGTGGTGGTGGGGAGGCCAGGTTGTATGGAGGTGTCTAGGCCTGGCAGAAAGCACACGGGCGGGCAGGGCCTGGGGCGGAGCCCTGAGACTCTGCGTGCAGGAGAGCTGGGGCCAGAAAGGAGGGGAGTAGCCCACCCGCAGGTAATAGCAGTCTGCAAACTCAAGCTGCCCCCAGGCCCCAGGGACAGTGTGCGCCAACCAGAGGGCGTCGCACCAGAAAAGCCGCCGCAGCGCTCTTACTTTGAGGGCAAAACTATCTTTAGGTGGAAAGTAGGGGTGGGTTTCCCTGGTGGCTCAGGTGGTAAAAAAACCTGCCTGCAATGCAGGAGACGTGGGTTTTCAATCCATGGAAGATCCCCTGGAGAAGGGGATGGCTCCCTCTCCAGTACTCTCGCCTGGAGAATCCCATGGACAGAGGAGCCCGGCGAGCTCCAGTCCAGAGGTCACGGGGTTGGACACGACTGAGCGACTAACACTTTCCCTTCACACACTTTTTAGGTTTTTCTGTAAGTGCTCTGGTCTGAATGAGGAGAATCCACAAAATCAAAGTGAAGCTTATGGAATGATTGTCGAGGCCTGGCTCCCACTGCTGCCGGAGCTGGGCGAGCTCAGCAGATACTCACTTGCAGAGGCGCAGAGGGCTAATTCTGGCATTTTACAGGCAAAATTAATGCAAGGTGAGCACAAACGTCTCTGCACCGCTGTGTAGACCGTCTGAGCTGAGCACAGACAGCGACAGACTTTCCACACTAAGTCAGGACTCAACTTCTAGTACTAATCACCTCTCATGAATACCTCACTTGTTCAATTTAAACAGAGGTTGAGAGACAGGAAAACCAAGTGATGCGTTTGCCCAGGTTCAAATATTAGCCCCAAGACCCCGTATTTTAGTCGAGAAACAGAAAAGGACGTTCGGTGCCATGCTTTTATTCAAATGAAAGGGGAAGAACTACACTGCACCAGGAAGTAGCAAATAGGACAGTATTTTACAGCACAGCATCGTAAAAAACCTGTAAGCAACGCTCCCGAGTGGACAGGCAGCACACCAGACACTGTACATCGCCCCAAGTGTCCACGGAACCACAATTAGAAAGCTGGGTTTGGCTTTAAAAACAGCCAACTGAACTGTAACAGTCATAACACAACTGAGGGGGATGAAAAGCTTCCCAGCGCCTGTCGCACGGCAGAACCTGACAGGCCGCACTGGTAACTGCGACAAGGGTCTGGCAAACTCAACTGAGCAAGTATCCAGCAACGTGGCCTCCGATGAGGAGAAGCACCAACGTGTTTCCATAAGTTGAGGACTATCTCCAGACTTTACGAAATAGCATAATTCTCATTTGTATAATTTTAAAAACATAATTTAAAAAAACCCACAGACTTAAATATATCCATATTCCTCTGCATGAATAAAGTGAACCATCACGCTGAGAGCCAGGAGCTCTTGGGGCGGTATTCACCCTCTACGTTTAGGCCTTGCAGACGCCACTGGGCACACGCAGACTTGAGAACAAAGGGTGGTCCTGTCTGGATTCACAGTTACTTCCTCCACTGTCTTGCATTCAGTTTTAAAAAATTTAATGGCCAAGTAGTATCACCAAGAAGACTGCTTTGATAAGGGCAATTTCGTTGATTAAAAAGAACAAATTTAGTAATGTTGAAGGCTTCTTAACTCTCCTTTTGACAATTACCACATTTTGATTAGGTTCACTATTTTTTTAATCTAGTCAATCTATTTGACAATCATTTCCTTCTAATTGTGACTGAAATGGTTGTCTGAAAGGTAAAATGTGCAATCCCTCAGTTTTAATCTTCATATATTATATACACAATATGTATACACTTAAAATATAAGAGTTACATATATCCTGGTCTTGTACATGCAAACAGCAGATCACAAATAGTTCTGAGCTACACACATTATCTTCTTGCACAGGTATTGGAAAAAGATCTGTGAAATTTTCTTTTTTACAGTTTAAACAAATATACATAAATATAAGAACATAAATTACAGTAAAATATTGACAGCATTTGAGAAGATGCTGATAGGCCAGACGCACTGATGCCGAAGGCCTCATAATGAGAGAGAAGCACAGCCCAGGACACCTCACTCCTACTCTCTTTAAAAAATAAGTGGATACATCATCATATGAGATATTAGTTAATTTCTCTGAACAACTCAATTAGAGAAATGTATATATTTTTGTCTCTACTTCCGATTAAAGAAAACAGACTATGCATCTCATATACGCTACAATACTGTCTTTCCGTCTAAGTTTACATGTTGTCACAACACTGAAACATAACAAGGTCACAGAATCATTCAAGTCTTTTCCTGAGAATGAAGTTTTTCCCCAACTAACCCTCTGCACTGTTCAAGGAACAAAAATCACACAGGGAAGAGTTCAAGTGTGTACTTAATCGAGGCTGTCCCACTTGAAAAGGATGAAAAAGAAGGAAAACTCAGAATCAGTGAAAGAATGGGAAGCTATTTTAAAATTAAAACGTAGCCCTTTGTACATGTTTAAAAACTCTAAATATAACTTTTCTATCAGTTATAAATACAACGGAAAGACCTCTCTAGAGCATGTGGCAGGAAGTCCTCCATCTTCAGGCTCAGACTACTCAAAGTGTCGCTCATTTCTGCCAGCTTATAAAGTGACATGCTTCAAAAGAGACAGAAGGCCTTTTTGTTAAAAGAACAATCTAAATTATTCTGAGTTGGCCAGAAGTGGTGTAAAAACAGCTCTGATTTAATCAGCAACTTCTTATAACATCTTCTTGGTTAAGCTCACGTGGTTTCAAGTGAACTATAGCAGCTCTTTACAACTCCTCTTATTTCATAGGAAAACGTTAATACTTGAGTGAATAATAAACACAGACCTGTGCGTGCTTCGCAGGGTCATCTGGCCAACGCGCTGGCACCGCTGAAGCACGGGACTAGTGTTTCTCTCCGCGCCCTAAGAACGGCGCGCGGCGCCTCCGAGGGTCTACTTCCTACTCTTGTGATCTCCACATGAAACCAAATACAAACGCCATCCTGGAACAGACTCCCGGGGAGAAAAACAGCCAAATGAACCATCTGAAGACACTCATGTACATTAAAAAGTAAAAAAAAAAAAGCAACAAACAAAAACACACAGCTGATGATCCTGGCCACACGCCAACTAGTGTGCGCGCGTGCGAGAACTCAGCGCTTTGCTGCATCGAGAACCCAGCAGGCAAACCTCCACCAGTGAGCCGGACACCCGCCATCACCTGGCCTGTCACCTCGGTGTGTCTCCAGCACTGCGGTCTACATTCCAGTTGTCATGACAACAGGGCCGAACGTCCAGTTTCAATGACTAGAAGTCTGTTGGCAATTAGAAAGGATTTCTATAGGCAGGAGGGACGAAGTGCAAACTTACCATGAACGTTCAGAAGCAGGTATCTCCCAGCTCCTATGCTTTAGTGGGTAGCAGTTTTTTGGGCGTCACTGGCCTCTTGGCCTGCCACAAATGGCTGTGAATGGTGATCGCGTCAACACTGGCAGAGAGAGTTTTAGCAGGTATGTGGCTGAACTGTTTCCTGTCAGAATTGTATTTGTAAAGGCCCTCGATCATCTTCTTGGTGACAGACTTCGGGCCTATCCCGGCCAGCTTACTGATCTCTTCAGTGTCTGGGCAGTAGGCGTACAGAGACCGGAACTGGCAGCCCGAGTCCCGGAACAGGATCAGGAAGTTGTTGGCATCTGACTTCTCCATTTCCTTCAGGATCACAAACAAAAGCAAGACAACAATGAAAGCCCTTAAACGTTCTGCTGAACATGGAACGTTCACATGGCTGTGCTACATTTCGTGACGCGTAATTTAAAACCGAAACTCCTAAGCAGCTAAAGTGAGGGGCACGTACTGCAAGCCCAGCACGCTGGGACTGAAGCGTGTGCAGGCCCCTCACGGCTGAGGACCTGCTGGCTGTGCCGGAATCAAGGCCCTGGAGGAGCTTCAGGGTCTGCGGGATCTGCTAAGTCCCTACCGCTGGCAGCCAGGCACTGGCCATCTCCTTTGCGACACAGCTCCATTTTAAAAAACGCAAATCACGTAATCTACGCTTAGGAAATGTGACTGAGTGACTCTGGGGAAGAAATTATTTTATAATTTTATATTTTCATCTTAAGTCTGTGCCTAGTCTTGGATGAAATGTGCAGTCTTCCAGAATCCCATCTGAGAGTTAAGTCCGTCTAATAATGAAAACATAGTTACACACCCTTCCTATGCGGCTGAAATTCTAGGAGTCCCTAAGGAGTGCTTTTTCTTGAATTGAAAGAGAAGATTCCTACAATTTTAAGACGTTGCCCAACCTAACTTTCATGCAAACATGCTTACCTCCAGTATTTTTTTCTTCTGACCTTCATTTACTTTTCCAGCCAAACAGCAATGAGCTAAAGCATTTTGTATTATGTGCTTATTGGATTTTGCACTGGGTTCTTTGAAGAGCTTTGGTCCTATAAGAATTTAATAACAATAACAGTAAAAATAACTTTGCTAAATCAGAAATACTACTTATTAGTACTATTTGTATAGCATTATTAAATGATACAATTGTCTCCACATGATCAAACTCTAACATGAAAGCTCTGCCCTGCTACGTCAGGACACGGTTTTATCTGCGGGGTTATACCTCACGGTCTCCTCCAGCCTCCTGAGGTGGCCTGGAGGGTAGCACTTTCTGCCACTTTCCTGGAATGTTTGCACCTGAGAAGGCCCCTCCTCCCTCACACTCACCTCCTCAAGGAGGCCTTCAGTAAGCATGCAGAGAAACCAGTTCTTTGGAAGAGAAAACAATTAGCCCTGATTTGTCCTGTTTACCTGTATCTGGAATAAATCACTCCCACCGTGGCTGACTCAGAGCTACCAGTGGTGCTGCAGCCATGTAATTCCTGGAAGGTTCACTGTGTGTCTGACAGCCCCGCAGGTCTGGGCTCCCCTGGGCCCGGCAGACACGGCTGTTGCACTGACCTTACAGGCTGCTGGGCCGGCTGGAGCCACAGGGTAGGGAGGAAACAACTCTGGGGAAGTCAGCAAGCTCTGTCCCCTGGGCCTTCAGGGACCACTTGGGGGTCAGCCGGATGCCAGCGGGATGCAGGTGGCCCCGGTCACCTCTCCTGCCTACCTCTCCTCGGCCGTTCCCACTTTCTCTCCTGCTTCGCTGCTTTAGTTCTCACCCACGTGGTATTCTGCGTGCTTCTCCTTCGACAACGCCTCCCCCAACAGAGAGAGACCAGGTGCCCTCCTGGACCTAAGGCCTTCCTTTATCTTTCAGAGCCTCTCAACACTTGCTCCAGACCCTGAAGGCCCTCATGAGGGGAAGCACTTGGCGGAGCCGAGCTGTTCCCCGCACTCATGACTGATGTGGGGTGGAGGGACCTCTGTAGATCAAACTGAGACAGCCCCAGACCCAGACTACAACACAGAGACGGGCAGGGTTTCTAAGGGAGAAGCGGGGGGCTGAGGGCTGAGGGCTATTGCTATTTTTCTGAAGCTAATTCAACTGGAACAAGTCGCCACCACTCTGACTGGAAGCTTATCACAGACACTGACTTACCTGAAAGAGGCCGCCTGCCTTAGCCACCGTTTCCGATCGGCCCTCCGAGGGCAGCGCGCCCCGCACCACGTCTCAGCCCCTGCCCAACTGCTTCCCAAGGACGGGCGGGCACTCACCTGTGTACTCTGTCCCTGAGGCCACGGACGACGTGGTGGAGGCATTCTCCCAGTCCTTCTCGCCATTCCGGCTCCCACACCGGCTCGGAGATAAGAAGCCTTCTACAGACTCTGATCTGAATGACATAAGACATGCCCTGTAATGTCCCATATAGAGGAGAAACATCTAGGGCTCAGGAGGACGAAGGTCAGTGCCAACCAAACTCAACTCAGAGGCTTAAAAAGAAGAAGATGGCGGTCATTCTGTCGTGTTCACAGCCGCAGAGCTGAGACCTCAGTGGGCACCCCCCTGAGTACCTGTGGAGGACAGAGGTTCCCACAGGACAACCGACAGTACCTGATGACCTTCACTAGGAACCTTTTTTTATATGGGTGCTATGTTATAACATGTTTCGTAAGACCAGGAAATACTGATTATTAGCTTCTAATACATATACTGGGTTGGTCAAAAACTTCATTCTGTTTTTTTCCATAAGGTGGTTTGAAACCTCAAACTAACTTTTTGGCCAACCCAACACAACCTTGAGAAAGAGGGAACGTACACAGGCGCTTTCCTAAGTCACAAGAGGGGGAACCTAGAGCGGCTGGCGCGCTGCACACGAGGACGCTCCGCTTCAAGCTCGGCTGTAACACAGCCACCACAGCAGCGGCTGGCCACGTTACGGGCACTATCCTACCGATGCCACTACTCTAAACCCAAAAGGAAAAACCGAAAGACGAACGGACCTCTCCATGTTTGTGTGTTTTAGACACTCAGACTGTCCTAGTCAGCAAAGCTTACAACCGCCCATGATTACGGTGCATTTGCTGAGAACGCTGTGTTCTCAGGAAGACACCTGCGCTGTGACTCACCTCGGGGTCCTCTTCCCTGAGTGCAAGCTCTCATTATCGCCCATGTTCAGTGACGCCAGAGAAAGGCTCGAGACTGCAAAGACACAACAGATTTGTGATCCTGAACAAAAATTAGAAATTTTAGAGGGGCAACTGGAGAAGAGTGTTCATTAGGCAACACCGGTGCATGGCAATTGAGCTCGCACAGTTTCCTTTCCCTTTCTAACACATAATACGTTTGCATGCATGTACGCACAACCTATTCAAAATGGGCAAGGAGCCTACTTTTGAGAACTAATGAGATAAGTGCAGGAGACTGAGAGGTACAAGCCTCCAGTTACGAATGAATGAGTCAGGCAGCTGACGTGTACGGTGTGGGGAGCGCAGTCAGTCACTACGTAAACTCTGTGCGGCGACTGATGACAACTAGGTTAAGCCTGGTGATCACTGTGAATCACTCTGTGGTATAACAGGAACTAACACAGTGTTGTAGGCCAACTGTACGTCGACAACAAACAGACTCATGGAAAACGAGATCAGATTTGTGGCTGCCAGGGCCGGGGGAGGGGCGCCTGGATGAAGGGGCACCGTCCTCAGCACGCAGACCTGGGGGCGCGATGGCAGCTCCGCCTACCCTTTCCCCGACGCTGCGGTGACACACCACACGAGAGCTGCCGAGAGACGGACCCTAGGAGTTCTCAGCACGAGGAGAAAACGTGCCTTTCTTTTTCTGAGGTGTTTTATCTATTCAAGATCATGGATGCTCAGCAGATTTACTGTGGGCACCACTTCACGATATATGCAGATCAAATCACTAGACTGCGCATCTTAAACTTACAAAGTGCTAAACACCAATCACATCTCAACAAAACTGAGAGAAAAAAAGGATAACATTAATCAGTCCAAAATAAAGTGGTAATAAATGAGTGCTTATAAGAAAAAAACTAAAAAAAAGAAAAATTAACAAACTAACAAGAATAATAAAATATATTTTAGGAATATCTAATTCCCAGGTAATGCTGGACTGGATAAAGCACAAGCTGGAATCAAGACTGCCGGGAGAAATATCAATAACCTCCGATACGCAGATGACACCATCCCATGGCAGAAAGCGAAAAAGAGCTAAAGAGCCTCTTGATGAAAGTCAAAGAAGACAGTGACAAAGTCGGCTTAAAGCTCAACATTCAGAAAACTAAGATCATGGCATCTGGTCCCATTACTTCACAGCAAATAGATGGGGAAACAATGGAAACAGTGACAGACTTTATTTTTGGGGGCTCCAAAATCACTGCAGATGGTGACTGCAGTCATGAAATTAAAAGATGCTTGCTTCCTGGAAGAAAAGTTATGACCAACCTAGACAGCATATTAAAAAGCAGAGACATTACTTTGCCAACAAAGGTCCATCTAGTCAAAGCTATAGTTTTTCCAGTAGTCATGTGTGGATGTAAGAGTTGGACTGTAAAGAAAACTAATACTTCTGAACTGTGGTACTGGAGAAGACTCTTGAGAGTCTCTTGGACATCAAGGAGATACAACCAGTCCATCCTAAAGGAAGTCAGTCCTGAATAGTCACTGGAAGGACTGAAGCTGAAACTCCAATACTTCAGCCACCTGATGCGAAGAACTGACTCACTGGAAAAGACCCTGATGGTGGAAAAGACTGAAGGTGGGAGAAGGGGATGGCAGAGGATGAGATGGTTGGATGGCATCACCCGCCCAATGGATATGAGTTTGAGCAGGCTCCAGGAGTTGGTAATGGACAGGGAAGCCTGGCGCACTGCAGTCCATCGGGTCACAAAGAGTCATACACAACTGATCAACTGAACTGTTCCCAGGTAGCAAGTCAATTTGTTAATTTCAGCCAATACTAGGTATCAAAACTTTTCACTGACTACAAAAGGTGGAGTTCTCTTTACTTTTTAAATTGAACTACAGTTAATTTACAATGCTGTGTTAGCTTACGGTTTAAGCAAAGTGATTCAGTTACACACACACACACACACACACACGTTTTCCAGACTCTTTCCCATCATAGTTCCCTGTGCTGTACAGTAAGTTCTTGTTGTTTATCTAATTTATAGTCATGGGTATATTGTAACCCAGCATCCTAACACTTACCACACCCCAATACCCTCTGGCATCTGTTTTCTATGTCTATTTTATTTTTTTAAACAGTTCTCTTTAAATAGTGTTACATTATTTTCCTTCAGTTTCAGAATAACTATAGTGATTCAGTATAGAATTCAGCGTATAAATCGGTATAGAATAAGTATAGTAATTCTTAAGTTTCAGAATAACTACAGTGACAACCCAGGAGATGGTATGTGAGGGCGAGCGCCCACCGGGCTCGTGTTCAGGCTGGATGTGAGCACTCGAGTGTGCTGTTGGCCATATGCACGCACGTGTAACAGGCTCCACTCGCAGGAAGCTTTCCTGCCCAGTTCAGCGCCCTCTGCGCCTCCGTGCCACTGCCGAGCTGGGGTCTGCTCTAAGCCACCTCACCACGCGCCCGTTACCTGGGGGGCCTTTCACGGGCGTCTTGGGGGACTCGAGGTGATCCCTGTGGATGGACTTGGGCCGCTGCTTCTTCTGCCGGGCCACCTGAGGCCGGGGCTTGAGAACGGCGTCCATGTCCTCCATGAGCTTGAGCTGCTTGCGCCGCAGGTACTCCTGCCGGATGAACTCGCGGCGCGCCCGCTCGTCCTCCTTCTTCTGCCGCTCCTCCTCCGTCCTGCGCCTGGAGACCAAGCGGGCCGCCGCTTACTGCGCAGGCATGGGGGGGGCGGGGCGGGGGGGGGGTTAGGCTTAGGGTTAGGGGAGGTGCGGCGAGGGGCGGTGAGTGCGCGTGAGGGGGTGAGCGTGCGCGGTGAGCGTGCATGGGGGGGCGGTGAGCGTGCGTGAGGGGCCGTGAGCGTGCGCGGTGGGGGGGCGGTGAGCGTGCCAGTGGGCAGAGGTGAGCGTGCGTGAGGGGGTGAGCGAGTCAACACCTGGAAAATGCTCCATTTAACGTGTGCCTGGGACAACTGCGGTCATTATATCATTAATAAATTACTACTTTAAAAAAATGTGTGTGTGTGAGAAAAACCCAGGAAAATTATTTAAAGTTAATGTTTCAAGCTTGGGATAAAAACATGCAACCAATACTTGAATAAATGAACTTCTAAGCAGCACCCCGGGTCAGCACTGCCTCCGCGAAGGGTCCCCAAGCGCCCGGCGCGGGCCGGCGGGACGCCCTCCCCGCGCGGCAGCCGCACCTGGTCTCCTCCTTCTTGTGCTCCATCTCGGCTTCCAGCTGCTGCTTCCGAAGCTGCGTCTCCCTCTCCCTTCTTAATCGTTTCTCCAACAAAGCTGCCCGCTTCATGGCCATATCATTTTCTGCCTTTTGATCATCCTAGGGAATGAATTTCATTGAGGAGGAGGACACTCAGGTACCAATGTCCTCATTTTCAATGGCTGAGGCCACAGGTAGTGGTTACTCTTAGAACTGAGAATCCAAATTACCCGCTGAATCTTATTCCAACCCCACCACAAATGGACATGTTCCAAAAGGATGAAGGAAGAAATGAACTAAAGAGGCAATACTTTTACAAATAACAAGACACAAACTTCTTTGATTACATGTTTTCGAAACTTAGGAAGTCAGCAAAGAACACCATAAAATGGGGGAAAAAATGAAAAAGTTTTCTGGGCCCTGATAAATAATTTACAGAGTGGAGAGCTTCTCCACACATTTTAAAATTCCATTTAAGTTGTATTTAAAATACACGCTTAATGTAGAAAAGTAAAAAAAAAAGCACCAAAGAAACAGCCACCCAAAGTTGTATCACATAAACGAAATTCCTGCTGCACCATTTTTTCAAGTGGAGGTTCTGACACTTTGCTCGCTGGTTCTGCACTGCACTGCAGGCTCTCCCACAGAAGAGGCGGCGAGTGTAATTATACTTCTGACCCCAGGACTAGCTAGAAGGTGGGCCCTGGGCCTCCTGGGCCTGCCTGGCTCCTAAGCAGACTCTCAGGGCCTGAGTTCTCAGAAGTCAGGAGGAACCAGCTGGAGAATTAGTTCTGACACATTCCCAGCACAGTGTTGGGCACAAAAGACACGAACCGTGAAAAAGACGGGGCTCCTTAGGTGAAGGAGCTTCTAGACCCCTACCAGCTGGGGGGAGGAAGGGGCACAGCAAGGCGCTGGCACAGACACTCAGCCACAGCTGTGCTCAGAATGGAGAGTCAGAAGACAGCCTGTGAATAGCCAGGCCAAACACACACATGTCCGCGCCAGACACGCTGCGCACACTCTGCGGATGAGAAGACACAGCGCCTGCAGGACTTCACGGTCTAAGAGAAGCTGTGGCAGCAGCAGCCACAAGGTGGCTGGGGAGGCCGGGCCAGCAGCCACTACGAGAACCTGAGGGTGCAGGAGACACAGGAGAACACTCCATCTACCCCCAGAACCACGCAGGGCTGCGGCACACAGGAGGACCAAAGTGAGCCTGACAGGACATTCGGAAGGGAGCTACGGGGAGAGGGTGGACCCGCGAATTAGCGGATTCCTCTGGGAATGCCCCGATCACACGCCGAGGGGCTGCAGTTTATCCAACAGGCATCTCTAAGAGGTCCCGCGGACTTCCACTCCCGAGAGCCGGTGTGAAGAAGGGACCAGGCAGACGCGGGGAGCCCGTGATGAGCTGCGACCACGGTCTAAGGGCCGAGCACCAGGCGGTAAAGACAGAGTGAGGAAAGGAGGGCACGGGTGGATACCCGAGGACGCCCTCTGCTCTCCTCTCGGAAGGAGCAGAGGTAGCAAGGTCTCTACACATCAATTACCGTCTACAGCAGTAGTCTGTTAAAAAACATTAACAGCAGTCTCACACAGTTGGGAAACAAAAAACACAACTCACATTTAAGTTTCTAAACATTTAAAAGGGCCGAGAGAGTCATCTCTCTACAACCAACTTCAAAGTAAGTTACCCATTCCCAATATTTAATGATCCAAAGCAAGCGATTGTAACCACTTCCGAATTCTGACTCCAACAGGACTCCAGAAAATCTGCAAGTATAGACTTTTGCCACTGAAGGCTGTCTTTCTATCTACATTCTAAACTTGGGAGAATTAGAAACAGTATCCCTTGGTCTCTTAACATTTTAAGAAAAGAAACATGAGCAGCACACATGTACATGTTTGTGATAAGAAACCATTCTTCCCTGTACAGTCTGGAAAACACAGACAAATATAAAGTGAGAAAAAGGATGACAGGAGAAAACCTTTAACACGAGGCCTTCCTTGTTCTAGCACGGATGGTGCGTGTCCAGATGTCACCATCACAAGGTGATACTGTGCAGGACTTGGGTTAGCTGGCTCAGCAGCCTGTAAGCGTAGGTCACATCAAACACCAACCTTGAGGTTGGGGTCGTCAGCTACGCTCTCTTCAGTGCTCCCAGAGGAGCTGCTCCAGGGCAACTGCGCAAACTGCATTTCTAACGTTTCGTCTTGCAAGATTCGGTCTGGTCAGGTTTTAAAATTTAAAAAAAAAAAGTGTATGGGAAGATGGTCAATACTAAGGAAAAAAACAGATTTGGGGGCAATGCCAACATTTTTATCAACTGGCAACAGAGTACCTTTTGCAGGAGTGAATCACTTGGTTCTCAAAAGGCTTTGGTGAAAAAGAGACACAAACGGGGCAAAAACAGCAGGTCTCCCCACGTTCAACGACGGGATGAAAGACTGCTTCAGAAACCAGAGTGCCTGCCCGGAACCGCAGTCCATAAAGGTCGGACCAGGGCACGGCCCAGGGTTACGGGCAGAGCCTAACAGAGGTCCTGCTGCTCAAGAAGCCTGCGCGCGCGCCAGAAGCATGGAGTAACAAGAGGCCCAGGGCCGGGCGGGCGGTTTTACCTTAAAGAAGAAGCCGCAGCACACTTTCTGGTCCTCATCCGCTTGTTCTTTATCACTTTCTCCATCGTACTTTTCAACAGATACATCAGCCTTTTCAGGGGGTTTCAAATCTGAGAGGGAGACTTCAATCAGATTAGCGCTCTTAGGAGCAGCAGGCGGCACACTGGGTTTGGAAGGCAGCTGGGCGGGCTGACTCGCGGGGTCCTCGCTGGGTGCGGGGTGAGTGACCTCCGAGGCCGGGGCGGCCGGGCCCTCCGGGGCCACGGAGGGCGGGGGCTGGGCCTCCCCGTGCTCCGGAGGCCCCGCCGACCCCTCCTCCTCCTTTGCCCCATCCTTGCGCCCGGACTCCTGGGCCCGAGGCTCTCCGTCGTCGCCCAGACACACGAAGGACCGCGTCTGGATGGGAACCTGACTGGGGGAGAACCTCCGGAGCCGCGGGAGGCTGTCCACAGACCTCGGGGGCGTCAGCGTGCGGTGCAGAGGCGTGATCTTGAGTTCGCTGGGCCTGGGAGTCCTTTGATTTTTGACGGAGAAGGACGCGCTCTTCCTGGGCACGGCCTGCGGGGACGCGTGGGCCGGGCGGGGCGCCTCGCGCGCAGGCCGGTGTGGGGAGGGCGGCGGCGGGGAGATGACCCAGGCCTGCTGCTCGCGCATGTGCATCAGTGCCTCCTGCTGCAGCGCCAGGCGCCGCATCTCCCGCTGCAGCGCGTGCAGGGACGCATTGAGCCTCTCGATGGAGCGTGTGTGCTCCAGCAGCTCGCCGTCCTGCGGCGGCTCCTCCGCGGGCCCGGCTGGGCTCCACCGCCCCTCGGGGTCCCCGGGCGCGCTCGGGGCTGGCGGCCACCTGCCCGCAGGGCTCTCCGAGCCCTCCTTGGGGTCCGCCGGGGACTTGCTCCTCGGCCCATTCGCCTTCTGCGGCTCCTTCTCGGGCGGCCGCTCCGTGTATACCTTCTCATCCTCCGCACCCGCTGCCTCCTCCCGCAGCGGGGAGACCCCGTCGCCTTTCTTCTTCACCACGGTGAGGAAGGCCGTCCTCCCCATCTTCTGCCTCTGCCTGGTGAACGCGGCCTCCATCTTCTTCTTCTGGGCCTCGATGGCCCGCCGCTTCTCCTCCAGCTTCATCCTCAGGTGCACCACCTCGGAGGCCAGCAGCTGCGTGGTGTCCCGGCCGTGCGGGAGGCCCCCGTCCTCAGGGGCCGGGGCCCAGGCCACCACGTGGGGAATGTTGAGCTCGGAGCCCTCGGGCGTGGTCTTCTGAGAGCTGCTGCCGCTGCTCTTCCCGTCTGTGTGGTTCAGCTTCCTGAACTTCTGCTCGGCAAAGCTGGTCATCTTCACCCCGGAGCTGGAGGAGGCGCTGCTCCCGGGCTGGGACTTGGTACTGACCGTGCTGGGACAGGGGCTCAAGGCCTCTCTGGCGCTGCCCGTCCGCACGTCGTAGTCCTGTAGGAATTTGGACGCGTCATCCATGTCAGAGTCCAAGCTCACAGTGTAGTCTCTCAGGGACGAGTCCTCGTCCATGGTTTCTGGAATGTCTTCCGAGGGCACGTGGATGCCCGTGTCCACCTCCGTGGTGTCTGTGACAGGACTCAAGGCCCCTCGCGTGTCCCCCACATTCTCCGGACTGGACTGGCTGCGCGGGACACCGGCGTTCAGGAAGCTCAGCTCCTGGCTGTGGAGGAAGAAGCCGTTGGCAAGCTGGTCGGGCCTCGGGGTGTGGACGGGCTTCTCGGTGTCATGGATTATCTGCAAGGCCTCTTCAATGCTCGGTGTCCCCACCTGGTTGCCGAGCTCGTCGAGAAGCACGCTGTTGGGCAGTGCTCCGCTGGGGAGCCTGTAGTGCGTCTTCTCGTTGGAGTTCAGCGCGCCTGCGCTCCGGGGCGCGTAGGTGGCCAGGTCGCCGTGAGAGCCCACCCCGTGCTCCTCCCCATCCACTGGCTTGAAGGCCAGGTTCTTCCGGGCATTCCTGGCTGTACGGTGGTTGCTCAGGGCGAGCCCGTCATTGCTAAGGGAGCGAGTGATTCCTCGGTTGGAGGTGGATCTCTGCACAGGATTTTCTTTATCAAAAGAAATATCAAATGAGACTCCATGCACTGACGATCTGAAAAAAGAGAGAAGGCTCTTAACCCCAGAAAGACAGGATCTGATATCACTGAGAAGTGTGATTTCCTCTCGCCCTCATTGCTCACAATCACAGCCTCCTGGGAGGGGCGGGGGGCGGGGGGTAAGGCTGTCGGGATACCCACCAGTCACCACGGCCCTCCGTCACCGGGCTAGCAACAGGGGTGGTGGGACGGGGAAGGAGTGCTTCTTGCTAAGGCGAGGACACTGAGTGAGCCTCCTGTTTACCTTTTCTCCTTGGGCCAGGTCCCTATGAAGCCATCGACATAGGACATAGATGAAGACCTTCTTATTCCTCCTTCAAATGCATGAGAAGAAGAGTCACTGGCATTGTGTAAAACGATTTTAACTTAAAACATTTGAACAGATTTCACACAAGGTAAAGAGATACACATGGAGAAATGAGGATAAGCTTATTAAGAAAAGCAAGCACAGAGAAGCAGAAAGCCTTCGGTGTGTATACGGAACACTGTTTATTTGCGTTTATTCTCAATCACTTTCTTGTTAACCACGCACACGGCACTTTCCGAGCTTTCTCAGACACATTACCTGAGGCTGAAGGAGGAGGCTGGGGCTGTAAGTGCCTGGAAGGCAAGTGGGGACGAGAGTATGCAAACGCAGCTCCTTCCCCACTGCAACAGAAAAGACAAGCAGAACGTCACATTCTAGCTCTTTCAGACAAATTTAACACACAGCAGCTGAAGTCACAAACAACACTGCCACCTCTGATTCTCCATCCTAAGTGAAAAAAAAATTTAGGAAACATACTGTTTAAACCAAAGAATGGCTGTGATTATTTGAACCTTTATGTATTTTATGTTTTTTTAGCCCAGGAGCTTAAAATACTACTTTCAAGTACAACTCAGTGTCCTTGTGAGATAAGATATGGCACATTATTTTCATTTTATAAGTAGAAAAACTGAGAAAGAAGCTAAATGAAAACCATCAGCTTGAAGTACTTTGGCCAAATCTAAATTTCTAAAAGTATGATCACTTCTTGCCAAAGAGCCTGACACCTGCTTGCACACGGACCTGTGTGAATGTCTCTAACATACTTACATTTCTCCTTATTGAATTCCACCCTATTCCAGTCAATGCAGGGGATTAGACAGTCTGTTTCTCAGTTCATGATGACATTTGGCCAAAATTTAATCTTTTTCTTCCTACATTTTCAGTCCACCACAGCTGACCTTAGTAGGTGAAACTCAGCACGCCCGTCAGAAGGGCTGAGAACAAGCCAGGGGCAGGGTGCAGTGACCTAGCTCTCTGTGACCACACTGCCTTTCAGCTATTGCAAACCGAGGAGATGAGCAAGCACCGATGGATTCAGAGGCAAACCTCAACGTGCATCCTACTGCTCAGCGAGTGCTGCTGCACAGAGCTTTCCAGAAGCAATGCCCGCAGCAGGCGCAGCCTCCTCTCTCATTGGCTCCCTCGCGCCCAGCCCACCCCGCACATCACGTGTCCCCTCACCCGTGTTCTCGGTAACAGGGAAGCTGAGGGACACGGCCACGCTGCTCCCCATCACGGGTGTGTCTCAGCCCCTCCAGTGGCCTTCCCAAGCCTCTGCCCTTCTTACACCGACTGCCAAGCGTGTCCTCAACAAGGCGCGTTGTTATTGAATATGCTCACTCTTTTCTTCTTCCCCAAGTGCTGGCTAAACTGTTGCATGTTCCCATAACTGCCTCACTTCACGTCTGCATGGAGGGTTTGGGTGTGGACACGCTAGTGGCCATGTGTGGCCATGTGTGTGCAGCAGCTGCTACAAACGTCTTGCTTTGCCATCTTCTTCGACTGTTTACTCGTGAGATCACTCTTCAGCCGTGATAACACTTGTACATGTGGCTGCAACATTCTCAGGAAGAACAGCATTCCTTGAATCCCTCCTCAGAAGTTCTACAGTGGGAGAACTCACATGGGCCACACGGAAACTCCCAGACATGAGAGGGCGACACAGTGACCCACTGAGGAAAAGAAGTCAGACAGCCATCTGGGCATTAGGAGCTCTGCTGGGAAAAAGGAGAAAGGCGGCCGCGCAGACACCTGAGAGGAGAGAGCCGAGCCCTCCCGAGGGAAAGACACTCACCGGCGCTGGAGACGCAGAGGGCTGTCTGCCCAGTGGCTACAAGCAGCGGCTGTGGAGCGGCCCAGGCTTTTAGTGGAGAGTTTAGAAGGTTTCAAAGATTTAACAGGACAAGAGACATGACCTGGGATATTAAGTGTTTTCTAAATTTCAAGGCAGGGAATGTCACGACATAACCAACCCCAGAAAGCACTGAGGAAGTAACGTGTAGAAAGAAATCTCCCATGGGACGCCACAGAGCAGCTCCTGGACCAGTCGCACTCCAGCTTCACCCCTTCCTTCGTGGTAAACCTCAGTGACGAGTACGAAACAGGGAACTTAACGGGAAGTAAGAAAATCCATGGGGGTAAACCCGAGGGCAGGGGGAGGAATGTGCTTTCCTAATTCACAGGAAATGTTTATAGGGCCCTGAGGTTCACAGCGATGAGGAGCCCTGTGAGAGCAGTAAGAGGGTGGTGACAGTTCTGTCCACACTGGTCAGGACACAGTGGAGGGAAACTTCTCAGATGTGAGGAGGAGCGACAGCTTCAGTACGTGTTCACATTTTCAGGTTAAACCAAGAATTCATGCAGAAACTATTTTCAATTTCTTACTTATAATTTAAAAAATGTATTTTAAATAGATTGGCTTGAATTTCTAAAAAAAACTCACAAAGTGTTTCAGTTTTAAATAAAAAAATCATATATTAATAAATTAGGGAGTTCAAAGTCAATACACATTTTAGGTTCTAAAAAATATGCATTAAAAGTGCTTACAGGATCTGCTAAAAAACACTTTAAAACAAATTAATATCTCTATCACATACTTGGGTCAGAAGTCAGGATTATCCTGATATTAAATGTTTACCTGGCTTTGAATTCAATTCCTGATATTAAGAACTAAAGCATTAAATATTCAATGGTACAATAAATATTCCATTGTGACCTCTCAACAGCTGCAGTAACTAGCAAACCAAACAGGGAAAACTGTCTCATAGATTTAAAAATCTCCCCCTGAGGCCTAAGAATTACCTATCATTTGAGCCTCATATGATCTCAATTATAAACAAGGTGTGCAGCAAGAGTTTAGTTTTAGGGTGATTATTTGGACCTTAGGATAATATTCTCCCACTTTTCAGTGTGACTCATAAAAGCCTATTTATGAAACATTCAGTTCATGTAAATTTCAATGACACTGACCTAAAAACAGGCTTTAATGGGGTTAAGTTAATTTTAACTTATTCAGTTCAAAGTTCAACTGAAACTGTAAAAACGCTCATGAAATGTAGTAATACTCTTGATCTCTTAAGTGACTGGGATGGCCGTCCAGACTCACCCTGGCATGAGGTCAGAGCTGTCCAGGGCGCCTTCCTGGGCAGCATTCAGGACAGGAACTGACGGCGGATCCTCCACAGGCTCAGCTGCGGGAAAGACAAAAACCTCAGAATTTATTTTTTCCACCACCGCTTCAAGGATTCTGAACTGCAAGTAAATGTTTACTCTGTTTTCTTATTCCTTATAGAGAATCATAGTATATTTAGTTTTCTCCTTAAATAATTTTTCAAAAGGACAAATCTTCTTTAAATACTTCTTGGAAGTGTTCTGGCCTATAAAATTCACTTGATTAAGGCTAAATGGGGGGGGGGAAGGCTTAATATAAAATAAATACAGACAATTAAACGAGTATTCAATTTTGCAAAAGCTTTCACAGAGCTGTTACACACGATCACTTTTACGTCCACGAAATAGTTGGTGTTTTGGTAATCAATCAAAGAGGCAGAATTTTGTTGGTTAATAACTAAAGCACAGCTATAGTTTACGTTTTTGCAAATAACTCTCATTTAGCTTTTTGCTTTTGAGATCTAATATAACAACGGTCGAATATTTTGAGTAGTGGGCTTCACAGACGAGACCACACAGAGCACTGCATGTGAAAACTGTGCTAACGGTAAGAGGTGCAGGACTCTGGCTGCGATCACCACGGAAGACCCTGGCTTTCCCGAGCGGCCTTCGCAAGGGGCTCGGCGCGTCCACAGGCCTGCGCCGTGGCGTGATGCTCCCCCCGGGCAGGTTCACACCCGTCACTGCGTGTCCTGCAGACGCGGCCTGGGCGCAGGGGCCGCTGAGGGACGCCACTTCTCCTCACTGAAGTGAGTGCGGAGTTCGCCCCCAACTTCTTCCTTCTTCTCTTTCCTCTTTTTTCCTTTGATTTCTTTTGAGGAGGGGAGCGGGTGGGGATGCGGAGAAATAAGGGAAAATACAAAACTGTGGCTGCAAGGAAAGCCGGCAGGCAGCGGGGAGGCAGAGCAGTCGCGGGGCGCGTGGGGGGCACGCCGGCCGCAGGCGAAGCCCCGCCCCGCGGAGGGAAGCCCTCCCGGGGGTCAGGCCTGAGGCGGGACTTGTTCGTTCCCCATAGAGAGAAACCTCTGGTTTTACCATGGAAGCCAGTGGAAAATCTGGTTTGCTTTACAGAAAGTGTAAGAAGTTTTTCTTTTTTTTCTGTTATTTCCAGAGATCTTTATGGTAACTCACCCCTTTATTTCTTGTTAGTGTCCTTATAATGAGCAATCAATAGACTGTGATGCTGTAGCAATCACAGAACTTACTAGGTTTATATATATATACCCAAGCCTTTTCATGGCTTAATGGCAAATTCAGATCACAGATGAGAACCAAGCCATAATTTGAATGGCTTCTGGCCAACAACATTAAAAAACAAAACATTAAAAAACAGGGAACAAAAACTAAGGGTGGGAATAAAAGATGCAAAGGGAAGACAGAGGGAAAACAGTTAAAGCTATAAGTTCTACAACATAAGCCTTCGAATTCAGGGCTATTCTCGCCACCTCCTTTTCCTCCCCTAAGGCGTGTCTCACTCAACAGAGAACTAAATGGCTTTAAATATTAAAATATTCAGAATTTATCCAGGCTAACAGCTAGAACATGAAACAGTCACAGGCCTTCCTGTACAAGAACATCAGTCGAGGTTGTTTTAACTCTCCATTCTGTCTGTTCACAGGAACACTGATCACCTCCTTGCGGATGAGCAACGCGGGGCTGGACGAAGGAGGGCTTCACGACCTCAAACCACCAGAAGAGCTCGGCCATGAACACCAGGTAGTTACTCTGAAAAGAGGCAAGAAAGTCAGCAGAAAAATCAGGTAAAGCTTGACCAACAAGCAATGATAAGGAGAATTTTATTCTGTGTTACCTATGAAATACAGCTTTAAATATCAGTCACTCACCGAAATTTGTGATTAAAAAAAAAAAAAAAAGGCAATGAGAACACTTATAGCCTCTATGGGCTGCGTTGTGTGTTACCCTCTCAGCAGCTTTCATTCTCAACTATATTTCTTTCTCCGACACATTCATTCTCCCCCTAGGCTGAACCCACCCTACTTGGCTTTTGAACAAGCTCAGGAACTGCCTGGCGGTCCAGTGGCTATGACTCTGCGCTTCCAATGCAGGGGGCTTCGGTTTGATCCCTGGTTGGGAAACTAAAATCCCGCATGCCACGCAGCATGGCCAAAAAGCTAAAAACATTTAAAAAGTAAGCAAGCCTGCTCCAGTCTGTCCTACTGAGCACAAGGCACGCGCTTCACCCGACTCTCCTCCTCGGCCTGCTCTCGGCCCGCTCTCGGCCCCGCCCCACCCCGCCCCACCATCGGCCAGGCCCCGCCCCGCCCCGCCCCGCCCCGCCCCACCATCGGCCAGGCCCCGCCCCGCCCTCACCCTCATGGCCGCACAGGCTTCTGTCACGCGGCCTCCCCCACCAACCCGGTCCCAGCCCTCCACTCCCAGTCCACTCCCGCGTGGCACGCAGGCACGAAACTGCATCTGCTCAAGTCGCCAACGACTATGTACTAAATCAAACAGATTCTGTAGCCTCCCTTGAACCTGACCTCTCAGCAGCACCAGACACTCTTGGTGTGTCTCCTCTGTGAAGACTGCCACCCGCCCCGTCAGGTGACTCGGGAACGCGTGACTGTCCCGAGGCGGTGGCCTTCGAGCATCTCCTCGTGTGTTTCTCTGCCTGCACCAGTCCTCCTCCCCACAACCCTGATGCACTTCCAGCCTCACCTCCCTGAAAGACAACCGCCATCGCAGGGGACAAACCAGAATCCTGGGGGGCACCCCTGCCCCTTCTTTCTCCCTTCCCACACCAAGTCCTCCTCAGGGCTGCAGAGTCTGCACCCTAAACATCTCTGAGCCCACCCACTCCTCCCCATCTTCATCATAATTACTCTCATTCGAATGTTTTCACCGCTTGGTTGGAATACAATCCCCTTTTCTTCAACTTATTAAGTCAAACTTCTCAACATGTAGCACCCTTTCCCCCACTTTCCCCACCCTTAGGGAAAGACTGACTACAAGTTGCAAGCAGGTGCTTGATCAGGGCCCTCCTCAATCTCCCCAGCTTCATCGAATGCCATACCCTCCAGGCTTCCTCCTCTTACCCGGCCAGCTCTATGGCAAAAGGACAGAGCCACGCGAAGCACTCTCTTCAGTGTTCAAGGCAGTGCCCAGCACATGACAGATGCCCCCCGAACATTCACTGAACGAATGTGCAAGTGAGTAAGTGAGCACATAAGGAAAAAGGCCAGTCACGGGCAAAACACTGACAGGGGGATCTCTGGGCAGTGAGATGACTGTGATGTACATTATTCTTTATACTTAGCTCACAGCACACTTTCTAAAGCCAAACGTAAAATTATACTTTAAGTACTAGGGCTAGACTCTACTCTGCCAGTACAATTAACTGAATGCTGTGTATATGTTTTGAAAAAACACTTGTTAAGTGCTCCATAACTGTCTGTTATAGGAAATTAATAAATATTTAAGGACCTTGGTGCTCAACAAAACTACTCATCATCAGGAAAATGCAAATCAAAACCACAATGAGATACCACCTGGCACCTGTCAGAATCGCCATCCTCAAAAAGGTAAGCGACAGCAAGTGCTGATGAGAGTGTGGAGAAAAGGGGAGCCTCGAGTATCACCGGTGGGGATGCAAAACGGTGCGAGCACCACGGAGGGCAGCACGGAGCAGTACGGAGGCTCCTCAAAGAGTGAGACAGAGCCACCACAGAACCCAGCTGTCCTGTCTGGGTACATGCCCAGAGGAAACGAAAACAGGATCCTGAATAGAGATCCAAACGTCCATGCTCACTGCAGCTAAGACATGGACGCAAGCTGGGAGTCCACAGTGGGTGGGCGGATGCAGACGTGGCACCCACACCCAGTGGGGTGCTGCTTAGCCCTGAGCAGAGGAGGGGAGCCTGCCATCTGCAAGCACACAGCTGGCTCCTGAGGGCGCTGCAGTGAGTGAGGTGAGCCAGACAGAGAAAGAGAGACACTGGGTGGCGTCACGTGCACGCAGAATCTAAAGAGCAGAGTGGGGGGCACCAGGGGCCGGGCCAGCCCCCGACTACAGAGTGAACAGGTCCTGGGGGTCTAGTGGCTATGGTTAATGACACCGCATCACAGGTTTGGAAGCTGCTGAAAGTAGATCGTAAATGCTCCCAGCAGAGAGAGGGTAATGATGTCGAGTGGTGAGGGGTCAGCTGCCAGTATGTGCGTGTCGAATCAACACACTGGACACCTTAGACTTCTACAATCCCGCCTTCCCGGGGGCTCAGTGGTGACGAATCCGCCTGCTGATGCAGGGGACACGGATTTGATCCCTGGGTTGGAAAGATCCCCTGGAGGAGGAAATGGCAACCCACTCCAGTATTTTTGCCTAGGAAATCCCATAGATGGGGGGCCTGGTGGGCTACTGTCCATGAGGTTGCAAGAGTCGGACATGACTGAGCGACTATATATACCTCAATAAAGCTGGAAAAATTTTATTTCAGGCACCCTGGTCAGATAACTATCCTAGTAATATAACTGTACTGTGTTTGGCCAACGATTTCCCCAGTAACTGAAGTTTATGAAGAGAATTCCTTTCTGAATCTGCAAAGATTAAACAGCAACAAATCTGTCACCATATTCTAGGAATGATACCAAATTAATTTCATTTAAAAGCTCTTCTTTTAGTTAAAAAGTCACGCAGCTGTAACATTCTTGAACTATGTAAACGATATCAAAGAACACGATACACAGAGTAAAAAGTGAAAGGCACACACTCCTCTCGCCCACACCCCAACACCACAGGCAGAAGGAGCCACTGCTAACAGTTTGCGTCTCTCTCCCCGCAGACCTCTTCCTGTGTGTCTATACCCACGTGCACATGTGCATACTGACAGAAACAGCGTTTTAAAACCAGGTATAAATCACATCACATTATACATAATGTGGGCGACCCGGTGCTTCTCTTCGTAACTCGTGCGCGCTTTCTGCCTCGTTCCCTTAAACAGCTCAACTACGTGGCAGGACACTTCCACCGCGGCCCTTCCCAGATGAACTGCCCCCCACTGTCACCCCCCAGGAGCAGCACTGATGCAGCCTTCTGTGCACTTTCAATCTGGTTAGATGCCACCAAAGTGCCCTCTAAAAAGGGCACACCAGTGCACACATCCAGTGTGGGGGGAAAAGAGGGCTCACTGCACACGTCCCCACAAATACTTGTTGCTCAAGTCAACACACGGTGGGATGCCCAGCACCACGGACCAAGCAACTTCTCGAGGATGTGGAATCTTAAAACACTCATTTGAAGACAAAACTGTGGTTCTGAGAATTTAGCACAGGACCAAAACAGATAAAGTGACAGTCTTCTCTGCAGATAATTATCTATTTTTTAAATGCCTCATTTAAGAAAGTATCTTTATATCTGGATTATGCTCAAAGTAAGTTGATCTAAACATCAGGGTTACATTTTATTTATGGGAAGTCCAAGGTATACGAGTTAAGCAGATGTACTCTCACAGTTAAAATGACATGATTTTTTTTCTTAGATTATAGTAGTGGCATTTAAAATTTTTAATAGGCAAGAATTAGAAAAAGCATTAACAAGATGAATATGAAAATATCTCCCAACTTCCATTTTGGTAAAAATGGTGTAACCATTCAAAATCAATCAAGGTCTTTCTTCCGACATGTCGGACAGCGGGGAGTGGGTGCTATTCCGGTCGATGATCAGTGGTCTGTTCTGGAAACAGCGGGACGGCTGGCTGTGTCTCCTGCCTTGTGTGTGAAGGAGAAAGGGGCACAGGATAAAGAGGGCAAAGAGCAAGGAATGCAAGCGCACGGGCAGCAGCGTTACTCCGTGAGGCCCACGGCAGCCTGTAGGGAGGTGGGCACTGCGAACACGGCCAGGCGCCAAGCCTGACACAAAGCTGTTTCTCTCTGATGTTACACAGAAGTGGCGAGCTTCAGGCAAGGGCACAGGAGGCGGGAAGGAATTCTGCAGCTGCCAGGAATAGCAAGGCATCACTCCCACCACGGAGCCCTGGAACCTGCAGCTCAGAAGCCATCACGCCTGAGACACGCGTCTGTCTTCACTACAAAGTAAGCTCTCAAAGGACACGGATCTCTGATTGTCTGCTGATCCCCCCAAACCACCTGGAACAGTGCGAGGTCCTCAATGAACAGCCCTTGGAAGAAGCGCACGAAGCAACGGCGTGAAGCTAGGAGGCCCTGTGACAGCGTCCCGAAGCAAGGGACCCGCGCACGGCTGAGAAAAACAAGCACTTTTATCATCTACTAAAAACCGTGTATTTATGTACTGGCTGCACTGTGCGGCACGCAGGACCCCAGCTCCCTGACCAGGGGTCGAACCCACACCCCCTGCAGTGGGGGCGCACAGCCCCAGCCACTGGGCCACCAGGATATCACCAGGAGTCACTTCTTGGAAGGCTCGTTTCTAGGCAACCTTGATATTTCCTTCCCCCTTTCTTTCCCGAGGTTGCGCCTCAAGCTCTGGGATAGGAGGACCCTTTCTTCCTGGAGCCCGCAGCCCTGCTGAGGGCCCAGAGACACTTGCCGGCTGCCTCTCCACTTCGCTAACCACTGCAGGACCACAGAGTAACTCTTTGTATTGCAAAAGACACCTGTAGCTAACAGTGTACGTTACAACGAAACAAAATCAGCAGAAAAACCTAACAAAACTATTTTGAGTGAAATTATGGTTAACTAGACTCTGTACCTGGCTGTGTGTTCTTCCCAACAACCTTAGAGCAAAGGGGCCGAGGGCGTACCTTTATGGAGGCAGCTGCGTAGAGCATGTCTTCCAGGGTGAAATGGCAACACTGGTTCAAATATTCTTGGCAAAATTCTTGGATCAGCTGCAGGTTATAGAGGCTATCAGCCAAAGACATGGTTTCTTTCAAGCAAATGTCTTCAGATAAGAAAAGAACAAGGATTAATTTTGATAATACACACTTTGGACTCACTTTATAATTAGTAGCTTAATACCAGCACACCACTACGCTAGAATCTGGTCATCTCTCTCTCTCTCACACACACACACACCTATAAATGTAGCAGTCACTACACAGAAAGACTTAAAAACCAAGCATTCCTTCACTCAACTAATGCCCTCCTAGAATGACATAAATGTTTTTCTTAAAAAAAGCCTTCATTACTTATTAGATATTACCATCTTAAATATGTTAGGTCTGTCCACAGTTGAGAAACATTTCACTGGAACACTTACCCTCTAACCTGACAACACCAGGACAGTAAAAATGAATAAGGGCAGCGAGCGCGCAGCCATCCGAGCCGTCTTTCAACAGATTTTCTACCAACGGAATGCAAGGCAGTTGCTTGAGCAAGGTCTGCTCCTTCCTGTAACGAGCCTACAATGTAAAAAAGAGATGAAAGTAAGTACTTCAACATACAGGAAAGACACAGTACCATAGGTCCTGTGTCGTAATTAAGTGTACGTCAGCAGAGACAACAGCTACTCAGCCACATCCTTCTCTCCTGAACAGCACTACTAGACCCATCTTTGCCAACAGCACTACGGTTCTGAAGCTGAGTGCTTAACAGAGCACCACAGGGCTCATTTATGTGAATTCACTTAGCCCAAGAATTTAAAAATAAAAGCATCACAGAATGGATTTTGGACATTTGAAATGTCCAAATTATCAGTCCTGTGGCTCTGAAGATGATAAAATTTGCTTTAATGTTAGACTTAACTTAGACGGCACACTCTTGTGTAAAAAGATTAAGACTGGAGCTTAAAGACTGAGGAATCATCAGCGTCAAGGACAGCCAGAGGAATGTGAAACTACTCCTAAAGGAGGCCTTGCGATACGAACCGTCACTCTGAGGAACTGGAATCAGACCACAAAGAGATCCTGGCTTCTCATCTGAATGCTGGACAATGCAAATACAGTGTAGCACTCTGAAACCGAGAAAACCCTCCCGGATGAGGTTTCAGTAACCCAAAACGGAGCAAGTATAAGGATTTCTGCTCCCTCTCAGAAAAGAAGAAGCTCTTGTTTCTTAAAGACTGGCTGGTGCGACTGATACGAATCTGTAAGACAGCTCCCTAAAAATGAGACCTGCTGTGAAACTGAGAGTTTACGAGCAGATTCTTAAGTCAGACTAAATACCTGGGCTCAAATCCTGCTCCTGTCACTTCTCAGCTCTGGGATCTTGGACAAGTAACCTAACCGCTCATCTCTTGGTTCCTCATCTGTGAAACGGGATAATCACAGCGCCTACTTCACAGGATGTGGAGGACTAAGGCAGATGGTGGAGGACTAAGGCAGATGGTGGAGGACTAAGGCAGATGGTGGAGGACTAAGGCAGATGGTGGAGGACTAAGGAAGATGGTGGACGTCAAGTGCCATGTACACACGGGCACACAGCGAGCGGTCACCAGAGGTCAGCTGTCTTCAGCCACGAAAAATCATGCTGAAGACTTAATGGAAACGTACACTGAACTATTTCAATACAAGATTTATAATCACAGTGGTCAGTGATATTTAAAAACAGGTTTTTTTTAAAGAAATCAAAACTAATTTTTCCTCTATC
Source organism: Ovis aries (assembly GCF_016772045.2). Taxonomy (NCBI): domain Eukaryota; kingdom Metazoa; phylum Chordata; class Mammalia; order Artiodactyla; family Bovidae; genus Ovis; species Ovis aries. The sequence continues at coordinate 78,852,152 of NC_056065.1, read as the reverse complement.
TAAATCATCATCTCTATTTCATAATTAAAGTGGAATTATGAAATATAATACTCTGGTGAGAATAAAAATAGAAAAATAACTTACTGAAAGAGACTATTTGGTGGTGAAGTCAGATTTCCTTTAAATGACTTCCCCTAGAAAAGCACACACATTCAAGGGTGACTATTCATTCCTATATCCCCTCACTGGCTATTCAAGAACAAGGTTCATGAACATTTTCCCTTGTGAAGAATTCCAGAGGAGATCGTTCTTATGAATCAGCAGGGACTATAGTCCGTATTTAATGGTAGAGCGCACCGATATGCAAAAAGGCCGCATCCGTGCACCACAGAAATTCTTGTTGATTTTGTGTTATGTAATCGTTAGTAAACATCCTCAGTGTGCTGCTGGCAGACAGTTCAGAACTCAAGCAGGAGAATCAGGAGTGAGGGGGAGTGGCAGCCGGGGCCTCGCCAGCCTTCCGCTGCCCCTCTGGCTTCCAGACCCCCCCAGCCCCGCTTCCTCGGGCCGGGGAGAAACAGAATGCGGCCCCTGCAAGCGCGCCACAGTGGCTGGCTCCGTGCCAGACGTCCCGGACCTCCAGGGCCCACGGCCGGAAGTGGCCGGAGCCGAGCGCCCAGGTCACGGAACAAAGGCCTGAGCTGTGTGCTGTGCTCTGCCGCGGGGCGGGGCATGAGCACACGCGCGCGCGCACACACGCGCGCACAGCTCCCCAAGGCTGCGGCCACGAGGCCTGCGGTCTGGACCAGACCACCCACGGCTTGAAAGTGGCCGGCCGCAACATCTTCCTGAGGATTACATCCTAGAAGGCCTACCAGGGAAACCAACTTTCAATCTTGAAGTCGTGTGGGTCTCCCAGAACTTCTGGAGCGTGCTCGGCACTTTACAAACGCACCGCTCTTTCTACAAAGTGAGACATCTGGCATTTAAGAGGGATTATCTTCGATCTTTCAACATTGTGGTGGACTTCTAAGTTACATGTCTGTTTCTGAGGGTGAAAAACACTTAAGTGGTCGAACCCCTGGAGTTCACCCTGAAAGATCAACTCTTGTAGTCAAACCAGAACTGAATCTGTTAACAGTTTAGATTCAGTAATGAGAGGGACACAGAATCTGCCACTTTTTAATTACACAAACAGTATCCTCTATAGGTCAGGCCAAAAGGAAATGATTCTTTCAAAAAGATGACTTGATAATACAAATAATTTACATGTGCAATTCATACTCACTTCTACTGACATTATTAAAACCAGTGCAAATCTCTACCCACACTCTCCTTACCTGGTTACTTATGGTCTGCAAGTGGTGACGTACTAGTCCACACTTTATCTTTAAACCACCTAATCCAAATTTTGGCTAGATTTTTTTGGGTCTTTCTATTGTGTGCTATGATCAGAGACCTTACAATCCAATCTCCACTTGTGACTGATGGAGTTACATGAAATGACTGTATCAGCAGGACATGGGAGAGTGAGCTGAAGAAGCTGGGCAGACTTACAGGAACCAGTTTCCAAAACCATTTGGAAGGAGACTTCAGAGGAGGCAGCAGGAGAAAAGGGAAAGGGAAAGGGAAAGTACATCAGCATTTTTTAAAACTAACAAGTTATAGTAAAGTTTCTGTTAGTGGAGCTCCAAATTTACAGTTCTCAAAACACTTTTAAACTGTTAATACTTGAAATTTTAGCTTAAAATATAGAGTTTCCTCATGATAAAGACCACCACCTTCTCCCCCCAACTCGTCTCCCAACATGGATATGTGTTTTTAGGATACCCTGGACCTGCTGCATACTTTGGCAGCAAAGAATTTTATTTCACAGCTCTGGAATCACACATCATATTAAAAAATACAAAACATAACACAAGAGGGAGTAAAAGACTCTAGGGCTGGACTTGCAACCACTGAAATCCTTAGACATTAGGAAGCCGAGTCTTTGTCCCAAAAGGAAGAGAAGACTGTTCTGTAAGTGCGTAAGAGCAAACAGCAATGCAGAATCGAGCATGATGGTGGTCTCCCTTAATGGTGCAAGAGTTCCTTTCAGTTAACAGGAAAGAAGAACAGTTGGCAATTCCTATCAGTTAATATTTTCATAGAGTTTCTAAAGCAAGTAGCTACTAACACAAAGAATATAAATGTTATTATTTTTACTATCCAGGGGTGTCTCAAAGAATATACTTTTATGTCTTCAAGAAGGTTAATTTAATAAACTCACAATTTCAGATAACTGAATAATCTGTGGTTGTTTATATTTCCTAGAACCGTTTTTTATTTTCTGGGGGGGGTGGCAGCCCTAAATAAATATTTTTTAAAATGAACCAAACTAAATGGGATCTGAGTTAAAATTTGTACTAAACTTTTATGCAGAAAGTTTTTCTTACAGAAATTAACAGTAAAAATAAGACTATTTGGAAAAATAACCTAAAAAACATATATTCAAGAACTTAAAAAATCTGAAAAAGTCATCTCAAGAATCAGAAAAATACCAGCTTCCCACAAAGAGAGAACATTTCCAATCAAGTTTTCTTGCTGCATCAGGAAGAGTAACCTCAACACTTCGGTCACATGTATCTTAACCTCTCATTCAACCAAAGTCTCTGGCAGCTGCGTCTGCAGGAGTCTCGAAAAGCACACAAGCAGGGCAGGAGGCCCTGGGAATGTGTCTGGGTTCCCAGTGACGAACAGCAACGTCAAAACGGGAGTCTTCCTGTTTTTGATACTAGAAGAATCCATTGCATAGAAATTACTAGGGATTATTCAAAACAGGTGGTAAGCAAAGGAGTTAGTCTATAGTTCTTGTAAAATATTCAGTACTTGAATTTTTTACTGATTCAGAAAACTATGACACAGCTCCCAATGATTGGAGCTGGGAAATCTGAACAAGTTAACACCACAGACTGGTTGTAACCCCAGGACACACACATACACAAACACACACACAAGTCCAGACTGCTACAAATAACTGACTGAAGGATGTACGGAAGCGGACAGGACACAGTGTCCCTTAGAGGAAAGTTCCAAATGATACAGGGGCTCGACCCTTCAGGGAGGGAGCTACCTTCTCTCTCCTGCAGCGTGGGCTGGACTGAGTGACCCACTTTCAAAGAAAACAGTGCTGATGGGGGAAATGGAAACTTTACAAGGAGGGATGCAACTTTAATGAACGGAGTGATCACGTGGACACCATCAGTGACGAGCTGTGTTCATGTCCTGCGCTCCCTGATGCGAAGTGATGAGGCATGAAACCACCTCTGTGACGTTCTTCTCTGAAAGCCCACACACCAAAGTCTCATCACGAGACCCAGGAGACAAACCCCAATTCAGGGATGCCGGATAGAACACCTGGGCAGAACACAAACTGGTGGGCTCTAAAGAAAGCCTGCGGCTTAGTCAGTATTAACACTCCACCAGTGTTACTTTCCTGTTGTTGACAAAAGGGCCGTGATTACAATAATAAGATGTTAACCTTGTGGCAAACTGGACAAAGCTGTACTATCTTTGGGATTGCTCTGTAAACTAAAATTATTCCTCAATAAAGTGTATTTCAAAGATAAATACACACAAAATTAGATGAGGGTTGTCAAAAGGTACAAACTTCCAGTTAGTTATAAGATAATTAGTAGTAGGGATGAAACACACAACATGGTAATTAACCCTGCTCATGGCACATATGCAAGCTGTCAAGGTAGATCCCAAGAGCTCTCGCCACAAGGGAAAGCGTTTCTTCTGTTTCTTCAATGCTGTGTCTCTGTGAGGTGACGGAGGCTCACTAAGCCTGCTGCGACCCTTTCATGATGCGTGTAAGTCGGACCGTGACACCGCATACCTTCACCTTATACCATGCTCTGTGTTGGTCAGATCTCAATAAAACTGGGAATGAACAAATGAACAGGTGAGTAACTATGGACGGAAGTATCTGCATTTAAAAGAAGAATCTATCAATTCATACAGATAATAAAGAGATGATAGACTGATAAACAGATGAGCTCAGATTTGCTCACAGTACCCTAACTAACAAACATGGAAGAAATGATGGAGATAGAAAACTACCATTTCGTAGCCACCACAGTAACTGAAGCAGGTGTCATCTATAAATGCTAAATCTAGGATGCAGGGAAATGCTGAAGAGGAACAGGGTATTTACAGTCTCAAAGTGTCTCCTCTCAAATTACTACAAAAGGAAAAATAATAACCATGCAGTCAAAACAACCAAACTATATCAACCAACTGATCAAAATTATTTTCATCTAATAGGGACAAATGGCTATCATGTGCCTCTGGATACAATCTTGTGAGAAGGATACACCTTACGTCCTATTTCAGTCTTAAAAAGAATAGCTTAATCTATCTGCAAGGAAATGCCAGTAAAAATATCAAATTGAAGGATATTGTATGAAAATGCCCTGTATTCTTCAAAAATGTTAAGGTCACAAAAAAGAAAAGCCGAGGGACGGTTCCAGATTCAAAACGAAAAAGATACACAATTAAATCCACTATATGATCTCAGCCTAGATCCCAGTCTAGAAAAAAGCATAAAGTATCGATACAATTGGGATGACTGACAAAACTAAAACGCAGGCTCTAAGTCTGATCAAAGCACAATACTGACACTCAGTTACCTGTCCTGTGGCTGTGTAAGTGAACAGCTTTGTTCTTAGGAAATACGCACCAAAATATTAAGGGGTGAAGGGCCATGACATACGCAACCTTGTTTCAAATGTTTCAGAAAAATGTATACACACGTATGTTTGTGCGTGCAACACATAACACAAGGGCACACATGCAAGCACAGGAAAGGTTACAAGATGTTACAGAAAGGGCATACAGGGTTCTAGCAGGCAAAGCTGGCAACTTTTCCTAAGTCTGAAATATTTCAAAATAAATGTCCTTAACTTAGCAAGTTCTATTAAGTCCACACCAATCCAAATCTTTGTAGGGTCTGTGTCCAAATGCACAAGACTGATTTACAAAGCTGTTAAATCTGATTTTTACAGTCCTCTTACACAAAAATTAAAATCATGGTATTAGGTTATCTAACTCATATATAAATTACTTCAGAACAAATCATCTTTATAAAATATTCCTTGGAGAAAAAAAAGTCATGGTACCATCTCTGAATTTTTAAAATATTTAAATATATACATACACATGAAAGTTTATGATAGCCAACTACTATTTTCATTAACCTTTCGAGTCCCTTACATTTACTACATGTAATTTGAGCATCACTTTAGTAACAGAATTTAGGAGCCACTCATCCAAACTTTGAGTTTTTGCAGACACGGGAGATAAGGCCCAGGGTAGTGAAGGGCCCTGGGAAGGGCAGTGGCAGGACTCTCCTGACCAAGACCAGGGCCCACTTCCCACAGCACTCGGGACAAGCTCCTTAGGAGAGTGAACACTGGACTTCAGGTCGCTTAACCCCTAGAGATTGTTAAAGTAGGGCTGCCAGATTTTGCAAATAAAAATACAAGATGCTCATGCAGCTTACACCAAAAAATTATTTCTCTGAAATTCACACTTTAGAATCAAAAGGAGTAGCAGAGGCCAAAAGAGAAACCTGAAAGAAAATAACATCAGTAACCTGTTTAATCAAAATATGTTCCTAGGACACTATTTAAAACGCCTCCCTCTTAAAGCACCGCCCAGTCCAACAATCAGGAATAGATGGTCAGACGATGGTCTAATCATCTACTGAAATGGTTTTGGAATTTAAATTTTGGTCCAACACTAATAATATACAGTATAAGTATCCCTCAACAGAGTATGTATTTTACCCAGAAGATAGATGCAGAAAGAAGCTTCATAAAATGAACGCTACTGAACGTCTGAGCAGAGAATCGCTGGACAGGACAGGAGATCAGACAGTCCCCATCCAGCAGCCCAGGCTCCATCCATGGGGGAAGTGACAGAGCCCAGGGCTGGGCACCTGGCTTCTGCCTTGGGAGCAGGAGCTGAGGGGGCAAAGGGCACGGCAGCCTCTTACCCACGGTACAGCAAGGAGAAAGAGCAAACCACTTGACCTCTCTTCCCTAAAAGGAGCAAAGGGTGAAGCATTTGCTTTGCAAGAATGAAAATCAAGAAGAAAATGATTCTGTTTCTAGCCATACGGTTCAAATGCTGAAACTCCCACTGACAGGTAAGAGCAAGACTCCCTAACCGCATCTGCGTTTGGCCATGTGTCTCTTCATGACAGCTGTGCGGTAAGACGCACGAAATGAACAGCTTCCCACACATCTTAACAACGGGAACAAGGATAAAATTCATTTGAAAATGAAGGTACTGAACCTAACACACAGCACAAATCAATCTATGAAGCAGAAACGGACTCGCAGACACAGAGAACTAACCTGTGGTTGCCAAGGGGATGGGGGGCGGAGGGGTGGCCTAGGGGTCTGGGGCTGGCAGATGCAGACTATCACAGGCAGGATGGGGAGGAACAAGGTCCTCCTGCACAGCACAGGGGCCTGAGTGTGCAAGATCCTGTGATGAACCATAATGGAAATGATAGAAAAAGCGTGTGCCTGTGTATGACGGCGTCACCGTGCTGTACGGCAGGATTTAACACAACACTGTCAACCAACTTCAGTAAAAAATCAACATGAAAATAAAAGGCAAGAAAAGGAAATGAAGGCACAAACGCTGTGCTCGTGCTGAGTAAGAACGCGCAGTAAGCCAGATGCCTAAGTGAGCTGCACCGGTTCCCTCGCTCACTCGCTCAGCGAATCCTGGCTGTGAAGTGTGCAAGCGCAGCTCCATGGGACCAAGCGCCAGGAAGTCAGAGCGGTGCCCAGCTGTGTATGGACCCCACACAGTGTGTCTTTCTTAGAGGCCAGCGAAGGGCAGGAAAGCTCGGCGTGTTGCAGCTCACCGGGTCACAGAGTAGGACATGACTTAGCGACCGAACACCACCTCCATCTGCAGCTGACCGGAACACAGAGCGATGTTTGCATAGAAACGACGTTTACTGGATCCTCTGTGATCACAGAAAGCCGTATAGCTCCTAACGTGCGTGAAGCACCACAGCGCCAAGCCACTGTCTGTGACCAACGGGTCTCCACGGGGGCCCTGGGACTCGGGATGGTGCTGAGCCCGGCTTCTGATCAGAGCCAGGAGCAAGACAGCAGGAACAGATCTGTCCAAGGCAGGGGTTTCTACCCCTGAGGGAAGGGGCGAGCGAGGGGGGCAGTCAGGGAAAGGGCTGGGGACCTGGTGGGGCTGGGCGGGGGAAGGCAGCGGGGGGTCCCACCTCCACTGGGGAAAGGTCGGCCGCAGGAGCAGGAGGGCGCGAGCGGGCCAGGGCGATCCCAACATCAAATTCAGGCAAGGCTGCTGGTCTTCGGCAGAACCTTCCTAGCAAGGCTGGTTACACACAAACCGGCCCTCCCTGCCCCTCCTGTTAGAGCATCAGCGGCCAGCGGCCTTTGTCCAAAATGAAGAGAAGTGCAGCATAATAATGAAGATGCTCAAAATAACCCAAATGGAAAATGAAGTCTCTGAATAACAGAACTTCTTATACCTCAACTGAAATGCTGGACAGTGAGTTTCAAGGGCTCTCCCTATAACATATTTTAGAAAGCGTAAGATATACTATATTGCAGGAAATATACTTTAGGTTTCAGTACACAACAAACACACAAGTCTTCGGAGAAGAAACCTCTAAAAGCCTGTTCAAGAATTTTTAAATAATAAATCCACAGCAGTGTTTCTTCTTCCTTCACAGAATAACCATGTTACAGCTTACAATTCCCAGAATAATTTTAGAGGCTGGTCTTATTACAAGTCATTATAAGGCTGATACATTGGAAACTGTTTTCTTGCTTCATAACTCTACCAAACAAAGGCAGAACCATTATTTCTGCCAAAAGAATTTGCTCAGAAATTGAGCTCTAATCATTGACAATCTTCCCTGAACACCATCATCCAGCTGACCTCCATTCGGCACTTCTGCTTGCCCGGCAGTCACGGCAAGGCTCCCTAGGGCACAGTTAGGACCACCAAAAATGATCTGATGAGCACAGCCATGAACATTTCCCCAAACAGCACACACCTGTGAACACAGGCGCTCATAAAGGCACTTTCCCCCCCTTAGGAACATGTATGTACCTTTTGACCTCCGAGAGTTTCCACTGCATGATGGTCTTTCAATTTCTGTTCTTGTTCCATTATATCCTTCAAATGTTCATTTACCTTAAAATATAAAAACATTAATTTTAATTTATAGTCAAATATAACAATGAAATTACACGTACCTTAAAATGCCTGTGTTCAGGTCTCTGATGTCAAATATCAGTGCCACTCAAATGAACAGAACTTCATTTTCTCAACCAGAGAAAAGTATTTTACAGTATTTACAGGTGTTTAAATTAATTCGTTACTTTACCAAATGCTTGTTGAGTACCTACTACATGTCAGGGGCCAGCTGGAGCGCCCAGGAGAAAGGCGCTTGCCAACGTCAGCACTTGCCAACCTCAGCGCTGATGCTCGCCATTGCTTCGTCACTCAGCCACGCCTGACTCTCTGCGACCCCACGGACCGCAGCACACCAGCCTCCTCTGTCCTTCACCATCTCCTAGAGTTTGCTCAAACTCACGTGCATGGAATTGATGATGCCATCCAACCATCTCATCCTCGCCTGCCCTCTTCCCCTTTCGCTTAGGAAACAAGACAACTATTTTTCTGTAAAAATTTTCACAATCTCTTTTAGGACTAATAAGTGAAAACTATTTTCCTCAAAATTAATGTTTTCATTATCAGTAAAAGACACTTTGTTTGGATTAAATTCTTAACCTGTGATTTCCTATGCATGTCCCTGGATCATGAGTGGGGTTTAGAGTGGTCACAGGTCACAGTTAAAATACATGAAAAAGTTTTGTATATAGGAACTTCTCAGAGAGAAGGTCTAACTTATCAGATTGCTCAAACAGCCTATAATTCAAGGTGACTAAGAAACAATCTGTTGAGTGCATAAAATATTTCTTGAGAATAGTTTTGATAATTTTGGATTTTGAGTTACTGATGTTACAGTCATTCCAACAACAATAAATAAATGCTCAAATTAACTAATAATGGCAATCTAGAAAATATGAATGCCATTATCAACCACTGTAACTAAATCAGCAGTTTTTAAAATTCTGCTGCTTGAAATTCAGTTCTGTGCTTAAAAGAAGGACTGATGGGTTTTAACTTATGGTGACTTGGTCCCATCACTCCACGGGAAATAGACGGGGAATCAGTGGAAACGCGTCAGACTTTTATTTTGGGGGGCTCCAAAATCACTGCAGATGGTGACTGCAGCCATGAAATTAAAAGACGCTTACTCCTTGGAAGGAAAGTTATGACCAACCTAGACAGCATATTCAAGAGCAGAGACATTACTTTGCCAATAGAGGTGCATCTAGTCAAGGCTATGGTTTTTCCTGTGGTCGTGTATGGATGTGAGAGTTGGACTATGAAGAAGGCTGAGCGCCGAAGAATTGATGCTTTTGAACTTTGGTGTTGGAGAAGACTCTTGAGAGTCCCTTGGACTGCAAGGAGATCCAGCCAGCCTATCCTAAAGGAGATCAGTCCTGGGTGTTCATTGGAAGGACTGATGCTGAGGCTGAAACTCCAATACTTTGGCCACCTGATGCGAAGAGTTGACTCATTGGAAAAGACTCTGATGCTGGGAGGGATTGGGGGCAGGAGGAGAAGGGGACGACAGAGGCTGAGATGGCTGGATGGCATCACTGACTCAATGGACATGAGTTTGAGGGAACTCCGGGAGTTGGTGATGGACAGGGAGGCCTGGTGTGCTGCAATTCATGCGGTTGCAAAGAGTCGGACACGACTGAGTGACTGAACTGAACTGAAACTTGGTTAACAGTTACTAACAGTCTTCTCTACCCATGACTCTACCCAAAGCGTTACAAGGAATTAACAACACACAGACTTGCTTTGGTGTGTGAGGCTACTGCTCTGACTCAGAATCCCCCATTCACAAGCTAGGACTTTAATAATTTGTTGGTATCCGTGAGCCTCGGTTGCCAGTTTGAAGGAAACCTACTCCATGCGTGGTTTGGGGGATGACGGCTCTGAGACGGCCCCCAGTGACCCGGTGAGCGTGGGCAGGGCTGAAAATTTGCTTCAGACCCACCATGGTCGATGTGCTCGCTTCCACCGAGGGCACGAGCTCACTGCGGTCTGCACTGAGGTCAGGGTCCCAGCTTCCCAGAACTGGCAGAGCCACGGCCTCATCCAACTGCCTCGAGGCCTGGAAGCCAACGAGAGGCTGGCGAGGCCTGCAGCCCGACTCAGGTCTGCCACCTGCCAGCTTCCCTTTCCTTCTCTAAGGCTCAGCTTTACGGCACAAGCCTTTCTAACGACATTATTTATTTATGGTCTTCACATGTCACTCAAGCAAACCTAAAAATCATCTAATTGGCAATATGAAAAACTTATTTCATTCCTGCATGCAAAAAAAGTTTACGGAGCGCCCACAGAGCACATTCCCTGCTCGGAGTGCTCTGAATTTTGTACGAGTCTGATATCAACTCGGTTAGTCATAAACTGTTTAACGATGGATATTGCGGAATACATGAAAGCTCTCTCCACCATTTTAACTTTAAGTCTAAAGGGAATGGGAACTGGTGAGGCTGCGTGACTTTAATTCTCACTTTGACTTAAAACAAAAGAGTCATGGAGTCTGTCTTAGTCTGATTAGGCGGCTACAACACCACCACCAGAGGCAGGTGGCCTGTGAGCACCGGAAACCTATTTCTCAGGTTCCGGAGGCTGGGAAGTCCAAGGCGCCAGCAGACTGGGCCTGGCGAGCCTGGCCCCTCTTCCTCAGAAGGGGTGAGGGGCGCTCTGGGGTCTCTCATGAAGAGAGCAACCCTGCTCCCACGTGAGGGCCAGCCTTCAGGACCTCCGAACAGCAGCACACTCGGGGCACGATGTCACAGCCAGCTCTGTGGGAGCAGACTTTCAGCCCAGAGCAGGGAGGCACGGCGTCCATGGCTCCAAGACCGCTGCTACCCAGGCACACCCACCTTGTTGATCCAGTACGTGACGGCGTCCTCGATGTCGTAGGGCAGGTCTGTGGCCTGGAAGAAGGCGGAGTACTGCTGCTCGCAGGCGGCCACCTTCTCCACGCTGACCATCTCCACGGTGTAAGCCATCATGAGGGTGTCGATCATGGCCAGGTGAGCGCTCTGGAGGCAGACGGAGAACGACCGTCAGCATCCCACTGAGAGACGGCTGCTTTCAGCATCCCACTGAGAGATGGCCGCTTTCACACTGTTAAGCGTCACTACCACTGCCCAACAGACGGGAGCGGAACGAAAGGTTAGGAACAATAAGCCTTGATAAGAGAGCATAAATGGTACCCACAGGCCGGGGTGAGCTCAGGTAGCCCAACCAGTTTATCACTCCGATGCTCACCGAGGATCTCCATTCAAGGCGCTCATCATCTCCTACTCAGAGGAGGCTCCTTGTCCTGCTTTTCCTGGTTTTGAGAAGGTCACGGTCATTTACTCAACGAAACGACTGCAGACTTCAGCGTCATCTCTGAGCAAGCTCTCTCCTCTCGTCCACAGGGAGCCAGCCATGTACAGACTCCACTCCTCAACTGTCCCTCGAGTCTAGCCTCCTTGTCTGCTCACCTCCATTCCAGCTCAGACTCCACCACTTCTCACCCCTGAACAAGGCCAGTAACCCTCTGCTTTTCCTGGCTGCAGCTTTTTCCCCACCCTCTGCATCCATCACAGGACTGCTTTCCTTTGCTGCTGTTTTTCATGAGCGGTGGTTTCATACAGAAATGTTACCGCACGGCGGTGGGGGGGGGGGGAGCGGTTCTTAAAATTTCCCAACATTAGGAAGTTCTTAGTCGAAAGCACCCTGTCGCCCTCCTGCTCCCCAAACAGCGTCCATGGCTTGGAACGTATTCTCACCAAACACTGGACTCCCCGCCGCCCCGGAGTAGACACTCGCACTGCCTCCTGCCCTGCGGCGCTGTAAACACACCACCACCCTGCATTTCTCCAGGGAGGACTGTCACTGCGGGGCTGCTGGGCCCAAGGGCAGCCACATGTGCAGTTCTGAGAAACCATCACGGATCTGCTCGTTAGAAGGGTGGGGCAGCTTCCATCCCACACCCCCCGCCCCCGCAGTGTTGCCAAGGGTGCCTGTTTCCCCACATTTTTGGTCCATATTAGACATCATGCACTTCTTATCATCTGTTATCCAGTCTGGAAGTTAAAAACCTCCCCTTGTTCAGACTGCACATTTCTCTGATTAATGACGATGGGCCTATTTTCATATGTCTAGCAAATATTTGTATTTTTCCCTCAGAAAACTGCTGGCTGATATCTCTGGCTTACATCTCTCTGTGAGATGATCACCTTTCCTTTTTTATTTCTTGATTTGTAAGATTTCATTATATATTAGGTGTCATTTCATCATCAAATACCTTTTTCCAGCTTATCTTTGGACTTTCTACTTCATTTGGAATGTAATATTATATTAGGAACCAGAGATCAAATTGCCAACATCCGTTGCATCACAGAAAAAGCAAGAGAATTCCAGAAAAACATCTACTTCTGCTACACTGACTACGCTAAAGCCTCTGACAGTGTGGATCACAACAAACTGTGGAAAATTCTTCAAGAGATGGGAATACCACACCACCTTATCTACCTCCTGAGAAATCTGTATGCACACCCAGAAGCAACAATTAGAACCAGACATGGAACAACAGATTGGTTTCAAACTGGGAAGAGTATGTCAAGGATGAATAATATCACTCTGCTTATTTAACTTATATGCAGAGTACATCATGAGAGACGCTGGACTGGATGAAGCATAAGCTGGAATCAAGACTGCTGGGAGAAATATAAATAACCTCATATATTCAGATGACACCACCCTTATGGCAGAAAGCAAAGAGGAACTAAAGGGCCTCTTGAAGAAAGTGAAAGAGTGGAAAAGCTGGGTTAAAACTCAACATTCAAAAAACGAAAATCATGGCATCCGGTCCCATCACTTCATGGCAAACAGACGGGGAAACACGGAAACAGGGGGGGCCTTTATTTCCTTGAGCTCAAAAACCACTACAGACGGTGACTGCAGCCATGAAATTGAAAGACAGTTACTCCTTGGAAGAAAAGCTATGACCAACCTACACAGCATATTAAAAAGCAGAGACATGACTTTGCTGACAAAGGTCTAGGTCTAAGCTATGGTTTTTCTAGGGGTCATGTATGGATGTGAGAGTTGGACCATAAAGAAAGCAGAGCGCCAAAGAATTGATGCTTTTGAACTGTGGTGTTGGAGAAAACTCTTGAGAGTCTCTTGGACTGCAAGGAAATCAAACCAGTCAATCCTAAAGGAAATCAATCCTGAATATTCATTGGAAAGACTGATGCTTGAAGCTCCAATACTTTGACCATCTCATGTGAAGAACTGACTCACTGGAAAAGACTCTGATGCTGGGAAAGACTGAAGGTAGGAGGAGAAGGGGACGAGAGAGGATGAGGTGGTTGGATGGCATCACTGACTCAATGGACATGAGTATGAGCAAGCTCCGGGAGTTGGTGATGGACAGGGAAGCCTGGCGTGCTGCCGTCCATGGGGTCGCAAAGAATTGGACATGACTGAGTGACTAAACTGACTGAACTGAATATTATACTGCAGAGAAGGTCTAAATATTGAATATTTACTTGGTAAAACCTGTTAATGTTCTCTTCAATGCCTGCAATTCCTCCCAAGTTTACAAAAGGCTCCACACCCCCCAAGAATATAAGAATACTATGCTTTTTTTAAAATATTACCTTAAATCCATGTGGAGTGACTTCTGAAGATGTTATAAACTGGGGACTAGTTATGTTTCCAAATCAGAGATGCCACCATCTCATACTCCCATAAAGTCGGCCTCATCTTCTGCACTGTGAAGTCTAAACTCCTTAAAAAGGGGAGCACGCTTGACTAGCTGGCTCCACCTCTCAGTCCAGCTTCGCAGCCGGCATCTCCTTCCCCTGTCGGCTCTCCCTTTGGAGCAGCCGCGGCAGAGCTCCGCTCTCCCCACGCCAGGCGGCCTCCCGCACCCCCACGTGCAGGCACGTCCTGCTGCTGGTCCGACTGCTGCCCTCTGACCCCCTTTCCAGCTCGCTCTTCCCACAGAGGGAGGCCAGCTCCCCGCAGAGTGCTGTTCGCACGCTTGTGAAATCTGCTTCTTTTCCAGTTTTACTGAGATGTTACTGACACAGCACAGTGTGTGAGTTTAAGACTGGACACGCGACCCTGTGAAATGATGAGCACAATAGACTCAGTGACACGTGTGCTGCGTCCTGACCCACTACCTGAAGGGGCCACAGGCCACAGCATCTTCACACAGCTCCTCGGACGAGGCTAGTGAGCAGCTGGCTGAGGACCACAGACTGGCTGGCCGCAGGATGGGCACTGGCTCCCTGGTGAGACAGTGAGACCCCAAGGGCAAGGGCATCTTCGGAGGTACCTTCGCATTCCCTGTACCAGACACAGCGCCTGGCAACAAACAGGGGCTGCAGGAAGGAAAGGAGCTGACCTACTGCTCACTGTAATGAGGGAAGCGTGAGCTCGACTCTGGAGGTTAGGACCTAGGTTTGACTCGGAGGTGGGGGCCAGGGCACTGGACACTCAGCAGTGTTGACAGGAGGGCAGGGGCCTGTCCGAAGCTGCATGCTTGACGACGGCCATCAGAAAACCAGTGGTGACTCACATGCTGCGCTGAGTACTTTACTGACATCCCAGCTTTTCCATTTCAAATCTGTTCTGAAGTAAGACTGGAGATAACACACACCTTTTATCACCCTTAAAGCGCAGAAGGAAGCATCACTCACGCTCTTCATGTGAGGAAGCTGAAGCTCCGAAGAGCAAGTGGCCTGTCCAATCCGTGTGCTCCTTCTACTGTGTCATGCAGCTGGCAGAAACTAAGTCAGCCAGTCAGGCAAGAAAAATGCTCTGGAAATGGTAAACAGGCATCAGATGCAGGAAAGAAGCGCAAGCATGACCGTCGAACTTCAAGCCGTGTTTTCCCACACTCTGCCTCCCTTTCAGGCTGCTACTGTCCGGGGACCCTGGGTCTTCCCTCAGACTCAGGGGGACTCGGTGTCCACCCCGTGCACCCTTCACGCAGGGGTTTACGTGTCCTCTCCATTCACCTGAGCTCCAGGGAGCAGGTCCCGTCTCTCTCACCTCTGCTCCCAGCACGAGGGTTAAGAGGGAAGCCCTGAGTAGGAGGATTTGACAGCATTCTAAAGCATAACTCTTCTGAACAAAAACGTGGAAAAACATCTTGAGAGCTGTAAAGCCATTCACGTCCTCTTCACTAAGACTGTTTCTCTTGGCAATTTATTCCACAGATAAGAGTTTAAGAGAGAAAAAAAGAGCTGCGTGAATGAGACTGACCGTTACTCAATCACAGGCAACAAGAAAGGGAGCAATGGTACAGCCACAGTGAAGAGCTCACGCTCTCCTACGCTCTTTAACAGCAGGAGGAAATGCGCTCCACACAGTACTGAGTGCAAAGAGCAGCAGCGTTCTGTAATGATGTTCACAAGACACCCACGCACATGGGCAGACACACGAGTGAGCACACACATCTTGAATACACCCGTAATACACATGAGAGGAAGAGAAAGGAAAAGAATGAAAGTAAAACCTGCTTAGAAACGACCTTATAATAACATGCAGATCATTGCATAGAAGTATAGTCAGCAATATATTTTCAGAACAAACTTCATCTCACTGACTACTTCAAAATATTCCTAACTTCAAGAACAAATTAAAAAAATATGCCACTACTTTGTTTACAGATATCTCCATAAGATGTTCACCCACTTTTAAACTAAGAATCTTCAAATCTGAGCATGATTTTTTTTTTACCCCTTAACTCTATAATATGTGGAGAATTTAAAAATTATGTTTAACAGAAACTGTATACACGATGAAGCTAGAAAAGGTCAACAGTGAAAAGTGAACGGCAGGCTACCCATCTGGACTGATTTATGTCTCTAAATACACACATTCCATTTTTTACCCCAAGAATTAAGGTCAAATAGCAACAGCAGCAGCCCGCACTGACAGTGGCTCTCCAGACAGCGTTTCCAGCGGCGCTGAGCCGCTCTGTCGCCGAACCTGCGCAGGTCAGAGCAGGGAACCGCCGGCGCGCGGGAGAGCGCCAGGGGGCGCCCTGCCGTCTGGCTCAGCCCAGGCGCCGGCCCGCGGCCCGCGGCCCTCTGGGCGCGGCCGGAGGAGGGGGCCACCAGGTGGCAGCACAGAGCCCGCGCGGGAGCAGCGGCAGGAGGCCGGGCACGGAAGCAAAGGCAGGCGCTTCCTGCGTCTCAGTGAAAGGCGAGGACAGGAGGCCCGCAGCGCACCGGGCCGCTAGCAGCTTCCAGAGCTGGGTTACAGGGTCACGTTACCTCCGACCGGTGGAGTCTGGACAAAAATCAGTCACATGCGTGTATCAGAAATGAAGGTCACGGCCGCTAAATGAAGCGCACTGAAGTGCTGCTGGCGAGATGGTTGTAATGAGCCTCACACATTAACGAGACCCAAGTTCTACTACTTCTCGGCTTTCGATACCCTTTTACCAGGTGTAGCTACCGGCCTAAGAAGGTGTTTCCTGACCGGAACTCCGGCCCGGGGCGCAGCGCCAGGGCCCGGGGTCCACGCCCCTGCAGGGACACGGGGCCGGCAGGCTCCAGAGCCGCAGGCGCACGGAGACCCGGCACGCCCGCTCTCGAGACGGCGCGCAGCACCCCCGCGCGCCACCCCAGGGCGTCGAAGCCAAGTCCCATTCAGAAAATGAAACTTCACACGTCGCTTATTTATATAAACAAGTTTACCATAATTTTCATTTATCCTTGACTTACACAGCGACACAAGGAAAACAGCACTTAAAGCCCTACTGAGATACCACTTCCCACCAGGAAGGCTGTAATTACAGCCAGATGACAGCAGCCTCCGGCGAGGACGGGGGCGGCAGGAGCCCTCGCGCTCCGCGGCCGGGGCGCCGCACGCGCAGCCGCCGCACGCGCAGCCGCCGCACGCGCAGCCGCCGCACGCGCAGCCGCCGCACGCGCAGCCGCCGCACGCGCAGCCGCCGCACGCGCAGCCGCCGCACGCGCAGCCGCCGCACGCGCAGCCGCCGCGCTGGACGAGGAACGAGGCGCGTCCACACAGAGGCTCTGCACAAACATCCACAGCAGCGTTATCCGTAGTGGCCAAACGGCCATCAACGGACTGGGTAAGCAAAAATGATACATCCATGATATTCTGAATGGAGTGTGCCCTGGTAAAGACCGACAAGCGCGGGAGCCTGGTAAACAATGCTGAGCAAAATGCGCCAGGTACACGCGGCGCGCCCGCGCGCGCACACACACACGCACACACTCTCTTACTCCATTTATATAAAACGTCCAGAACGAACCACTATAGAGACACAGAGCAGGTCAGGGGCTGCGAGTGCTGGGGCTGGGGAGACAGTGCTTCTTTCTGATGAGACTGTCCTAACAGGGACTGTGGTCACACTTACACCGCTGAGTACCCCAAGCCAGCGCACGGCACGCCCGGAACGCACGCACTGCACTCTGCAGCCACATCGCAGCCGCTACCCCCTAATCAAACTAACTCCTGACGCTTCCCTGCCTCCTTCCCAATGTAAACACCTCATAAACCACCTCAGCTCTGAGGTAGGCTGTTAGCCATATCCATGTGTTTGCAAAGTGTCCTTAGAAGGACTTCAAGGTGAAGCGACACAGAGTTTTCTAGACAGCCTCGTATTTTAGACATTGTTAAAAAGTGAATTAAACGTTTATTTCCATGAGCTTGCTTTCTATATAACTTTAAGTAGGAAATATTTATGTATGAACTGATGATAAAAGTAAATATGCTCAAGTAATTCTAGTTTCCTCCCACAGATATTTATGTTCACTTTCTTAAGGCACTAGCTCACTGGATAAAAGGCATACACAGTTTACTTGAAAAGATGATCATTTATGATTTTTCTTAGATAAGCTTAATTATTTTAATAGCTAGAATGAGACATAGGTTGCTATAGTTGGTATGAGAATAGAAATTTTCCAGAATAAATTTCCAATCATAGTGTCTGTCCTCTTGTATGACAAGATCCTAGCACACCAAAAGCTCAGCCTGTCGTGGGAATCCCCAAGCAGTCAGCAGGCAGAGCTCGGCACAGTCACTTCCACAGCCCTGGTTCAATTCCTGGCCAGGGAACTAAAATCTCACAAGTTTAAAACGAAACAAATAACAACTGGCCTATCAAAAGTAGGCTAGTCCTAGGGGCAAAACGCACTGGCCTTCAAACAAAGGCAGGGTACCACTGAGCAGCCCTCAGACAGAGGGAGGGGACCGCCGGGCGGCCCCCGGACGGAAGGAGAGGACCACTGAGCGGAGAGGGCTGAGCTCTAACTGCAGCAGGATCGGGGCTGTCCCAGGGACAGCGATGCTGCCTCCAACCTCCAACCTGGACGAGCCACAAAGGGGGCGAGCGCTCTGCTACACCGCGGGGAACACAGGCACACCTGGAACCCTGGCGAGGGCGGCCCCGTCTGAGAGCCGAGCCCCCACATGCATTTGCTTGTGGCCACACTGAACTGGCACTGCTATCTCACCCAGGCCCTCCTGGTCAGACATGTGAAGAGAGAGCCAAGGGTAAACAGTAGGGTCACCAGGAGGTAACTCAGCACAATGACACCCGCTTAGCGGCCGTTTAATTCTGCCTCAACTGAACAAATACCCCGTGACACAGAACAGGGCAGCTGGGGGCTCCCTTTAACCCATGTCTGTAAGGGCACGCGAGCTGGTTCCACTCAGTCCCTCCCACTCGGTGACTCTGACCATCACCCAGGGGAGAACTGTTTCCAAGATAATGTTGAACCAAACTGAGATGAAGCTTTACTGCAAAGGGAGGTATGCAAGACGCAGCCCAGCCCAGCTGTCTTCCAAAACGCAAGTCCCAGACCAACGAGAGACACGGTGTCTCCGGAGCGGCTCCAGCACTTCCTCTGGACCACACTTAACCTCCAGTGGGACTTCCCTGGTGGCCCAGTGGCTCATTACTCCTTCATCCAGCGCAGGGGTAGAGTCTGATTCCTGGTTGAGGAGTGAAGATCCCACATCTTCATGTGGGAAAACAGAAGCAGTACTGTAGCAAATTCAGTGGAGACTTTAAAAATGGTCCACATTAAAAAAAAAAAAAATCTTAAAAGAAACACATCATTCAAAACAGCCAACCAACCTCAAACAGCAAGTTATGGATGTTAACTAGGGCTCTATCAGGTGGACACAGACAGGAACTGCACGCCAGCAGCAAATAAACATGGTAAACAAAGGAAGTAGTCTACAGCGGCGGTTCTCAGTGTGGCCAGTCATTGAAAATCACGCGTCTCCTGGTCCCGAACCTCAGAGGGCCCAGGCCAGCCTCCTAGCAGGAATCTCGCCTCCACAGCCCTTCATCACAGCAGACTGACCGTGCCATCACCCCCACAACCAAGGCCAACGGGGGCTCCCCAGAGCCCGGCCTGTACCTCCTCCGGTCCAGCAGCGCCAGCGACGGCAAGAAGAGCGCCGGGGTGCAGCCCCGACTCCACACGACGGCGGCGTCCCACACAGGGCCCGCGGTGTCCCTGTGTACGAGTGGGGTGAGCCACCTCTGATCCCATCAGGAGGCGGGCCGGGTGGAGGCGGGCCCTGGGCGCAGTCGCAGCACCCAGACAGCGGCTCGGGCTCCAGCCCCAGTGCGGGTTCGGCCACCGCCCGGCGCCGAGAGGACGCGGAGGCGTGGGGACTCGGGCCGGTGGAGGGGCACTGGGGGTGGCGCGACTGCCCCCTTCCCCGAGAGCTCCGTGCGGCTGGCGCTCGCCGGAAGACTGAAGCCGCGTGTCAGTTCCGGGTGACTGAGGACTCCTGCGTGTATGTGGATGTCCTTCCAGCCCTCGGTTCCTCAGTCGTGTCTGACTCCGTGTGACCCCAGGGACTGTAGCCCTCAGAGTTCCTCTGCCCAGTGGATTCTCCAGACGAGAGTGGGTTGCCATGTTGTACTCTAGAGGATCTTCCTGACCCAGGGATCAAACCCAGGGCTTGGCAGGCGGAATCCGCACCACTGAGCCACCTGGGAAGCCCTGTGTCTACGGCACTGTGTTTGGACGAGACGGGGTGCGTTCAGGGTGGTATGGCTGTGGACGACCATACGTGATCAGGGTTCAGCAGCCCCCTTGGGATCTTGAAGAAAGGGCCTAGAAGCAAGAACACGATGAATGGGCCTGTATCCAGATCCTGGTTTCTTGGAACGGCTTGTTCCAAGTCAGAGATAAGAAAAGCACAAAGAAAGCTTGGAATATCTAGTTGTGTCAGAAAGAAAAAAGGATTTAAAAACTGTCAAATGGATATAGGAACCGGCCTAAAGGGGCCCCCACTGGCCAAACACAAGCCTACATGATCATAAAAAAGATTAATGACAAGAATGGATTACAACACAACACAGTCCATTCGTCCAATCACAGGGGGACAAGGGATGAGAGAATCCCTTAAATCACAGCATCACAACCGCCAGTGCAGTCACTGATTCCGGCAGAGGCCACCCCGAGACGCTGAGACCGCTGGGGGAGCCAATACACGCCAAAGCATCAGCCCACAGGATGCCGCGGCTTCAAAGGAAAAGCGGTCACCCTCAGAGCCTCCAGTGACGGGACACAAGGAGACTGATTCAGCACCACCCCGTGTATAACACACACCACCTACCCACGTCACGGAATTCATGTCATACACCACACCACCTATCCACGTCATA
Source organism: Ovis aries (assembly GCF_016772045.2). Taxonomy (NCBI): domain Eukaryota; kingdom Metazoa; phylum Chordata; class Mammalia; order Artiodactyla; family Bovidae; genus Ovis; species Ovis aries. The sequence continues at coordinate 78,831,328 of NC_056065.1, read as the reverse complement.
GCATCCATGTATATAACACACACACACACCCCTATTCATGTTATAGCATTCATGTCACATAACACACACCACCTACCCATGTCAGAGCACTCATGTCATATCACACACACACCCACACACCTATTCATGTATATATAACACACACCACCTACTCACGTCACATAACTCACACCCCTATTCACGTCATGGCATTCATGTCCAAAGGCTGCAATCTGAACCTCATCGTGAGGAAACAAATCAGGTAAATCAGGATCAGGGTATATTCTAGAAGCCACCTTGCTTGCATTCCTCAAAAACGTTAATGTCATGATTGAATAATAAAATAAGGGGGGGAGAGGCAACTGTTCTAGACGCAGACGAGAAGGACAGGCCAACAAGAGAAGCGGATGACCTCTGACCGGCTTCTGATCCGGAAAGGGCTGAAGAGAAGCTACGAGGACATTCTGGGCACACAGCTGGGGAACTGAGACTGCAGAGCATGTGCTGAATGACAGTGCAGCTGCGTCTACATTCTCAGCGTGAAAAAATAGAATAAAATAAACTCTCAGCGTGCCCACGGTATTCTGGCTACGCAGAAAAATGACCTCGTTTTCATAAGATGCTGAAAGGAGAGTGTGTGTGTGCAGACAGAGAGCTAGGAAAGGAAGAGGGAGGAGAGAAGCGGATGTAGGAACATCTGAGTGTCAGTTAGTCTTTAAGTCCAGAGGAATGAAAAGCTGAAGAAAAGGCGGTTTAGAAGCAAACAAAACCATATTCCTTTTCCACAGACCTGAGGCAGTACACTCACACACGCAGCCTTGTACAGGCTACACTAAGTCAACTGAGGTCCAAAGATGAACATACAGATCTTATATCGGTATCTTCATCTCACAAAATACTGTGTGCAGAGGGAGCTTTACGTGATGCTCAGCCTGAATAGGAACTGCTTATACACACACAGAATAAGCTGTTTCCATTTACCTTTTTAACACCTAAGTACTTGGTGGCTTTCTTCTCAAACCATACCTCATAAAGAAAGCATTCCAAATATCTGTTTGTCCATTAAGCAAGTCATCAGAAGGGAACAGGGGAGTGTACGGCCTTCACGGAGTTCTAATTAAGCAGTGCTTACCAACCCTATTGCTACAATTAGATACAGAAACTGAGGAGGTCTCAAGTGAACGTGAAAGTCGCTCTGTTGTGTCCGATTCTTTGCGACCTGTGGAGTCCATGGAATTCTCCAGGCCAGAATACTGGAGCGGGTAGCTGCTCTTTTCTCCAGGGGATCTTCCCAACCCAGGGACCGAACCCAGGTCTCTCCCGCACTGCAGGAGGATGTTTTACCAGCTGGCTGAGCCACCAGGGAAGCCCATGAATACTGGAGTGGGTAGCCTATCCCTTCTCCAGCAGATCTTCCGGACCAAAGAACTGAACTGGGGTCTCCTGCATTGCAGGCAGATTCTTTACCAGCAGAGCTACCAGGGAAGGCCCCAAAAATTAACATTAAAATCTTAAAGAATGAAATGCCTTCAGCTGAGGTTTCAGAGCAAACACAGCAGCCCCTGTAACGATCCGCTGGTACACGGAGCTCAAGGACATAACTGCTCTCCAGTTAGAACACCGTCCAGAGGAGGCAGGCCTCTCTGCAGCACCCCTTTCAGAAGCAAGTCACACCACAGAAACGCTAGGGTCGGAAGTGACAATGAACTTTACCTCTGTCGTCGTTATTCTGCTTTACGACACATTTACTAAACACTTTTAGAACAACACATACTTAAATATATTATTTTGAATTAATTGATACACTAATATTCAGTTTAGGAAAGACTCAGGAAGAGAAACGGGACAATAGAAACTGACCACACTTGCTAAAGTTTACCGACCCCTCATCACAGGTCACGCGCTGTATGAGGTGCTCCCCAGCCCAATCTAAAGAGTCCTCACCATGTGCAGGGCAGACGGCAGGGTCCTTCCTGACACAGCTGAGAGACTGGAGCCAGAGTCTCAGAAGCAATCCCAAGTCAGACAGAGGCGTGCTGCTGGCCGAGCCTGTCCTGCTCCGCAGGCGCAGGGCCCCACAACCCCGAGGCTGCCTCACAGAGCTTCTCTGCTCCTTTCAATCTTAAAAACCCATTCCTCACAAGCTTTTGTAAATTAAGCTTTTTACTAAGTAATAATTACAAGTTCACATGCAACTGTCAGGAGTAACAGAGATGCCTCGAAGTCCTCTCCCAAACATGAAGTCACCCCGAGAGATCGACATGATGCAGTCAAGTCGTCACAACTGCCTCTTACAGCCACGGCTACTTCCCTCCAGCCCTCCGTCTCCGCAGACCCCGATCTGTTCTCTGGTTCTATAATTTTGTGCTTTCAAGAATGTTATACAGATGTCATTGATAGCTTACGGTGAATGATGTCGGATTTGTGATCTTCGAAGAAGAAAATTTATCTCTGGGACTAGGGACCCGTCTTCATCACGCAGAGCTTTTGCGTGGAGAAAATTGTATTCCAGTGAACAAGGACCAAGAAAGCTTCTGACATAGACAGAAGGGGGACGGAAAGTGCCCCCTCATGAGCCTTATCAAGGCCGCATATGCTTCTACCAGACGCACTCCCACAACACACATCTTCAGCTAACAAGATCGGAACTAACAATATATACAGAAAGGTCTTATCGGACCCACACTCATTTCGCATGCTAGCAAAGTGATGCTCAAAATTATCCTCCAAGCCAGGCTTCAACAGTACATGAACCGTGAACTTCCAGATATTCAAGTTGGATTTAGAAAAGGCAGAGAAACCATAGATCAAATTGCCAACCTCTGCTGGATCACAGAGAAAGCAAGAGAATACCAGAAAAACATCTACTTCTGCTTTATTGACTAGGCCAAAGTCTTTGAGTGTGTGGATCACAACAAACTGTGGAAAATTATTCAAGAGATGGGAATACCAGACCACCTGACCTGCCTCCTGAGAAATCTGCATGCACGTCAAGCAGCAACAGTTAGAACTGGACATGGAACAACAGACTGGTTCCAAATTGGGAAAGGAGTATGTCAAGGCTGTGTACTGTCTCCCTGCTGATTTATCTTATATGCAGAGTATATGAGAAATGCCACGCTGGATGAAGCCCAAGCTGGAATCAAGACTGCTCGGAGAAATATCAATAACCTCAGATATGCAGATGATACCACCCTTATGACAGAAAGCAAAGAGGAACTAGAGAGCCTTTTGATGAAAGTGAAAGAGAGTGAAAAAGTTGGCTTAAAACTCAACATTCAAAACACTAAGATCATGGCATCTGGTCCCAGCACTCCATGGCAAATAGATGGGGAAACACTGACAGACTTTATTTCCTTGGGCTCCAAAATCAGTGCAGATGGTGACCGCAGCCATGAAATTAAAAGACGATCGCGTCTTGGAAGAAAAGCTATGACCAACGTAGACAGCATATTAAAAAGCAGAGACATTACTTTGCCAACAAAGGTCCATTTAGTCAAAGCTCTGGTTTTCCAGTGGCCATGTGTGGAAGTGAGAGTTGGAGCATAAAGACAGCAGAGCACTGAAGAATTGATGCCTTTGAACTGCGGTGCTAGAAGACACTTGAGAGTCCCTTGAAGCAAGCAGATCAAAGCAGTCAATCCTAAAGGAAATCAGTCCCGAGTGTTCATTGGAAGGACTGATGCTGAAGCTGAAACTCCAAAACTTTCGCCACCTGATGCGAAGAACCGACTCACTGGAAAAGACCCTGATGCTGGGAAAGACTGAAGGTAGGAGGAGAAGGAGAAGAGAGAGGATGAGATGGTTGGACAGCATCACCGACTCCAATGGACATAAGTGTGAGCAAGCTCGGGGAGTTGATGATGGACAGGGAGGCCTGGGGTGGCACAGTCCAGTTCAGTTCAGTCGCTCAGTCTTGTCTGACTCTTTGCAACCCGATGAATCGCAGCACGCCAGGCCTCCCTGTCCATCACCAACTCCAGAAGTTCACTCAGACTCACGTCCATCAAGTCACTGATGCCATCCAGCCATCTCATCCTGGGTCGTCCCCTTCTTCTCCTGCCCCCAATCCCTCCCAGCATCAGGGTCTTTTCCAATGAGTCAACTCTTCGCATGAGGTGGCCAAAGTACTGGAGCTTCAGCTTTAGCATCATTCCTTCCAATGAACACCCAGAACTGATCTCTTCCAGAATGGACTGGTTGGATCTCCTTGCAGTCCAAGGGGCTCTCAAGAGTCTTCTCCAACACCGCAGTTCAAAGGCATCAATTCTTCGGCGCTCAGCCTTCTTCACAGTCCAACTCTCACATCCATACATGACCACAGGAAAAACCATAGCCTTGACTAGACGGACCTTAGTCGGCAAAGTAATGGCTCTGCTTTTGAATATGCTATCTAGGTTGGTCATAACTTTCCTTCCAAGGAGTAAGCGTCTTGTAATTTCATGGCTGCAGTCACCATCTGCAGAGATTTTGGAGCCCCCCCAAATTAAAGTCTTCCACTGTTTCCCCATCTATTTGCCATGCAGTGTTGGGACCGGATGCCATGATCTTCATTTTCTGAATGTTGAGCTTTAAGCCAACTTTTTCACTCTCCTCTTTCACTTTCATCAAGAGGCTTTTTACTTCCTCCTCACTTTCTGCCATAAGGGTGGTGTTATCTGCATATCTGAGGTTATTGATATTTCTCCCGGCAATCTTGATTCCAGCTTGTGCTTCTTCCAGCCCAGCGTTTCTTATGATGTACTCTGCATATAAGTTAAATAAGCAGGGTGACAATATACAGCCTTGACATACTCCTTTTCCTTATTTGGAACCAGTCTGTTGTTCCATGTCTAGTTCTAACTGTTGCTTCCTCACCTGCATATAGGTTTCTCAAGAGGCAGGTCAGGTGGTCTGGTATTCCCATCTCTTTCAGAATTGTCCACAGTTTATTGTGATCCACATAGTCAAAGGCTTTGGCATAGTCAATAAAGCAGAAATAGATGTTTTCTGGAACTCTCTTGCTTTTTCCATGATCCAGTGGATGTTGGCAATTTGATCTCTGGTTCCTCTGCCTTTTCTAAAACCAGCTTGAACATCTGGAAGTTCACAGTTCATGTATTGCTGAAGCCTGGCTTGGAGAATTTTGAGCATTACTTTACTATCATGTGAGATGAGTGCAACTGTGAGGTAGTTTGAGCATTCTTTGACATTGCCTTTCTTTGGAATTGGAATGCAAACTCACCTTTTCCAGTCCTGTGACCACTGCTGAGTTTTCCAAATGTGCTGGCATATTGAGTGCAACACTTTCACAGCATCATCTTTCAGGATTTGAAATAGCTCAACTGGAATTCCATCACCTCCACTAGCTTTGTTCGTAGTGATGCTTTCTAAGGCCCACTTGACTTCACATTCCAGGATGTCTGGCTCTAGATGAGTGATCACATAATCATGATTATCTGGGTCATGAAGATCTTTTTTGTACAGTTCCTCTGTGTATTCTTGCCACCTCTTCTTAATATCTTCTGCTTCTGTTAGGTCCAGACCATTTCTGTCCTTTATTGAGCCCATCTTTGCATGAAATGTTCCCTTGGTATCTCTAATTTTCTTGAAGAGATCTCTAGTCTTTCCCATTCTGTTCTTTTCCTCTATTTCTTTGCATTGATAGCTAAAGAAGGCTTTCTTATCTCTTCTTGCTATTCTTTGGAATTCTGCATTCAGATGCTATATCTTTCCTTTTCTCCTTTGCTTTTCGCTTCTCTTCTTTTCACAGCTATTTGTAAAGCCTCCCCAGGCAGCCATTTTGCTTTTTTGCATTTCTTTTCCATGCGGATTGTCTTGATCCCTGTCTCCTGTACAATGTCATGAACCTCATTCCATAGTCCATGAGGCACTCTATCTATCAGATCTAGGCCCTTAAATCTATTTCTCACTTCCACTGTATAATCATAAGGGATTTGATTTAGGTCATAGCTGAATGGTCTAGCAGTTTTCCCTACTTTCTTCAATTTAAGTCTGAATTTGGCAATAAGGAGTTCATGATCTGAGCCACAGTCAGCTCCTGGTCTTGTTTTTGTTGACTGTATAGAGCTTCTCCATCTTTGGCTGCAGAGAATATAATCAATCTGATTTCGGTGTTGACCATCTGGTGATGTCCATGTGTAGAGTCTTCTCTTGTGTTGTTGGAAGAGGGTGTTGGCTATGACCAGTACATTTTCTTGGCAAAACTATTAGTCTTTGCCCTGCTTCATTCCGCATTCCAAAACCAAAATTGCCTGTTACTCCAGGTGTTTCCTGACTTTCGACTTTTGCATTCCAGTCCCCTATAATGAAAAGGACATCTTTTTTGGGTGTTAGTTCTAAAAGGTCTTGTAGGTCTTCATAGAACCGTTCAACTTCAGCTTCTTCAGCATTATCGGTCGGGGCATAGACTTGGATTACTGTGATGCTGAATGGTTTGCCTTGGAGATGAACAGAGATCATTCTGTCGTTTTTGAGATTGCATCCAAGTACTGCATTTCGGACTCTTGTTGACCATGAATGGCTACTCCATTTCTTCTGAGGGATTCCTGCCCGCAGTAGTAGATATAATGGTCATCTGAGTTAAATTCATCCATTCCAGTCCATTTTAGTTCACTGATTCCTAGAATGTCGACATTCACTCTTGCCATCTCTTGTTTGACCACTTCCAATTTGCCTTGATTCATGGACCTGACGTTCCAGGTTCCCATGCAATATTGCTCTTTACAGCATCGGACCTTGCCTCTATCACCAGTCACATCCACAGCTGGGTATCGTTTTTGCTTTGGCTCCATCCCTTCATTCTTTCTGGAGTTATTTCTCCACTGATCTCCAGTAGCACATTGGGTACCTACTGACCTGGGGAGTTCCTCTTTCAGTATCCTATCATTTTGCCCTTTCATACTGTTCAAGGTAAGAGAAACCCAAGTAAGATGGTAAGTGTTGCAAGAGGGCATCAGAGGGCAGACACACTGAAACCATACTCACAGAAAACTGGGCAATCTAATCACACTAGGACCACAGCCTTGTCTAAGTCAATGAAACTAAGCCATGCCTGTGGGGCGACCCAAGATGGGCGGGTCATGGTGGAGAGGCCTGATGTGGCCCACTGGAGAAGGGAATGGCAAGCACTTCAGTGTTCCTGCCTCGAGGACCTGTGAACAGTGTGAACAGCACTGCTGAGCAGCGCTCCAATAAAGCTCTTCAGAGACTGATTGCCTGGTATTATGAGCATCAATACTCTTATTTTTTCAATTATTTGGCTCTTCCAGGTCTTAGTTGCAGCATGTGGGATCTAGTTCCTTGACCAGGGATCGAACTTGGGCCCTCTGCACTGGGAGTGAGTCTTAGCCAGTGGACAACCAGAGACGTCCCATAACTGATACTTTTGTGCTATAAACACATCACCTCGCTTAGTCTCCACTATGAGTTTCTCCCTGTCCTCTCAAGCCCTGCAACTGAATGCCTTGAGCACTCGGTTCCCCTTCTCAGTTACTGCCCACTTGCATCTCCTGGATCAGTCTGTCTGACTGGCTTCACTGAGGCTCCCCCACCCCCTGCCAGGGAGCTGCTGCAACTGCAGCCCTAGGTGGACCCTCCCGGGCTCCACAGCACGGAGGCACCGCGAGCCCTGGTTCAGGAGGAGGCTCTGCGTCAGGCCGCCTGGGCACACCGGGGCTCCAGGGATGCGCTGCCACTGACAACAGGGCCCTCCAGGCCTCTGCAGCTCGGCTCCTCACACATAAAATCAGGGATAAAACACTGCAGACCTCAGACAAAGTGCTGAAGATGACACGCGTCAACAGACGTGAGGGCCCAGAGCAGCACTGGCGCCTGGTGTCCAGACGGGGCCCACTGACAGCAAAAACGGCTCTCAGTCATGAAGGGCAACTGGCTCAAGACTCAGCCCCTGCCAGAAACAACTGCAAAACTGGGAAAACACAGAAAACTACTTTCAGACACTGGCCTACAGATGACACAGGGGTGTGATTCCTGAAAGCAGAACCAACACACACACACACACATAAACACACACCCACACACACCACACCACACACACGCATACACAGACACACACACGTCCAGACTGCTATAAGCACTGGCCTACAGATGACACAGGGGTGTGATTCCTAAAAGCAGAACCAACACAAGCAGCCCCTCCACAGCACATGCAAAGGCGCTTCTGGCACACCAGAGCAGGAGAGCGAGCCCACGCTGCGTGTGCTGGGCTTGCTGAGCTGAAGACTGGAGTCTGGGCACAGGAAGGCGGAGGCAGCGGACACCTGTGGAGCAGACTAAGGAGGGGAAGCTGCTCAGAGCGATCTGCAGGGGGCGCCCTCTGGCAGGCCACTCACCTGCACACGAGCAAGGCGGGACTGGGAAAGGCTGGACAGAGCCAGCTCCCAGGGAGAGGACAGCTACGGACGCCTGTGGGCAGAATCAACCCCCTCGGCTCACTGAAGCTTGCAAACAATCCACTTCCAGACAGCAAGATGGAGAGACCACACTGCCTGTCCAGGATACTCAGACGAGACTCCAGAAGGCCACTGAACAACAACTGGCTTAAAATAGCAAAGGTCACTCCAGACCTGCCCTAACAAAGGCCAAATACAAGCTCACAAGGATCAAGATGATCTGCAAGTAACTTAACTGCCTACCAAAAAAAAAAAAAAATTCAAAACTTAAAAAAAATTATTTTAAAATAATTACAGGTTCACAAGAAGCTTACCAAAATTCAACCCTTTTTAAAGGTGCGAAAGATTCATACCCTGAAAAATATGACAGCTACAATGTCTACCATTAAATTAAAAATTACAAGACAGAGCAGCAGGAATATGTCTCATAATCAGGAGAGGAACCAGACAGATTTAAGAAAGATGATGGAATTATGACACAGACTCTAAAACAATATAAAACATGAACATATTGAGGAAACAAATATATCGGGTTTTTTTAAAGGAGTTTGTAGAACTTAAAAACACAGTATTAGAAACAAAAGATTCACTGGATGAGCTTAACAGCAGATGAAGCAGAAAGTGAGCCTGAAAACACAGCAAGAGACACCATCAGAACTAAAGTCCCAGAGAAACAAGCCTCACCATCAACAACACCAAACACCAGAGCAGAGAGCCCCGGCGACGAGGAACACACCTCACCATCAACAGCAACAGACACGAGAGCGGAGAGCCCCGGTGACCTGGGGGAAACAGCAGGTCGTTTTGTAAGCAGAGCCCCAAAAAGCTGTGCCGGTGGGGGAGGACACAGGAAAAGCAACAAGGCCTCAAGAACTTCCTTTATTACTCTGAAAGAAAAAGCTGTCAACCCAGAGTTCTATAACCAACAAAATGTTCTTCAAAAAAACTAGAGATGAAATAAAGATATCTTTAGACAAACAAATACTGAGAGAAGTTGTCACACAAAAAAATGATGAAAGAAGTTCTTCAGGCTGAAGGAAGGTAACATCAGATGGAAACTTGTCGAATCAAAGGAAAGGCACCCAAAAAGCATACATGTGCCATGACTGGGGTGGACTTCGCCTTCTTATTTTTTTTTAACTTAAAAAAGTGACTTTTAAAGCAAAAAAAAATTCACTTAAAATTTGAAACTGATACTAAACAACAAAAAGACAAACCACTCAATTTAAAAATGGGCAAAGAATTCAACAGACGTTTTTCTGAAGCAGACACACAAGTGGCCACCAAGCACATGAAAAGACGCACGAAGTCTTTAGTGAAACGGAAAACAGGATCACAGCGAGACTGCCCCTTCACAGCCACTCAGGATGGCTACAGTTTTTAAAATGAGAAGGATGTGGAGAGTTTCCAGCCCTCAGACACTGCTGGTAGGGGGTAAGATGGTGCAATTCCTGTAGAAAATTCTTCACAGGCTCCTCAGTGAGTTAGACACAGAATTACCACTATGACCCAGTACTTCTCTAGCTAGGTACATACCCTAAAGAACTGAAAACAGGTATTCGAGTAAAAACTTGTAAATGAATATTCGTAGCAGCCATTATTCACAGTAACCAGAAAGTGGAAATGTCTGCCAACTGACGAGCGGATACGTAAACTGTGTCCTAGCCCTGCAACAGCAGGCTTGCTGGTGATAAAAAGGAGTGCAGTGTGGCCACAGGCGCAACACAGGAGAGCCGTACAAGCACTATGCAGAATAACGGAGCCACAGGGAAACTCCACATCCTAACTGGAGCGGTGTCCACATTAGCATCAGTCAGTTCAGTTCCCGGCCAGGTCCGACAAGATACCTATTTACTTTAAATAGGTGCATTTTATTTAAATAATACCTTAACAAAGTCACTTTAAAAAAAAAACAAACGCTGACTTGAAAGTCACTCAGACTTCGCTGAACGCCCTTTTCTTCATCTATCAAATGTGGGTAATACTTACCTTCTCACCCCACAAGACATCAAATGAGATCCGTCAGTCAGTCAGTTCAGTTGCTCAGTCGTGTCTGACTCTGCGACCTCATGAACCGCAGCACGCCAGGCCTCCCTGTTCATCACCAACTCTCAGAGTTTACCCAAAATCACGTCCACTGAGTTGGTGATGCCATCCAACCATCTCATCCTCTGTCATCCCCTTCCCCTCCGCCTTCAGTATTTCCCAGCATCAGGGTCTTTTCCAATGAGTCACTTCTTTGCATCAGGTGGCCAAAGTATTGGAGTTTCAGCTTCAGCATCAGTCCTTCAAATGAATATTCAGGACTGATTTCCTTTAGGATGGACTGGTTGGATCTTCTTGCAGTTCAAGGGACTCTCAAGAGTCTTCTCCAGCACCACAGTTCAAAAGCATCAATTCTTGGGCACTCAGCTTTCTTTATAGTCCAACTCTCACATCCATACATTACTACTGGAAAAATTATAGCTCTGACTAGACAGACCTTTGCTGGCAAAGTAATGTCTCTGCTTTTTAATATGCTGTCTACGTTGGTCATAACTTTCCTTCCAAGGAGTAAGCGTCTTTTAATTTCATGGCTGCGGTCACCATCTGCACTGATTTTGGAGCCCAGGAAAATAAAGTCTGTCCCTGTTTTCACTGTTTCCCCATCTATTCACCATGAAGTGATGGGACCGGATGCCATGATCTTCGTTTTCTGAATGTTTAGTTTTAAGCCAACTTTTTCACTCTCTTCTTTCACTTTCATCAGGAGGCTCTTTAATTACTCTTCGCTTTCTTCCATAAGGGTGGTGTCATCTGCATATCTGAGGTTATTGATATTTCTCTCGGCAATCTTGATTCCAGCTTGGGCTTCATCCAGCCTGGCATTTCTCATGATGTACTCTGCATAGAAGTTAAATAAGCAGGGTGACAATATACAGCCTTGACGTACTCCTTTCCCAGTTTGGAACCAGTCTGTTGTTCCATGTCCAGTTCTAACTGTTGCTTCCTGACCTGCATATAGATTTCTCAAGACACAGGTCAGGTGGTCTGGTATTCCCATCTCTCTCAGAATTTTCCACAGTTTGTTGTGATCCACATAGTCAGAGACTTTGGCATAGTCAATAAAGCAGAAATAGATGTTTTTCTGGAACTCTTTTGCTTTTTCGATGATCCAACACATGTTGGCAATTTGATCTCTGGTTCCTCTACTTTTTTAAAAACCAGCCTGAACATCTGGAAGGTCACAGTTCATGTACTGTTGAAATCTCGGAGAATTTTGAGCATTACTTTACTAACGTGTGAGATGAGTGCAATTGTGCGGTAGTCTGAGCATTCTTTGGCATTGCCTTTCTTTGGGACTGGAATGAAAACTCACCTTCCCCAGTCCCGTGGCCCCTGCTGAGTTTTCCAAATTTGCTGGCACACTGAGTGCAGCACTTTCACAGCATCATCTTTCAGGATTTGAAACAGCTCAACTGGAATTCCATCATCTTCACTAGCTTTGTTCGTAGTGATGCTTCCTAAGGCCCACTTGACTTCACATTCCAGGACGTCTGGCTCTAGGTGAGTGATCATACCATCGTGATTATCTGGGTCATGAAGATCTTTTTTGTACAGTGCTCCTGTGTATTCTTGCCACGTCTTCTTAATATTTTCTGCTTCTGTTAGGTCCATACCCTTTCTGTCCTTTATTGTGCCCAGCTTTGCATGAAATGTTCCCTTGGTATCTCTAATTTTCTTGAAGAGATGTCTAATCTTTCCCATTCTATTGTTTTCCTCTATTTCTTTGCACTGATCACTGAAGAAGGCTTTCTTATCTCCCTGCCATTCTTTGGAACTCTGCATCCAAATGAGTATATCTTTCCTTTTCTCCTTTGCTTTTCGCTTCTCTTCTTTTCTCAGTTATTTGTAAGGCCTCCTCAGACAGCCATTTTGCTTTTTTGCATTTCTTTTTCTTGGGGATGGTCTTGATCCCTGTCTCCTGTACAATGTCACGAACCTCCGTCCATAGTTCTCCACGCACTCTATCAGATCCAGGCCCTTAAATCTATTTCTTACTTCTCCTGTATAATCGTACGGGATTCAATTTAGATCATACCTGAATGGTCAAATGAGATCAAAGTACATCAAAGTACCCTAAATGTTCAGTGACATAGTGAGTTACAGCGGTTTAATACCTCAGGCAGCAGTCAGCGTATGACTCTGGGATTAGCCTGCAAAGCAGTTTATCACCTGAAGATAATCTTCGAATTTCATTGTAATCATTTATTCTTATGTTTTCCCAAACGAATGCTACATGGATCAACAGTTTAAGGCATCCAATCGGGAGTGTGCCTGGCTGACTCAACGTGGACCTGCAAGGAGCCAGCACAGACGGCAGGCAGGCAGGATGGCCGCCACCACCGGGACAGCAGAGCCTGGGCTGCTTCATGGACATCCCCGGAAGCAGGTGATAATATCCGGCCCATCAAGATTTAAGTATGGAACATCTGTGGCTTTCAAATGTCCTAACCGTGGTGACCTGGGCAAGTTTTATTTGTAAGACAGTTTATATACGGCAGCTCAGGCTCATCACCAGCACTCAGCATAATTGCTGCCACCTCATGCCAGAGCCCTAAAGTGACAGCTATGTCCTTTCATTTGCTAACCAGTATGACATCCCTCATATAGTTGAACCAGTCACATATGGTGTACTTCAAAGTGTGTTTGTGTTTCATAGCTTTCCAGATTTGAAAGTTTCCCAGGCATATGGATCCTCAGCCAAAAACTGTGCTTCAAATCTCAAAATCTAAAAACGAGTTGCACAAAATACACTGAAATATGCTTTATCATATAAAAATAACCATCAGGAAAAGCTCCAGTTAACACTCAAAAAACTGCCTGAAAAGAAGTTTGTCAGCAAATTTCTTTCATCTGGGTCTGTATGAAAAATGCGCCTGACAGTACTAGCTTTACCAGAAAAAAAAAAAAGAAAAGAAACTGAACCACACGAGGTTATGACATAATCATAGCTGTTGCAACCACGCAGGCAGGGTCCGTCTGCCAAGCGCTGTCTGTGGAAAAGAGAGAGAGGAAGGTTGCAAGGTCTCCTTGGCGACATGGGAGGTCACCACCCAGGTTTCTGGAGACTGCAAAGAAGAGTTAAAGCCGTATAACAGCAGGCAAAATTTCACAAGGTTTGAACACAGCTATGGCAGAAACTCCATCAGCAAAGTAAGAAGTGGGAACACCGTTCCTCCCACCTGCCAAGCACCCAGAGGTCATGCTCCTTCCCGGCTGAAGGCCTCTGGGCAAGCAGGCACAGCAGCAGAATTCAGAACCCGAAGTCGCTCAGGCCAGCATCAAGGTCTCTCCACACAGATGCCAGCCAGAGGCAAAGAGCTGCAGAGCCGCGAGGCACCGCACCAGCTGACTGGCTGCAACACGAACGCTCACAGGGAAGCAGTCTGAGCTCGTACAGGGGTCAGTGCGCGCAGCACAGGCGCTGTCAGCCCCCGAGCCCCACAGCCTGGTGACACGGCCCGCGCTCCTGCCCACAATGGCACGGCATCTCCACTCCGTCCATTCTAACGAAGCTGAACAAATGTGTGAAGGGATCAAAAGACTGTCAAGTTTTTTTTATTAACTCTCTGAGCTGGTAATACCTTAAAGAGCATTGATTTTTCAAACAGTTGAGAAGTAATGTCCACGTAAAATGCTCCCTCTATAATTTTGGTAGACCATAACACACGTAACTCTTTTAAAACATTGATTTTTAATGAATCATTAAATACCGACATTATTCAAATCCAAATTCTAATTTAGATCATGAAAAATACTGAAAAATAATAATTTATCAATAACAATGCTGTTTAACAACAAAAAAGAGATTTTTAAAAACATCAGGTTTCCTTGCATTTTCAGACCTTCAGTAATATTCTCATCACCACGCGGGAGCTAGGAGTGAGGACAGACCACAGAGGCGGAGGGGAAGGCCGACTATAGACAGCGGCGCCACAGAGTGCTGCGATGAGTCAGCTGTCAAAGCAGCCAAAGCGCTTCAGAACCCCCGTGCCTCACCATCATTTTAAACGAAACTTTATGAGAAAAAAGAACAAAACTGGAGGTGTCATGACCTTTGACCTCAGACTTTCCTACAAAGCCACAGTCATCAAAACAGCGTGGTGTTGGCACAAAAAGACTCGAAGACCAACCGAACAGAACGGAGCCCAGACATAACGCCACACACCTACGGCCAACCAGCCTACAGCGCAGGAGGCAAGGAGACCGACGGGGGAGAGTCTCTCTGAGTGGTACCAGGAGCACCGAACGGCCACATGTACAGAGAGCGTGTTCTTACACCATACAAAGAAATCACCTCAAAATCGCCTGAAGGCCTAAACGTAAGGCCTGAAACCACAGAACTCCCAGGAGAAAATATAGGCAGTGGCTCCAATGGTAGAGAGCTGGCCTGTGATGCAGGCAGTCTGGGTTCGATCCCTGGGTCGGGAAGATCCCCTGGAGAAGGGAGCGGCAGCCTATTCCAGGACTCTTGCTGGAGAACCGCACGCACAGAGGCGCCTAGCAGGGGCTGCTGTACATGAGGGAGCAAAGAGTCGGACACGCCTGAGCAACGGCTTCCCTGGTGGTTCAGACGGTAAAATAAATCTGCCCGCAGCGCGGGAGACCCAGGCTCAATCCCTGGGTTGGGAAGATCCCCTGGAGAAGAGGATGTTCAATCCACTCCAGTACTGTGGCCTAGAGAACCCCGTGGACAGAGGAGCCTGGTGGGCTACAGTCCATGGGGTCGCAAAAGGTTGGACACAACTGAGCTACCAACATTCAAGGGGCTAATATCCATAAATAAAGAACCCACAGAACTCGAATCAAAAACAAACCTAACCCCCCAAAATATATATATATTAAAAAATGGGCAGAGGACCAGAATAGACACTGTTTCCAAAGAAGACACATGGATGCCAACAGGCAGCAGGGAAAGGTGCTGAACATCACTAACCACCTTGCTCTCGGCCAATCTGGTGGCTCTTCCCAGTTCCTGAGACATACCTGCAGGCCACTATGCCTGCTGTCTCCGCTGCCTGGAATGTTCTTTCCCAGGAGTCCTTCCAGTATTCAGGCCTCAGCTCAGGCATCAGTCCTCTGGACCGGCCTTCCCTGACGCCTCGGCGGGAGACAGCACACTTCACTCCCTCTGCCTCTTTCTTCTTGATTTCTTTCCTTCAGGGCAGTCCCCGCTACCGGAAACTGTTACAGTCTGTTTAGCTTTGCACTGCCCATCCACTTTGCTGCAGTGCCAGCTGTGTGAGAGCAAGGCTCTGGTCTTCCCGTCGCTGTCCTATCACCGAGGCCCCAGTGGTTCTCAGCAAGCTCTCACTGCACCAAGTAGCTCACATCTCACAGAGCACAAAGTAACACGTGCAGCCCCCAAACCTCCAGTTCCAGAACATGCTCCCTCCAGGAAACTCTCCCCAGGAGCTGATCATCCCGACGTGAGGCTGACTTACTTGGTGGCCTGTCTCGTTCGCTGTCGGGGATGCTGGCCGCCCCATCTCGGCCTAAGTGGCCCCTGGTGGAGAGCTCTGCTCACAGCCGCCCTCCTGGGGGAGGCTGCCCCAACCCTCCCACCCAGGAGCGATGCACACCGTCTCCTCAGCTTGCTCCATCACGTCCTCCCTCTTTCATTTTCCTCATGGCCCTCATCACTCTCTAAAGTCACCCTTTTAATGTTTACTAGGTGGACTATTTACCACAAACTAAACATTTGAGCTTCAGGAAAACTCAGAATCAGCTCAAAACTCAAAACTCATAATCAGCATTCTCAGATCCCTGCAAGTAGAGCAAGAGGACTTCCTGAAAGACAGGCCCCCGGGACAGCTTTGCAACACGGTCACTTTGTGCCACAGCTCATTCTAACCCTCTTTTCAACACAGAACAGGGCATGCTCAGAAGGAGTCCGAGTGCCACAGAGGTCCTCTTTTCTATCACAGAAGCTCACTGATCCAGGTGTCTGAGCACAGGCAAGCATCCAAATGGAACGGTTTGTACAGTTTTTAAATAATCATCTATTCTCCTTAACTCTCATCACTGACATTAATTAAAAACAATTTGCTAAACTATTACAGTCTGCCAAGCTAAAAAACAGCTCGGTATCATGGGGACGGGGTGCATGGTCAGTCTGTTCAACACAGCCTGGAGTGTGGACGACCACAGACCACCGCGGGCCCGTGCCCTGCTCACAGTGCTGGCCGGGGCTGTACAGATGGGAAAGTCTGATCTCTGCACCACACCTGCAAAAGCAGCTCAAACCCAGTGCTCCAGCCATGTATGTTCAGATGCAAGCGTGTAAGCTAATGCTTGCAAGGAGCTGACTCTCTGGAAAAGGCCCTGATGCTGGCAAAGACTGAAGGCAGGAGGAGAAGGGGACGATAGAGGATGAGACGATTGGATGGCATCACTGACTCGATGGACATGGGTTTGGGTGGACTCCGGGAGTTGGTGATGGACAGGGAGGCCTGGTGTCGCAGAGTTGGACACGACTGAGTGACTGAGCTGATGCTAATGCTATATGTTATTTAAAGGAAAAGTACCCTTGACAGCACTGGTTCCTTAAATTTAGTAATCCACAATGGATAGTCACCTTTTCTCTCTTGAAAAGATGAAAAGTCTCAGTTAATATACATTTACTCCACCTTCAAAAATCATCAAAAATTACCGCTGGCAGGTCTATACTATCAGACAACTCTCTAAATATTTAGCTTTTGCCACTTTGAATATGTTAGGAAGGTGAGATTACCAACAGACAATACAACTTCCACTATTTACAAGTGAGATTTATTTACGAAGTATGGAGTAACCATGCTTTGGAAGTGTATCGTTACATCATACTTTAGAAGCTAGCTCCGAAAAGTCAGATTTTTTACAAAAGAATATGCAGATGAATCTGCAATATATACTTAGCTTCAAATCAAATGAAATGACTAACATTTTTTAATTGGAAAGTAAGACAGGTATCAAAGTATCATTTCAGGAAAATTAATCTACTAGAAGTATGCCATTGAAATTAGATAAAATAAATCTTTTTTTTTTCTTGGCCACGCTGTGCAACTTGTGGGATCTTAGTTCCTAGACCAGGGATTGAATCTAGACCCCCGGCACAGAGAGCGCCAAGTCTTAACCACTGGAAAACCAGGAAAGGCCCCAGATAAGTAAACCTTAGGGTGGCAAGTCCACACGCAGACTCCAGTCCCACGGTTTCCTTCTTTTTTTCTTCATTAAATCAGATACAAGTTGGTAACTTATAGATTAAAATACATTTTTAAGAAAAATATAAGTATGGCATATAATAAAACTTATAATATAAGTATGGCATCTGGTTTTCAGTACCAACACTGTCACCTTACACTCTTCCCTGTAAAAAAACAACTAAACAAGTGATTTTAAATGTGTGTTTATAATCCATTTGTGGGTCAAGCATGAAGTAGGCTCCATCAACCACAGTCCTCATGTTTTGCAAACAGAACAGGAAACAAGTCAGGTTACAAGGGTAACTGTCGTGTGTGGCAGCAGCAAGACCAGCTGCAGGTCCGCAGCACAATGCATCCATGCGGACCTCAGTCAAGAGAATTCCAGAGCTCCAGCCCAGACGGCGGCAAAGGCCTCTCTCCACGCCAGACTCCACTGCTATGTGAAAGCTGTCCGTGGAGTTAACTGGGACAAAGGAGATGGGTGGCTCATTCTTTACAGGGTTTCACGACGTTTCTTTCAATGGCAGGCATTGGTCTCTTGAATGAGTCATGCTAATTTAAACACCTGAGACTTACTGAGAGGACACTGAGGCAGGGCACAGACTCTGGGAGATGGGCCAACTCAGGACAGACAGACGCGGAGCACCCCCATGCCTGGCAGGGTGCTCGTGAGCTCTGCCTCTGCCTCCATCCCCATGCTGCCCACACAAGGCAAGCAGCCTCTGCCATCAACCCCCGGGTAAACCAGCGGCGGCAGGGCACGGAGCACAGACGTGGCCTCTGGCGGTCAGCTCTCCACTGTCCCAATCGATCGGAAACATCTGATTTTTATGGCCAGAAGTCAACATTTCGTTTTGTAAGTACTATGTACCAGGCATACTACTTGGTTCAATATGATAAATATACACAATATATGTGCATATTAAAACATTAAATTGTACTGCTTAAATATATGCAGTTTTTATCAGTAAAACTGAGGGGAAATGAGATACATAAAACATGTTTTCAATAGCTAAAGGAGACTGCATTAAGAGCAAGTCTTTTAAAATAATGAACATTACATTGAACATTGCAATAAACACGACATTTTTCGTTTCACATAATGTATTCTTGAAAACTTAGGTTATTAAAAGTCATACTTTTCCAAATCAGTGTTATGAAAATGAATCCTGGTATAAAACACTTAAAATTTAAAATTTATTTTGCAAAGCAAAACACTTTTTTAAAAAATCTGTTTTTTAAAGTCAGTTGTCACTAAATGAGACGTCCCTATGCAAGAAGAGTACCTGCTGAGATCTGAATGTTTCAGTTCAGTTCAGTCGCTCAGTCGCGTCCAATTCTTTGAGATCGCATGGACTGCAGCGCGCCAGGGCTCCTTGTCCATCACCAACTCCCAGAGTCCACCCAAATCCATGTCCATTGAGTTGGTGATGCCATCCAACTATCTCATCCTCTGTTGTCCCCTTCTCCTCCTGCCCTCAATCTTTCCCAGCATCAGGGTCTTTTCCAATGAGTCAGTTCTTTGCATCAGGTGGTCAAAGTATTGGAGTTTCAGCTTCAGCATCAGTCCTTCCAATGAACACCCAGGACTGATCTCCTTTAGGATAGGCTGGCTGGATCTCCTTGCAGTCCAAGGGACTCTCAAGAGTCTTCTCCAACACCACAGTTCAAAAGCATCAATTCTTCGGCACTCAGCTTTCTTCACAGTCCAACTCTCACATCCATACATGACCACTGGAAAAACCATAGCCTTGACTAGATAGACACTTGTTGACAAAGTAATGTCTCTGCTTTTTAATATGCGGTCTAGGTTGATCATAACTTTCCTTCCAAGGAGTAAGCGTCTTAATTTCATGGCTGAATGTTTGTGTCCCCCTAAAGCTCGAATGTGGGAACTAGAAAGCACCAGGTGATGGTGTGAGGAGGGGGCCCCTGGGAGGGGATGGGTCAGGAGGCAGGGCCCCAGGGAGGCTCCCTCCCTTCCCCCAGGAGGTCACAGCAGGAGACTGGCAGCCTGCAACCCAGAATCGGCCTTCAGCAACACCCAGCCATGACGACTCCCTGGCCTTGGCCCCCCGCCTCCAGAGCAGGGCGCGAGGGATGAACTCTGGTTGCTTATAAGCCAGAGCCTGTGGGACTCTGCTGAGCCCAGAGAGGCCTGGCCCGTCCAGCCAGCCTCCCCTGTGCTCAGTCTCCCATCTGCTCCTCTCCCCACGCTCCTCGTGGCTACCATACACCCTTCTCACGGAGGGACACCGTGCTTCACGCTGACAGTTCCTGCCAGGCTCCCAGAATCGACGCAGAGCAAAATCCACAAGGACGAGAGCAGGGGTGGCAGCACGGCGTGTGCAGGAAGAGCGCACACCAGGTCAGGGGCTGGGGCGGGCCGGGGAGCCGCTGCACCAGGCCAGGGGCTGGGGCGGGCCGGGGGGCCGCTGCACCGCCAGGGGCTCGTCTCCAAAGTCTACCCAGCTCATGATGCAGCTCAATACCGAAGGAACAGACACCCAGGCAAAAGCGGGCAGACGGCCTACACAGACGTTTCCCCAAGGAAGACACACAGATGGCCAAGAGGCAGATGAAAAGATGCTTAACCGCGCTAATTATTAGAGAAATGCAAGTCAAAACTCAGTGAGGTGTCACCCCACGTGGGCCAGAGTGGCCATCATCAAAACCACACGAGCGACAGGAGCTGGGGAGCAGGGAGCCCTCCCACGCCGCCGGCGGGAGTGTGAGCCGGCAGCCGCCACGGGCCGCGGCATGGGCTCCTTCAGAAACTAAGCACAGAGCGACCACAGGGCCCGGCAGCCCCACTCCCGGGCTGATAGATACCTGGAGAAAAGCTTCGTTCGAAAGGATACGTGCACCCCAACACTCACAGCAGCACGACACACCACAGTGAAGACACAGAAGCAGCCCAGGGCCACTGACAGACGATGGATAGAGAAGATGTGGGGCGCACAGCGACGGGACGCGAGCCGTGAAAGAACGACACGGCGCCACTGGCCGCAGTGCGGGGGGACCTGGCGTCACCATACGAGGGAAGCCAGGCAGAGAAAGGCAAGTGTCACCTGACAGCACTTATATGTAGAATCTAAAAAGATGATCCAGATGGACAGACCGACAAAACAGAAACAGGCTTGGAGAATGAACTTACAGTCACCAAGGTGGGAGGGTGCAGGGAGGGACGGACAGACAGAGTCACCTCGATTCCACCTCAGCAACGCTTCTCCGGCACCTCCACAGCCGCCGTGCTCGCTCCCCCAGCAGAGTGACCGTCTGCAACGCGAGCCCGATGCTACCCTGCCTGCTGCAGAGCCATCACCTCCAGGATGAAGGACACGCGGGGTCATCATGCCCATCCCCGTCCAGTGCTCCGGCCTCAGTGCTCGTCGTCTCTGGACACGCACCCGGGCTGAAGCTGCACTCTGACGGCACGCGCCCACACACCAGCTGCACCTCTGTGCCCGCCCGGAAGCCCCTTCAGAGCCGTCAAGACTCGGCCCAAGAGCAGGAGCGAGTCTGGAGCCCCTCCACTCCTGAAACACACGTATTATAAGTTGCTTGTTTCTCTAACCCCCAGGAGAATGCGAGTCTCTGGAGGACAGAGGCTCCTCCCAGTCACAGTAGGTGATACAGAGTATCCGGCAGAAGTGCTGTCAATAAACTGGAAAACATTAATAGATGGCCTGACTTCAGGTTGATTATAAACATAAAGGTTTTGTGAGATCATCCGGTAAAATGAACACACATTCAACAAGTTATTTCTAGAAGAAAGTAATCTGGAGTTCTAAATAAAATAAACGCTAAGTCAAATGTTAAAAAAAATGGTTATATCAAAAGATAGTGTGACTTTGAGCCTTGGAATACTAACGGAATCCAAACCAGGTCCATGATTCATGGAATACCCAGCACTATGCATGAAGAAAATCCTGTTCAACAAATGCCGGAAGAATTTAGAATAATTTTTCACAGATAAGCTCTGCTCATAGTTTCCAAGACATTATTCTACACGGGGGCTAGAAATAAGTCCTTCCTCAGC
This sequence comes from Ovis aries, assembly GCF_016772045.2. Lineage (NCBI taxonomy): Eukaryota > Metazoa > Chordata > Mammalia > Artiodactyla > Bovidae > Ovis > Ovis aries. The sequence continues at coordinate 78,809,666 of NC_056065.1, read as the reverse complement.
CACTACTGTAATAAATCTCACATTTATGTAACCCTCTTTCTCTAAGGGGCAGTTTCTAAACTTCTTACACGGGTCAGTGACTGAGTTCCAGCGACGGTGGCGCCCTGGGGACCCCAGGACAGCAGTGGGGGGCGAGTGTGCTGCAGGGGCAGCAGCGAGGAGGACGGGCCGGCGGGGTTTGCTCTTCTGTTTGTTTGCTGCAGGCAGGATAGAAACGACTCCACGCACCACTGCTGCCACAGCAAACCCCCAGGAAAGCAGCACGGAAACTCACTCCATGATCCTGTAACGCACAAGAGTTAAAAATCCCAACTCAGGCTCACAGCCTCTTCAGTCAAGGCAACCGGCCGATTTTCCGGGCTCCCCTCACGTGTGGCCCCCGTGTAGGGGGGCGATATCACTGGTGACGCACAGCACGCCTGCACAGCCCACACTGGGTCAGGACCTTCTTCAGCCCGCCGCCTCTCACCGATCCCGTCCCACCCACGGAAACAGCGTGAATCACTCATCCCCAACGCCTTTCCTCACCAGCGGGCAGCAGTCACCACACCCGCCTGTATGATCCCAGTGCTACCGCTTACACTCCCACGGGGAGCACCGATTTCATGCCAACAAGCATTTTCCTCTTTCTTTCTGGATTCTTCTTTCTCTCTGGATTCTAAGTTTCACATCATCCAAGTGCAGGCACCCATGGTCAGGAGAATGCGGACAACAAAACGTGATAAAGCCACACCCCTTTACTTGCAGGAACAGCCTTCCTGAGGGCAAACAGATGCTCCCATCATCCCCCTGCTTTAAACACAGCTTCACTGGCCTTATCCTACAGCAAGGCAGGGTAATGGATAGCGTGAGTGTGTGTGAGAGTGAGTGTGTGTGTGAGTGTGTGAGAGCGTGTGTGTGGGAGTGTGTGTGTGTGAGAGTGAGTGAGAGTCGCTCAGTCGTCTCCTACTGTTTGTGACCCCGTGGACTGTGGCCCACCAGGCTCCTCTGTCCATGGGCTTCTCCAGGCAAGAGTGCTAGAGTGGGCGCCATGCCCTCCTCCAGGGCATCTTTCTGGCCCAGGGAGCGAGCCCTGGTCTACACTGCACACGGATTCTTTATCGTCTGAGCCAGCAGGGAAGCCCTAAGGGGCAGCACCAGAGGCGCATTATAATTCTTCAGCTTATACTGTGTGACTGCCCCAAGCATCCATCACAGCAATGCTGATAGTTCACCAAGAGAACGTTTCATGCCTTCCTTATCAAATGATCGATCAGCACACTTTAGTTCCCATTAAGCAAACAGACTACTAAAGCTCTTTCTGGTACTCATTAAAAGAAACACTTCAAAATAAAATTTTTCTTTATATGACTGCTTCAGAACAAGATCTGATTAAATAATAAAGGTTATTTTATAAATCAAACATGGAAATCAATCTCATTATTTCATATCACACATACTATATACATATACATTTACTTTAATAGAGCTTTACGAATACCAACTTTTTCCTATACATGCAAACATGAGTGGAAAGCTGATTTACAACCAAGAGTTTGATTTCATAACCAGTCTACAGTTTACATAGCATGAATCCAAATATTTAAGCGCTCAAATTTGCTTTGGATTACAGCATTATACATTAGAAAGCCACAGTTTTAGCTCATTCAGATTCTAATTCTAGTCTTGCTACTAAATAATAATGCTGCTGCTGCTGCTAAGTCACTTCAGTAGTGTCCGACTCTGTTCGACCCCATAGACGGCAGCCCACCAGGCTCTTCCGTCCATGGGATTTTCCAGGCAAGAACACTGGAGTGGGGTGCCACTGCCTTCTCCAAATAACAGTGCTACCCTGGCCAAATTGCTTAACCTCTAAATTCTAAGTATTACATATGTGAAATGACTCTGGAGTAGATCAAATTTCTCAGATCACATTCTTGATCATAGAAGTCACTCTGAACACTTGTTAAAAATACATGTTAAAAATACATGTCCCAGGTGGACTTCCCAGGTGGTCCAGAGGTTAAGACTCCATGCTCCCACTATAGGGACATGAGTTCAAACCCTGCCTGGGGACCCTGCATGCTTCAAGGTGCCTCGACCCCTGTTCTAAGGCGCCATGCTAGCAGCTCTGGAGGGCCAGGAAGTCTGTGTTCAAAGTCCCCCTGGACTGTGTTCCCCAGGCTGCTCCCAGCTGGCAAGTTTCCTACTACACACAGGTCAGCTCTGATCTCTAAGGCTCTTTCAGTTTAGTTCAGTTCAGTCACTCAGTCGTGTCCGACTCTTTACCACCCCACGAATCGCAGCACGCCAGGCCTCCCTGTCTATCACCAACTCCTGGAGTTCACTCAAACTCATGTCCATTGAGTCGGTGATGACATGCAGCCATCTCATCCTCTGTCATCTCCTTCTTCTCCTGCCCCCATTCCCTCCCAGCATCAGGGTCTTTTCCAATGAGTCAACTCTTTGCATGAGGTGGCCAAAGTACTAGAATTTCAGCATCAGTCCTTCCAATGAACACCCAGGGCTGATCTCCTTTAGGATGGACTAGTTGGATCTCCTTGCAGTCCAAGGGACTCTCAAGAGTCTTCTCCAACACCACACTTCAAAAGCATCAATTCTTCGGCGCTCAGCTTTCTTCACAGTCCAACTCTCACATCCATATATGACCACTGGAAAACCATAGCCTTGGCTAGACGGACTTTTGTTGGCAAAGTAATGTCTCTGCTTTTCAATATGCTATCTAGGTTGGTCATAACTTTCCTTCCAAGGAGTAAGCGTCTTGTAATTTCATGGCTGCAATCACCATCTGCAGTGATTTTGGAGCCCCCCCCCAAAAAGTCTGACACTGTTTCCCCATCTATTTGCCATGAAGTGATGGGACCGGATGCCATGATCTTCGTTTTCTGAATGTTGAGCTTTAAGCCAACCTTCTCACTCTCCTCTTTCACTTTCATCAAGAGGCTTTTTAGTTCCTCTTCACTTTCTGCCATAAGGGTGGTGTCATCTGCATATCTGAGGTTATTGATATTTCTCCCAGCAATCTTGATTCCAGCTTGTGTTTCTTCCAGTCCAGCGTTTCTCATGATGTACTCTGCATACAAGTTAAATAAGCAGGGTGACAATATACAGCCTTGACGTACTCCTTTTCATATTTGGAACCAGTCTGTTGTTCCATGTCCAGTTCTAACTGTTGCTTCCTCACCTGCATATAGGTTTCTCAAGAGGCAGGTCAGGTGGTCTGGTATTCCCATCTCTTGAAGAATTTTCCACAGTTTATTCTGATCCACACCTTCAAAGGCTTTGGCATAGTCAATAAAGCAGAAATAGATGTTTTTCTGGAACTCTCTTGCTTTTTCCATGATCCAGCAGATGTTGGCAATTGGATCTTTGGTTCCTCTGCCTTTTCTAAAACCAGCCTGAACATCTGGAAGTTCACGGTTCACGTACTGCTGAAGCCTGGCTTGGAGAATTTTGAGCATTACTTTACTAGCGTCTGAGATAAGCGCAATTGTGCGGTATTTTGCACTTTCTTTGGCATTGCCTTTCTTTGGGATTGGAATGAAAACTGACCTTTTCCAGTCCTGTGGCCACTGCTGAGTTTTCCAAACTTGCTGGCATATTGAGTGTAGCACTTTCACAGCATCATTTATGAAATTCATAGAATTTAAGATTTTATGACACAGATCAAATCCATCAGCCCAACCTGATGATATCAAACGCAGTACACATGCAACTTCATTTTGTTGCAGAGTAAAGTTCAAAAGCTACAAGTCCCATCTGGCTCCACTTGCCAGAAGTCCCTCAGATTCCAAGTCCTCCTACGTACCAGTACTTATGTGGACAGAGAGCCCAAGAGGTGACCTGACTCGGGTTAGGACGCGCTGCGGCTCCAGGGCACACAAGTCGCCATGGGTTTAACGCCGACTGGAGCAATGACGTCAGGCCTCAGAGCCTGTGCCTCCCATCCGGCGACTATGCACGCGCTGCATGTGGGCCTGCTCACGGACGTGGCCAGGCACGCACACGTCCCAGTTCAGCCCTTCCGCCAACCTTACAGACTACAACTATGTGCTGAATAACGGCTAACGTACATCCTAACTATTGACAAACACACTTCCTGACAATACTTTTCCACTGATGTAGATACAGAAGAGCATATTTTGCAGGCTGTACCCCCACAACCTCTCTGTAAGTGCACTTGGACGGAGGAGAGATCCCCAACAGGCGTTCTCACTTTTGCCTGAAAAAAAAAAAAGGCATTTCCTTCAACCCCTACCCAGCCCAAGCTGATCACCTCTGTTTAGCGAGCCCGCCTCACCCTCACAGGGGCGTTTCTGCTGCCCCCGAGTATTTCCCCGGAGGCTGTGAGGCAGCGGCAGAAATAAGGCTGCAACCAAGATAGCTGGGAGGCGGGAGGCGCGGTGGGGCCAGTGCAGCCGGTGCCCTTAAACACACGAGTTTTCACCGCACCGCTCAAAATGCAGGACCCGGAAGGACACTCACTAGTCTCAAACCAAAACGAATGATTTCTCAAGAAACAAAGCTTTTACTAGTACTCAAGAAATTTTCTCACACAGGTTTTAGAAAAATAGTAACAGTACAATATCATCAATCAAAACTTCATAGCAACTGGAAAACCTTAAATCAAGTTGTAAGAGAGACTGAAAGTGCACAGTGAGAGCACGGGCCAGTAGGTGCGACACAGCAGGGGGACGTGATGCGGCCCAGCGTGAGCGTCTGAGGCCCACAGACAGAAGCCAGACCCAGAGATGCAACGCCACACCCCTGACATCACATTCCTTAAACCTCAGCTCCTGGAAAGCGAAAGTGAAGTGAAAGTTGCTTAGTCGTGTCTGACTCTTTTTGACCCCATGGACTATATAGTCCATGGAACTCTCCAGGCCAGAATACTGGACTGGGTAGCCTTTCCCTTCTCCAGGGATCGAACCCAGGTCTCCCACATTGCAGGTGGATTCTTTACCAGCTGAGCCACAAGGGAATCCCAAGAATACTGGAGTGGGTAGCCTATCCCTTCTCCAGCCGATCTTCCCGACCCAGGAATCAAACTGGGGTCTCCTGCAATGCAGGCGGATTCTTTACCAACTGAGCCACCAGGGAAGCCCTCAATTCCTGGAGTCAGATTTACTAGCAAGATCAATGCAGAGTGAACGTAGCCTGATGGGAAAGCAAAGAGTAGTCTCCCAAACCTGCACCTTCACACACACAAGCCTCACCTGGGAAAATAATGACGGGAGTGTGGCAAGTCTGTTTCACTCTTATTAGAGAGGACCTAAAATAGATAACCTTCTCTGAGGATGAGCAGGTCATGTGACGTGTACCACTGGTACCTGAAAGAATTGGGCAGACGCAGACACAGACTCAGCACCACGGACATGCTCTGTAAACATCCCCTTGGCCTGAGCAGTGGAAGCAAAAGCAGGCAGAGCAGGAGTGTCCACCCAGCGCAGACTCGAGAGCGCGGACGGGGAGCCGCTGCGGGGCTCCTGAGCAGAGTTCTGCTCAGCCCTGGGGCCTACAAGCTGCTCGTGGGCACCATGCAGGCGTGCAAACCTCAGAGGGAACCGTGAGGTGAACCTGCAGCCATCAACAGAAGGCCAAAATCTCCTATCTGATAAGAAACATTCTTAGTTTTCCTCAATGATTCTGCAGTTTAATAAATCTGTTACTAAATTCATTAACTAAAGTTTTCTCAAGATGTCATTCTTCATTTCTTGAAAATAATAAAAATAGGTTGTTTTAAAGAAGGAAAACAGGCAGAAAGCAGAGGTAGGTCAATCAGCTCTTCTAGAGCTCTATTTGGTAAACTGATTTTCCCTCATCCTTCTTCAGCCTCATGATTTCATATACTCTTCCACACACGCCCCTCTCCTCTCCTCCAAGGAAGACGCCCAGTCTCATACGAGAGCCTGATCTACCCCAACGTGCGAATGAGTCACTGTTCCAGTACCGTTCTCGACACCCAGGATCTTGTAAACGTGAGTTCCAGCGGTACCACAGACTGACGCCGGACACGGGGAACCCAGCACTTGGTGTCCCTGGAGCTGCGGGGAGGAAGGGCACGCCTGCTCGGCCCAGGCCAGCACCCAGCCCTGCCCTGCGTGTTCTCCACGAGAATGCGTTCGCAGTTGTTAAATAAACTCAAATACCGAGCACACAGAAATTGACCAAGAGGTCATTCACGCAGATAAACGAACACTCACAACTCCCATCTCTTCCCTAAGAAGACAAGGACCCCTTACATCTCTTAAAGTCTCTGGGATGGAGAAAAGTAAGCTTTTAAACTGGGGAGAAAAAAAAAATCACTTTAGTTGGAAATTATGTGATTGTTTCTCCCAAGTATTAGAATGGCACCAAACATTCCAAAATAGTTCATTAAACTCTTCCTTAATTGGATCTCTCTGCTATACACCTGAAATACAACACTGTAAATCAATCATACTTCAATTCTTAAAAAACACAATTGAAATTTGAAAATGAGGTTTATGAGGAAAAAGATAATTTTTAAACTCCAGGCAGAGATGACAGTGCAACTGTAAAGCCTAGGCCCCTCTGCTGGGTAACACGCTTCACGCGCAGACGCACACACGTCACATGCCGTCGGCACGGCCGCGGGAGACGCACCATCTGGATGGGCTTCTTGTGTAGGTCTCGCTCCGTCACCAGCTTCTCTTGGTCGGTGACATAGAGGCCCTTCTGAGCTAAGGCCTGGATGACGGCGTCATGGCCCAACAGGGGCTTCGCAGCATCGCTCCTGAGGATGAGGCTCCCGGCGCGGCAATACAGCTCGGCGGAGAGCAGCAGGCCGACCACGGGCGGCTTGATGTGCTCCTGGTCATACTGGTCCGTGTAGAACGGCTCTCGGAGCTCCTCTGGCACATTCTCTACAAAGATTAAGGGGGAAACGTTCATACAAGATTTGTATAAAAGAAACAGTTTATTTAATAGCATCACTTATATCGTAAAAGATTTCTTTTAGAAACAACAATAACCCTTTAACGAACAGATGATTTATTTGACCACTGCAGACAGTCTGGAATGAGAAAGAGAGAGAACTTTCCTTTACAGGAGATAATGTCCGAGTACATCACAAAAGCCACCGTGAATAACCAAGGAGAAACGCCTCCTGAGCCCAGCAGCTCGGGGGAAAGCGCTCCCACATGAGCACTCAGACACGCAGGACGAGGGCAAGATTCCCAAAAGCCCGTGTCTGAATCCTCTCCCATCCAAGTGGCCAACCAGGAAAGGCGGCTGACAGTCACTTCAGGGACCCCAGGCCTCGACAGCTGAGAGTGTAACATCGTCTGCCCATCATCCACCGTCCCCTTGCCTCCCCACGCTGGCCTCTCCCGCCCTGCTTGGCCTGTTGAGGGCCAGTTAGAGCTGAGGTTCAAGGAGAACCACCCTCAAACATCCCGAACGCCAGAAAACCCTGTTACTACACCACCCCCGACCACCTCCGTCCGACCCCACTGAAGCCCTCCTGGGTGCCTGACCGATCTGCCCCAGGGAGACAGACGGGCAGCTGAGCAACGGGACCAGCCTCTGGGCATCTCTCTGGAGGCCAGGGCACTCCCTGGGAAGAAGGCCCAGAGAGAACAAGCGTCAGCGCCCCCCACCCCCACCCCGGAAAGGCGGGCATCTGAGCAGCAGGCTCAGGTGGAGCTTCAGTCACAGGACCCAGGCAGCCGCCAGCCAGGCCTCGTCCGCCTTCTCTGGAGAGTCAGGGTTCACGGCCACTCACTGCCGACTTCAGGAGCTTCGTGAAGAGGCAGCTTCACTGTAAGCTCAGGAATGTCACGGCATGAACAGAAGTCCAAAGAGCATATTCACCAGCAATGATATACTCTAGCAATTCTACCTTAAAGCCCTGGCAAAGTCCAATCATTTAGAAAAATATCTTCATCAAGTAACAGTATTATAATTATTGCATGTTCATTTTACATACCAGTACGGGTTCTGGGGAATTCAAGGATTTAGAAATAATCCCTACGCCCAAGGACCTAATAATCTACAAATGGTCTAGGCAGATCAAGTTTGTCAATTCGGAAACTGGAGACAACGGTTTAAGCAACAAACGACCCAGCACAAAATGAGAGAGACCAAGTGTATGCTTCAAGTTCAAAGCAGTAGGCACCACGGCAGGCTGACCCAACTGCATCCAGAAAAACAGGAGGGGAAGAGCAAGCAGAAACTGCAGTCAGAGAGGGTAAAGAGGGTCTCTAAACAGGAGGGGGAAGAGGAAGACAGAAGACCCAACAACTCAGGCAGAGAAAGGGTTCCCGTAGGAGGACAGAAATGGTATGGACCCAACAGAAGCAGAAGATATTAAGAAGAGGTGGCAAGAATACATAGAAGAAAAGATCTTCACAACCCACATAATCCTGATGGTATGATCACTCACCTATAGCTAGACTTCCTGGAATGTGAAGTCAAGTAGATCTTAGGAAGCATCACTACGAACAAAGCTAGTGGAGGTGATGGAATTCCAGTTGAGCTATTTCAAATGCTGAAAGATGATGCTGTGAAAGTGCTGCACTCAATATGCTAACAAATGTGGAAAACTCAGAAGTGGCCACGGGACTGGAAAAGGTCAGTTTTCACTCCAATCCCAAAGAAAGGCAATGCCAAAGAATGCTCAAACTACCGCACAATTGCACTCATCTCACATGCTAGTAAAGTAATGCTCAAAATTCTCCAAGCCAGGCTTCAACAGTATATGAACCGTGAACTTCCAGATGTTCAAGCTGGTTTTAGAAAAGGCAGAGGAACCAGAAATCAAATCGCCAAAAACCGCTGGATAATGGAAAAAGCAAGAGAGTTCCAGAAAAACATCTATTTCTGCTTTAATGACTATTGCAAAGCCTCTGACTGTGTGGATCATAAAAAACTGTGGAAAATTCTTCAAGAGATGGGAATACCAGACCACCTGACCTGCCTCTTGAGAAACCTGTATGCAGGTCAGGAAGCAACAGTTAGAACTGGACATGGGACAACAGACTGGTTCCAAATAGGAAAAGGAGTACATCAAGGCTGTATATTGTCACCCTGTTTATTTAACTTATATTCAGAGTACGTCATGAGAAACGCTGGGCTGGAAGAAGCACAAGCTGGAATCAAGATTGCTGGGAGAAATATCAATAACCTCAGATATGCAGATGACACCACCCTTATGGCAGAAAAAGCCTAAAGAGCCTCTTGATGAAAGTGAAAGAGGAGTGGAAAAGTTGGCTTAAAGCTCAACATTCAGAAAACGAAGATCATGGCATCCGGTCCCATCACTTCATGTGAAATAGATGGGGAAACAGTGGAAACAGTGTCAGACTTTATTTTGGGGGGCTCCAAAATCACTGCAGATGGTGATTGCAGCCATGAAATCAAAAGACACTTACTCCTTGGAAGAAAAGTTATGACCAACCTAGATGCTGCTGCTGCTAAATCACTTCAGTCGTGTCCAACGCTGTGCGACCCCATAGACGGCAGCCCACCAGGCTCCCCTGCCCCTGGGATTCTCCAGGCAAGAACACTGGAGTGGGTTGCCATTTCCTTCTCCAATGCATATTAAAAAGCAGAGACATTACTTTGCCAACAAAGGTCCATCTAGTCAAAGCTACAGTTTTTCCAGTAGTCATGTATAGATGTGAGAGCTGGACTATAGAGAAAGCTGAGTGCCAAAGAACTGATGCTTTTCAACTGTGGTGTTGGAGAAGACTCTTGAGACTTGGACTTCTTGAGACTTCTTGGACTTGCAGTCCCTTGGACTGCAAGGAGATCCAACCAGTCCATCCTAAAGGATATCAGCCTTGAATATTCACTGGAAGGACTGATGCTGAAGCTGAAACTCCAATACTTTGGCCACCTGATGCGAAGAGCTGAGTCACTGGAAAAGACGGTGATGCTGGGAAAAACTGAAGGCGGGAGGAGAAGGGGATGACAGAGGATGAGATGGTTGGATGGCATCACCGACTAGATGGACATGAGCCTGAGTGAACTCCGGGAGTTGGTGATGGACAGGGAGGCCTGGCATGCTGCAGTCTATGGGGTTGCAAAGAGTTAGCCACGACTGAGTGACTGATCTGAACTGAAGGATCTGCCGACAGTTTTATAGGAGGAAAGTGACCCATTATGACTGATGCCTGGGGACAGTTAATCTAGTATTCAGTACTGACGGTGAGGCTGCAGAGACCAGGAAATGACACGGGAAGGAGGCAGGGCAGCGATGCCAACAGGAAGGGAAGGACAGGGACAACCCTGAGGGCCCAGGCACAAAGCAGCGAGAAGGGGCCAGACGGTGCCCAGAGGTGATCAAGGCAAGAGGCATGCCACCAACAGAGGGAGGGAGACCAAGGAAGCATCTGCTGCAGAAGCAGGACTGCGACTTTAGCTCCAGACACGCTGAGCCTGGAACAGCAGCAGAAACCCCCAAGCGGAGATGTGCGGAAGGCAACTGGGGATGCTGGACCGTGGAAAGAGGTCAGGAGTAGCTGGACCAATTTGGGATTTTGGAGACATCTAAAAATATCCTCATTTAATAATTGAAAATTCTTCCCTTCCTTCAGAGCCGCATTAACCAGCTGTGAGCCAGCCTTAAACCTGACAGACTCCGCAGGGTGACGGCAAGCTTTGTCATAAACCACAGAATGCAGGGTCAGTGTCCATTTAGATGCCTGCATCCCAGGAACCAAACGGAAGCTACCAGTAGAACAAATTTAAAAGTGAAATCATTTTAAGTGAATGATTTTAAGATGATTATAAAATGTATACATATAGACTTTTTTCCTGCAACAATGAAAAGTGAACATCACAGGTGACTTGGTACCCAAACGCCAGTTGTACAAACTGACTGTTTGTCATCAGCCTACAAACTTTCCACCACACTGTACATCCAATCACATCTACACACTGCGTTCACATCCTTCCCCACCCATGAGCTTTATCACAACTTGGTAAAACTGTCAAACCAGACAATATACACATAAATATTAGGACTGTGTTAATAACAACAGAATGGGAACGATTAGAGATCTCTTCAAGAAAATTAGGGATACCAAGGGAACATTTCATACAAAGATGGGCTCAATAAAGGACAGAAATGGTAGGGACCTAACAGAAGCAGAAGATATTAAGAAGAGGTGGCAAGAATACACAGAAGAACTGTACAAAAAAGATCTTCATGACCCGGATAATCATGATGGTGTGATCACTCATCTAGAGCCAGACATCCTGGAAAGTGAAGTCAAGTGGGCCTTAGAAAGCATCACTATGAACAAAGCTAGTCGAGGTGACGGAATTCCAGTTGAGCTGTTTCAAATCCTGAAAGATGATGCTGTGAAAGTGCTGCATTCAACATGCCAGCACATTTGGAAAACTCAGCAGTGGCCACAGGACTGGAAAAGGCCAGTTTTCATTCCAATCCCAAAGAAACGCAATGCCAAAGAAAGCTCAAACTACTGCACAATTGCACTCATCTCAGATGCTAGTAAAGTAATGCTCAAAATTCTCTAAGCCAGGCTTCAGCAATATGTGAACTGTGCACTTCCAGATGTTCAAGCTGGATTTAGAAAAGGCAGAGGAACCAGAGATCCAATTGCCAACATCCACGGGATCATGGAAAAAGCAAGAGAGTTCCAGAAAAACATCTATTTCTGCTTGATTGACTATGCCAAAGCCTTTGAAGGTGTGGATCAGAATAAACTGTGGAAAATTCTTCAAGAGATGGGAATACCAGACCACCTGACCTGCCTCTTGAGAAACCTGTATGCAGGTCAGGAAGCAAAAGTTAGAACTGGACATGGAACAACAGACTGGTTCCAAATAGGAAAAGGAGTATGTCAAGGCTATATATTGTCACCCTGCTTATTTAACGTCTATGCAGAGTACATCATGAGAAACGCTGGGCTAGAAGAAACACAAGCTGGAATCAAGATTGCCGGGAGAAATATCAATAACCTCAGATATGCAGATGACACCACCCTTATGGCAGAAAGTGAAGAGGAACTAAAAAGCCTCTTGATGAACATGAAGGAGGAGAGTGAAAAAGTTGGCTTAAAGCTCAACATTCAGAAAAAAAGATCATGGCATCCGGTCCCATCACTTCATGGCAAATAGATGGGAAACAGTGGAAACAGTGTCAGACTTTATTGTTTAGGGCTCCAAAATCACTGCAGATGGTTGACTGCAGCCATGAAATTAAAAGACGCTTAGTCCTTGGAAGGAAAGTTATGACCAACCTAGACAGCATATTCAAAAGCAGAGACATTACTTTGCCAACAAAGGTCCATCTAGCCAAGGCTATGTTTTTTCCAGTGGTCATGTATGGATGTGAGAGTTGGACTGTGAAGAAAGCTGAGCGCCGAAGAATTGATGCTTTTGAACTGTGGTGTTGGAGAAGACTCTTGAGAGTCCCTTGGACTGCAAGGAGATCCAACCAGTCCATTCTGGAAGAGATCAGTTCTGGGTGTTCATTGGAAGGAGTGATGCTAAAGCTGAAACTCCAGTACTCTGGCCACCTCATGAGAAGAGTTGACTCACTGGAAAAGACCCTGATGCTGGGAGGGATTGGGGGCAGGAGGAGAAGGGGACAACAGAGGATGAGATGGCTGGATGGCATCACTGACTCGATGGACATGAGTCTGAGTGAACTCCGGGAGTTGGTGATGGACAGGGCGGCCTGGCGCGCTGCGATTCATGGGGTCGCAAAGAGTCGGACACGACTGAGCGACTGAACTGAACTGAACTGAACTGATGTTCACTAAGGGCTTTTCTGTGCAAGCAGTGTGCACGAATATTCTCTTGTCCCTGTTCTACATATAAGGAACTCAAGACAGGTATTGTGCCAAAGGTACACAGCTGATAAATACAGAGTCTTAACTCTAAACCATGTAGCTAAACAGATTCAAAAATAACAATGGTCTGCCAGGATCACAAAACTGGAAGGTGGAAGAGGACAGCTTAGGGGCTATTTTCATTGCGCTGTGATGTACCCACAAGTCTAAGTTATGAAAGTGTAAGTTTCAAAAAATTTCAATGCAAGGAAAAGGGAAAGGAGCCATAGCAAGTCTCAGAATGTTTTAAGAATATGACAAAAACAGATCATTCCATCCTTAAAGAATGCAAAACTGCGTACTGAGCATCGTAAAGCAGGTCCCTTTTAGGAACAAGACTTCAAGAACTGCACATGCTGAAGCGACAATGTCAAGAATGCCTATCATTTCGCAAACAGCACAAAACTGCCGCTCTTCGAAACCACAGTCTGGAGCTGCACCACTTTTTAGGTCAAATGAACTGGAACTGCATATCAGAAAATCAACAGGCAAAACCAAAGGTCAGAACTTCCACCCTCCCCCTCATCTCCAGAGCACAAGAAGATAAGACATTAACACTTGAGAAAACTGAAACTCCACTCCCAGAATTGCAACGGAGAAGAGACAAGTTTTTCTCGTGTACCAGGACTGAAGCGAGAACCTACCACGCTCCTGTTACTATAAATAAACCCTGGCTAGAGCAAAGCTTTGAAACTCACAACCACCTGAGAGGCTCAGGCACGGGCAGAGAGCACAGCAACAGTCTTGCTCAGGGGCCTTCCCCACAGAGCTGAGTCAGCACCAGTAACGGTATGAGGGGAGTGCATTTCAGAAATGTCACTACTCAGCCAGGGGAATGCTGCCTTAATTTCCGAATCTAAAAACTGTGTCTAAGACAATTACTAAGACAGAATCTGTGAGTATCAAAAACTCCAAGTGAAAGTAAAGCCTAGAGCTTGAACTCTACATCAACCAAAGGACACAAAAATGATCAGTAACCTTAAAGAAAAAAAATCCTAGTACCAGGAATCAAAGATTAAGTTACAAAGAGTCTGCCTGTCAAAATGACGGACAGTTCCTAAACCCACTGTTGACAAGGAGGGACTCACCCAGGCCCAGGCCTCTTATTCCCACGACTCACAGCGCAGCAGCTCCGTGCCCAGTGCACGCAACGGGCATCTGATGGTTGGAAACGTTACTGTGTAAAATTTTAGTCATTGGCCTTGTTCTAAAGATATGCACAGATTTCAAATTTCCCCTCAAGTCCCAGATTCTGCACTAGCAACCCCAATCTACTCCTCCTCTCTGCTTTGAAAGCCCTGAGAATTCCCCCTGGGCCACCTGACTTCTACAGCAGCATTCCCTCTCAAAACCTGAGTGGTTTTCAGTTAGCCTAATTCACCAGCAGCGGGAAGCTGCATGGCAGAGTGCTGCCATGCTGGCGCTCTGGAGCCCTGTCTTACTTGATGGGGGTCCCTGAGTGCAGTCATCCTCTCCCCGAGTTCAGGCCGTCCCCCGCTGCCCACGTGTGTCAGGCGTCTGCCTCCCCGGCTCTGGACCTCACCCTCTGCCCCTCCGGGCCGGCCAGTGCGCCACAGACACTGAGTCTCTGGGCTCCACAAGGCCCAGTCAGCCCTCACCCTCCCACGGGAGCTGTGAGCCATCATCCCCAGACCCCTCTTCCCATCGGTCATCCTGTTCTCATGACTGCTGTCCCATGATACCCGGGTCTGCTATTCCCTCCTCACCACAGCCTCCAGGAGAGCGGGCCCTTTCCCATCCTCGGCATCAGCACCCAGAAGGGCGCCCGGAGCACAGCACGGGCAGGGGCTCCCCGTCCCTCCACGCTGCACCCCAGGGGTTAAGTCCCCACCCCACCCCTCCCGCTGCCCTGAGAGACACAAGGGCCTCTTCCGAGCTGCAGATCCTCACCAGCCTCCAGGACGCTGGGGAACCTCAACCCCAAGCCCAGAGCCAGGTTCCTGGGCGGCAGGGGCAGTAACGCACAGGGTGAGGGGAAGGTGAGGGCGAGTTCCGTGCAGCCGGCCTCCGATAGGAAGAGTCAGCGTGAGCACACGGCAACTGCCACGCGCCTCTGACGGCGACAGAGCACCTGAGCCGCAGGTCACGTCTGCTGAGCCCCAGCAGCTGCCAGAGCGCACCTCCATTCTGGTCTCCAAGACCCTCCCACGAAAGCAACCAGGACTCCTCAAGAAGTGGCTGCTTCCTCCCGAGCTGGACCAGCAAAGCACACGCTCAGCTAAGAACCCGTGCATGCGCGTGCCAGGAAGTGTCAGAGCCAACAGGGGGCCGTGTCAGCTCGCAGGACTCCACTGGAAGGAGACTCCAATCAGCCAAACCTAAGACAATCTGAACATCAAATAAATAATGACACCAAGCGATTATAACCCGCTTGAATGAATGAGAATGTCCATCCTGATGTAACCAGATAAATAAGTGTGTGAAAGAAAAAGAAGGGAAAACTCTTCCTTGTAGCAGAATACCAACTAAAACTGGGATACAGTAAACGGGGTAATAACTGACTCAAGCAAGAATCATTGTGGGTGCCAAGCCAGTGGGCCGAAGTTTGATGAACAGGATGTTTCAAGTTATCTCCCCGCAAATTGCTTCTTAATTAAAAATGGAAAATAATAATCTCACAGTGGAGAAAAGTAGCAGATACCACCTGAAGCAAGAGGCCAAAATCTGGAGTCGCCTGGTGGCACAGTGGGTAAGAACCCACTTGCTGATGCAGGGGACACGGGTCGACCCCTGGTCCGGGAAGATTCCACACGCTGAGGAGGAACCACTAAGCCCTGCACAGCTCCTGACGCCTGCACGCTCCAGGGCCCTCGAGACACAACCACTGAGCCCGCGCACCACAGCTACTGAGGCTCGTGCAGCGAGAGCCCGGGCTCCACGAGGGAAGCACCGTGACTAGAGCGCCCACAGGCAGCAACAAAGACCCAGCGCGATCAAAAAGAAACTTTTTTTTTTAAGAGAGAGATTAAAGTCCACCTCAACAACTGAATGCGCATCGTGTGCCTCTGGCACGACCCACTGGAAACACAGCGCCGCTTCGGCGGCCACCCTGCCCGACCTGCGGGACTTGACTCTGTCATGAAGACACGTTTGACAGATCCACATCGAGGGACCTTCTGTAAAATAAGTGGCCTACAGTTTTTCTAAGACAAAAACACACTTTAATAAAGGAAACAGACAGACACTGCAGGCTCAGACATGCCAGGGGTGCTGAGAGCCGGGACTTCCCACGTCTCCCCCACCCCCAGCCGTCCGATCCTGGGAGGCCAGAGGGTGGGGGACCAGAGGGCGGGGCTGCCCGGTGGTTCCCCTCGGGTGCCTCCTGGGTGTCCTGGGCCAGGCCCCCAGGAAGGCAGGGGGCACCAAGGTGCACCTGCCACCAGAGAGACAGGGAGGAGAGAAGGGGCAGTGGAGGGGGTGCGGGGAGGGAGGGAGGGGAAAGAGAGGAGACGTCAGAGAACAAGAGGGAAGAAAGCCAAAGACGACGGGCTGGCAGCAGGTGCCGGGAGGGGTGCAGGGAAGCGCCTCAGCCCCCGGGCCTCCACTGCTCCTGTCCGGGGCAGGGCTCTGGGCACTGGTTCTTCTTACTGCCTAGGGGCTCCTGCTGGGACCCTGCCAGCGGCCAGACCCCGTCACGGGGGTCAGAGGACCAGGGGGCAGGGGCCGCCCTGCGGGGACCAGCCTCCTCCTGCAAAGAGACAGCACCCAAGGCAGGGACCTGACGCCCACCCCCGCATGCGGCGGGGTGGCAGGCTTCACCATGCCAGCATCATGAAAACAAGGACAGACTGACAAGCCAGCCGGGTTACAGAGCTGACAGAGACAAGCCAGTTAGACACGGTGCATGGTCCCGGGCGGCTCTGGGCAGAGAAGAAAGCAGCAGCAAAGGACACTGAGACAATGGCAAAGGTGAACGCAGGATCAGATGTAACGTCAAGCTAAATTTCCCGATTCTTAAAATTTTCAGATTATCTGAGACTTACTGTTCATCTTAGGAGACAGCCTGAAGCATTTAGGGGTGGAGGGTACAGTGTCTCTAATTCATCCTCAAACAGTTCAGAAAATATTATGTATTTGTATATACACACACACACGCGTGCTTGTGTCAGGGAAAGGGGAAGCATCACATATACACACACACACACACATGTGCTTGTGTCAGGGAAAGGGGGAGCATCACAGAACAAACGGGGCAGAACGCCCACCACTGACAGCTCCGGGTGGCGGGTGCTGGGGAGCTCCTGCTATTTCCAGACATTTGAAATTACACTGAGAAAAGTCATGAGACCCCCAAGCGCCCCACATCAGTCTTCTCCCCGTGTTCCTCACATCCCAGACCCACAGCACCTTCCAAGCGCACAAGCCTGGGGCCTGGGTGTCATCACTGGCGCCTCCCCGTCCCTCAGGCCCCAGATCAGACCCGTCACCACGCCCAGCAAGGCCCTCCCTTCCCACAGTCCCAACACACAGCTCCAGTCCCGCTCCCAGGACTCTCCGCCTGAACTACGCTGGTTGGGAAGGTCAGCCTTTCGCACTCGGCGTCAGTTCTCTCCCACATCTGTCTCTGCAGTGTCACTCTCGCCCTGCTCCAGGCCACTCTCTTCTGTAGTCAGGGTCTGCTTCTTTCCCGTGGGCAGACCTGACCAGGTGACACAGCACACCAAGCCTCAGGGCTTTCGACGATGTCCAACTTCTGCAAGGATCCAGCGCCTTCCTCTGACCCCCAGGAAAGTGGCCCAGGCTGCCTGCATCCCTGGATCGCGCAGGGCCCCTGCTGGCCACGCAGCCTCGGGACCACGCTCCTGTCCCCTGCACAGCCTCTGACAACCCGGTCGCCACGGCTCAAAGTGTCCTTTCTCCCTACTCTTCACTCCCTTCCAGATTCTCAGGGGCCACTGACCCATCACTTTGGCCCAATTTCTCCTCGGTAAACGGCAAGAACCGAGCAGTTACCCTGCCTCTCCTCTACCTTAGAAGACGCACTTTTACTTTGAAGACTGCGCAGCTCTACTAAACAATGCATGCGTTTGTTAAGATTGATGCGAAGACTTTGAAAGCTATCTGAAGTATAGGTGACTACTAGGAAATGAAAAGTCTGTTAGCCACAGACAGAACTCAAGGAATGTCCCGCGTAAAGCTGAGTGGCGAGCAGTGTACACAGAAAGGCAATGTTGCTGTTCACTCGCTCCGTCGTGTCCAGTGCTTTCCGACCCTGCGGACTGCAGCACACTAGGCCTCCCCGTCCTTCACTACCCCCCCGAGTCTGATCAAATTCATGCCCGTCGAGTCACTGATGCCATCAGCCATCGCATCCCTCTGCCGCCCTCTTCTGCCTTCACTTTTCCCAGCATGAGGGTCTTTTCCAATGAGTCAGCTCTTCGCATCAGGTGGCCAAAGCATTGCACTTAAGCTTTAGCATCAGTCCTTCCAATGACTATTCAGGACTGATTTCCTTTAGGATGGACTGGTTTGATCTCCTTGCTGTTGAAGGGACTCTCAAGAGTCTTCTCCAACACCACAGTTCAAAAGCATCAATTGTTCAGTGCTCAGCCTTCTTTATGGTCCAACTCTCACATCCGTACACGACCACTGGAAAAACAATAGCTTTGAAGTACACAGATCTTAGTCAGCAAAGTGACGTCTCTGCTTCTTAATATGCTGTCTAGGTCTGTCATAGCTTCCCTTCCAAGGAGCAAGCGTCTTTTCTGATTTCACGGCTGCAGTCGCCATCCAGTGATTCTGAAAGAAAGTGAAGTCTGCCACTGCTCCCACTTCCTCCTCTGCTATTTGCCATGAAAAGATGGGACCATACGCCACGATCCTAGGTTTTTAAATGTTGAGTTGTAAGCCAGCTTTCTCACTTTCCTCTTTCACCTTCATCAAGAGGGTCTCTCGTTCCTCTTCGCTTTTCGCCATTAAGATGGTATCATCTGAGTATCTGACGTTTTTGATATTTCTTCCAGCAATCCTGACTTCAGCTCGTGATTCATCCAGCATGGCACTCCGCATGATGTACTCTGCATCTAAGTTAAATAAGCAGGGTGACAGTATACAGCCTTGACGTACTCCTCTCCCAACTTGGAACCAGTCAGTTGTTCCATGTCTGGTTCTGTTGCTTCTTGATCCACATACAGGCTTCTCAGGAGGCAGGTAAGGTGGTGTGGTATTCCCAACTCTTTAAGAATTTTCAATGAAGCAGATGTTTTTCTGGAACTCCCTTGCTTTCTCCATGATCCAAAGGATGTTGCCAATTTGATTTCTGGTGCCTCTGTCTGTTCTAAACCCAGCTTGTACATTTCGAAGTTCTTGGCTCAGGTACTGCTGAAGCCTAGCTTGAAGGATTTTGCGTGTGCCAGCATGTGAAATGAGGGCAACGGCACCATCCTATGAGCATTCTTCGGCAGCGCCCTTCTTTGGGACTAAAATGAAAACTGGCCTTCTCCAGTCCTGTGGCCACTGATGAGTTTTCCAAGTTTGCTGACATACTCAGTGCAGTACTTTAACAGCACCATCTTTTAGGATTTTAAATAGCTCAGCTGGAATTCCATAAATATTTATGATAATTAAATGTGCAAACAACAGGCAATGCACGCTACACACACACGAACGCCTCAGTCTGGATGCCTAAGCGAGCCGCCGCGGGTGATGCTCACTCTGGCCCAGGCATCCTCTGCCCCAGAAGCCTGAGGCCCACGCCGATGCAGCAGGCTTCCCGACACGCCTGGCGCGCGGGGAAGCTGCGGCAGGCGTGCTGTCCCTTGCCTCCCTGATGGAGCGAGCGTGTGGCCTGCGTCACTGTGGGCCTCTGTGTTCCAACCTCGGCTCCGACTGGTGTGACCACACCATCCCTAGGTGAGGCTGCTACAGCAGAAAGCGATGGGCAAAGCTAAGGATGGAGGGCAGGGGGCCCACTCTGCCCTGCACGTGTCAACCCGCCCCACCTCGCCCCTCGCTTCCCACCGTAAACTGATTTAACAAACCATGCGATATAAGCACTCTGATCTGGTTTGTGAGCTTTTCTGCTCCATGACCTTTGGGGTGGGTGCCTGGCAGTGCACCTGGAGGCCAGGGTTCATCGAGGACATTTCCCCCCAGGGTACCCAGACACTTAATTCAGGGAAGAATATTCCAAGTAACAAATGAAGAAGTCATGACAGAAAGAGAAATAACGAGACATTAAGTGCCTCCTGGTGGAAGTACAAAAACCTATGAAGCGTACAAAAAACCAACAAACATGAATCCGTTTAATTTAGCTGTCAGTATATGAGAAATACAAGGGGCCAAAAAAAAAAAAAGGGGAAGAGAGAGATGTGTGCGTGTCAGTCGCTCAGTTGTATCTGACTCTCACGACCCCATGGACTGTAGACCACCAGGCTCCTCTGTCCAAGGGATTCTCCAGGCAAGAGCACTGGAGAGGGTTGCCATTGCCTTCTCCAGAGAGAGAGATAACAAATGGCAAAGACGGCCCTGATCCGACACTGACTGGGACAAATGAACTGGGAGACAAAGGAGGCGAAAGCATGAGCGGTGACGAGGAGTGCGAGACGATGGCGAGGCTGCAGTCGCGTGTGAGCAGGGAGCCCCTCCACAGCAGACGACACACGCACCCAGTGCGCACGGCCGCACCGCTCACGACGGCCGAGACACAGACGCAGCCCAGGTGTCCGTCAGCAGAGGAACCGATCAAGAAGACGTGGCACGTATGCCCCAGGGACGCTCCTCACCACGGGAGGCATGGAGCTGTGTCCTTGCAGAGACATGGGTGGGCCTAGAGGCCATCACACAGAGAGAAATACCCCAGGGACGCTCCTCACCACAGGAGGCATGCAGCTGCGTCCTTGCAGAGACATGGGTGGGCCTAGAGGCCATCACACAGAGAGAAATACCCCAGGGACACTACTCACCACAGGAGGCATGGAGCTGCGTCCTTGCAGAGATATGGGTGGACCTAGAGGCCATCACACAGAGAGACGTGTCAGAAAGAGAAAACGCCGCACCGTGACGCATGTATACGGGGTCTAGAAAAACGGTGCAGGTGAGCCCAGCTGCAAAGAGAAACAGACACAGGCAGAGAGGCACACGCAGGACACGGGGGGCGTGAGCTGGGAGGCTGGGGTGCACACCCACTCTGGGCACCACGCATGAAGCAGGCAGCGCTGAGGCCTGCTGTGAGCACAGGAGCTCTGCCAGGCGCTCCGCACATAGCAGGAGCTAAGGCAACACTGCCAAGCAACTAGACGTCAGTAAAAAAAGAAAGGGAGCCCCGACTTTTGGAGACACTCGTACATTTATTGATGAAATGACTGGATGGCAGGGATTTGCTTCAAATAACGGGCAAGGGGACAGATAAATCAAGGTTGGCCATGAGCTGTTGACTGAGGAGGTTGGGTAAAGAGTACATGGAAGTTTACTGTTGATATATATATCTGAGATCTCCTATCATTGAGCAGCTTTGTCTATTTAAAGAGAAAGAAGGGTGTAAGAGAAGAGCAGAGCACTTTCTGTGATGCTGGCAAGAGCCCTGGCCTGTGTGGGACATGAGAGGACCCTGGAGTAGGGGCCATTCCTGAGTTAAAAAAAAAAAAATCACTCTTTAACACTCCCCACAATATCATCTTTCCTTCTCTGTGTCTAGGCGACTTCCCACTAAATCCGCCTTCTGCACCTTTGGACTCGTGAATCTATGCCTGTCTCACCTCTTCAAATAATATGAGGTGTCACAAGTAAAATTTCAAGGACTTACAGTCAAGCCCTCTAAAACCAATTTTAAAAAAAGGCGGGGGGAGGGGGAGGAAAATAGCTTAAAAAAAAAAAGGATAGTTCTGCTGTTTCAGAATCTGTTACAATACAAAATTCTACAAACTGCACCAATCAGAGAAAAATTTACAAGTCAGCAATCTCGTAATTTGAATGTCATTAAAAAAAAAAGGGAGAGAGAATGGAAAACAAGAAGCTGAAAGAGAATCTTGAAAGAAGCAGTAAAATGCCAGCAGAAAAAAATGAAACCATCTACTTTGAAACTTTCCTTTGCTGAGGACAAATGTCATTTCAGATATATTTTACTTCAAGAGCCTAAAGTACTTAAAAATTAGCTCACACTCCCCATTTCAGAGCTAGAAAGTAGTTTGAAGGAACGAGCTGGGAGTGGGTGCTGTTGAACTCCTATGACGCTCCAGCTGCTTCCCACAACAAGGATCCAGACAGCCGTGCTGCAGTGGGGGGCCCTGCCTCACAGTTGCAAATGAAGAAATATAGTATCTACTTAGTAGGGTCGTTCTCAGAATTTAAAAAAAATGCATATAAAATGCTCAAAACTATATCTGACACAAAGTATGTGTTCAATAAATTATAGTGGCTTTCTAAAAGAAATCTAAGGTGCCTAGGATAATTTACTTACCTACTAAATAAACACCACATTCCTTAGCGTGGCCCCTCAAGCAAGCCCAGCTCACCTTTCAAGCTAGATCTCCTGCACTCAGCACAGAGGCCTCCTGCAAGCTCAGGTCTCCGCTGCTGCGCTGACACACCCAGCTTCGGGCTCCCTACCTGCACACGCACCATGGGCTCCACCTGCCGCGCCTACTCTCCACTCGGCCCGCCTCCCTCCCCGCCCCCACCATCTCCACTGCCCCGGCTTTCTTCACAGACTTCTGAGAAAGCCAGCGCCCTCCACGGCGTCCCCAGCGCCTCCTCTTCCCCAGGGCCCTGGCCAGCTCCGCAGCTCCGGGGTTTCGCCTGAACTCTGCGATGGTCACACACTGACCGCACCTCTGCACGACAGCACAAGCTCTCAGCAGACAGGCCCGGCTCACACACCTGCAGCCTCTGGCCCAGCTAAGAAGACCACCCACTGGAAACGTTCCCCTTCCAGGGCCTCAGTGTTTTTACACCTTCTTAATTCTCCTCCTAACTCGGATTGCTCAAATTCTGACTTCTCTTCTTCAGCCTCCTTCCGAAACAATTCTCAGTGTTCGCTACCCTAGATTCTGTCTCAAATCCTCTCTCCCTCTATGTCTCATCTCCTTCCCAGTTCAATGACACTTCACACACAGAAGATTCCCAAACTGCTATTCTGTAGCCTCGCCTGGTCAGCCCTCCTCCATACCCACATTCACAGCTGCCTACCTTATTGGATTCCTCAGATGACACGTTTGGCCAACACATGAAGTTCAAGGTTCCCCAGAACAAAGCTGACTTCCCCTTCCCACTGGCCGCTCCAGTCACCGACAGCAAAGCTCAAGTAACCCGTTCTCCTTACAACTTCAGGTGACCGCGCCCCCCACCCAGGCCTCCCAAATCCAGCCCGTTAGAAACACCAGGGACTAGGTCTCGGCAGTGTTTTTTCTACCTTTGCCTCTTTTCCATTAATCCGACTCCTGGATTAACAGGAACAGTGGGCATACAGGACAGTGGTGAAGAGGGCAGCTGAACACAGACGCAGAACGCACAGCCGTACGCTGGGTGGTGTGGGGCGAGGCTCTGAGCCCCTGGGCCTCATGTCCTCATCAGCGGCCCTGCACAGCTTCCACCTCTCAAGGCTGTTATGAGGACCAAAATGAGAAGGAACACAGAAAGAGGCTGACACACGGGGAGAACTCCATAAACATCACCGGCGTTTCCATGCTGCCACCTCAGCTCCCACGACCTCATGCCCAGACTCCTGCGAGAACTTCCCAAACCGGCCTCTCTGCTCCAGGCTCCCTTCACCACAGTGCTGGCCACTGAGATCACAACTTCACACGTGCATGAGAGTCACATCTCATGCAGGATTTTGACAAAATGTATTGAGATATACAAAGAAACATAATAAGGAGTATTTATAGTATCAGATAAAAAAGCATATTAAATAAAAATAGCAGATAAATAGCATATTAAAAAGCAGAGACATTACTTTGCCAACAAAGGTCCATCTAGCCAAAGCTATGACTTTTCCAGTAGTCATGTGTGGATGTGAGATTTGGACCATAAAGAAAGCTGAGCGCAGAACTGATGCGTTTGAACCGTGGTGTTGGAGAAGACTCTTCAGAGTCCCTTGGACTGCAAGGAGATCAAACCAGTCAATCCTAAAGGAAATCAGTTCTGAATATTCATTGGAAGGACTGATGCTGAAGCTGCAATACTTTGGCCACCTGATGCGAAGAAGTGACTCATTAGAAAAGACCCTGATGCTGGGAAAGATTGAAGCCGGGAGGAGAAGGGGACAACAGAGGATGAGATGGTTGGATGGCATCACTGACTCAATGGACATGAGTTTGAGTAAACTCTGGGAGTTGGTGGTGGACAGGGAGGCCTGGCGTGCTGCAGTCCATGGGGTCGCAGAGAGCTGGACACGACTGAGCGGCTGGACTGAACTGATAGTAGCAGAGGGGCCCCCAGGTGGCATCAGTGGTGAAGGGCTTGGCCTTCAGCGTAAGAGACGTAAGAGATCCAGGTTCAAGCCCTGGGTCAGGAGAGGGCGTGGCAGCCCATTCCAGCATCCTGCCTGGAGAACCCCACAGACAAAGGAGCCTGGTGGGCTGCAGTCCACGGGGTCACAAAGCGCTGGACACGACTGAAGTCGCTTGGCACACACACACATTAGCAGACGATTTTATGCTCTGCTATGTACACTCTGTAGTTCACACCACATACTGCATGGTGCGAAAGGGAGGAAGACCGTTGATGAGGCTGAAATGATAAAGCGACACCAGGAAGGGGGTCTTAAGTTCTACGTGAAGAACAAACGCTGGCAATTCCCTGGTGGTCCAGCGTTAGGGTAAAGAAGCGGCATTTTCACTGCCATTGCCCAGGTTACACGACCAAGAAAAGAGAACTCCAGATGTGAGAACCTGGCAAACTTAGGGCAAAGTTATGCCGCTGCATAGACGGGCGAAGCTATCAGATACACCAGACCCAGCACAGTTCAACTGTTCCTTCTGCAGTGTGCTTAAGGTAAGCATCTTACCCGCTCACTGAATAAAATTCACCTAAACAAATGTGTTCTT
The DNA here is from genome assembly GCF_016772045.2 of Ovis aries. Taxonomy (NCBI): domain Eukaryota; kingdom Metazoa; phylum Chordata; class Mammalia; order Artiodactyla; family Bovidae; genus Ovis; species Ovis aries. Next base: position 78,784,837 of record NC_056065.1, on the reverse strand, counting down.
CATTTGATCGAAGCTGTATCTGCCTCCTCCTACAAAATAAACTATTAAGATTTGGGTTATCTGGAACATTTTCAGTGTAAAGAAAAAGAATATGATTCCAAGCTCGAATTAAGTAAATACTCCGTCTGCTCTCTAGGTATTACAATGCCAGTGCTAAGTTCAATAACTTCATACTATGCCCACAATTGATTTCCAACTATCATCTTAAATGAGTTTCCCGATATATAGTTCTAAAATTTAATATGTCAAAAGTTAGAAAGCTTCTCACAGCAAAAGACTAAATCAGCACCTGAGAACCCTACATGCCATCGTTAAAGAAGGGATGTTCATAAGTCATAACTTAAAAGGGAGCTAGTGTTCTGAATGATTCACTGAACACCACTAGGCAATGCCTCTGAAATGTGCTGTCTGCTAACACCTGTCATGAAACAGTGTCTGCAGCAAATGCAGAAAATTTACACCCAAAGAAATGAAACCTTACCTTTTTTCTACTCATCCCACATAAGTTTATACTTTGAAAGACTGTTGAATAAGAATAAACAAAATGTACATACATAACCTTCATAATAATACACTAATCTCTCCTTACTAAGTGACTTTTGCATTGGAGAAGGAAATGGCAACCCACTCCAGTATTATTGCCTGGAGAATCTCAGGGACAGAGGAGCCTGGTGGGCTTCCGTCTATAGAGGGTTGCACAGAGTCGGACACGACTGATGTGACTTAGCAGCAGCAGCAAGTGCCTTTCTTATGGTTTTTTAACCTTGTTTTTCATTCCATTTTGAATCTGACTTTTATCCATGCCAATCGCTGCCAAGACAAATATAAGTGCCAACGTCATTCATCTAAACCATCTGAGAGTAATATCTGCCGTTATTTAAAGAAAACAAATAAGCAAATAAGACTTTTAACATGTACTACACGGACATTTTGCACACCTGGCAGATAAGAGGCTTATTCTGCAGAGTGGCGGAAGGAGGAAAGACTTGCAGGACCCGCCAGATGTTTAATCTTGGGCAAACGGGTCTGAGCTTGTTCCCTCATCTGTGAAATGAGAACACTATCCTTCCAGAGGGATGCTGTGGGACTAGCAGAGCAGTGTGTTTGAAGCATCAGACACAGAAGAGGTGTGCCTGCTCCACCCACACCCAACCCTTTAGAGTCAGACACTCAAGTCAAAGCTCATGTCTGCCCGTATTCAAAGTGTGACCGTGGGGAAGCTGTTTAACCTCTCTCTGCACTGGGGACCTTGCATTTTTAGATGAGGAGCAGGCTACCTACATCAGAGCTGCTGTGGGCCCTGAGCGTACAACAGAACGCACAGCATCTCACAGGTCTCCCGCACACAACACATTCCACGGGTGCTCTGCTTCTTCCTCTTCTCCTCCAAGCAGGTTCAACGCCTGCTCCTCAAGAGGTCCAGAATCTAGTAAACCTGTCCGACATGCGCCCACAGAGCAGGCCTTTTTCTGGTCAGGAACCCTCACGAATCCAGGGCAACATAGCCATCTGCACTACAAGATTCTTCTCAGTTTCAGGAGGAAAGAAAATATTTTGCTATCCCCTCTGCTTTCCCTTTTGTACACACTGCTTTTCCACAGAGGTGGAAATATAAATTTCTCTTTTTCCATCTTTTCTAAGTACTTAAATAGCTTCCATTTCTCCTCTAAATGGGTATTAGCTTCAGGAAACAACAATACTCTAACACTTTGTGTTCCCTCCCAGGTGCTACTCTACACATTCAGTTTCAACAAAATCTCTAAGATCTAAATTATTTCAAAGTAAATTTTTTACTATATTTACTCCTGATGCCAGTTTTGAAACCTTTAACATCTTTCTACTTCAATACAAAGCATGAGAATTCAAATAAAACAAAAGCTGTCATAAACATCAAATCCCAGTAAAGTGAAGTTTCCCTCAAAACTAATTCAAATAATTTTCTAAACGCTGAGATTCATTCGCTAACTAAATACGCAGTCCTGCTAGTCACCTGTGTATGTATTCAGCTGTGTATGTTTGAACAGTTAAGAATGAATTAAACCATTTAACCACATATTTTCATGGTCCTAAAACTGGAAATAAGCCATCCTCTTACCCTCAAAAAAAAAAAAAAAAAACAAAAAAACCTGTATTTAACATCTGGAGAAAAGTCTGTAAATACTAAGGAACTTTTCAAAAGCTATTTTACGTATCCAAAATTTATTAACTAGGGCACAGAAATCTTACAGAATGAATCAAAGCTATCAGACGACACCGCCTTCATGGAAAACTCTCCGAGTGAAACGCTAAAGCTTTCAGAGCTCCACAACAGGGGCTGCTAAAGCACCAGTCAAGGATTACACAGGAGGCCCTTTTCCTGTTATTTTGCAAAGACTGAGTTAAGGTGGGAGTGTCTAACTTCCACTGTGCTATACAGTTTGTGTCAACAGCACATGCTCTCAAAAAACTCTTCTATTAAAAAAAAAAATTTTTTTTAATCCCACAGTAGGGAGTTGTTGTTTCTCTTAATTCATGAAGCCAAAATGTTTGAAAAAAGGAATGTGCCTGAACACGAAATGAAAACAGTACGTGACAGTCAGCAAGCTAAATACTGGGTTTAAATAACTGGTCTAACAGAGCCTGGACCGTGTACGGGAGGACACAGGCTTAAAGAAGGACCACAAAACTAAAAACCTGCACTCGGCCGGGGGCCACCGTACAGCCCACGGAGCCTGACTCGCAGCCATGGTTACAAATGTCAGAATCAATGTCGTCTGTGTGCCAGCCACCTCCTTCCAATAATAACGAAACCAACTCAGATTTCTCGGCGCTGTAATCACAGCTATGACTGCGGGGGAAATGAACGCAGCACAATGAGGAAAACACCACAAATGAAAACCACCCCGTGTAAAAGCGTGACAAAATTGGTCACTGGATGGGGGGGGGGACACAAAAACCAGCAAACATCCACTTCTGCTGTCCAATAAAAAATCTGGCGCATCCCACCTGCCCAAACCAGAGGCTCTTGACCGAAGAGCAAGCCGGCGTTACCCCCCCTTCTCCTCCTCGCATCGCCCATCGCGTCCCCGAGCCAGTGCGCCGGGCCAGGCGAGGAGGGCGGGGGACCAAAGGACGGAAACAAAACCGGGATGCGCGCAGCTGCGGGGGAGGGAGGCACGGGGCGGCCACCGCCTACCTGTCCCGAAGGCCTTGGCCACCAGCCAGGCCAGATTGCAGGCGATTTTGGCCCTGGAGAAGTCGTAGTGGTCGAAGGGCTTGATGGCCGGAACAATGAACGTCCTCCTCCCGTCCCGGGGGTCCGCGGCATCCCCCATCCTCACGCGCTCCGGGCGCCGGCCCACCCTTCACATGGCGCGGCCGGCCGCGGGGCCGGGGGGGTCGGGGTCCCGGCCGGAGTCCCCGGGCCGCTCAGAGCATCGGGCAGGCCCCGCGCGCCCGGCCCGGGGCGAGGCGCCGCCGCGTCCGGCCGCCCCGCGAGCCTCCCGCGAACGCGCGTGCGGGCGCCTCCCCTTTGTCTCGGCGCGGCCGGGCCCGGGCGCGGCGGGGGCGTCCTCAGCGGTCACGTCGCGGGGGCCGTCCAGCCATCGCGCCGCCCTCCGCGCGCGGCCCGCCGAGGGGCGCCCCGCCGGCCGGAGCCCCGCGGCCTCGCCGGGGAGACGCGGTCGGGGGAGTCGGGCGGCCCCCGCCCGGCGCCGACGGAGCCGAGAACGTCCAAGTCCCTGCGGCGCCGGCGCCGGCAGTCGCCCCTCGTCGCGCTCGCCCTCCGCCGCCGCGCGGACGCCGTCAGCCCGCCGCTCGGGCCCCGCCCGGCCAGCCCCGGCCCGCGCTCCGCCTGCGGCCGCCCGCGCGCTCGCCGCCTCAGCCGCCGCCGCTGCGGTTTTTTCCGGCTGCCGCACTGGGACCGCGCGGCGGCGCCGTCTGCGCATGCGCCCTCGCGCAGCCCGCCCCGCCCGCCGCCCGGCGGGGTCCCGGCGACCCGCGGAGCATGCGCGGTGGGCGCGGCCGCGCGGCGGGCCTCGCGAGTGCGCGTCCTGGCGTCCGGGCCCGGCGCGCGGCGGCCGCTGGCCCTGCTGCCGCGCGGGGGGAGGAAGCGGGGATGCGGGCCTCGCTGGGGCTTTCGGGCTTTCGCGACATTGTGCTGAGGCACAGAGAGCTGATGTTTATTGAAATACTTGCTCGGGGACGCACACTTTGCGTCCCGTCTCGTCCTCGAGGGGCCCCTGGGGGTGGGTGTCATCGCTGGCGGGCCGCAGAGGTACAGAGCTCAAGCGGGGTGACTGGGCGCTTGACCCGGGGCGAGGACTCGGCTCTCTCCGCTTCAGCGGCCTCCCTCGGGGGGCGCAGCCTCGGCGCGTCGGGACCCGGCGTGCCAGTTCCTGCGAGCGCGAGGCTGGCGTCCGCAAACCCTCGTGGCTCCATTTGTCAGAGAAGAACGGGCTCCTGTCAGACGCCTGCCTCCCGGCTCTCTGTGCTCCCTCCGGAGCCTCGGCTCACACACAGACGACCCGCCCGTCTCGCAGGAATCACCTCCTGCTGGAAGCCCTCCCGGACGGGGCTGTCAGGCGGGCGCGCCCCTCGTTCCCCCCCACACACACCCAGCACCGTGTTCTTGTCGTCTGGGCAGCGGCTCCTACACGCAGTCTCTTTCCCGCCGGTGACAGCGGCTATCTCCCCCACGCGCGTGGGGCTCAGCCCATAGGAGTTGCTCAAGTGATGTTCATGCTTGTTGGGCTTCTTTAATTCTTCATTTCTCTCAACATCTCCTTTCAGAACGTTGTCTAATTTTTAGTTCAATTCAGTTGCTCAGTCGTGTCCGACTCTTTCCACCCCATGGACTGCCACAGGCCAGGCCTCCTTGTCCATCACCAACTCCCAGAGTTTACTCAAACTCATGGCCCTTGAGTCACTGATGCCATCCAACCATCTCATCCTCTGTCGTCCCCTTCTCCTCCTGCCCTCAATCTTTCCCAGCATCAGGGTCTTTTCTAATGAGTCAGTTCTTTGCCTCAGGCCAAAGTATTGGAGCTTCAGCTTCAGCATCAGTCCTTCCAATGAATATTCAGGGCTGAATTCCTTAAGGATTGACTGGTTTGATCTCCTTGCCGTCCAAGGGACTCTCAAGAGTCTTCTCCAGCACCACACAGTTCAAAAGCGTCAATTCTTCCGAGCTTCCGGGCTCAACTTTATGGTCCAACTCTCACATCCATACATGACTGCCGGAAAGACCATAGCTTTGACTAGATACATCTTTATCAGCGAAGTCAACCCTCTGCTTTTTAATATGCTGTCTAGGTTGGTCATAGCTTTTCTTCCAAGGAGCAAGTGTCTTTTAATTTCATGGCTGCAGTCACCATCTGCACTGATTTTGGAGCGCCCAAAAATAAAGTCTGTCCCTGTTCCCATTGTTTCCCCCTCTATTAGCCATGAAGTGATGGGACTGGATGCCATGATCTTTGTTTTTCGAATGTTCAGTTCTAAGACAGCTTTTTCACTCTCCTCTTTCACCTTCATCAAGAGGCTCTTTAGCTCCTCTTCACTTTCTGCCGTTAAGGGTGGTGTCATCTGCATATCAAGGTTATTGATATTTCTCCCAGCAATCTTGATTCCAGCTTGGACTTCATCCAGTCCAGCACGTCACGTGATGTACTCTGCACGTGGTTAAATAAGCAGGGTGACAATATACAGCCTTGACGTACTCCTTTCCCGATTTTGACCCAGTCCGTTGTTCAATGTCCGGTTCTAACTGTTGCTTCTTGACCTGCATACACATTTCTCAGGAGGCAGGTAAGGGTCTGGTATTCCCATCTCTTGAAGAATTTTCCACAATTTGTGGTAATCCACACAGTCAAAGGCTTTAGCATAGTCAATAAAGCATAAGTAGATGTTCCTCTGAAATTCTCTTGCTTTTTCTATGATGCAACAGATGTTGGCAATTTGATCTCTGGTTCCTCTGCCTTTTCTAAATCCAGCTTGAACATCTAGAAATTCCTGGTTCACATACTGTTGAAGCCTGGCTTGGAGGGTTTTGAGTGTTACTTTACTAACGTGTGACATGAATGCAATTGTGCAATAGTTTGAACCTTCTTTGACGTTGCCTTTGTTTGGGATAATCATAAGGGATTTGATTGAGGTCATACCTGAATGGTCTAGCGGTTTTCCCGACTTTCTTTAATTTAAGTCTGAATTTGGCAGTAAGGAGTTCATGATCTGAGCCACAGTCAGCTCCCGGTCTTGTTTTTGTTGACTGTATAGAGCTTCTCCATGAGATTTAAGGGTCTAGATCTGATAGATAGAGTGCCTGATGAACTATGGAATGAGGTTCGTGACATTGTACAGGAGACAGGGATCAAGACATCCCCATGGAAAAGAAATGCAAAAAAGCAAAATGGCTGTCTGGGGAGGCCTTACAAATAGCTGTGGAAAGAAGAGAGGCGAAAAGCAAAGGAGAAAAGGAAAGATATAAGCATCTGAATGCAGAGTTCCAAAGAATAGCAAGAAGAGATAAGAAAGCCTTCCTCAGCGATCAATGCAGAGAAATAGAGGAAAACAACAGAATGGGAAAGACTAGAGATCTCTTCAAGAAAATTTAAAGGACAGAAATGGTCTGGACCTAACAGAAGCAGAAGATATTAAGAAGAGGTGGCAAGAATACACAGAAGAACTGTACAAAAAAGATCTTCACAACCCAGATAATCATGATGACGTGATCACTCACCTAGAGCCAGACATCCTGGAATGTGAAGTCAAGTGGGCCTTAGAAAGCATCACTACGAACAAAGCTAGTGGAGGTGATGGAATTCCAGTTGAGCTGTTTCAAATCCTGAAAGATGATGCTGTGAAAGTGTTGCACTCAATATGCCAGCACGTTTGGAAAACTCAGCAGTGGCCACAGGACCGGAAAAGGTCAGTTTTCACTCCAATTCCAAAGAAAGGCAATGCCAAAGAATGCTCAAAGTACCGCACGATTGCACTCATCTCACATGCTAGTAAAGTAATGCTCAAAATTCTCCAAGCCAGACTTCAGCAATATGTGAACCGTGAACTCCCTAATGTTCAAGCTGGTTTTAGAAAAGGCAGAGGAACCAGAGATCCAATTGCCAACATCCACGGGATCATGGAAAAAGCAAGAGAGTTCCAGAAAAACATCTATTTCTGCTTTATTGACTATGCCAAAGCCTTTGACGGTGTGGATCACAATAAACTGTGGAAAATTCTTCAAGAGATGGGAATACCAGACCACCTGACCTGCCTCTTGAGAAACCTGTATGCAGGTCAGGAAGCAACAGTTAGAACTGGACATGGAACAACAGACTGGTTCCAAATAGGAAAAGGAGTACATCAAGGCTGTATATGGTCACCCTGTTTATTTAACTTATATTCAGAGTACGTCATGAGAAACACTGGGCTGGAAAAAGCACAAGCTGGAATCAAGACTGCTGGGAGAAATATCAATAACCTCAGATATGCAGATGACACCACCCTTATGGCAGAAAGTGAAGAGGAACTAAAAAGCCTCTTGATGAAAGTGAAAGAGGAGAGTGAAAAAGTTGGCTTAAAGCTCAACATTCAGAAAACAAAGATCATGGCATCTGGTCCCATCACTTCATGGAAAATAGATGGGGAAACAGTGGAAACAGTGTCAGACTTTATTTTTTTGGGCTCCAAAATCACTGCAGATGGTGATTGCAGCCATGAAATTAAAAGACACTTACTCATGGAAGAAAGTTATGACCAACCTAGATAGCATATTCAAAAGCAGAGACATTACTTTGCTGACTAAGGTCCGTCTAGTCAAGGCTATGTTTTTTCCTGTGGTCATGTGTGAATGTGAGAGTTGGACTGTGAAGAAGGCTAAGCACTGTAAAATTGATGCTTTTGAACTGTGGTGTTGGAGAAGACTCTTGAGGGTCCCTTGGACTGCAAGGAGATCCAACCAGTCCATTCTGAAGGAGATCAACCCTGGGATTTCTTTGGAAGGAATGATGCTGAAGCTGAAGCTCCAGTACTTTGGACACCTCATGCAAAGAGTTGACTTATTGTAAAAGACTCTGATGCTGGGAGAGATTGGGGGCAGGAGGAGAAGGGGACAACAGAGGATGAGATGGCTGGATGGCATCACTGCCTCGATGGATATGAGTCTGAGTGAACTCCAGGAGATGGTGATGGACAGGGAGGCCTGGCATGCTGCGATTCATAGGGTCGCAAAGAGTCGGACACGACTGAGCGACTGAACTGAGCTTGTTTGGGATTGGAATGCTGGCATAATCTAATTTTAGTCTTTGTTCAATCCTTGTTATCTTCGTTTCACACACACACAAAATGGAAAGCTAAGAAAAACTTGAAAATTACCCCACGTCACACTACAAGTAAAGATTTGGTCCCACGACTGTCTTACTCCAGAGTCCTTTTTTTTTTATTTTGGCCTTGTGGCATGTAGGATCTTTCTTTCCCAATCAAGGCTGGAACCCACACCCGCTGCAGTGGAAGCATGGAGTCTTAACCGCTGGACCTCCAGGAAAGTCCTTACGGACAATGTTTTACCTAGAGCGGCTTCTCTGGTGCTTTCTGCCCTTTAAGATAGAAGCAGGACATATGAAGTAGGGGATTGGGAAGAATGCTTTGGACCCTACTATCCAAAAGGATAGCTTCACTGGCGAGCAGGCCCCTTTGATCCTGTTTGATTCCTACAAATACTCTCCCCAAACATAGAGGGCATTACAGATAGGCCTAGCTAAGGATGTGGGCTTCAAAAGGAATGTGAACGACAAGAATAGTACATCACAGGGTGGTTGGTGTCATTTTTCAATAATTTAATGCATATTTATAAGGTATTTATCATAGGTAAGGCTTTCTGCTAGATCACTTGGGGGGGAGAGTAAAATCAGCATATGGGTAATAGTTAACAAAGCACATTCATATAATAAGTCCCTTCATTCGCACATCCATGCTGTGACGTAGGCATTATTATTACCTTTCAACCCTAGATGGGGACTGAGGGTCAGAGAGATTAACTTGCACGGGCAGGGTTGCATGGTTGATTCATACCTGAGTCTCGCTTCAAAAGCAAGCACACGCTTCCTGGCTCCACTCCCTGGGCACCTTTCCTCCCTCCCCAGATTACGGAGGCTGACATGCTCATGAATAAATACAACACGACGTGATAAAAGAGGTAAGTGCGCGTGAAGTACGGAGGAACATGCGGGTAGGGGAGCCGGTTTCATAGAGCCTTCTGTCTGATGGAATGTACTCGTTCATCTTCAGCCAAATCATAAAGTGACAAGTAATTAAGAGAAACTCACAGCCCGGAATCCCATGGACAGAGGGGCTTGGTGGGCTACAGTCAGTCCGCGGGGCCGCAAGAGTCAGACACAACTGAGCGACTAAACTACCACCACCATAGCCTGTAGAGGTTGAAGGGAGCTGCCAAAGCATGTCACCCAGCTCCAAAGCCATCTGCAAGCCGATGCGAGGTGCTCCAGGCCAGAAACCACACCCAACCCGCTCGTTGCCGCCCGTGTGACTGAGCAGGAGTGGGGCTCTGTGTAAATACTCGCTGAGTTTTATTGACAACGATGTCAACCTAAATAAACGCGACGAGGGGGAGAAGGCAGCACAGACAGCTGCTCTGACGTGTCCTTTGACTCAGTGGTGATGCATTCAGTAGCAGTGGCCCAACTATGACCCCAACTGGGGAGGAGTGTGTGTAGGAATGGGAATAAAGTGCCTACACAAAGAGCAACTTTTACTTCTAGGGAGGCTGTGAAACCTGGGGTCATCGGAGGAGGCTGTTATTAACAGAGGAACACTCTGAGTACAAAGAAGAAGGATTCGCTTTCAGGGAGACAGACACTGTAATAGGGTGCTCTTTGTGATACCTTTAGAATGATCCCTTTTAACAACTGGAAATCTCTGCAGAGTATCGCGGTCAAAAAGAAATGCTCTCCGCTGCCTTCTTGAGGTATCTGACTTCATTAAAAACAGAAACAAAACCCAGAGATTCTTCGGACCAGCTTGTCCAGCTGCACAGCTAGCCCTCTATGTTTTATCTCCAGGTTTGGAATCTATCCGTCAAGCCACAGTGACACGATTCCTACGCGTCTCTTCCTCCTCTCTGTTTTAAAAGTTGATCTGCTACCTTGAGGAAACCATGATTCAAAAGAGCACACGAACCCAGTGTTCACTGCAGCACCGTTTGCAACAGCCAGGAGGACATGGAGACAGCCTCGCTGTCCAGAGACAGCTGAATGGATGAGGAAGACGTGCGCGTATTTACAACGGGGCACTACTCGACCACTAAACAGAACAAAACCGTCATTTGTAGAGCTGCCGATGGACATGGAGTGAAATAGGTCAGAAAGAGAAAAGCAAATGTCGTGCACTAGCGCATATACGTGGGGCCTAGAAAAATGATGCAGACGGCCCTATCTGCAGGGCGGGAATAGAGTCGCAGACATAGAGAAGGGATCCGCGGACGCGAGGCCTGGGAGACTGGGCTTGACGTGTGTGCACTCCCACGTGTGAAACAGACAGCGGGAAGCTGCTGCGTAGCACAGGGCGCTCCGCGCTCTGTCAGGACGAGTGGGACTAGTGGGCGTGGAGGTGGGAGGGAAGTCCCCGGAGGAGGGGATAAATGTATCCTTATAGCTGATTCGCTTCTTGTACAGCAGAAATTAACACCACCTTGTAAAGCTATTATACTTGATCTCCTTTTTCCTGGAAAATCTACAGGGACAGCCAGACTCCCTTCCTTGGCGCCATCCCCGGTTTCTCTGTCTTTAACTAGATTCATAAATGTTTTCATTCATTCGAAAGCCAGTATTGACTGAGTACGTGGATGCTGAGGCTGTAATGTCGAACAAGACAGCCCAGAAAGCAAGTTTTGAATGGGAAACTGAGAGATCTCGGGGCCTGGACGGACCAGTTCTCTTCCTGTGGTCACGACTGTAGCTCTGTAGGCGTGAAGCCTTGTTACTTCATCCAAGAAACCATCAGCGTGTCCCTCGGAAGCAAACGTAAACTGAGGAGCGCTAGTTATTCCCTTAATCGAGCGCCTATAGTCACACACGATCATCCACTTTCAGCTAGTTACGCTAATAGTACTAACGCTTATCGAGTATATTCTGTGTGTCAGACCCTGTTCCGCAAATATTAACTTGTTTAATCCTCACCATAGTCCTCTTTCCCTCATTCGGCAAATGGAGTAATCAAGGCACAGAGATCTTAAGTGGTAAAGATCTTACTTTGAAACGCGAGAGACTAGACTAAGTCCTTTGAATCAACCGAGTTAAGGATGACCAGGGGGTGGTGAGACAGAACGCTTAGTTAACTGATGACAGAAATTGCTGAACTGGCTGAAGCACAGCAGCATCTGATAAACGAAGCTGGGCAGAGGAGTGTGGCTGAGTGGCTGGCACTCCGTCATTTCTAGACACAGTTGTGGCTTTCTTCTGCATAGCTAACAGAGTTTTATAAGGATTACATCAACCTTCACAACGACTCCAGCAAGGCCTGTGTGGTCTGATGCCAAGTGTGGAGCTGGAGCAGCTGAGACTCAGGGAGGCCACAGAACCTCCCAGCATGGAGCTGTGCGTCAGAGCCTAAACCCAGCAGTGAAGCCTGGCCCTTGGCGTCTTAGGGATGGCGCTCCTGTTTCCCAGATCCCTGAGACATGTGTTCTGTTTCCTAGTCAAACCTGAGTCTCCTGTAACAGGCAGAGCCTCCATTGCTTTTAGAATCACTGAAGGCAGGTAAGGATGCTGGAGGAAACAAAAAGAACATGGTCTGGGAGCGGGGACCGCAGGGTCCAGGACCATTGGAGGAACCCAGGTCACGTCTCTGCTCTCGGATTTCCACTTCTGTGAAACAGAGGAGGTGGGGGTAGGCAACCTCTGAGGTACTTCCAGTGCCATCTGTCACAGTGGGAGGGCGACGTCTCTGTCTTTTCCAGATCGTAACTGAAGGCTTCCTCAGTCTGAGCTAGCATTCGGGACTGTAGTCTTTAAAGCAGAAGTCACTGTTTTATTTCCAGAAAGCACTCCAATAGGGTTGTGCGGAAAAGCTAGGGGAGGCCGCAGAGCAGGAAATGGGGTCCCAGAATCTGGCCGGAGGCGGATGGACGCGGTTGTTTGTGGTTAAATGCAGTAGTTCTGCCGCCTGAGTCATCAAAGTCTAGAGTTTCAGAACTTCCCCAAGTCACTCATGCAGCTTTTGTTCTTTGTCTCAGGTTCTTGATGGAAACAACCCACACACCTACCAGTAGAGGAGAAGGCTGAGCAAATGAATTATGATGTACCTCAGGATCATATAGAGAGACCTATGAGACATCAGGTGCGTGCTTAGTCAGTCGTGTTCAACTCTCTGTGACCCCATGGACTGTAGCCCACCAGGCTTCTCCGTCCACAGAATTCTCCAGACAAGAATACTGGAGTGGGTTGCCATGTCCTTCTCAAGAGGATCTTCCTGACCCAAGGATCGAACTCACGTCTCCTGCATTGCAAGCAGAGTCTTTACGACTGAGCCACCTGCGGAGCCCCCAGGACATCATATGGCCAAGTAAAAAGAGGGATGCAGAGATTTCCCTGATGGTCCAGTGGCTAAGACCTCGCCTTCCAGTGCAGGGAATGGGTGTTTGATCCCTGGTTGGGAGCTAAGATCCCACATGCCGCAGGGCCAAAAAACCAAAAGATAAAACAGAGGCAATACTGTAGCAAATGCAATAAAGACTTAGAAAATGGTCCACATCAAAAATCTTCTTTTTAAAAAAGGTACAGAGTAGTAGGTGTCAGGTGGTGTTTAAAAAACATAAAAGTGGAAGTGTTAGCCGCTCAGTCGTGTCCGACTCTTTGTGACCCCATGGACTGTAGCCTGCCAGGCTCCTCTGTCCATGGAATTCTCCAGACAAGAGTACTGGACTGGGTTGCCAACACACCTGATGTATTACTATAAATTTATGTTATGAAGAATCAAGCATATATTAAAATGTGTGAAACTATCATAAAGTAATAATAAAGCTCTCAGTCTAAAACAAACAAGCAAACAAAATACATATTCCTTGACTCTGCCTTGATATTCCGGAAAGTTTGACCAAGAAATTGGAGGAGTGCGTGAGAGAGCTAGGTTTCTCTTTGGTCGCTTTTGATTCATATGCATATTTACTTATTCCGAATATAACTTAATCCATTTTCAATATAATTTAAATATAATACATTTATAAATTAATAGTTTAAATATAATTTGATCTTTTTTAATCTCACCTCTTCACTTTTTCCTGCAAGGTGGCTTCGGCCCCCCACCCCACCCCCAAACCGCTGGAGCTGTGCTCACAAAGCCCTTCGGAGCTCCTGCTGTGACTGCCTTGCTCCTGTTTCTCTGGGACCTGTGGCACGTGGCACTTGCGACTGCCCCTGTTCCTAAGACAGTCTTGTCTCTCAGCTTCCATGGGCTCCGGGCTCTGCTTTCCCTGCTGTCCTTCCACGCCTAGCAGAGGAGATGGTCAAACTCATTCTTGGGCCCCTGCTTGCTCTACACTCCTGCCCTCGGCAACACAAGGATGTCTTTCTGGCTTTGCCTCTCATCCCTGGACCGGATGGCTCCCAGTCTGGATCTCAGCTTCTGACTCCCAGGTTCTGCTAACCATGTCAAGGTTCTTGAGCCCTGCATCTGAGCAACCCAAGTGCCCCTCACTACCGATCCCTCTCGTCTACTCCCATTATTTCTCACTTTGAGCCCACAGGTGAGTGTGAGACTCTACCTAAACCTGGATTTTGGCGATTCAGTAGATATCCACAACCAGTAAACTTTCAGGATTTCAGACTGTGTGTCGTGCTGTCCCAGGCCTTTCACAGATGGATGGCATCTTACTGAATTTAATAATAGGATATATCATCGAGATGTTAATCACATTTTACAGTTGGAAAATGGAGACCCATAAGAGAATTGCTCGAGGTTTTTCTGGGGAGAATGGAGCTGACATTCAAAGGTCTGAGCTCCTGATTTCAAGGTCAGGAATCCATGCGTCCCCACACCTGCTTGCTGCCTCTGCCTGGCTTACTGGATGTGGTCTCAACTTTTGCCTTGACCCTGAGGATCCCCTGCAAAACGGCCTTCATGGTGTTTGTATTTCTCCAGTACTCTACAGCCCATATCAAGTCAAATTACTTTCAAGACATTGAGCTTATTTAATCCTTTCCCAGGTTTATTGGTCTGGATAATTTTTTTTAACCTCCTGCCGTAGCACCCTCTACCAGACCAACAGGAGCTATCAAATCCTCTCATCTTTCCATATCTGACTCAAATGCCACCTCCTCCATGAAGCCTTCCCTGCCCCACCCTTGGCTTCCCTGATCAATCTGTGTCCTTTTATGGAATGTTTTTTCTTGAATTAAAATTCTTTCTGTATCCCATGGACTGAGTAGCCTGGAGGGCTGCAGTCCCTGGGGTCGCTGAGGGTCAGACACGACTGAGCGGCTTCACTTTTCACTTTCATGCATTGGAGAAGGAAATGGCAGCCCACTCCAGTGTTCTTGCCTGGCGAATCCCAGGGACAGGGGAGCCTGGTGGGTTGCCGTCTCTGGGGTCGCACAGAGTCGGACACAACTGAAGCGACTTAGCAAAACCGCCATCAGTGCCTAATGTGTAATAGACCACAGGAAGTATTTGTTGAGAGAAGACAGAGTCAGTGAATTAACAGCTAATAAAAAATACACCTTAACACACACTCCAGGGCCATGAAACACACCCAAGTAACTTAACTCTCTTATATGGGAATTAAAAATGGAAAGTTGATCTCTTAGTACTATAGTAAGTCATTTCCACTGGTTCCTAAATTCTAGTTTATCGTGTTTTATTAGGATTTATACTGAGAAAATGTCGTGTGTTTTTTTTATAAATGAATTTTCTTCCTCTGAAAGACTATTTTTATTATGAGATTATTCCCTTCCTGATTTTTTTCTGTTAAAATGTCCTTTCTCTTATTAAATAGTCATGATTACTGGTGGTGGGTGAGCTTTTTGAATCTTCATTTAGAGAAATGAGAAGTTGATAACCCAATATCTGCTTCTCTCCAGTTTATTTACTTGTTCATTCGTTTGGGAACCATCCCTGCCCTGTGACATCCCAGTGGGAGACCCCCGCTCTAAGCAACTAAGTGAATTAGTCCCGACTCGCTCCTTAAACGAAACTAGCTCTAAATAGCATTCAGAAAAACAAAGCACAAATGTGTTATTTTTGTGTATCATATTTGCTATGGGAACAGCTATTACTCTTATTTCAAATATGTTGGTATTTGAACAAGTTGTGGCATATGGGCTAAATTTTCCTGTTTTTTTTTTCAGCCACTAAAAATATAAATCAAACCTTCCATTAAAGCTCTAGCTAGGAGCTATGCTTCAACTTTTGCGGACTTCTTTTTAAACGGGTGCTGAACTGCTGCTGAGTGCAGGCCATGGCCATTCTTTGATTATGCCTACAGACAGTTAGAAAAACGTAGCACCTCTCTCTGGTGTGGCCTTTGGGGTCAGGCTACAGGGAGCCTGCTGAAGGTATGATTTTGATTAATGGAACAAAATGTGGTGGCTTCCTTCTCCAGATTTAATTTTCTCATCTGCTCCCCATCTTCCTCCTCACTTTCTAGATCAGAGAAACACAGCTTCCTGTTTACTTTCTTCTGTTTTGATTTAAAGGTCCTGGATAAAACTGGAAGAAGAAAATTACAGCTTGAGCTTGAGCATTTGAAAAGACAAACGCTTGTGACGTCCAAAATGATATTTCTTTATGGAACTTGTGCTCTCGCCTGGGAAATCCCATGGACAGAGGAGCCTGGTAGGCTACAGTCCATGGGGTCGCGAAGATTGGACACGACTGAGCGACTTCACTTTCACTTTTCACTTTCATGTATTGGAGAAGGAAATGGCAACTCACCTCAGTGTTCTTGCCTGGAGAATCCCAGGGACAGGGGAGCCTGGTGAGCTGCTCTCTATGGGGTGGCACAGAGTCGGACACGACTGAAGCGACTCAGCAGCAGCAGCATGGAACTTGGATAACTCGACATTATTTATCCCACGTGAGAAACGCTTTATGATTGGGGTCTTCAAAATGAAACCTGGAGTTGAAAAGGATGGAAAAGTGAAAAATGGCCCAGGGTATTAAAAATGTACAGAACTTGTCCTCCACGATTCCCACACGAAGGAGGTGTCCTGGGAAACAGAAGACTTGGTGCTTTAGCTGCTGCTGCTGCTGAGTCGCTTCAGTCATGTCCGACTCTGTGCCACCCCATAGAGAGCAGCTCACCAGGCTCCCCTGTCCCTGGGATTCTCCAGGCAAGAACACTGGAGTGGGTTGCCATTTCCTTCTCCAATGCATGAAAGTGAAAAGTGAAAGTGAAGTCACTCAGTCGTGTCCGACTCTTAGCGACCCCATGGACTGCAGCCCACCAGGCTCCTCCATCCATGGGATTTTCCAGGCAGGAGCACTGGAGTGGGGTGCCATTGACTTCTCTGGGTGCTTTAGCTAATCCATCCCAATTCTGCTTAAACCTAGTTCTTGTTGCATTTTAAAACGTTTTTGTTATGATAGTGAACTCAATTCAGAATAGTGACAACAGTTTGTAAAGGAAATCAGGAGATTTTTATTTGAAGGTAAATAAGACTGAAAACGCTCAGGACCACCTGGACTCAAGCAGACGGTGAACCATTTTTTTTGCCACGGATCCTGTGGGTCCACGGTAATATTCACACAGCTGGTTCAAGCAGGTCTGACACCTGTACCTCATTTAAGTTTTTATTTCATTTGAAATGAATGTTGTTGTTTACCTTTCATGGGCCACTTAGCTAGTCTGGTTAACTGTTTGGACTGAGGGTGGGGGTAGGAGCAGGGAGGCGGGAGTAGGGTCAGGACTAGATGGTGGGAGGTTCAGCCTGTTCCCAGATCTTGGCAGCACTTTGGAAAGTACGTTATTTTTTTCATTAGGAAGAGGGAAAACATACAGATAGCTCAAGGAACCCTACGCTAATACTAGAAACAAATTAGAATACATTTTCATTGCAACTGAGTATATTTTTGGTACTTAAAATTCAATATTTTTTCTTATGGTAAAAGCAATCCATGTTTATTTGCTTAATTTAGAAAATACAGAAAAACAAATGGAGCAATAGACACCTGAAATTTCACCACCCAGAGATACACTTTGTCTATCCTTCCATTTATTTTGTGCTGAAGTGAGATCCTACTGCATATTCCATTTGTAACCTCTTTCTTTCACTTGACTATTATTAATATACACTGGTGTAAATAAATATTCATCCAAAACATCAACTTAATGCATAGTAGAATTTCATTGCTTGGATGTGTCATTTTTGTTTGTTTTTAACCAAACTCCTGTTATAGGATATTTTTGTTATTTTGATAATTTTGGTTCTTATGATAAGGCTTTAAGCAGTGAACTTGAACACAAATCTTTGCTTACTTCCCTGATTATTTTTAAATATGGATAAGTTCTTGAATGTGAATTGTCAGTTTAAGTCTTTTGCTATATATGCGATACTGCTCTTCTGAGAAGTACAAATTTTCATATATACCAGCAATATGTAGAGTGTACCGATGCTGGGAAAGATTGAGGGCAAGAGGAGGAGGGGTGGCAGAGGGTGAGATGGCTGGATGGCATCACTGGCACAATGGACATGAGTCTGGGTAAACTCCGGGAGATGGTGAAGGACAGGGAAGCCTGGCTTGCTGCGGTTAACGGGGTCACAAAGAGTCAGACACGAACAACAACACTGGTGTTACACATTTCTTCATAATTTTGTTTGCCTTGTTTTCCTCTTATAAGACTAGTTTCCCATTTATCTATTACGATGTTCATCTTCTTGTATTGCTTTCTGAGAAACATATATTAAATATATTATCTCTTTGTCAAAAATAGTCATTTTTCCAAGCTTGCCTTTTCTCTCTAATGTTAGAGCTTTTTTGATGTATTCGTTTCCCTGTAGTCAGCTCTGTCAACCTTTTCCAGTTTCTGCCGTAAGTATTAAACTTTAAAAGGCCCTTCCTCCTCTGCCTCCCACTGACGCTTAAATGAATACACACATATGAGTGAATATATGAATCGTTACAGGTATGCTGTCTGCAGAGATCCTGAGACTATACTTACTATTTTGATCATTTTTATTAAGAACATTTTTATTCTAGGTAGAAATACAAGCATTTAATCTGAATTATACCAACAATGTTGATTATGAAGATACTTTCACAGTGAGTGCCATTAAGCTAATCTACATCTTTGACCAATTTTCCCCAGTTTGCCGTTAAACCACTCTCATCTTTTTTCATTTTCTTTTTGATCTCTTACTGAGGTTATTTTTATTGGGATTAGTTCTTTTCCATGTAAATTTACAACCAAGCGTTTGCCTTTTGGTAAGACATTTTTGGCCAAATCAAATTCTAACAGCAGCCTGCAATTTTAAGTTTTCTTTCATGGCCTACATTTTTAACGAGTTCAACTTTCCTGAATCACATTTTAATACTTCTGATTTTGTTTAAAAATGGGATTCTCCAAACAGCTGTTTACTGCAATTTTTGCTGTATGTAGTCTGGCTTGTTGTCTTTGAAGCTTTGCGTAGCTTATTTCTTTTCATGGGTTTCCATTATGAGCTGGGTAAGAGGCTGCTGGGCGACAACGGATGTACGTGCAGTGTTTCAGTCTGTGGCGCACGAGAGAACACAGTGGGTCCCCTTCACTGGCCCAGGGACGGTGAGTGAGGTGGTGGCTTACAATATGCCCACAACTTCTTCTCCAGGTAATACTCCCTCCAAAACACGCAGCATGACGCCCTTTCCCGAGAGTGCGGGCTGAGCAAGGGACTCAGCTGCAAAGACCAGGAGGAAGCACGGCGGCAGCACGCATGGGCCAGCCCGTGGAGACAGCCCGAGAGGCAGGCGGCCTCTGCCCGCTCTCATCTCCTGTTCCTGGGTGCCTGCTGCCCGGTGGTGGGGACACCCCCAAGGTTTCTGGGGGGCCCGCTAGGTGACAGCTCTGTGGGGGCATCACCTGGGAGCGGACCCTCGGTCCCGAGTCCCCTCCTGGGGGGCTGAGCTGCAGAGACTCAGCCAAACTGCGCCTGGGTGCCAACCCGCAGAGACTGTGAGGCCGCTTTGGGCCGGTTTGTTCTGGAGAGACGGGGAGCCCAGGTGAGGTGGCTCCGCGGCTTGCTCTCCCTCAGGGATGCTCCGCTAACTACCACCCCTCCCCTCAGCCCACCTCTCTTTCAGCCTCACCACCTGCCTTCCGGTCCTGACCTCCCTTCCCCTCCCCCGTCACTGCCCCCCTCCCTTTTTCCTTCCAATTGCACAGCAATGGGGAGGCTTCTGGATGTCCAGGAGGGAGAACGCAGCTTTGGAGATTATGCACTACCCCACTGAAGGTGTTCACTTCCACGGCACAGGTGCCTGTGGGACGCAGAGGTGCCCTCCATCCTTCCAAGACGGGCAGCACTTTGTGCCCACTGTGGGCGGGTAGCACAAGATTTCAAAGGAACCCTTGGGAAATAGGTGTTTTATTTAAAGTCCAGGGTATCTTTAAAAGTAACCATAATACAAAAGTCACGACTGGGACTTCCTGGTGGTCCTGTGGTAAAGCTTCTGCACTCTCATTGCAGAGGGCACAGGTTCCATCCCTGGGCAGAGAACTAAGACCCTGTGTGCCATGGGCCAAAAGACACACCAGTAAACAAGAACATAGTGGTTGCTGGAGATTGCGTTAAAAAAAAATAGGGATCTTAGTCAGTTTAGATAGCTAGTTTTTACTGATGAACAGAAGGGAGAGAGTAGAGCCAGAAGCCCTAAAATGCCTTTTGCCAAGAAGAAAATTTGCTGACGGAGATGGAGTGAACAGCTGAAACCTCAGAAGTGAAGCCTGTTTGTACCGCCTTTCAGATTGCCTTGGGCCTGGTGAGATGGCTCACGGAACCGTCCGTTCTCTTGGGGCTCACTCGGCCTGGACCCTTCACGCGGGGCTGCCTGCGTGTCCTCCCCGCGAGGCGGCAGGAGTCACTGGAGCAAGTGATCCGAGACAGCGACGGATGCATGACAATCAAAGTTTCAATGTTTACTCCTGTCACTCACACAAATAAACCATCTAATTGCCTCTTCCCCTTGTGGGGGGCTTCCCTGGTGGCTCAGCTGGTAAAGAATCCGCCTGCAACACGGGAGACCTGGGTTCAGTCCCTGGATTGGGAACATCCCCTGGAGAAGGGAACGGCTCCCCACTCCAGTATTCTGTCCTGGAGAATTCCATGAGCTGCATATAGCCCATGGGGTAGCAGAGAGCTGGACACGACTGAGCGACTTTCACTTTTACACTTTCCCCTTTTTTAAATAGGTCTCTTGACAAATACTTCCCAGGGTCCATCAGCTACTACATGTTTTGTGTCTTGAGGTAATTTATTTCTTTCAATAAACTGTTTCCCCCCAATCACTTCCAACTAAACATCCAAAACGACAGTCGTTTCGCAGAATAATTGTATGTGGTAAGGCGATAAAAACTCAAAGCAGCGGCGTGGTTTAGCAGGACCTTGTGGCCTGACGTTGCACACGACTGCCTGAGACATGGTGACCAAATACAGTAAACGTGTGAGCGGTGCTCGTCTGTAAGTTGCACGCCAGCCGAGCCCCAAAGCTTAGACAGAACTTCAACATCAGAAAAAGAGGGTCACTGCTTCCATTTTAAAGCTAACAAAGATTTTTAAAGCTAACAAAAATCACTCAGCACGGCTTCAGTTGATGAAATGCTGGAATAACAATGGCAATTCCAAGGATCATGTTGTGTTGCTTTGGACAGTCCGAGGGGACTAGTGAAAATGCTGAATAAAACAACCCTGGACTTCTGCGCACTTCAGTGGCTCCTCAAAACCCTTTTAAAAAACTAAAAGAAAAAAAAAACCGACTTAAAACAAAAAAAATGAAACCTAAAATTGTTTTATTGCACTCTCTAAAAAATTCTTAATTAAATAATTAAAATATAAATTAATTATTATAATTTAGAACAGCATTACAAGAACTTTACTACAAGATGTTTTTTACCTGATTCAGTAGAGTCCCAGGTACTTTTTTTGCAGAGGAAATTCTCTAAAAGAAAATAAATTACCACAGTTTTTCCAGACAAATGTCCTCAGTTCAGTTCAGTTCAGTCGTGTCCGACTCTTTGTGACCCCATGAATCGCAGCACGCCAGGCCTCCCTGTCCATCACCAACTCCCAGAGTTCACTCAGACTCACGTCTGTCGAGTCGGTGATGCCATCCAGCCATCTCATCCTGGGTCGTCCCCTTCTCCTCCTGCCCCCAATCCCTCCCAGCATCAGAGTCTTTTCCAATGAGTCAACTCTTCGCATGAGGTGGCCAAAGTACTGGAGCTTCAGCTTTAGCATCAGTCCTTGTTCTTTCTAAATTCCAACTGGAACTAAAACTACATTATGTGAAAGATGCCTGCCAAGAGTGTGGTTGGTTTTTGATCAAAGGCCTTATTGAAACACACACTTTCCTAACAGCATCCTTTTCCAAAACATCTTAAAATAAAAAGCAAGAGCACAGCTCATGAAGGGAGAGCCAGGCTCCGCATAACATGCTTGATTTGTTTTACTTGGTGCATGTGTTTTCGGAACTTGTTAAAAAAAAGAACAAGCGGAAAAATAAAGCACCATAACAACAATCCTTTGGAGTAAAGTTGAGTGATGAATAAAGTGTTCCAGCCAAGTTATAAATCTCAGCAAAGAGAGGTTTGAATGGTAAGTGCTGGGCAGGACGGACCCTGGGCACAGCACAGCTGGAGAGCAAACGGGCCTTGAGGAGGCTCCGGGCCCCTCCTGCCCCAGCCGGTGGCCAGCTGAACAGAGGCCGCTGGGGCTGTCAGGGGAGTTTGCCCAGGAACCTCAAGGGCATGGGAAGAAGTTCACTGGACTTCTGAGAGGCCAAATATTATTTTGGCACATGCATTTCATCAGCTAATAACGAGCATTTGCCTTTCAACAGAACTAAGACACTTCAAGCTCAATGTATTATGTTCCCAGCCTGGTTTTTGTTTGCGGTTCCCCTTTAACTTTGCATTCTGTCTTAAAGCACAGAAACACTTCCTAACCATCAAAATCAAACAGGCAAATCAAAACCCATGGCTTACTGTTTAAATTTAATACAATTCACTTCTTAAAAATAAAGAAGGCCATCATTGCGCTCACCTTGGAGCTGTGCGGAGACCTGCGTCTCCCTGCCGTCTGCTGTCTTCTCTCAGGGCCTAGTTAGACACGATTCCTCGTTGACACTTCACTGGATTTCGGGGAATGAGTCACAGAGCATGTTCTCCTGGGAAGGCAGAAATAAAAACAGCGTTAAGAATCTGTCATCTGGGGGTCTTTCTCAGCCTGGGTGTGGCAGGTGCGGAGCTGGGTGCGTGAGACAGTGCATCCCGGGGCTCTGCCCTCACCTGCAGGGCGACTCACCTCTCTGGGACTCGGTTTCCCCGTTTGAAGTAGGGTGTTGAAGAAGGTGTTAGGAATGGCCTATGCTAAATTAAACCACATTCGGCATCTAAGTCTGCCTTCTAACACGGTCTCTATAATTCCATAAAGACTTACCCACTCTATACAGACAAAGGAATACTACGCAGCCACAAAAAGAGCGAAATAATGCCGTCTGCAGCGACGTGGATGCAACTAGAGGCTAGCACACCAGGTGAACAAGTCAGAGAGAGAAGACAAATCCATGCTGTCACACACATGTGGAATTTAAAATGAACCTATGCTGTAAAACAGACCCCTGGACAGAGAGAGCAGACTGTGGGTGCCAAGGGGGAGGCGTCGGAGGACAGGTGGAATGTCTGGGGTTGGCAGACCCAGGCTCTTACGTGTAGAATTAGAACAAGGTCCCACTGCACAGCACAGGGAACCGTATTCCATACCCTGTGATAAAGCATAATGGAAAAGAATATTTTTTAAAAAAGCACATATACATACATATAACTGAACCACTTAGCTGCCCAGCAGAAATTAACACAGCATTGTCAATCAACCATACTCCCATGGTTCACTTTTTTGCTTCATCGTTCCCCCAGTTTTATGAAATACTACTGTGTCTTCAGTCTTTCAACCTAGTGAAGTAATTTCAGAAAACACTGCTTGATTTTAAATGATTTATTCATGAGCCGTGTTGTTAGTAGAAAATGCTGGCATTAAATCAATGTATCATAAGACACTCCTGCTCAAGTTCAAAATGTTAGAATAACAGGGCTTGTCTTCAGCAACCACTGCAACCATTTGCGGGTATAAATCAGGCAGGACTAGTCTTACTTTGGCTTGAAATATTGCTTCTCTGGTGGCTCAGCAGTGAGGAGTCTACCTGCAATGCAGGAGATGCTGGTTTGATCCCTGGGTCAGAAAGATCCCCTGGAGAAGGATATAGCAACCCACTCCAGTATTCTTGCCTAGAGAACCCCATGGACAGAGGAGCCTGGCGGGCTACAGTCCATGGGGTCACAGAGAGTCAGACACGACCGAGGGACTAAACCACCTAGGAAACTTAGAATATTTCAATAACTTTACAGAACGTTACAGAAAATAACATAAAGTGCAGACCTTTGACCTTTGTCGAATCTGAATATTTGGCTGTATTTGCTTCAGTTTTTTTAAAATAAAATGTTACAGGTGCAGTTAAAGCCTTCTATCTACTTTCCCCATCTTGTTCCTCACCCTCTGCCTCCCACGCATGAATTATTATGCAACAAATGTTTTCTCTCTTGCATATTTTTGTAATTTTAATACATATGATATATAACAAATAAAGCACATTACTGACGTATACTTTTAAGCTTTATATTAATGATACCAGGCCATCTTTCAGTGTTCACATTTACCCGTGTTAACCCACTTACGTTCATCCATTTTGATTGCTGTTTGGCATTCTTTTATGAGCATGTACTTCAGTCTAAGTGCCTAATGGCAGAAAGTGAAGAGAAACTAAAGAGCCTCTTGATAAAGGTGAAAGAGGAGAGTGAGAAAGCTGACTTAAAACTCAGCATTCAAACACTTAAGATCATGGCATCCAGTCTCAGCACCTCATGGCAAATAGATGGGAAAAAAAATGGAAACAGTGACAGACTTTATTTTCTTGGATTCCAAAATCACTGTAGATGGTGACTGCAGCCATGAAATTAAAAGACGCTTGTTCCTTGGAAGGAAAGCTAGAACAAACCTAGACAGCGTATTAAAAGAGCAGAGAATTCACTTTGCCAACAAAGGTCCCTATAGTCCAAGCTATGGTTTTTCCAGTAGTCATATATGGATGTGAGAGTTGGACCACAAAGAAGGCTGAGCACCAAAGAATTAATGCTTTCGAACTGTGGTGCTGGAGAAGACTCTTGAGAGTCCCTTGGGCAGCAAGGAGATCAAAACAGTCCATCCTAAAGGAAATCAACCCTGAATACTCATTGGAAGGACTGATGCTGAAGCTGAAGTTCTAATACTTTGGCCACCTGATGTGAAGAGCCGACTCACTGGAAAAGCCC
This sequence comes from Ovis aries, assembly GCF_016772045.2. Lineage (NCBI taxonomy): Eukaryota > Metazoa > Chordata > Mammalia > Artiodactyla > Bovidae > Ovis > Ovis aries. Next base: position 78,760,296 of record NC_056065.1, on the reverse strand, counting down.
CTGATCCTGGAAAAGATTAAGGGCAGGAGGAGAAGGGGACGACAGAGGATTAGATGGTTGGATGGCATCACTGATTCAATGGACATGAGTTTGAGCAAACTCCTGGATATAGTGAAAGACAAGGACATGACTGAGCTACTGAACAAAAACAATCTCAGTTTATGAATCCATTTTACTATTAGTGGATATTTAGATGGTTTCTAATTGCTTGCTGTTGCAAACAGTGTCATGAACACAATGTTCTCATACTTACTTACTCGGGCATGTGTGTGAGAGTTGCTGAGATGAAGATGCGCCTTTTCAACCTGAATCTGTATTTCTCAGTGTTCTCCGAAGTGCGGGTTTCTCCGCTGCCCGTCCGTACCAGCGCTTGGCATCATCTGACGTCACGTCTTTCCTGACCCAACTGTGTGAGCGCGACTCCGCTTCCATTAGCTTGTGTTTCTCTGACCGCGCGTGGGTGGGAGTGCTCTTGTTTCATGTTAATGGAATTTCTTCTGTGACGTGTCTATTTGTATCCTCTGCCCATTTGGCTTTTGAGTTGTCTTTGCTTAGATTTTCCCTTTGCGCATTGCATGAGGTAGGTATGTAATTTTTTCCCTACGTGATTAATCAGACTTTACACCATCATTTATTGAAGTGTTTGTCCCTTCCCCTCCAAAATTTGTAACGTCATATACAGTTTCCATGTAGGAATGGTTTCATTTTGTAAACCTTTGTTTGCTGTTATTGGTCTATTTTCCTATTACTGAGCTGATATTAATTGTAATAGCCACACTTAATTATCATAACTTATAACAAACTTTCTTACATGGCAGGGGAAATTCCTTTATGCTGTTCTTTATTCTTTGAAAGCATTTTTTCATGTAAATTTTAGAGTTCATTTGCAAAAACTCTGTAGAGATTTTGGTTGGAAATATAGTGAGTTCAGAGGTTAACTGGGAGAGAATGAGACATTTTTACAATACTGAATCTTATTTAAATAAGATTATTTAAATAATTCTTATTTATCTTATCAATAAATAAGATATAGCTCTACTTTTATGACTTAATTTATTTTAATTAGTTTCAGATTTTTTTAAAAGGTCCCCAACATGTTTTGTTAGATTTATGACAAAGAATCTTATGGGTTTGGGTACTAGGCCTTCTCAAGTGGCTCAGGGGTAAAGACTCCACCTCCCAATGCAGGAGATGCAGGAGCCGTGGGTTCAGTCCCCGGGTCGGAAAGATCCCCTGGAGAAGGAAATGGCAATCCACTTCAGTACTCTTGCCTGGGGAATCGCGTGGATAGAGGAGCCTGATGGGCTACAGTCCATGGGGTCACAAAGAGTCAGATGTGACTGAACATGTTTCATGGAAGAAGAAATAAATCCAGTTTTTTAACACTCTGTCATTAGTTCTAATAACTTGTTGATTCTCTGGACTTTCTGTGCTGACTGTGATAGTCGGTCATTTGGGAGCTACTGCAGTTTGCTTCTTTCTTTTTTGTCCAACTTTCCACTTGTCTTTTTTCACCTCTGACTGCTGAGGCTCAAGTTTCTAATGCAATAGAATATGAGCAATGGATGGCCGCGTCCTCTGCGTTTTCGGCCCCTACGCTTCCTCAGGAGCAGCACTCACCCTCCGCCGTGTAGCACGCAGTAGTTTCTCAGGCCGCCAGAACAGATGCCGTGGGTCGGCTGGCTTAAGCAGCGGGATCGTACCTCCTCCTAGCTCTGGAGGGTGAGGTCCACGATCGAGGCCCCAGATGACTTGGGTTCTGGAGAGGGCTGTCCACCTGGCCTGCAGGCAGAGGTGTTCTTGCTGTGTCTTCACATGCACTCTCCTTTGGTGCCCAAACACGTGCGCACACACACACACACACAACACACACAGCACACGCACAACACATGCAAAATACACGCACAACACACACAACACGCACAACATATGCACAGCACACACAACACGCACACACAACACACAACACACACAACACACACAACACACGTACAACACACGTACAACACACAACACACGCACAACACGCACAACACGCACAACACACGCACAACACACAACACACGCACAACACACAACACACGCACAACACACAACACACAACACAAACAGACACAACACACACAACACATGCACACACACAACACAACACATGTACACACATATAACACACAACACACGTGCATGCTCACACAACACACACACATGCACACACGCACACACAACACACACACACAACACATGCACATGCACACACACAATACATGCACAACACACATGCACACACACATAAAACACACAACACATATAACACAGAGAGCACACACAACACACACACACATATAACACACAACACACATGCACACGTACACATCACACACACACACACTCACACACACAAGCCCCCTGATGTCTCTTCTTAAAAAGAAACTAATTCTATCAGCTCAGGGCCCCACCCTTATGACCTCATTTAACCTTAATTTTTCCCTAAAGACCCCATCTGCAAATAAGCCATAAAAAAGGCTGGAGGAAAAACTGCAGTATAAGCAGTGAGAGGTAACGTAAATGATGCAAGGTTATTTTTATATTTATTTAAAGGTGGAGAATTTATCAGAAACATTCGGTCAAACGTCTCCTGATAAATTTGGGACGAAGATCCGATAATGAACCAAGACAACCAGCGCGCACAGCACTGCGAGCGCGCGCCCAGTCCGGCCTGACTCTGCGACCCCAGGGACTGCGGCCCAGCAGGCTCCCCTGCCCACGGGCTTCTCCAGCAAAAACTCTGGGGTGGGTTGCCACGCCCTCCTCCGGGGGAGCTTCCCGACCGGGACTGAACTCGGGTCTCTCTCCTGCGCTGCAGGCAGATTCCTTACTGTCTGAGCCTCCAGGGAAACCCATGCAAAGCACTATCATCCTGTTGCTGCTCCAATGTGAGGCGAGAAGGCCTCCATCTTGCATAACATCCATAATATAAAGTAGATGAGGAAGTCATCTTAATGCATTCTGTAACTCAGTCTTAAAAATTGAATATCAATTATAATTGTTTTGCCTAAATTCTAAGTATCTCTTAAAGGAACTGTGAAATTAGAACTCATTCAATATTCAGAGAGGAAAATTTTGATGGGCAAATCAATAACATAGTGTTTTAAACATTTTATAGAAAGTGTTTCAAATAAGATACATGAAATGATAATCATTCTGTTATTAATCAATGTCCAGTACTTGCATTTAGGTGTAACTTTGCCTACAAAACATTTACACTAGCAATAAAACCTGCCATAAGTCCTTCAGTGATGCTTGGGTGAAATCAGCTTCTAAATGTTCAGCTGCAATGACATGGCAGGATTTCTTAATCAGATGTTTTGGTTTTGAGCAATAGAAATCTACTCAAGCTATCTTGAAAATATGCTGTATAAAGGGTTTATTATATGTAATTAGGTTTATCACAAGGAACCGCAAGAATGCAGCAACATAAAGAATTAAACAACTGAACAAGAAAACTGAAAAATAAGAAATAAGTGTCTACATTCGTACTTGGGGACTGCAGCTTCCTGTGCTCATCACACCTTTCTCTCTCCCCCCAGACCTCTTTCCTTGTGTTCATGGTCACATAAATGCTCCCAACCCTGCCTTCAGACAGCGTCTCATTGCATGCGGCTCACAGAGGTTGACCAGCAGCTTAACTTCAAATCTCTAAGAGGAAGGGTCTCATTGGCTGCAAAGGTCAGGACAGTCCCCACAAGTGGACACGCTGACTTCCAGGAATAAAAGGGGGTTTTGGGGTTGGTATCATTGGGAAAAGGTAGACTCGCTCAGATTTTGTGCGTAGGTCGCGCAGTGCTGTTGGGAGTTTCAGAAATGAGACTTGAAGGTAGGAGTCCTCAGTCAGTGGGGCCTGAACAGCTGCCTGTCACCCTCGGGTGGTTGCGCTTCTACATCTCCAGCTTAATTACCGCGTAAACCTGAGCTTGCACGTAAGGCAACTCTTTAATTTTGTATTCACATCTAACAACTAGGCTCAAGGCTCAAGATTAGGTGATTTTTTTCCAACAATTATCTGAAAAGCTTAGAATCATTTTCACTCACCAAGCTCTTAGGAAAGAAACTATTAATTTTTGAGTTGATTTATCTCTGGAGTTTCATGAGATTAAATGCAAGTCTGAGGGATAGGATGGGTTCTTTTTCCAAACCACCATATCTGGAAATAGAAGACAGGCTCCAATTTTACAAAGAAATCTTTCACTGGGAAAATTAAATACTTGTCATCATACATGTATTGACCCTGCCTGGCTGTCCATCCCTTCTCCCCAGGACCCCTCATGGGTCCCCAGCCTCTGGCCCCAACTGCTCTTCACTTACACCCCAGGCAGCTATGCCTGCCCGGCAGGCCTGGTCCCTCCCGTGTTCCTCGCTGAGGTCAGAGCCTGGGCTTTCCACCACTGGGGACAAGGATCACATGTTGGACAGGTTCCTCTAAACCCTCCGAATTGGTTTTAAACAAGCAAGAGGAAATAAAGGGTTGGCTGATTTATCTGTGGGATAAGCAAATTCAGATCCAGGTGACGACAGCTGATCTAGGCAATTCCATTTCTGGTCTCGTCTTCCCAAAGTAGCCAGAGAGTTAGCACGGCAGTCGAATCCCACCAGGATTAAGGCCCGCTGGATAACCTCATCACCTTTCATTTGGCAGTCTCTGGAGACAAAGCATGGCTATTTGCTTCTTTGGGGAAGAATGTGGAGCTTGTACTTGACCTGCCTGGGCTGGCATAGGGCACAGAAGACTCCTGGTGACTACCAGAGAGAGAACTGGAAAACGGAAGTTAATACACAAGCCTCAGCCTTTAGAGAAAGCGGAGCCTTTGGGTTACGATTTCTTTACGTTTATTTAAATCTTTGAAATGAGTCATTGCTGATTCATGGCCCAGCTATTTGATTTCTAAAGGGCTGACATCTTGATTTTTCTTTTTAGGTTTCTTTATTATAAAATTTATCAGGACTGTATTTTTATTTTGGGGGGCATGCCCAGAGGTATGTGGGATCCTAGTTTCCCAATCAGGGGTTGAACTCGAGCTCTCTGAATTGGTACTGCAGAGTCTTAACCACTGGGCTGCTAGGAAAGTTCCCGACATCTTGATTTTTAAATTGACAGCAGTGCAAAGTGAAAGTTTTTCTCTGAAAAACTGATGTTCTTTTAGGTCATTGCTGTCTCTCTCCAGAAATGACGTTTTAAAGGGCTAATGACATTAAGTTACAGAGCAAAGCAGTTCACATTATCCCATTTGGTTCTACTAATAAGCTTAGTGATTATGCCGACGAAAATATGTTGTTGTTCCCATTTCAAAAATAGAGAAAATGGCACACAGCCCTTTAGAATCCTTGCCCACGGATCGCTAGCCAAACAGGAAGTGAGCCAGTGGCGCTCTGCCCTGCCTCCCATGGTTTGAAGCTCTGCCCTCTTTCCTATTTCCTGGCTCTTCTGTGTCGAAACGCTTCGCGCCTTCAGCCAGGAAATTCCTTCAGTGGAAACACAGTCAGCCTGGCCTTTTGGAAGCAGCTGTAAAATAACCGGTCCTTGTGTTTCGGTTTGTGTTGGTATATCTCAGAGCTGGGCGGTCCGGATGATAACTTCGGGGCAATGAGCACTTTCCCACTCCTAGGAGGTGGGAAAGCCCTGAATTAGCAACATCAACACCACCAACAAACAGTCCCGAGAATCTTCTACAGTCTGGAGACACAAATGAGCAAATAATCACCACAGAAACAAGGAGCTTCTGATGAGAGGCAGGGCGTGAAGGAAAGAAGCTGATAAGGTAAAGTAATGAGGCAACGCGTATGGTGGACACATTTGTCAAATGCAGTGCGGGTCGTGCGAACTAAGGGCCTGGAATTTCTTACTCTATTGCTGAGCAGCAGCACGGAGCTCAGAGGAAGGAGGGATTCTGAAGCATCCGGGCTGGTTGGTCAGACGTGGTAGAGGAGGCGTGGCTTGGAGGGAAGCCTTCAGAGAACACTGGGGTGTAGACAAGCAGAAGGGAGGCAAGGAAGGTGTGACGGCGGAGCAGGAGAGGGCACGGGTGTGGGGCATCCTTGCGAGGTACGTTGGAAGAGAGGGAACCAGTTATTTAAAAAAATCAACTTAAAGAGCACGCAAGGGCCAGGTGGTAGAGGTCCTTGAATGCCAGCTGAGGGCAGACGACTTCATGGGCACCAAATGGGCTGAACTTGGGTGGATGCAGTTAGGAAGTGATTTTACTCACCAGCACCTCCTGAAAACACGCTCGAAATAGGATTTCCCTTCTTCACCCCTCGGGTGACTTTTTGAGCAGCTTTCCAGGCAGACTTAGGGCTTTGACTAAACCTAAATAAACATGCCAGTCCCTCATGAAGTCAGAGCTCGTCTCTCGCCCTCAGCTCGGGCAGACCCGAGGTTTGGGAGCCAGCCCTGGGTCAGGGGCTGGTCTGTGCCTGCTCCGGCCCCTCCCCACTGCGGCTCTGGGCTGCTTTAGGGTTGGAGACGAGGGCAGAGGGAGGCTTACAGGGGAGGATGCATCCACCGCCGGGATGTTTGTAGTTCTCATTTGGCCACCTAACACGTGGCTGGCATCCAAATGCTGGCATCCAAAGGCTGGCTCCTCTCCACGGCACGGCAGCGAGGTCTCCGAACGTCCCGCTGGCTGTCCTGACACAGCACTGCTCCTGGCTGACCGCCCACTGCCTCCCTCTGTTGAGATCCAGGCAGGCAGCTCTCTTGGATGGGGTCCTCCCAAGGCCGTCCTTCCCATCTACTCCCTGAGGTACCCAGTGGTCCACAGGGAACACTGCACATCTTTGTTCCAGAAACGGATGGCTGCTCCCCAGAACAGCAAGCTGCCTTTTTTCCCTGCCCTGACTCCATGGGCAGTTCCAGCTCACCTCTTCATCTTCTTCCTGTCTGATCCAATTTGCTGGGGACATTTTCCCCCCCAAAGTTACGTTCCATTGTTGTGGGAAAACCTCCAGCTGGAGTGTGAGATGCAAAGCGCCCCCCTTGCAGACAGCGCCAATCACTACAAACGGGTGGACTGAGATCCCTTCTTTGGTTTGGAGGTGGGAGGGAAGGAACACGATGAGACTTTCTACTCACATGAGTTCCCCAACTACCAGGATTCTCACTGATGAGCCTCCTATAAAGGTTGGACACAGGGGATGGTATTGATTACTGTCACCTCCTAGTTAGTCCTACAATGACAGCTCTAGCCTCTTAAATATGGGTGCGTTTATCATCCGTTGTCCCTGCCTTGAGGCTTTGGCTGAAAACTCTCCTTTCACACCCTGACGCGGGCACTGGGAGTCCGAGGAAGGGGAAGACTTGAGGAACTGGCAACAGACAAGTGTTCTGCGCCGCACTTTGCCTGGGAGCCTAGCGGTCTGTCTGTGAGCCTCTGCCCGCTGTCCTAAGTGGCGCCTTGGGCGTGCTGGCTTGTTGGGCTGCGGCTGCCTGAACTCTAGCGAGCACTCACAGGCCCTGAGGACTGCGGTTTCGTCTCCTTGCATCTTGGGTGTCGCATTTCCATGTCGGTGGGACTCCATCAACCTCGTTCTGACTTTGCCCTGGGGATTGTTCTGATGTTTTATCTTCCAGCAGTTGCTGTCTGATATTCTTTCAAGATGAGCTTAAATAAACATGTATCACCTAAATCTGGATATTATTTTCTCTCCTAAGTTGTGGTCCCCAAAGTAGATCCACTTTCAGCCGCGAATGCTTGCATCCCGTCTCCACGATGAGTATTCGGTGTGTGTTGGAGTGTGTTCTCCGTGCAATTCATGGCAGACATCTGACGAGCCATGTGGGAAACCCTGGGCTTTGTGTTTTTTAATTTTTTCTAAACGTTTTGAGCATTGGAGCAGGAGCCCATGCTTCTAATAACAGATAAACTAACATGGAGCAAACAGAGCTCGTCGTCGCCTCTTTTCCACTCTGCCCCAGTGCCATCCACTCACTGCTCCTCCCCTGAGATAACTGGTGTTTTGTTGACACACAGACAAATATATGCTCGGATACGTTGAGGGGCTATCTCTTATCATACTTCCGGCAGCTCCGGATGCTCACAGGACTGGATGCCCATTTGAAGGCTCCCGGCCCTTGCGTCCCAACCTACTTTTTTAAAAACATGTTTTGATGTGGACCATTTTTAATGGCTTAGTCAATAAAAGAATCTGCCTGCCAAGGCAGGAGGCGTGGATTTGGTCCCTGGGTGGGGAAGATCCCCTGGAGAAGGAAACGGCAACCCACTCCAGCATTCTTCCCCGGGAAATCCTGTGGACAGAGGAGCCCAACGGGCTATAGTTCATGGAGTCGTAAGAGTCGGACACGAGTTAGTGACCGTCACCACCACCGCACTGAATTTGTCACAACACTGCTTCCGTTTAATGCTTTTTTATTTTTTGGCCGTGACATATGCGGGATCTTAGCTCCCCGACCAGGAATCGAACTCACACCTCCTGCGTTGGCAGATGGAGTCTTAACCACTGGACCGCCAGGGATGTCCCCCAACTTTCTTTTTTCATCAGACAGTTTATCATAGATTTCTCTGCAAGTTAGTAGATCTACAATGATGTTAACTTCTTCATACATGATTATTTCTCATATGCATCATTTTACACAGAAGAGAAAAAGCTATACTAGAGATGTCCCATGTAGTCTGGAACATGTTCAGTTTGCTCAGAATCTCCATCTTATTTATTTGCACCCTCTCGTCTTCTCCTCCCCTCTTCCCTGATCCTTCTGCCCACACGTTTCTCCTCCAGGGAATTTGTGCAAACAAGATGATACATACTTTTCTGGGGTTTTCTCCAGAGTCATATGACCTTAGTATATATTCATATAACCTTAGTGTCTATTCATATACTACGATAGGTAGATTGAAAACCATTATTTGCTTTACAAAAATGAGATTGTTATATACACTGCTCTCATATCTTAGTTTTCTTGTGCAATAATGTCTCCTCCAAATTCCTTTATGCTGACTGGCAGAATGCTAATTCGTTCTTCTTCATGGCTGCATAATATTCCACAGTGTAGACAAATGTAACATACGTAGCCATCCCTCTCTCAGTTGACAAGCACTTTGTTTCAGATCTTTCTCACTATAAATGATGCTACAATGAACATCATTGTACATATACCCTGGAGACTTTTAGAAATTGAAGTATAGTTGACTTACAATGCTGTGTTAGTTTCCAATGTACAGCACAGAGTGTGTGTATATATATATATATATATATATATATATATATATTCTTTTTCAGATTTGTGTTGGGGACTTTTACTTTTAGGAAACAGATTCCCAGAAGGATTGCAGGGTTGAAGATGTGTGTAGTTTCCATTTTAAGAGATATTACCAGATTCCTTTCCAAAAGACTTTACATTTCCACCAGAAATATTTTTCCCCAGTCCCGACCAGAAGTAGGTGTTACTATACCTTCCAACATTTGACAGTCTAATGACTAGAATATGTTAGTCCTTTTAATCGGCATTTCCCTGACCACTAGAAAGTCTGAGCATCTCTGCATATATTTTTGGCTTCTTGCATTTGCTGTTTGACGAGGGGCACACAATCCGCTCACTGGGGGTCTATGTGTGTGTGGTGTGGGGTTTCCTCCCAGTTTGATATAGCTCTTTGCGTATTATAGACATTAGCCCTTTTCCTGTTAGAAGCATAGCGAGTGTGTTTTCTACTCCGTTATTTATTTGGAGATTTGTATTTGGCACAGCCTGCCATTCAAATGTTTCTAATCTTTGTACTGCTGAAAATGTCTTTTTGAAACCAACATCTGGATTTCCTATCTTAGCTGAGAAGGTCTCTCATTCTCGGTCCACGTATTGTAGCCTAACTCTTCTCATGGGATTTTCGTTGTTTTACGACTTTACATGCCATGGCATAGAGTATGATGGTATTCTTTCCAGATGTAGAACCAGTCTCGCTGGCATCACATGGCAATAGATTTCCCTCCAAGTGGAGATGCCACCTCTGCTCACATCAAGCCCACCCGCACCCCGGGGACTGTTCTGGGCTCTGACGTCTTCTACTGACCTGACTGGTCCCAGCGCCACAGCGAGCGGATCGCAGCGGTCCTGCGGCTGCGTCCTGACGCCGGGGGAGGCGCGCGCTCCATCACTGCTTTCATTTTACAGGCTTCCAGGTTCTGGAGCTTTATTCTTCCCCGTGAGCTCTAAGATATTTTGATCCTACATCCACCCCCACTTAAAACAACAACCACAAACCTTGGCGAGAATTCTAACTGGAATTGCACTGAATTTCTGTCTTGTCTTTGAGAGATTTGTCGTTTTTAAAATGTCTTCCCACTCAAGGACATGATAAATTGATCTGTTTTGTTCAGATGGTGATCCAAGCCCTTCAATAAGCTTTTAGTTTTCTTCATATAGGTCCTATGCCTTTAAAAATAGAGCTCCATGTTTCCAGTAACAAATGGCATCTATTTCTCTTATTTTTAGTGGCCTTTGAAATACTGAAAAATGTTAGAAGTGATTCTTTTTTATTGAAAATTTAATTGAGATAACGATAGATTAGCACGCAATCTTCAGCAATAATGCACAGAGATCCCATGGGCTTTTACCCAGTTTCTTCAATGGCAACATGACGAAAAGCTGTAACACAGTGTCCAAAGCAGGGCACGGACATTGTTCAATACCGGCGTGCCCAGTTTCCTTGTATTAGTGTGTTTAGTCCTACACGCTGTTATTACATGTGTAAATGCACATATCCACCATCCTGGTCAAGATGGGGAGAGGAGACCCTGAATAGTTCATCACCACAAGGAGCTTCATTTTATTCTTTCACAGCCTTCCCCACTCATCTCTCTCATTCTTAAGCCCTGGCAACAGCTGAACTATAATTTTGTCCTTTCAAAATGACATATAAATGGAATTATATAGTTTGTAATATTTGGGGATGGACTTTTCTGCCCTCAGCATAATTCCCTGGAGATCAGCCCAAGTTGTTTTGGGCGTATCAGTCGCTGATCCATGCTCGTGGCTGAGTAGTGTCCACAGCATGGATTACCAGTTTGTTCAGTCACTCACCTGCTGAAGGGCGTCTGGGCTACTTACAGGCTTTGGTGGTCTGGGATAAGGTTGCTATGGACATTCATACACAGACTTTTGTGTGACCATGAGCTTTTGTTTCGCTGGGATGGATGCTCCGGAATGCAATTGCTGGGTTGTACGGTAAACGCGCATTTAGGTTTACGAGACACCGCCAGCCTGTCTTCCGAAGTGGCTGCACCATCTTACATCCCCATCGGCAGCGCAGGAGTGGCCCAGCTTCTCTGCATTCCCATCCGCATCTGCTGTCGTCACTGATACTTATTTGCACAGCGATGCTGGGTGTGCAGTGAAATTTCATCACAGCTGTAATCTGCATTTCCCTGATGACTAATGACGCTGAACATCTTTTCATGCACTTGTTTGACACAAATATACCCTCTTTAGTAAAATGCTTGTTCACGTCTCTGCTCATTTTCTAATTGGTTTGTTCAATTTTTTCTTAACTGTTGAGTTCAAGAGGATCTTTATACACTCTAGCTGCTAGTCCTTTGTCAGATATGTGGTTTTAAAATAGTTTCCCCTGGCCGATAGTTTATCTTTTCATCTTCTTCACATGGGCTTTGGGAGAGTGAAAGTCTTTAAATTTTGTTGCGGTCCAGTTATTCATTTTTCCTTTTATGATTTATACAACACTTTAGGTGTCATACATCCTGCCTAGCCCTAAGTTGCAAAGATTTTTTTTTCTATTCTTTTCCAAAATGTTTCATAATTTTACACTTTACGTTTATGTCTGACGCCCGCCTGCAGTAATTTTTGCGTAAGATGTGAATTTAGGTCCAGTTATTTTTTTTATACTTGTCCATTTGTTCTAGCAGCACTCACTGAAAAGATTACTCTTCCTCCATGGAACTGCCTCTGCATTTTTGCCAAGCCTGCCTGGGCATCCGTGTATGGCCTGTTTCTGGGTTCTCCATTCTAACCCACCCAACTATGCGTATTGCCCTGTACTAGTCCCACAGTCTCTGGGCCACTGCAGTTAGATTACAGGCCTTCCCATCAGGCAGGGTAATTCCTCCCCTTTTATTCTTCTTTGTCAATATTGTTTAGGTATCCTAGAACCTGTTCCGTATAAATTTTAGAATAAGCTTGTCTATGTCTGAGAAAGTTGCTGGGATTTTCATAGGAACTGTGTTGAAGCTGTAGATGAATTGGGGAGAGTTGCTGTCTTTACCGTTTGATCCTCCAGCCCATGAACACAGGATGTCACACATCGGTTTAGGTCTTCTTTGATTTATTTCATCAACATGTTATAATTTTCAGTGTAGAGATCATGAACACGTTTTGTTAAATGTATTCCTAGGTATTCCATTTTCCTTGCGGTGATTGTAAATGGCATTACACTTTGAATTTCTTTTCCCCATGTTCATTGTCAGTATATAAAGATACCCAGGGTTCCATGTGTTGATCTTGCTTCTTGTGATTCTGCTGAACTTAGTTCTAGGGTTTGTTTGTTGTAGTGTCCCTGGGGTTTTCTATGTAGACAATCACGTTGTGGCAAATGGTGTGTGTGCTCACTCACGTCTGACTCTTTGCAACCCCATGCGCTGTAGCCCACCAGGCTCCCTGTCCTTGGGATTCTCCAGGCAAGACTCCTGGGGTGGGAGCCATTTTCTCCTCCAGGGGATCTCCCTGACCCAGGGATGGAACCTGAGTCTCCTGCCCTGGCAGGCAGGTCCCCTACCACTGAGCCACCGGGGGAGCCCTATCTGCAAACAGGGACACTTTTATTTCTTATTTTCTAGAGGGTTTGCTTTCATTTCATTCTTGCCATAGAGCACCGATCAGGCTTTCCAGCACTACGCTAAATAACAGTACAAGAATGAGTGGTATACTAATAAGTGGGCATCCTCGTCTTCCAGCACTACGTTAAATAACAATACAAGAATAAGTGGTGTGCTGATAAGTGGACATCCTCGCCGTGTTCCCAATCTTAAGGAAAAAGCGTTTGGTCTCTCACCGTGGGCATCATTTTAGCGGTAGGAGTTTGCAGAGTCTTTGTGACGTTGAGGTAATTCCTATCTTGATGAGATTTTTTTGTCTGTCTGTTTCTTTCTTTTTTGTTCATGAATGGGTGTTGGATTTTGTCAAATGCCTCTTATTTGTTAATTGAGCATCATGATTACATGATTTTTCTTTTTTAGTCTGTTGCTGTGCTGATTACCGGAGAAGGCGATGGCACCCCACTCCAGTACTCTTGCCTGGAGAATCCCATGGATGGAGGAGCCTGGTGGGCTGCAGTCCACGGGGTCGCGAAGAGTCGGACACGACTGAACGACTTCACTTTCACTTTTCACTTTCATGCATTGGAGAAGGAAATGGCAACCCACTCCAGTGTTCTTGCCTGGAGAATCCCAGGGACGGGGAGCCTGGTGGGCTGCTGTCTATGGGGTCACATAGAGTCGGACACGACTGAAGCGACTTAGCAGCGGCAGCAGCAGTGCTGATTACATTGTGGATTTTCAAATGCCGAACCAGTCTTGCAGACCCAGAGTCAACCCCGCTTGGTCATGGTGGATCATTTTTTAAAATACTATGCTGCAAACAATTTGCAAATATTTTGTTGGAATTTTTGTATCTAAGTTCACGAGAGGTATTTGTTTGCAGTTTTCGTTTGTTTTACTGTCTTTGTCTGATTTTGTATTAAAGTAATACTGGCTTCAGAACACACGAGTTAGGAAGGATTCCTTCTGCTTCTATCTTCTGGAAAAGACCGTGGTATTAATTCCTTTTAAATGTTTGATGAAACTCTCCAGTGAAGCTATCTGAGACTGATGATTTCTTTAAGGGGACTTTTAAATTAGAAATTCCATTTTTTAATGGTTGTAGAATGATTTAGGGGGCTTGCAGGTGGCACTAGAAGTAAGGAACCCGCCCGCCAATGCAGAAGACATAAAAGAAGCAAGTTCAATTCCTGGGTCAGGAAGATCCCCTGGAGGAGGAAATAACAACCGACTCCAGTACTCTTGCCTGGAGAACCCCGTGGACAGAGGAGCTTGGTGGGCTACAGTCTATGGGGTCACACAGTCGGACACGACTGAAGCGACTCAGCACACAAACACATCGAATGATTTAGGTTGTCTGTTTCATCTTGATTGAATTTTGGTAATTGGAGATTTTAAAGAAATTGATCCATTTCTCTTCAGCTGTCAACCTTATGAACATAAAGCCGCCCCCGGCCCGGCCCTGCCCCCACTGAAGACGGGCTCACAGAGGCCTGTGGTCCCACCCCTCCTGCCGACTGAGGGTCCCTGGAAGATGGAGTCAGAATTCACGTGGAGTTGGAAGTGGAGGGAATGTGAGAGACACTAAGCTGCCACTTTCCCCTTGCATCAACGTGAACTAATGATTCTTTTCACATTCATCCAGATACTCTTTCATGCCAAATGGATAGTGTGCAAATAAGGTCTCCCTGAGTCATCCACATATAAAAACATACTTGGAACTCAAAGCCCAAGGAATGCGCTGTCAACTTCCTAGAGAGCCCCAGCCAACCAGACGACTTGTGTTCAGGCTCCCCGAGGCCGAGGTTTCTACGCAGATAGCAATCATGAGAAACGTGGGACCTGGCATAAAATCGGCACAAGCGGCAGAATGTACGGTTTTTAGAACATAATGGTTATTTGATCTCTGTGCAAACCTCAGCATATTTCTTTCTCTCTCTCTCTCTTTTTTTATCCTCTAGAAAGCTATAATTTGACTTTAAGAGCAGTAGTTAGGAGCAAAATGCTAATCAAGTCAGAAACCGGTGCATTACAGCCTCTCACGAGTGAAGCATTGTGTGGAGAGAAAACGGCTCCGCCCCGAAGACTTGAAGCACTCTGTCCATCCCAGGCCTCCTCTTGCTGCCCCAGGGATCTCCCTGGGTGGCTCCCCTTCTTGGCCATGACCAGTCAGCGTCTTCTTCCAGAAATCTTTTTTTTTTTTTCTGAGATTACCCTCAAAGGGCTTTACTCCTGCCATTTTTGAAGGCAGACACAAGTCTTTTCATTTTAGAGGTTTCACTGGTCCATGTTGGGAAAGTTAAAAAAGTTTAAGAACCTGCCCAAATGCATCTTAAACACGTGTCCCTAGGCTGCAGGGAAGTGCAGCTGAGGCTGGGCGGCCTCTCCCAGCGCCTAACTCTGGCTGTCACGCAGCGCTAGCCAGGGGGCTCCCCCTTCAGTCTCTGTCACCCTCGTGCCCCAGCTACAGCTCCTGGAGACTTCCTTTCCTGCCCCGACCCCGAGACTCTCTTCTTTGCTATCAGGCTCTGATATCCTGATGATCTTATTGGAGCAGAATTTGGGCCCCCCTAGCCATTCACCCAAATGCCCAGATGCATTTGAAGCGGGCCATTTATATCCCCAGAGAAGTGCTGTGTGTCTATAACCTCCACACAGGACACGTCACTTTAGCTTATTCCCTAACAAGTATCACAGACAGAGGGGATTAGGAAGTGTCCTTAGTTTTCAGAGACAATCAGGATCACGTGTGAAGTCACAGCTCCAAGTCCAGCTGGGGAAATGCCAGTTGGAGAAGAGGCGCAAAGCAAATTCAGAGGATTACGAAAGGTCTGGAAAATGAGACTATAACAAGAGAGGTAGCAGAGTTCCTCAACATGGGCACTGTTGACCGTGGGGGTGATTCACTGTAGGAGGCTGTGTGTGCGTGTGTGTGCACGCACGCACCATCTGTGCCCTGCAGCAGCACCCCTGGCCTCTCCCCACTGGATGCCAGTTGCATTTGCCCTCCAGTTGTGTCAACCAAAAAAGTCTGCAGACTTTGCCAAATGTCCCGTCACCCGGCTGAGATTGACTAGATGAGAGGGGTTAAGGTAGTCCCCTCGGGGGAAGAGACAAATTAGGGGTTTGGGATTAACGTGTGCACACAGGAGAGATAAACAAGGACCTAGTATAGAGCACAAGGAACTATAGTCAATGTCCTGTGATAGCCAGTAATGGAGAAGACTCTGAAAAAGGCCCGATATATGTGTGTATGTACAGTTGGATATGTTGAGTCACTGCGCTGCGCAATTGAAACCAACACAAGCTGTGAATTAGCTGTATGCTGTGCTCAGTCACTCAGTCGTGTCCAGCTCTTTGTAACCCCATGGACTGTAGCCCACCAGCCTCCTCTGTCCATGGGGACTCTCCAGGCAAGAGTACTGGAGTGGGTTGCCATGCCATCCTCCAGAGGATCTTCCCAACCCAGGGACCAAACCCAGGTCTCCTGAATTGCAGGCTGATCCTTTACCATCTGAGTCACATACTTCCATTTAAAAAATGGTTTTAGGGCCTTCCCTGGAGGTCCAGTGGTTAAGACATCGCCTTCTAATGAAGGGGCTGCGAGTCTGATCCCTGGTGGGGGAGCTGAGATCCCATATGCCTTGTGGTCAAAAAAACCAAAACATTAAACAGAATCGATATTGTAACAAATTCAATAAAGACTTTAAAAATAGCTCACATCAAAATACAAATGTTTTTTTAAAAAATCATTAAAAAGAAATATTTAGCCCAAAGCGGAGCGTTTAATTGTAGGTTCCAAATACATGAAGGACCATCACACTGATGACTGTCAATAGCTTTCTCTTTCCACTGAGGACAGCGGAATTTCAGCCCAAAGGATTTGGATAAAACGTGGTTGATTAATTTCTTGTGAGGCGTGTTATGTACCTCCAGGGGTTACTAACGAGGAATGGAGTTCCACCCCATCTGCGAGAGGAGGGAAGCCCCGTGTCTCTACAGTAATTCTGCCGTGGTCGTGCATGAGCAGCGGAGCTGGGACAGGGGACTTCCAGCTCCCCTCTGCCATCGAACTGGCACCAGGCTCAGAGCAGGTGCCACGCAGGGCTCCTGTGCACCCACCAGCACCAGCCCACCGATCAAACGGGACTTTGCCGAACAGGCACCGTGAAGACTGTCCTATATTATTTTGATATCACTTAGAAACTGCACAGGAATCCCAAAAATTGTCCTTCAGTGTTCTCTTTTGAAGATCCGTCTTCAAGGACTTGGAAGAAGTTTATCAGTTTGAAGTTCCACTGGATATTATCTTACTCTGAATTATTTATTCACTCTAAGTGGTAAGAAGAACTATTGTTGGTGCTTTTTAAGAACCACAGGATGAGGACGAGGAGTCTGTGTGAAAGGAGTCTGACTTCTTAGAAAAGAAGCTGTTAGAAAGAAGAAGGGATGGCATGATGCCTTTTAAAACTTATTTATATTCCCACCTCATTCCAGAAAGATTCAAGGCTGAATTCTTGATAATGACCGAATGTTTAAGCTCTCAAATCTGCAGTAATACAGATCGTTACACAGAAATGTGTGACAGAGAATTCTTCCAGCCTGTGATCAGACTGGGGCTTCAAATTCTGGCAGTACAGTAGAGAACAATGGTGTTTTGTCTATTCTGCTATATAATAGCTCATTCATTTAATTATATGAACTAGTCAGATATTTTACTTGGCTTTTAATTATCTCATTTAATTAATTATTTAACTGTTTATTGTGTAATTTTCCATTCAGGAGACTCAGGAATAATTTCAAATGTGTTGGTTAGGATTTTTTTTCTATTGCACATTACAGAAGCCCACTTCGAGCTGGTATAAGGAAAAGAACAAGGCAGGGATGGAAAGAGGATTTGCCAGGTTTCTCGGCTAAGAAGCCCCAGTGTACGGCAGACACCAAATGTGGCTGGATCCTGGGCTAAAGAAATAAATTCTTTTATTGTCACACTCCACGTGCCAAGATGGCAGGACAATGAAAGGAACCTGCTTTCCCAGCAGCCGGGATGAGTCAGGCGCCAGTCCTGATCCAGGGCCTGCCGTCCAGGGATGACGGGGCTCTGAGAGGCTCCCTAGGTCACGAGTCACCCCTGGACTGGAGACTGGAGCCACCCGGCCCCCAATCACACGGAGAGGAAGACTAGATTCAAAAAACAGACAAACAGAACTGACTGCAGGTGCCAGGAAGGGCGTCAGGCCGCCAGGAACACGCGGCCTTCACACCCGGGGCGTGCATGTGAGTGTTTCAGCGAAACTCTGGGTTGAGGCCGGTCGCGCTGGGGTGTGCGCTCTGGTGCCTACTCACCTGGCGTGCAGCTCCTCGGATTCAAGCTTTGTTCAGCCGTCAGCGTGGAGTCAGTGACCACCGATGTCAACCACCAGCCTGGCTGTTCTGAAGTGTCCAGTTGTGCCTGAGAGGGCCTCTGTGTGCTGAACTAAGAGTATCCCTTCACAGGAGGACTTTGGTTTTCATTTTGATTTTTAAATTTTTATTTATTCTTAAAATTTTTATTTTATATTGGATCATATGGCATTATAGTGTAAGACAAATATCATATGATATTGCTGATATGTGTGGCATCTAAAAAAGTGATGCAGACGGACCGATTTACAGAACAGAGACAGACTCATAGACTTCAAAAACGAACGTTAGGACTTGGTTTTGTAACATCACGGAAACCTTCACCGGCACAGAGGAACTGACAAGACGTGAGGTCTCAGAGCAGCCCCAGCCCCGCCCTGGGCAGACTCCCCCGCAGTCTGAGTGGTCCCCCGCCAGGACCCGCGCCCCCATTGCTGAGTGGTCCAGACGCGGCCTGAGGCCCTGTCTGAGCTCACCAGTGTCCTGAGGCCATCACCTACCAGGGACCCGGCCCGGGCTGAGACACCTCCTTCTCGGCACAGCCGGGGTCCCTTCTGTTCTCGCTGCTCTGACTGAACTGTGCTGGGCGCTCCCCGTGGGCGCTGAACCCTGTGATTCTGGAGTCAGGATTGGCTCCGTTCCGTGTGTCTCCAACCCTGTGATCCTTCCTGGGCCGGGCCGCTGGGCCTGGGGACAATACCAGGACACACTGTCGCTGTGCTACGGGGTCACACAGCTTCTGTTCAGAGCTGTTGCAGCAGAGGTGCCCAGGCCCACCCTGCCGCCCCTCATCCCAGAGCAGGGCAGGCTTGACCCCCCGGCTCCCTGGACACCTTCTCTCCCAGCCCCCTGCTGGCAGGGGCAGCCACGTGGCAACGCTCCGGCCCATGAGATGTGAGTAGAAGTGACACGTATAGTTTCACCATACGTGAGTGTTGGTTAGCTACTCTTTTCTAACAGTACACATGTATTTTTTAATATCTATACTTATTCTTTATCATATTTATATAGATAAGCATGTATTATCATTATTTCAAAGAACAAGCAATGTTCACCCTGAGGAAGACAAGACTTAAGAGAGTGATTTCACTTATTTGTTTTTTAGCGCCCTTTCCATTTTGTATTGGGGCATAGCTGATTAACAACGTCGCGACAGTCTCAGGTGGACAGTGAAGGGACTCAGCCGCACATATACGAGTAGCCATTCTCCCCCACATTCCCCTCCCATCCAGGCTGCCACGTAACACTGAGCGAGTTCCCTGGGCTGTACACTAGGTCCTCCTTGGTTATCCGTTTTAAATACGGCAGTGTGTACATGTTCATCCCAAACTCCCTAACTATCCCTCCCCCCACAAGCAAGCTTAAGCTCATCCTTAAGAGAGTGGCTTCAGAACCATTTGAAAATATATCAGCTTATGTTCTCACCTTCTAACCACTGAAATCACATTTTCAGCTCACTCACAAGGCGCCAAGGCATCTAGGGAAAAGCCCCAACCACTCGCCTTGCCTGCCCCCAGCTGCTGATACGGTCTGACCAGAGGGCTGTCCCCTCAGCACCCCCGGACCCCAGCTAGGAGTCAGGGTCGCTGGAGGGTGAGAACACTGTCCTGGGAGATGCCACGGTGAAACTTCATACCCACCTGCCGAGCGTGGGATGCGTCAGAGATTTCCAGCTATCGGAGGCACTCCCACAGAGAGGGAGCGGATGGTCACCTACCGGGGATGCTTGCAAGGGCCTTTCTCCTTCCTTCCCTCTCCACTTAGACTTCAACTTTCACCTTAATTTAAGAAGTGACCCCAGGGCACAAGGCGCTGGCCACCAGGAGGCTGCCTTCAAATGGCTTTGCTGTTTAGTTTGAAATGTTTGGTCTTTTGAATTCCTGTTCATTCCTATTGAGACAAACAGAAAAAAAAAAAATTCTAAAGACAAAACAAACAAAAATCCAGAACCTCACCGTCTTCACCAGGCCGGCTCCCTCCCCTGCTCCTATGTGTCTTCTGGCATCCGCCCTGAAGAACCAAGAGGGAGAAGACCAGGGAGCTCAGGATACTCCTGGAATCGGTGATACTTGATTTCTGAGTTTTCTCTCCCCATTTTTTTTTTTTTTTTGGTATTACTGCCCGCTTTCCAGGGACTTTTAAAAAATCATCTTCAAGCTTTAAATGCCTCACTGATACCCACCCTTGGGAAACAAGCTCATAATCTCAGCCATCTGAGAATCAGTGATTGAGAGGTTTAAAGGGTGTTAACTCTGGGCAAGAAGATTTAGACTTCCCTGGTAAAGTGTCTGTCTACAATGCGGGAGACCCGGGTTCGATCCCTGGGTTGGGAAGATTCCCTGGAGAAGGAAATGGCAATCCACTCCAGGACTACTGCCTGGAAAATCCCATGGACAGAGAAGCCTGGTAGGCTACAGTCCACGGGGTCGCAAAGAGTTGGACACGACTGAGGGACTTCACTATATTCACTATTCACTATAAGAAGATTTAACTAAAAGGTGCAGCTCTTTAATTAAATGATTTATGCAAAAAAAAAAAAAAGCCAAAGAGAGTAGGTGGGGTTTGTGATCCTATTTTTGCCTGTAGAAGAGAGTCTTCTTGGCAGTTCTTGAATTTTTTTTTTTTTACGACCAGGTGGTTTAGGTCAAGAGTCAAGAAAGGGTCACATGTTACGTTTAATTTATTCGCCTCTTCTAGACCATGGCTTCCTCCTCTGTTTCCGTCAGCCTCACTTTCTTTCCCCGAAATGTATGTCATTTTTTTCCTGCAAGTTTTTCCACAGCCTGAATTTTGGCAACTGCACGCCACTGGCTGGGGCTGGTTAAAAGCCTCCTCCTCTGTCTCTTATCTTCTAGAAATGATTCATCCAGAGGCTCAGTCCGACTCAGGCTCCTAATCTGGCATGGACACGGTGTCGGTCAGTGGTTTTGTGCACCTCCACGGGGAAGCACGGAACACAGGACTCTGCGATGCTGGGATTGTTCAGAGGCTTCGGGCCCGGCCAGGCTGACTCATAGGTGATGAGGTTCTGTCTGTGTCTTCACTTGCCTTTTGCAGCAGTTGGCGATCTTCGCTCACACCCGCGATTTCACTGGAGGCTGCAGCCCTGAGATGCTCTGGGTCTGCAGGGCCCCTTCACTCTCAGCTGGGCCGTCTCTGCGAAGGGAAACCGGCACGTCAACGAGTGGTCCCCTCAGGGACAGTTTGTACAGGAAATACAGAGAGTGTTCAATTCTCTCTTTTTATTTATCATTGACAGAATGATGAGTTGGTTCCTAAAAGGAAAGTATGCCTATTTCTCTCTGCTCACAATACTTCTGAGGCCAGATGTGTGGGATTTTCTGTTTTATTACGCAATTCTGACCCTAACTGCCCAGAGTTAGTGCAGAAAGGTTAGGAGCTCAGTCCCAGAAGACGGTCCCCAACCTGAGATGCTAGCTGCAAATCCCAGCTGCCTGTACTTCTGAGGAACCAGCTATAAATCGGGGACCCTACAACCCCTTCCTCAACTTGACCATTTGCTCACAGAACTCAGGGAACCACTTACTATCACCCCTTATTATAAGGGGGCTTCCCATGTACTGCAGTGGTAAAGAATTCACCTAATAACGCAGGAGACTCAGGTTTGATCCCTGGATTAGGACAATCCCCTGGAGAAGGAAATGGCAACCCACTGCAATATTCTTGCCTGGAGAATCCTGTGGACAGAGGAGCTTGGAGGGCTACAGTGAATAGGGTCACAGTTGGACGTGAGCACGCGAGCTGTTTGCCATAAAGGACACAACTTGGGAAAAGCCAAAAGGAAGAGGTGCACAGGCCAGGCATGGGGGCGGGGCAGAGCATCCATGCCACCATGCAGAGAGCTCAGACGCCCTCAGAAACCTGCTGTGTGGGGGCTTTCTGGAGGCTTCCTTCCTTGGGCACAACTGATTAAATCACTGCCTGTTGGTGATGAAGTTCAGCTCCAGCCCCTCGCCCCTCCTCCTAGGTCAGTGGGTGGGGCTGAGAAGTCTGACCCTCTCATCCCATCCAAGGCTGGTTTCCCTGACAACCAGCCCGCTCAGTCCCACCCTTAGGGTCTTTTCTAAGTCATTGCATTGACATAAACTCAGATGTGGCTGAAAGAGGCTAGTTATAAACAAGCAAAGATGCCTTGTTTTACCCTAACGCTCCAGAAATTCCAAGCGTTTTAGGAGCTCTGTGCCCAGAAGCCGGGGCAGGGACCAAATACCCATTTCTCATTATGTCATAGTTCCCTAGCGTCCTCCATGGTTGGCCCATGAGCCCTTCTTCTTTTCTCTTTTGTCATCATGAGACCTATCTACATAAAAGACAAACACAAGAGAGGCTAAGGAAAATTATTTATCAGACTATGTTTTCATTTTTTTACATCATAAAAGGGGATCGACTCTACATCCTTCTGTAGGACACATTTCAGCTACTGCTGCGTCTTAGCCAGCTCTCGGTGCTCTAACAAAATCCACAGACTGTTGTTCTGCGAACAGAAACTCAGTCCTCGTGGTTCTGGAGGCCGGCAAGCCCAAGCCCGCCACAGCGCCGCAATCCGGTGTCTGGGGAGGTCGCGTTCCTGGTCGTGGGTGGTGCCTTCTCACCATGGCCTCACAGACTGGAGGGGGTGAGGGAGTTCTGTGGGCTCTCTTCGACGAGGACTCTGATTCCCCCTACGAGGGCCCCCCTCATGACCCCAGTGCCTCCCCAAAATCTTACCGCCTAGTATTGTCATGTTGGGCATCTGCTGGGGGACTGGCATGTCGTCATCTGTCCACCTCAACAGATGAATCTGGGGAGGACACAGACATTCAGATGCCAGCATATGGTAACTTTTCAAAAGTAATAGAAAGATAAACTAAATACTAATTTTTCGCTAACGAGATGACAATTGTAATTAAAGAGATTATAGACACACAAACTGATACTTGCCTATTTATAAAAAGCAAGTGAGCTAAGATGCATCGGCCATATTCACACTAAAATTTCATTTGACTTAGGAAATGTATTAGTAGCATCTTCACAGTTCTCAAAATTCAATCCTAATCCACAAATATTTGTAATGCTTTTTTTGGGGAATAATCCCAAAGGTCCACATTGATCTAAGTCTGGTGTCTTCCAGAGAAGCAGGGTGGCCAGCCTCTTGTATGACCCACTCTCGCAAAAAGCACAGGTTCTGGAGAAGGGAAAGGCAACCTACTCCAGTATTCCTACCTGGAAAGTTCCACGGACAGAGGATGCTGGCGGGCTTCAGGCCACAGGGTCGCAGAGTCGGACACGACTGAGGGACTGAACAGCAGCAACTCTCAGCAGCAACAAGAGCATGAAGGCAGAGAGCATTAGGGGCCAGGAGCCCCCTCAGTGGTTTTCTTCCCGAGAGGATCTGCAGTCGGCTCCTGTGAGCAGCTCTCTCTGCTGACTACTTGCGACTGGAAAGCAGATTCCTATCCTTTAGGCAGTACCCTGGTAGACGGTTAAATCCTTGCAAATCATTCAAATGGTTTTGGTCTGCAAAGGTGCTGGTGACACCAAGGGGAAACTCCAGGGTCTTTGCCTCAAGGAATCTGAGCAGAGCAGGTGAGGCAGATGGGACACAGGCGGGCAATCTTAGCAAAGGGCTCTGATAAAGCCTGCGTCATTGTTTCCTCCAAAATAACTATCACCTAGCAGTCCTGAGTGGACACGTGCAACGCGTGTTGACTCTGCTGGCATGTCCCCCATGCTCCGTCCTCTGGTCCTGGCTTAAGTCAAGTCTCCAGGGCCCCCACACGGCTACAGTCTGGGCTCTTCACACGTGTCTGGGCTGTCCTGTCGCAAACACTTTTGACCCTGGGTTCGAGCCCAGCCGTGGTCTGCCTGCATTGCCATATAAAGTGAAGTGAAAGTGAAGTCGCTCAGTCGTGTCCGACTCTTTGCGACCCCCATGAACTGTAGCCTACCAGGCTCCTCCGTCCATGGGATTCTCCAGGCAAGAGGACTGGAGTGGGTTGTCATTTTCTTCACCATATAAGGGCCTTCCCTTTTCCACCTCAGAATTCAGGGGGGGTCGCCACTGACCAATTAATACTGCAAAGATGCAGACATTCCCATAAGTGGCCACTGAAACCCAGCACTGGCTTCTAAGCGTTTTTCCCACTTTTCTATAAACTCCTGAGCCAGTACTGAGATGAAATCTCCCCTTGGTAGAAAACTGAAGGCTGCCACCCACATTCCCCATTTCCAGGAGCCTCTGCAGAACTCCTGCTGTTTTTCACAATGTTGACTTCAAGGATACAAATTCAAACATGGGCAGAAACCTTAGACTTGAAGTTTTTTGCAAAATTTCATGCAAATATATCTTTGTGCTTCACATAATAACACTTTTATAATGCTTTTAGTAATTGTATTTTATAATGCTTTCAGCTTTTGGAATTGCCTTTCAATGAACTGTATCAGATTTTCTGACGTGTGCCCCCCGCCAGTATTAATGTAGTCATTTCTAACTTCATGGTTGCTAAGAAGAAAATCTGATATTATTACTTCTTCATGGATTTTTCTGTTTAAGCCATGTAACCTTTCGACCAAGTATGTCTCTTTTAAGCAAGTGTGACTCCATAGTTATTTTCCTTAAGCCCAGTTATCATCTGATACTGACTGATTCACCCACCTGCCAAAAAGAATTAATCAACATATTAACTTATGCTACAATAAAGAGAAAATCTCCAATTCTTCAAAATACTTTTATATATTCTTTCAGACTATTTATAATCTATTTTAACAGTCATTTTAATTCCCACAGTATATTATTATACTGTCAGATTGAAATTTAAGATTTTTTTTTTTTTTTGGCAAAACACATTCACTGTTGCTTGTATTTATCACTGTGGAGGGATTACCCCAAATGCTAACTGGCCATGGAGTCAGGGAAGGATGTGCTGAAGTGGATTAAAGTCTTAAACCCAATTTGTGAAACCCCACTGAATGCAGTACCATCCAAACTAAGATCTCAAAGCACAGAGGCTCTCGGGCTGCAGCGAACAGTGAAAAGCCAAAAATGTAAAGGCGCTCAGCCGGAATGAATCACCACACAACGTGAAAAAAGTAAGAACACCCACCAGATCTCATTATCTGATGGAAAAAAAGGAGAAAAACCATCCTCCCCAGTGGAGGACAATGAGATGTGGGAAATGGTCTGGGAGAAAGGAGCAGTTTCCTCTGCAGTTACTGGTCTTAAACCCATGAGCTTCTCTCCTTAATTCTAAGAAGTTACCTTGCCGTGACAAGCCATTTAAACTAATGACTTCCCTTTTCCTGACAACTAGAAACACTTGCTCACTGTAGAAGACACAGACGAGCAAAAAGATAAAAAGCAAAAAAGCTCAGCATCTAGGGAGAGCTGCTACGTTCACTTTAAAAAGCCTTCTGGAGATTCACATACCACACGATGCACCCATTTTAAGTGTATAATTAAGTATTTTAAGATATATGTCCTGGGCTGTACATCACCATCGCCACAATCCAATGTTAGAACCTTCCATTACCCCAGAAAGAAACCACTGGCAGTCACTTCCCATTTCTTCCCACCACGCAGGCCCCGCCCCTCGGTCCTGGGCAGCCACTGGCCTGCTTCCCGTCTCTGCTCATCTGCTTAGTCCAGACCTCTCAGGTAAGTGGAGTCATCTCGTGGGGCCTTCTCGGATGGATGTCTTTCATTAGCTCAGTGTTTCCCAGGCTCTTCCAAATTGCAGCACGTGTCAGTACTCAGTTTTTTTATCGCTGAATAATATCACTGTAACGACAGGCCACGTTTTATTTACCCATTTATAATGGACACTGGTCTCTGTGTTCTGTTGGAAATACTGCTCCTCTGAATATTTCTGTGCAAGTTTTTGTTTGAACACCTGTTGTGGAGTCTCTTGGCATCCGAGTGGGGTTTCTGGGTTACGCGGTGACTCTGTGCTTAACATTTTGAGGAACTGCCAGATTATTTTCCAGAATGGCGTGCACCACTTTACATTCCCGTTGGCAATCCGGGAAGGTTCCAGCTTCTCCATAGTGAAAGTGAAAGTGAGGTCGCTCAGTCGTGTCCGACTCTTTGCGACCCTGTGGACTGTAGCCTACCAGGCTTCTCCACCCATGCGATTTTCCAGGCTAGAGTACTGGAGTGGGTTGCCATTTCCTTCTCCAGGGGATCTTCCTGACCCAAGGATCGAACCCGGGTCTCCCGCATTGCAGGCAGACGCTTTACCGTCTGAGCCACCAGGGAAGCCCAATAAATACTGGAGTGGGTAGCCTTTCCCTTCTCCAGGGGATCTTCCCAACCCAGGGATCGAACACAGCCCTGCCGCATCGCAACCAGATTCTTTACCAGCCGAGCCACAAGAACACTTGTTATTATTTTTTAAATACACTTTCGGCCGCACTGTGTGGCATGTGGGATCTTAGTTCCTCCACCAGGGATCGAACCTGTGATCCCTGCATTGGGAGTGAGGAGTTTCAGCCACAGGCCTCAGGATCGTGTCAATTTAACTCTCAGACCACCCAGAAGACTTGGAAGGGCAGAGAAACTTTCTTCATCCTCGACAACAGCTCAGCCCCAGTCTGATTTTCCTAACCATCTAGTGGCATCTTCGTAAGTTCAAGTTTTAGGATGAAATTTTAGATTTGTAATACAGACCTAGTTTTAGGTAGATACCTCCTCATTTGGTGTCCCAGAAACTTCACTGTCAAGAATTATGTAGTTCTGTGACTATACTTGTGCCAGGAGTTTGGGCAGAAGAAATAATATAGATCAATGGGACCATCAACTCCATGATGTGTTCAAGATTGGTAGGAAAATGGTTCTAAAATTACTAACAATAAAATATTTATCATGCTGTTGTGCATATTAAATTCATCTCTATAGAGGTTTTCATCTTTCTGCCCTTTTCCGTGGTTGGAATAAAGCAACTTGGGTGTCGATCACGGCTCCTTTCTTCCACCCTCCAAGTCTCGTCAACCAGAAAGAGCTAGCAACTCTGCAACTCTACTTTCCATGTATTTGTATTTTTTTGGCCGTGCCCTGCAGCATGCAGTCTTAGCTCCCCAGCCAGGAATGGAACCCAGGAACCGGCCCCTGTGTCGGGAGCGCGGAGTCTTGACCGCTGGGCCACCAGGGCAGCCCCTCTAGGCACCGTGACCCCATCCACTGTTCTGTGGCCCCCGTGGCCACTGCCTGAGCCCAGGCCTCCGTCTTCTCCAGTCTGAACTGCGGCCTCGCTTCCTCCCGCAGTCTCATCCCTCCCAGTCTTCTCTCCACATCACAGTGGGAGTGGGAAACAAACCACTGCTCTATCACTGTCCGGTGCCGTGGAGACTTGGGGTCGCTTGTTACTGCGGCAGAACTTGGCCTAAGTAGACGACACCTAACTTCTTTCAGCTCCTTGGACGTGCCATACTCTGACTTTGGGCCTTTCCCTGTTTGAATCGTCCCAACTTCTCCTGGCCTTTAGATCTCAGTTTAGATGTCGTTTTCTCTGCAAGGCCTTCTCTTTCTCCCGACGGGTGTGTGTGCCCATCTTACACACTCCTGGGACAGTCTGTACTTCCCCCATCACAGCACGTCTACCGCGAGGCAGACACTGCGACTTCCTCGTTCACCATTGGATGCCCAGGCTGGCCATGGGGTAGACGCCATAAATCCCTTGTGTGAGTGAATCGATCTTTAGAACTTGAAAACTGTGTCGCGCTACTTCCCAGGGGCAGTCGCTGAAGGCAGAAAGTAGCTGAGTCCAAGCTGTGGTCTGATGCATCAAGATGACACAAGCAAAGAAAAATATCCGTGGCTGCCAAATGCTTCCGTCTTCACCTTGATGTAAATTCTACGGGTTTTCCAAGCCTCCCGCATTAAAAGAGTGAGGAGGAGCTACAAACAATAGGAGTGAGATTGAAGCTCCTTGGCAGGAGAGGATGATAGACACTCTTAGTCTGGTACGTGTCTCAACAGTGCACGAGAATGCCATACGGGTCAGCTCACAGTCGTGAGTCATTTCCGGTTCTCAAACAAGCGCTGGGCACGGCTGTGCAGGGTGTGCGCATTCCGCGACTCCGGTCTAACCGAGTCATCCTGTCCCTCCCTGCCATAAAGCATAATGCGCAGCAGCCCTGCGTGCGTCATGCCCTCTGATTCCCTCGTAACTGCCACAGGTAAGGCTTTCCACGGCCCCACAATTAAAAGACAGCCCCAGAGCCATGCTGGTGCTGACTCAGAAAGAGGAGTCTCAGTTTAGGTTGATTAGACTGTGCTCTGGTGACACCAGAGAGGAAATCTGAATCTGAGCTCTCTTATGGAAGAGTCACATGTGAGACCTGAGCGGTCCTGAGGTTGACTTTTTAAACCTGAGATGAAGAACTTCATGTTAAAATACTGGGCTTTCTCTACCATGCCTGACTCACATGCAGAAATGGTTTAACTCACCAGGCTGCACATTAAGAATGAAGCATGTAAAGACTGACTTGTTTTTGGAAAAGGAAAAACAAAAAGACTGACTACTTTTCCAAAAGTCATGGTAAGAACAGAACATGGCAAGGGTCCAAAGCTTCTATGAGGAAACTAATGAGAGTTGGACAGGGTTATGTAACACATATTAGCTTCAAATATTTCTGAGGTTTCCAAGGGATTACAGTGCTGAGAATGCTTGCAATGATGGTTAGAGCCAGGTCCCATGATTGGATGTGAAAGGGGAATGGTTTTAGACTCAACGTAAAGATCAGGCAGTGCTGATGGTAAAGAATACGCCTGCCAGTGCAAGAGATGCGGGTTCGATTCCTGGGTCGGGAAGATTCCCTGGAGGAGGGCATGACAACCCACTCCAGTGTTCTTGCCTGGAGAATCCCATGGACTGAGGAGCCTGGTGGGCTGTAGTCCACGGGGTCACAGAGAGTCAGACACAACTGAGAGATGAAACAGCTGAGAATCAAACATGATAATGTTTGTAAAGCGCTTTGCATAAGGCTGGCTCTAGAGTCTAATCAGATGGCAAGTATAATCAAGCAGAGATCGTCAACAAAGAATCTGACTTCCTTGTGAGGGAAGGAGTTCACTGCCTCTAAAAGTCCTTTGGAGTCAACTGGCCGGGTGCCGTGGAAGAGTTCCTCCTGCCTGGGCATGGAGCGCGGCAGGGACCAAGACTGGACTCCGGCGAACGCATCCAGATCTAAGACCCTAAGACGTAGCAACGCTGAAATTGCTTTGCACATACTGATTCTAAACTAAAATGGCTCCCGAATACACAAGACTAAAACGGCCGGAACTAGAGGGAGGAATGGACAAACGCATCATCTGATGGGTGACGGATCTACTTCACTGCGCATCAGTGGGTGAGAGGCAGACTGATAGGGTGAGTCTGGACGTGAGCGTCAGTAAAAATGCAGAAAACCTGAGCTACCAAGCTCGATTTACTCGATATACATCACTGCACCTGTCTGCCTGTTGGTGAGATCGGCACTCTTCTTTGGCTTAGAATATTTCTAGAAACTGACCACGGAGTACCTAACAGAGCAAGTCTCAGGGTTCCTTGATTCCATCCATAGTGTAACAAATATATACATAAAACACATAAACACATTTTCAATTAAAAAGTCTTTAAATAACTGATGGTTTAAAGAAGAAATAATAATGCATACTGAAAAATAACAGAACTGAGTAGAAACACTGTGTATCAAAACCTGTGGGATGCAGAAAAAGCAGTAATTTCAGGAAAACGTATAACCTTAGATGCTTATATTAGAAAAACAGAAAGATTAAAGATGAATATACTAAACTCATTTAGCTGAAAAACAGAATAATCTGAAGACAGTAAGAGACAGAGAAATCACATATATCACTGAAACAGAAAACAAATTTGCAATATGTATTAACAAGGTCAAAAGATGATTCTTGAAAAGCATATAATGAAACAAACTTTCTAGTGAGATCTAGTAGGAAAAAATGAAAGATCAAGTTAGTATCAATAAAAAAGAGACATAATATTATATATACACGACATTTTAAAAAGATACAATGAAAAACTTTTTAAAAGTAAAAATTAAAGTTGAAAAGAACATTAAAAAAACATAACTTAGAAAAACTGACTCAAGAATTCCTAAGAAATGTTGAATAGATCTATGACTATTAAAAATAATAAATCTAAAGGTAAAAATCTTCTACTCATACAAAGAAATTCCACACCCAGACAATTTTATAGGGAGTTTCGCCAAACTTCGAGGAGACAGGTTATTTCAGAACTGTATACATTATTCCAGAGAAAAAAGGAGGGAAAAAAAGGAAATATTTCCCAACTTATTCTTTGGTGCCTGTAAAACCAGGGATAGTATAAGAAAGGAAAATTATAAATCAGCCTTACTCATAAACATAAACATCCTAAATAAGATATCAGCTAAAAGATAATATATGTATTATGACCAAATTAGGTTTATCGTAAGAAAACAAAGGTATTTAACATTGGAAAAACCTATAAATATATTCTTAATACTGACAGATAAGGGGGCAGTGTTTTTGCTGACTTCAACAGATTGAGAGAAAACTAAGCATGTGATAAAATCTAATACTCAGGAGGAAATTTTCAGCAAATTCAGAATGAAAGAGAAGGGTAAAGGGTATTTGAAAAAGCCTGAAAAATACATGAGTCCTAACAGGGAAACATGTGAACTAAGGAATTTTAAAATCAGGAACTAGACGGGAATGTCTGCTATCATCACAAACAATCAGCTCTGTACTGGAGACTGTAGCCGCCGCGATAAGGTAAGAGAAAGAAAAGCAAGTGAAAACAAGGCTGCCGTCACTTCCCCGGAACCCTCTACCTCCTGCACAGCACGGGGAGCTCTGCTCAGTGCCTTGTGGCAGCCCAGACGGGCCGGGGCTCGAGGGAGAACAGGTGTGTGTACACGCATGGCTGCACTCCTGCGCCTCTGCCTGGAACTATCACCGTAGTAACACTGTATTGGGCTACACTCCAATACAAAATAGAAAGCTTTTAAAAAATGTGACCCTTTAAATAGAAAACTCTATTTTACTTATATGCAGAGTACATCATGTGAAATGCAGGGATGAATCACAAGCTGGAATCAAGATTGCCGGGAGAAACACCAACCTCAGATATACAGGTAATATCACTTTAATGGCAGAAAATGAAGAGGAACTAAAGAGCCTCTTGAAGGTGAAAGAAGAGAGTGAAAAAGCTGGCTTAAAACTCAACATTCAAAAACTAAGATCATGGCATCCGGTCCCATCACTTCATGGGAAATAGACGGGGAAAATGTGGCAAACAGTGTCAAACTGCATTTCCTTGAGCTCCAAAATCAATGCGGACGGTGACTGCAGCCACAAAATTAAAAGACACTTGCTTCTTGGAAGAATAGCTATGATAAACTAGACAGTATAGTAAAAAGCAGAGACATCAGTTTGCCAACCAAGATCCATCTAGTCAAAGTTATGGTTTTTCCAGTAGTCGTGTATGGATGTGAGAATTGGACCATAAGAAAAGCTGAGCACCAAAAAATTGATGCTTTTGAACCATGGTGTTGGAGAAGACTCTTGAGAGCCCCTTGGACAGTAAGGAGATCAAACCATCTCAGTCCTAAAGGCAATCAACCCTGAATGTTCAATGGAAGGACTAACGCTGATGCTGAAGCTGATGTGAAGAGTCAACTCTTTGGGAAAGACCTTGATGCTGGGAAAGACTGAGGGCAGGAGAAGGGAGTGACAGAGGATGAGGTGGTTGGAGGGCATCACCAACTCCATGGACATGACGTTGAGCAAACCCTGGGAGACAGTGAAGGGCAGGAAAGCCTAGCGTGCTATACAGTCCATGGGGTCCCAAAGAGTCAGACAGACTTAGCTACTGAACACGACCATGGCGACCGACGCTTCCCTTTCAGGACTACAGAAGAGACCCATGGGAGTGAGGGGCCTTACACGCAGATTCCATTAGCTTCACGGTCAGTCGGCCTCCAGTAACAAAGCAGTGAAGACAAGTGAAGTGTCCACAGAAAAATGGGTAGACAGGACATAAACTACTTCACAGAATCATTACAGCAGCGAAAATAAATGATCTGCTTCCTTACCCTTGACAACTTGGAAGAATCAGAGAAACGTTCCATGATAACAGTAAATCCCACAAGGCTACATGTTATCTTTATTAAGCTCTAAAAGAGAAAAATGAAAACAGAGCGTTTGGGAATGCC
Source organism: Ovis aries (assembly GCF_016772045.2). Classification (NCBI taxonomy): domain Eukaryota; kingdom Metazoa; phylum Chordata; class Mammalia; order Artiodactyla; family Bovidae; genus Ovis; species Ovis aries. The sequence goes on along the minus strand of NC_056065.1, from coordinate 78,727,851 downwards.
TCCAACCATGATAAAACGACTAAGAATGGCGAAGAGAGACCAAGTTCAGGACAGGGGTGGTCAAGCGAAGAAGCAGGGGTAGGATTCGGGAGGGGCAGGCTTATGTACTCAGTATGGAAAACCTCACGGAGTAACGGACTTCTGTTTCGTTGGTGTGCTTTCCGACTTAGTGTGATTTCACTGCATCTGGTATCAGCCTGCAAGAGCTCAAGTCCTGGAGTTCTGCGCCCTCCTTCCTGCCCCCTACCTTTGCCCTTAATTTACTGCCAGCGGCTCGGGGACCAGCTGCAGAGAAGTGCGACCCCCGGGGACCAACCCAGCACCGAACCGCGCGCCTGTCCTTGACGGCGGGGGCGGGGGCGTGTGTGGAAAGACCCAGGGTATCCACACGCAGACTAAAGCTGCTCCGTTAATTCCCGTTATTCGCCGGCTGGAAGCACATCGCAGCTCTGGGCCCGCCCGGCGCCGCCCTCCCCGGCACCCCCCGCCCCGCCTCCCAGGGTGCGGGCTCCCCGCCCCCGCCCCACTCCTGGCGCCCGGACTCTTTCCCTTCCGCCCCGCCCACCCGATGACGCGAGTTCTTCCACGATGCCCGCGCCTGCCCCTCTCCCCGGAACCTGCCCGTTCCAGCGCGGCTCAGCGACTTACCGCCGGCCCGGAAGCCGCCCGGCCCCGCCCCTCCCCGGCCGCTCCCAGTCGGGCCCCGCCCCCGCGCTGGCCCCGCCCCCCGCGCGCCGCGGCGCCTCCCAAAACCCGGAGGCGTGGATCCCGCCCTCCACGCCGTCCCCACGCAGCAGGGTGGCCGCACGCTGCGGGCTTGTCGGCCGGAAGCCCGGCCCAGTGCCTCAAGGGCAGCCGCCCCGAGCGGGAGCTGACACGGCCGCAGTCCGCGCGGGTGAGCGTGGCTCCGGCCCCGCGGCTTCGGCCTGCCTCCCGTCCTGCTCCTCTCGTGCGGGCCGCGGGCTCCGGGCCGCGGCGGCAGGCTGGGCCTTGCGCGGTCGCCTCCCCTGCGCCGCCGTCCCCGCCCCCACCCCGCGTGCGGGCGGCGCCGTGACGTCACGCGCCTCTGCGTGCGTGGCCGCCGGGGGGGGGGGCCGACGTCCGAGGAGCGGAGCGGCGACGTCGGTGTGGGGAGGAGGGTCGCGGATTGGCGGCCGCGCCCGCGCCGCCTCGGTTCCGCTTGCGGGACGGCAGTTCCGAGCTCTCCCCGCTCGCGTGCAGCCGCGCCTTCTTCACCCGCCCCCTCGACCTTTTCGGAGACTTGAGGTTGTGACTAGGCCCTCACTTTCTTTTCTGTTGGAATTTTTCCGGGAAAATGGAACCTGGCAATGTATCCTAAGAATTTTTTTGCCGGAAAATGTTTCTCAGCAAATTTGCAGCCCCCAAATTAGGTTAAATGCCTGTTCCCAATTGCTGTCATTTTGCAAAACCCAGTTTCTGTTGTAAATGGGAAGAGCTGTAGTTGGGAGCTTGCACGCACCGAGAAGGTGTGTTCTGAGTCCCTTGGCCCCCCAGGTGCTGAGTCCCCGGTGAGACCTGAACTTGTGGCACAGGTCACAGCAGAACATGCGTGTGCCCTTGGGACGACGCTGGGACCTAGTAACCTGTGGGCACGTGTTACTGTTGATGCTTGCGCTTTTGTAAAGACTCCAGTTGCGAAGTAGCCCTCTTGTATTTTCTGTGTGGGCGTGTAACAGAAAGGTCTACTCCAGAATTTCTGTGATGTCTGCTTATGTCAGAGTGCAAGGCAGCCCACAGACAGGGGTCAGTGGTGCGAATCCGTGTGCAGCGTGGGGCCAGGACTGTCTTCACCAGGGGGACTTGGAGGGTGGGAGGGAAGCCTGAGGTCAGCACTGTCTTCTCTGTTCTTTGGAGGCATAGCTCAGGGACGTGATGACTTTAGGGCACTTTATCCGTGACTTTAATGAGAGTAAAATAAATCAGGGTATAATTTCTTCCGCAGAGTATTGAAGGATGTTCGTTCCAAGATCCCTGAAAATCAAGCGGAACGCTAACGATGACAGTGGAAGTTATGTAGCCAAGAAAGTGAAACCCGAGGCAGAAGACCGGGGGCTGGATGCAAGTGGGGATGGTCTCGCCGATGCCTCGGGTACCAAAGGGGCTGACGCAGCGGCCCACCAGGGGGCCCAACCGCGCCCTATCCCTGGGCCTACTGGCCCAGTGTCCGAGGGGACTCTGCCCGACTCCGAGCCAGGGACACAGGCTGGCGATCTCCCCGAAGAGCCGGTGAAGTCCTTCTCCAAAACCCAGCGGCAGGCCGAGCCCGGGGAGCCGGTATGCGTGGTGTGCGGGCGGTACGGCGAGTACGTGTGCGACGAGACGGACGAAGACGTGTGCAGCCTAGAGTGTAAAGCGAAGCACCTGCTGCAGGTGAGGGGCGCGGAAGCGGCGTCCCAGCCGAGCCGTCCCCAGAAAGCGGGCTCCGAGCCGGCGGCGCCGGGCCCTGCCCCCTACGTCTACACCGAGCACGCCTTCGTCGCGCACCTTCGGGAGGACCAGATTGAGACCCTCAGGCGGCAGCTGGGGATCACGGTCCGAGGCCGAGGCGTCCCCAGGCCCATCGTTGACTTTGAGCACTGCGGCTTCCCCGAGGCCCTAAACCGCAACCTGAAGGCCTCGGGTTACGAGGTGCCCACTCCCATCCAGATGCAGATGATTCCGGTGGGCCTTCTGGGTAGGGACGTGCTGGCCAGCGCCGACACCGGCTCCGGGAAAACGGCCGCCTTCCTGCTTCCGGTCATTGTGCGAGCTCTGTCTCAGGTGAGTTAGAGCTCACCTGTGTGAGCTCAAACAGGTGAGAGGTTTATCCAGCGGCAGCCTCAAGCTTGTTAGAGAGCTGGCCTGGAACTGAATACCTAGACCGCTAGTAACTGGGACTCAATTGTATTATGTTGAACCAGTGTCTTCACTGAAGGTCTGAAAAAAAGAAATCACTTCCAAAATGGTTTCTTTTTAACGAATTTTCTATTTAAGGAACTTGCATGCTTTGGCTTTGGGGGCAAAGTCCTGCTGGCCAGATGAGCTGTGATTTTGGTGTCAGTCTAGCGTCCTTTGAGTTTGTGTCTTGAAATACCTGATATCAAACTCAAAAGACTTATTGTGGAGTTTCAGCATATATCACTAAGGGTGATCTCTGTTTCACCTTAAAAATGATACCACCTTGCCTTTTTTGCTCGTTTATGAGCATTCCCGTACATAATGAGACTAAAAGGCATTCTGAGTGATTATTCACCAAGTACTGGTGAGTTTATGAGGTTTGAAGTATGGCAGGAGGGAAGGGGGTGAGAATAACAGGTGAAGGAAGACAAGAGAAAGGGAATTTCAGAAAACTAAACCGAAGTAGAAGATAATGTGAGAAAAAAAATAAAAAGAAGGACTAGATGGTCAAGATACAGATGAAAATCAACCCATAACTTTGGGTTGGCCAAAATGTTTGAGTTTTTCTGTAACATGGGAAAACAGATGAATTTTTTGGCCAACCCAATAGAATATTTGTACACTATAAGGCTTTTTAGACAAAGAAGTGAATCTACAAGGCACTAAGGGGAAACCGGGAGATGATGCCGGGCCTGACCCAGCTCTTCGTGGAGACCAGCAGGCCTCTCTTCCTTGGAGGAGGATGGCCCGAGATCACACAGTCCAGCTGACGAGGAGCCAAGCGTCCACGTTGCCGCTGTGGTTATCGCAGGCGCCTCTCCCTGGTTCCTGTTTTGATGTCTCTCTGTGCGCCCATGTTCCGTGCGAGATGGGTGTAGTCTCTGAGGGTTTTGGAGGAGCACTCTGCAGGGAGCAGGAGGCGGTTGGGCTGGTGGGATCTCTTTCCGAGGGGAGGTGCTCCTGGGGTTGCCTCGCACACTGGAGTCGCAGCAGCAGCAGCTGATCGCGGGTGTGTTTCCATCTTTGTAGAGCAAATCGCCGTCGGGGCTGGTCCTCACGCCCACACGGGAGCTGGCCATCCAGATCGAGCGGCAGGCCAAGGAGCTGATGAGTGGCCTGCCCTGCCTGAGGACCGCGCTCCTGGTGGGGGGCCTGCCCGTGCCCCCCCAGCGGCACCGCCTGCGCCAGCGCATTCAGGTGGGCGGTCAGGGCGCCTTTGTGGAGGACAAAGACAGTGCAGGAATCAAGGCTTTTCTCCCCAGGAGGAGCTTTAGCGTGTGGCTTTAGGTAGCCTTGAAATTCCTGTTCCGGGAGCCTTAATTTTCAGGTTGGGCTGTGTGTGACAAAGGGCGGGAGCACAGTTGACCGCTGTCCGATGGCCTCACATCCTTTTATCTCCTTCAGTCCCTGAACTTGCTCTTGGAGGTGGGTGGGTGTATCCCCTCTCTCCCAGTTGCGAAGATGCATCTCTGAACGATGGGCTTCATCTCAGGATCGTGGCTGGTACACATCAGAGAGTGATTCCTACGAACAAGGACGTCGTCCTTCATAGTCTCTGTCCGGTGACAGACTCGGGAGATCCCGCCTCCTGGCTGGAATGCACCAGGCATGAACGTTGCTGTGTGCCTGAAGCCCCCAGGTTTCGGTGGCCGTCCGTCGGCTTCTTTCATCCGGTTCAGTCATTTGTTGCCTGCAGCGTCGTGCCTCTCTCAGCATCTTCGGTTTGGAACCGATCGCTCTTTTTTCCTTCTGATCTTGACATTTTTAAGGATTACAAGGCCTTTGAAGAACAGCCCTCAGCTGATGAGATTGGTGTTTTGTGTCTTTGATAGGAACATCACGGGAGAGGTGCTGTGTTCTTCTCATTACATCCTTTTACGTGGCACACAGCTTCAATTTGTCCTTTTCACTGATGCTTTCATCTGTCAAGTCACAGTAAAGTTTGTACCTTTCATGTTGAATAAGTGTTTTAGGAGGAGTAATCTCAGTTGGTAAATTTTTTGAGCTTCACCAGACTCCCCACTTATTTATTCTTTTACATGGACTGATGGTTCCTTTTTATTGATGGGATTATTATTTGGGTGGCTCACGGAGGCACCTTAAGTCGGCTTCTGTGTCCTTTGCTCATATCCCTGTCCTTGTTTGAGTCCTTTCTTGCTTTTCTGCCTGAAAAACATGGCATGTACTGAGCTCATCCTTTCTTTGCCTCTGCCTGGAACTCTCCACGGATCCCCGGCTGCTTTGTGTAGAGAGCGGCGTTCGGAAGCTGAGACCTGGGCTGTCCTTGGGCTCCTTGCTCTTGAGCCGTCATTGCTCGGGAACCTCGAGACCATGAGTCCCTGCTGATAGTTCCAGTTCTTGTTCATCACCAGGCTCCTTTTATGCTCTGTGTTTCCATGTTTATCGCTCTGACCATGAGAAACCTACCCTTATCCATCACGTGTTGTTCCTCTGCCTGGCCCCCCTGCATGTCCCCCTATCAGCAGTGCCTGCCTGGCCCCCCTGCATGTCCCCCGTGCCCCCTGTCAGCAATGCCTTCCTCCCTGGGCCCTGCACAGCCTCACCACCCGCTCCATCCAGCCTCCTCCTCCCTGCCCACACCGTGTCAGGCCTCGTGGACATGCACGCTCTGGAAGGAAAAGGAACAACTGTCTGTCTGCTCAGCAAAGCTCTTTCAAGAGTAAGGACAAGGCGAAGACCTACTCAGATAAACAAAACTGGGAGGGGATTGCCAGTGGGCCGTCTGCAGGAACTTACAGAGGAAGCCATCCTGCAGATAAAGAAGATTCCAGAGAGGCGGGGGCAGAAGGAAGCTGGTGCATAGGCGGCAGTGGGCGTGTGGGCAGAGCAGACACACACAGGCTGGTGGCCAGTGACTAGGAGCAAGCGTGGTATTTGGAACACAGGGTGGGCACTGTCCAGCAGCAGCGCGTGGTGCAGGCGAGATGGGATCGCGGCAACGCACCGCCCGCCACGCTTCGAGAACAAGCTGGAAGTGTCCGTTAACTTTATGTTAAGTTAAGACGCTTTCTCCTTGGAAGGAAAGTTAGGACCAACCTAGATAACATATTCAAAAGCAGAGACATTACTTTGCCGACTAAGGTCCGTCTAGTCAAGGCTGTGGTTTTTCCAGTGGTCATGTATGGATGTGAGACTTGGACTGTAAAGAAAGCTGAGCGCCAAAGAATTAATGCTTTTGAACTGTGGTGTTGGAGAAGACTCTTGAGAGTCCCTTGGACTGCAAGGAGATCAGCCCTGGGATTTCTTTGGAAGGAAGATGCTGAAGCTGAAACTCCACTACTTTGGTCGCCTTATGCGAGGAGCTGACTCATTAGAAAAGACTGATGCTCGGAGGGATTGGGGGCAGGAGGAGAAGGGCGCAATAGAGGATGAGATGGCTGGATGGCATTACTGACTCGATGGACGTGAGTTTGAGTGAACTCCGGGAGTTGGTGATGGACAAGGAAGCCTGGTGTGCTGCGATTCATGGGGTCGCAAAGAGTTGGACACGACTGAGCGACTGAACTGAACTGAACTGATAGATGTCCTGGCATGCTAGGGGAAGCACTCGAAGAATGAAAAAAAAGTTCATAACTCCCAAATCATCAGAGGGGAAAATGGAAGAAAAGGAGTGAAGTCATGTCAACATAATTAAAATCGACTTATTGTTTGTGGGCATGTAAAGGACACACAAGCCAAGTCAAGCCCTGTGCGCTGGGGTTACAGGCCTTTTATCACGCACAGCAGGATTAGCACTGGGTGGTGTGGAGCAGAAAAGTGGGTACAGCCGAGTGTGTGAGGTTATTTGCAACTCCACCAGGGTCACCCCGGCCCTCCTCGTTTAATCCTCACAGTGGCTGTTTGTGTTTGCATCTTAGGATGGATGGGAGGACAGACTCAGGCCGTTATTAAAGGCCCGAGCCACCACTCCTGCCGAAGTTTGACTGAGGAGCCCCTGCTTTCTTTAATATTTATGTTTAGCTTTTATTTATTTATCTGGCTCTGCTGGGCGTTAGCTGTGACATATGGCTCTTGAGTTGCAGCATGTGGACCCTTAGGTCACCATGTGGGGTCTGGCTTCCTGACGACGGATTGAACTTGGGTTCCCGGCACTTGGGAGCACGGAGTCTTAGCCACTGGACCATTGGGGAATTCCGGAAAACCCCTACATGGACCACAACTTCAGCTAATATAATACTAAATTGCTAAGAGCCTTGATGGAGAAGACAATGGCACTCCACTCCAGTACTCTTGCCTGGAGAATCCCAGGGACGGGGGAGCCTGGTGGGCTGCAGTCCATGGGGTCGCTGTCGTCCATGGGGTCGCTGTCGGACACGACTGAGCAACTTCCCTTTCACTTTTCACTTTCATGCATTGGAGAAGGAAATGGCAGCCCACTCCAGTGTTCTTGCCTGGAGAATCCCAGGGATGGGGGAGCCTGGTGGGCTGCCGTCTCTGGGGTCGCACAGAGTCAGACACGACTGAAGCACCTTAGCAGCAGCAGCAAGAGCCTTGAGCGACCTTAGAATTCACTGTCCCCAGCCTCGTCATGTGATCCCCAGCCTCGCGATGTGATCCCCAGCCTCGCCATGTGGTCCCCAGCCTCGTAATATGAAAGTGGAGTGGCAGGCCCAGAGAGGGCAGGGAGGGTGCCCTGTTCACGGAACCGGGTAGGGCTCGGCGTGCCTGAGGCCCCGCCCAGCCTGGCCCCTGCCGCACCTTGGCCTCAGCCACACGTTCTCCCCTCTGCCGTCGCCTCCCTGCCCCCCAGCCTCACCGCCACGGTGCCCTCCCCTCCCACTGGCCGTCCCGGCGTGCTCATGCCCGCTGCTCCCGTGGGTGTCAGCTTGTGTCTGAGCAGGGGCCGGTCCGTCCCTCCGCTTGCAGCCTGTCCTGATCACGTGAGCACGTGTGTGTTCTGTCTCTTCCTTTGTGTTGTGGCTTTGATGAGAGCCGAGGCGAAGTCTGATTCACTCATTGTTGCGTTCTGAGGACTTGCACAGGGTCTGGCATGCCTCGGCCACTCAGTGAGTGTAGAATGAGGCAGTAAGTGAATAAACGGATGCCGTCCAACTCTCTTAATTTGCCTTTTTTCTTTTATTCAGGTTATCATAGCAACTCCTGGGCGACTTCTGGATATAATAAAGCAGAGATCTGTAGAACTCGGCAGTATAAAAATTGTAGTAGTGGATGAAGTAAGTGGTGGTGTTTAAAAACGTAATTTTATAGAAGTTATGAAAAGCACATCATAGTTATATAATTGCATTGTGTATTCAACCAATTTCTCCCCCAAAGGAAAACAATTGAGGGATTTTTTCTTTTTTATTGGCGGTAGTGGTTCTTAAGCTAGTTCTCGTATCGGTTCGGTTCAGTCACAGTCGTGTCTGACTCTTTCCGACCCCGTGGACTGCAGCACGCCAGGCCTCCCTGTCCTTCACCAACTGTTGCAGTTCTTGCATAGACTGCAGCTAAGCTGAAATTAAACCACAGCTGTCTTGTCTTAATTGGGCTTGCTCACAAACTGATGAGGTATACTATATCTCAGTGATAAGTTTTTAAACATGCTGTCATTCATCTACAAAAAAGGAAGCATTGGTACAAGTCACGATTGGCAGGAATTTTGGAAGTAGCTAACGATGCTTAGGAGGAGGAGCTTTTTGAATTTTTTCTGCGTAAGTTAAATGTGTTGTTATTTGATGTTATTCCACCGTGTGGACAAGCATGAGAACACAAAACCACGTGCCCGCCAGAGGGGCAGGGCCGCCTGCCTGCCTGCTTGTCCCCTGGCAGTGATGGGGCAGAGCCCTGGGGTTCCCCAGCATGATCAGAAAGTGTGGGGTGCTGGGTGCTGACCCATGACAGCAGCCTGCCTGCCTCCGTGGCCCCAGTAATTAGCACAGCAGACGTGGGTTTGGAGCCTGTGTCCCTGGTCCACGCCCTAGCTCCTCAGCACAGTGGGGCCCTACGTCACGCACCTCAGGGTTTACGTCTATGAAACAGGGCCTACCAGTGCTCGTCTCACTAGAGTCCTCCCCTGAGACGTGCCTGGCGTCTAGGGAGTGCCCAGCGCATAGGGACGGTCAGCCACCCTTGGCAACGAGTTAAGGCTCGCTGAGTGGGTGGGTGAGCGTTTCGCCCGGCACCCTCAGGACTGAAGTCAGATTGTCTGGGAGCGAGGGCGTCCATGCAGGTGACACCAAGGACGGCTCCCAGAAGACGAGGCCAGGTTTGGTCTAAATTCGGGGATGCCCACGCCTGCCTCTTCCTCGGTCTGCGCCCCAACTTACTCTGGACCCGAGCTCTGTCTCCCCGGGGCTCTGCCACTTTTAGAGTGGCCGTGTGTTCACCGTGAGCAGTTCTGGTATTCAGAGCACCTTAAATTTAGGTAGTGCTTTTAATTCTAAGAGCTTTTAAAAGTACGTTTTCCCACACTTTTTACTCCGTTAACACCCCTTCAGGGTATGTAGGAGATAGACTCATAAGTGGAAACTGAGGTGTGGAAAGAATAAGATTTTCCCAAGTTCTGGTTGATAATGGTTTCCAAAAAATGCAGCGTAGGTGGGAACCGGTCATGAATATTGTGTATGTGTGGGTGTGTGTGTAGATGAAACAGAACTTTCATGAAACAATGCTTAGCCTTGCAACATATGATTTTCCTATTTCTATATTTTGTATTCTGTTTTTTGGCTTTGAAAAAGTCCTATTCATGGGCCATTCTACAGTTTGAAAAGCAACTGTATTCTGTGAGTAATCCATGTATTAAATGCATTAAAGACAAGTTGGAAATAGGAAAAACACCTATATTCCCATTGAAATAACCAAGTGTAACCATGGAGATTTTAGTTCTTTTTCATTTCCTTCTGGCCTTGAAATTCAGACTTTATTCTGTAGACATTGGGAAACTTTAAAGGATTCTAAGCCTGCATGTGTTATAATCAGGCTCATATTCTCAACATGGAGAATAGCCTTTAAGCAAGAAGGCTGGTTCCCAGGCATTGGGGGTTGTTGAGGCAGAGTGGTGGCTGTAGGGAGGGGAGGAGACGGGAGGTAAGGGAGGTGGTGGGGTGTCAGGTCAGGGGTGATGGGTGAGTTATTTTTTTATACTTTGTTTACCAGATTTTCTGCAGTGCACTTGTTAGTATTAAAAAATAAAAAAGGTAACGGTACTAATTGCATCTTACAGAGTCAGATGAAGACTAATGAATTTGGGACCCAGGGAGTGATTGATGGCCCAGAGGAGCTGGTGAGGGCAGGGAGGTGAGCCCTGGACTGGACAGTTGGGGGAGGGGAGGAGACGGAGGAAAGGTGACTGGGGGCTGGGCAACCCCTCCCGGAAGCTTAAGCGAGAAGAGAAATGGAAGGAGTCTGTTTCTTGTGGTCTTGTTTTTTCTGAACCAGAAGCAAGGCCATCTGCTGAGCTGAGTGGGTCTCAGCAGGGTTGCTGAGGAGCGGGGGAATGTTCGCACATGCCCTTCGGGTGCATTTTCTCTCTGTCTCACAGTTAATAGAAGCACCGAGAAGGACCATGCTGGTACTTTATACGGGCTCCCCAGGTGGTGCGGGTAAAGAATCTTGCTGGCCAGTGCAGGAGACGCAAGAGACCTGAGCTCGATCCCTGGGTCGGGAGATCCCCTGCAGCAGGAAACGGCAGCCCACTCCGTATTCTTGCCTGGGAGATCCCATGGACGGAGGAGTCTGCCAGGCTGCACGCAGTCCGTAGGGTCACGAGAGCCGGACATGACCGAGAGCACACGCACGCTTTATGCTTTTACTCATTGATTCGCGTCACTTTTCTGGGAGGGAGTTACCGGCATAATTTCACCCGTAAGAGGAAAAACTGAAGCTTGAAGCTGTTAATTAACTTGCTTGAGGTGATGCAGAGCCAGGATCAAACCCAGACCATCATGATTACTTCAGATTTTTTAAATGTTACAGAGTGAGAGAGATTAAAACAAGTCATGAAGCTTCAGTCTAACTGACAGCACATTAATGGACACCAAAAGGATTAAATATCTTATTTTCAAGAAGTATAGACACCGAGGTTATATTTGAAAATCAAGATAGCTTTAATCTTTTGTTATTTTAAGATTAAAAACTTAAACATTTTTTCTATTTTTTCAACAGTACATTCATTGTTATTGAAAAACCAGCAGTGCAAAGGTTTATACAGAAGTGAAAGCCTCCAAATTAAATGGTTTAATTTATTTAAAATCATATTTTATTATAAATACACGTTCGTGGTAAAAAAAAAAAAGTCAAATTTTGCAAAAAAAAGCTATAAAATGAATTAAATTGTACCCCTAACCCCAGCTCGGGCTTCCCTGATAGCTCAGTTGGTAAAGAATCTACCTGTAATGCAGGAGACCCCGGTTCGATTCTTGGGTCAGGACGATCCGCTGGAGAAGGGAGAGTCTACCCACTCCAGTATTCTTGGGCTTTACTTGTGGCTCAGCTGGTAAAGAATTCGCCTGCAATGTGGGAGACCTGGGTTCGATCTCTGGGTTGGGAAGATGCCCTGGAGAAGGGAAAGGCGACCCATTCCAGTATTCAGGCCTGGAGAGTTCCATGGACGCTATAGTCCATGGGGCCACAAAGAGTCGGAGACGACTGAGTGACTTTCGCTTTCACAACCCCAGCTCATAAATCTTTCCCCAGAGTTAGCAGGTAAGATTCCCGAGGATGTTTACAGACGGGCTCACGTTATGCAGTGTTCTGTCTGTATTTTCCTCTTTCCTTCTAGCAGCGACTCGTTGTCATTTGATAAAGAGCTCTCTGGTCATTTTTCACGGTGGCATAGCATTGCATTGTATGGATTTCCCGTAATTTATTTACCAGTACTCTACTGATGCATAGCTGAAGTCTGTGCCTTTTTTGGCCACTATTAATAATACCGTAATGACAATCTTTGGAGGGACTCCTCTGGTGGAGTGGTTGGGAGCCCACCTTCCAGTGCAGGGGACGTAGCTTCCATCCCTGGTCAGGGAAATAAGATCCCACCCGCTGAGGGAGTTGAGCCCCCGTGTCTCAACTAGAGAGCCCAAGGGTCTCAATTAAAATCTGATACAGCCAAAAATAAATAAATTTTAGAAATCTTTGTATATCACTGAAAACATAGTTATACAAGTTTGATATAAATGTGTGTTTCCCCCAGTTAATCCTGTGTCTTTTGATGTGGTGTATTTTTCCATGTAAAGAGTATTTAACGTTTTACGTTCTTAACGGTGTCTGTTTTCCGCCAGGGCGCTCTGGGTTTCCATGTAAGACTGACGTGCAGTGGTTTTATTCCAGGCTGACACCATGTTAAAGATGGGCTTTCAGCAGCAAGTGCTGGACGTTCTGGAGCAGCTGCCTCACGACTGTCAGACCATCCTGGCGTCAGCCACGATCCCGGCCAGCGTGGAGCAGCTCGCCAGCCAGCTCCTGCACGACCCCGTGGCGATCACCGCCGGGGAGAGGAACCGGCCCTGCCCAAGCGTGCGCCAGATCGTCCTGTGGGTGGAAGAGCCAGCCAAAAAGAAAAAACTGTTTGAAATCTTGAACGTGAGTGGGAGCGCGGCCAGCCCCGCGTTGCGCACAGCGTAGGCACCGGTCACGGTTCTGGAGACGGTGCTGTTCAAACGTGGCTCTGGGGGAGCCTGCTGGGGGATTGCATCACACACTGCTCTGCCTCCCTCAGAATTCTGTGGGGTTCAGATACGTTTTTGTGAGAACATGCAGTGTAGACACAAGGTTAGTCTTCTTCTCTGTTTTCTAGGACAGTATTTAAAGATCAGGGTTATTGCAGTGCTCCCCTGGCAGTCCAGGGCTTAGGACTCGTCCCTCCCAACGCGGGGGACCTGAGTTCGGGCCCTGCCTGGGGAAGTAGGGTCCACATGCCACACTGAGTGAAAAAGAAAAAGACAAGTTCTTTTTTGTCTGTCCTTGTTCTGTCCTTGAGAAATAGAATTTTTTGACAGTAACTAGCTTAGGGGAGTGGTATGTACTAGCCTCGTTGCCAGAAGATGCAGTGTTAAATATGGTTTGTACTGACTTAGGAACAGTATTAGAAATTTTAAATTGCACTTTAAGTTGTAAAACTATTTTCGTAACATTAACATGGTGATGGAGAAATCTGAAGGACATACACTGTTTGGCTTCTGTTTGTGCATATTTAAAAGAAAGCACTCATTTGAACAGAAGGTACTTTTCCCCTCCCTGACAGTGTTGATAAACCTATGGATAACTAGCTCATACTAGTGCTTTCAGAAAAGCAGCCCATTGTAAATTATATGGATAATCTTCAATATGTGTTATTACTGTTTTAGGATAAGAAACTCTTCAAGCCTCCAGTGTTGGTTTTTGTGGACTGCAAGCTGGGAGCAGATCTGTTGAGCGAGGCCGTGCAGAAAGTCACGGGTCTGCAGAGCGCCTCTGTGCACTCAGATAAGACTCAGACGGAGAGGAAGAGCACGCTGGAGGTGACGCCCAGCGTTCTGTCTTGTTCTCTTGCCCGTAAATCTGCTTTGTCTCATTTTCAAGAGATACCATATTATCAGCTGTTTTTTATTTTTATTTACTTACCAGAATTTTTTTCTAGCTGTTTTTAAAGCTGATCTTTTTTTTTTAATGACTCTGAGAACTTCAGGCAAGCAGTGGTGAATTGTCCCTCTTGATAAGGCTTCTGTGTTTTGGGAGCAATAAACCTGTTCCCTCGGAATTGTCTCCTAAACAGATTAATCATTCAGAATCTGCCATTTGTGAAATCAGGTCACTTTGGACTGGGGCAGAGAGTAGTTCACTTTTGGAAAAGGTTTGCCTGAATCAGTTAATAGAAAAAATTTGGGGTGGGGGTCGGAAGGAATGGAGGCTGCCTACATTACCTAGGTATAGCAAGACCTTTACTTCCTGCAAAGGTCGTGCAGCCGCAGTATTGAAGAAGGTATTGTGAAAAGAAAGGGCCATCTGAATGACAGAAACCCACTCAAGATAAGCCCTGCATAATGAGTTTTGTTGCTGTTTTGGAAAGGGGCTGCTCGAAGGAGACTATGACGTTGTGGTGAGCACAGGGGTCCTGGGAAGAGGCCTGGACTTGGTCAGCGTCAGGCTGGTGGTCAACTTCGACATGCCCTCCAGCATGGACGAGTACGTGCATCAGGTAAAGGGTTTACTCAGCACCACCGTTTTGCTCATGAATTTCCTTTTCTGAAGAAAGTGTTTATCTTTGGCTGTGCTGGGTCTTCGCTGCTGCTCGGGCTTCTTGCATGCTTCGGTGAGTGGGGGCTCCTGTCTAGCTGCGGGGAGCGGGGGCTCCTGTCTAGCTGCGGGGAGCAGGGGCTCCTCTCTAGCTGTGGGGAGCAGGGACTGCTCCCCAGGGGTCCCTGCTCCCCAGGGGCAGCCTGCAGGCTCCTTGTTGCGGCGGCTTGTCTCGTTGCGGAGCCCAGGCTCGGAGCACAGACAGGCTCAGTGGCTGGGGCGCAGGGGCTTAGCTGCGCCGTGATGCACAGAATCTCCTCGGAGCAGGGATCAAACCCGTGTCTCCTGCAGTGGCAGCAGATTCTTTACCACCAAACCCCCAGGGAAGACCCTCCTTGGGAATTTTCTTATGCAAGGCATTGTCGATATAGTCGTGAGTTGGCTTTTTTAGAAAAAAGCAGAACATAAAACTCCATGTATTTTTGCTTTTAAAATATATCTATTTAAGGACTTCCCTGGTGGTCTAGTAATTAAGACTCCACGCTTCCACTGCAGGGGACTCCAGTTTGACCCCTGCCTGGTTTGGGGAACTAAGATCCCACATGCTTTACGGTGTGGCCAAAAGGTAAAAAAATAAATAAATGTATATAAACTAAATGTGTGTTTTTCGGAAGAACTCTGGGATGCCTGGATCACATTAGAAATGAGCTGGGGGCTCCCCTGGTGGCTCACTGGTTGCAAATCTGCCTGCCGATGCAAGAGGCCCGGGCTTGCTCCCTGCTGTGGGGAGGTCCCACGTGCCTTCGAGCAGCAAGCCCGCGCGCCACAGCTGTGGAGCCTGTGCTCTGGGGTCCGGGTGCTGCGGCTTCTGAGGCCTGGCGCCCGAGAGCCTGTGGTTCACAGCAGGAGAAACCGTCGCAACTAGAGCAGCCCCTGAAACTTTTAAAAAGTTAGTTGGAAAAAACAACCTGAAGTGTTTGTTAGAAAAATTTAGGTGGTCAGCGTTTGGTTTAGTTTTATTTTCTTTGTATTTTTTGGTTTCTTCAGTGAGCATGTTAAATGGCCTTTATAGGGAGAAAAAGAGGGCTTCGTTTAAAAGGTGGTTTTAAGTTGCTGCATCTGGCCGAAACAAAGTTGACCTGTTGAAGTGTTTGTGTTCCAGGAACCGTGGCTCCCGTCGCCTGTCCATGTCCCTATTTGCTCTAGACCTTCTCCTCTCGAGGGTCTGTCCCCTCCCTCTGCTCGAGAGATAAGCGCCTCTCCTCTTCCCAGCAGGGGCAGGAACAGAGCCTCTCTGGGCGCTGTTATCTCGCTGGCCGCTGCCTCCTTCCTTCCGGCGTCACTCGCAGCCTCCTGGAGTGAGGTCTTTGGCTGCCGTTCTTAGAACCGCCTCTGAGTGTCACGTTTGTGGGACTCACCCACTGAAACGCCCATAGCGCCTTCACTGTGCCGCCGCTTTATTCCCCAAAGACGTGATTGTCTGGCCACCTGCCCTCCCTCCCTCTCTGTTTTCTCCACACCACCTCGTTTCCCTGTGCCTCAGAGACTTGGTTATTCCACAGGGCTGACTGTTCAAGTCACTGAAGCTCATTTCTTTCCAGACTTTCAGTTTGATAATTTTGGATGGAAATCTGGAATGTTAAAATACTCAAGAAGCTTCTTAAACGAAGTGTGCTGGATGTAACTACGTACTCAGCTCTCCCTCGCCCAGGTCAGCCCGTGGCTGGCAGTTTACCATGGGCACCGCTGTGATGGGGGGTGTGTGTGTGTGTGCGCGTGTGCGCTGTGATGCTGTGTGTGTGTGTATGGACGCCACTGTGATGCTCTGTGTGTGTGTGTGTGTGTGTGTATGGGTGCCACTATGATACTGGTGTGTGTGTGTGTGCGTGCGCATGTGCACTGTGATGCTGTGTGTGTGTGTGTGTGGGCGCCACTGTAATGCTCTGTGTGTGTATGTGTGTGTGGGCGCTGCTATGGTGCTGTGTGTGTGTGTGTGTGTGTATGGGCGCTGCTATGATACTGGTGTGTGTGTGTGCGCGTGTGCACTGTGATGCTGTGTGTGTGTGTGTGTGTGTGTGTGGGCGCTGCTGTGATGCTCTGTGTGTGTGTGTGTGCGCCGCTGTGATGCTGTGTGTGTGTGTGGGCGCCGCTGTGATGCTGTGTGTGTGTGTGTGTGTGTGTGGGCGCTGCTATGATACTGGTGTGTGTGTGGGTGTGTATGTGTGTATGGGCGCCGCTATGATGCTCTGTGTCTGTGTGTGTGTCTGTGTGTGTGTGTGCCGCTATGATACGTGTGTGTCTGTGTGTGCGTGTGTGTGTTGTGATGCTGTGTGTGTGTGTGGGCGCCGCTGTGATGCTGTGTGTGTGGGTGTGTATGTGTGTATGGGCGCCGCTATGATGCTCTGTGTCTGTGTGTGTGTATGTGTGTGTGTGTGCCGCTATGATACGTGTGTGTCTGTGTGTGCGTGTGTGTGTGTGTGTGTGGGCGCTGCTATGATACTGGTGTGTGTGTGGGTGTGTATGTGTGTATGGGCGCCGCTATGATGCTCTGTGTCTGTGTGTGTGTCTGTGTGTGTGTGTGCCGCTATGATACGTGTGTGTCTTTGTGTGCGTGTGTGTGTTGTGATGCTGTGTGTGTGTGCACATGCGCGTTTTCAGGCTCTTCTCCCTGGTAGGTTGTTACCCAGTGTTGAGTGGCGGCCCCTCTGCTGTACAGTGGGTCCTTGGTTTCCTGCTTTATGGGCATTAGCGTGTATCTGTTAATCCCAGTCTGCTCATTTATCCCTCATCCCACTCCCCTTCCCCTTCAGTAACCACATGCTCCTTTTCTGTTAGTCTCTTTCTGTTCTGGACTTGGATTCATTTGTACCTTTTTTTTAGGTTCCACACATGAGTGACATCACATGGTGTTGGTCTTCGTCTGACGCTTCTCACTTGGTGTGATCCTTTCTAGCTGGGTTCGTGTTGTTACAGACGGCGTTGTTTCATTCTCTTTCCTGGCTGAGGCGCATTCCATGGGGCTTCCCCGGTGGCTCAGTGGCAGAGAATACAGCTGCCAGTGGAGGAGATGCGGGTTCGATCCCTGGGTCGGGAGGATCCCCTGGAGGAGGGCATGGCCACCCGCTCCGGTGGTCTTGCCTGGAGACTCCCATGGACGGAGGGGCCTGGCGGGCTGCAGTCCATGGGGTCGCAAAGAACTGGACGCGCCTGCGCGACGGAGCAGCCTCAAGTGCGCGCGCCACGTCTGCATCCAGGCACCCTTCCTTTGTTAGTGGATAAATCTTGGCGTCTTGCCTTATCAGCGCTCATCCTGGCTGGCTTCACTAAGTGTTGATAGGTACTGGGTGCTTAGCCTAAGGCCAGGCACTGTTCTGAGCACTTACAGGTTTTTCTTGCTGAATCTGGCTCGTTCTATTTTTGTGGTTGCATGGGAATGCGTTACATGGGTGTCCTGCATTTATCTAACAGATGCCTCCCTGCTAGATGACCGGATGTTTCCAGTGTGTTAAACGCCCAGGCACTCAGCTGCCGGGGCCTCTCCTGCAGATGTATCTGTAAGAGAGATTCCTAGTGGGAGGGACAATCGATCCATCTAAATAATCTGAATTTACTTCATTTTCAATTAAGGAGCAGAAATTGACCAGGATTGTGTCTTTCTCTCCCGTTTGGAGAGTTTCTCAGTATATTTGGAGACATGTCAGTTTTGTTCCTTATCATAGGTCTCCACAAATTTGTGTGTATTTAATTCTGTCAAAATGAGAAATAACTTCATGCGAAAGTGGATTTGCTTCAATCTCAGACTTCCAGGCATCCAAATACTATGAAGAAGGTAGTCCTTTCACCCTTAGTTGTAGTAGCTTTCGAGAAGTTTTTCCCATAACTCATCCGCAGTAAGAGACATCTTTGTGCCCTTTCCTCCTTCGTGTATATACAAACGCTCACACACACACACATGCTTAGCTGAAACACGAGTTTCACAGACATACTCGTACTGTTTTTATTTTCTATTGGGGCTGTGCTAATGGCAGCCCCCTAAATTGATGTCACAGGTATATTGAGAGGACCCACTCAGCAGATGCCATCTGGACAAATATTCATCATAGTGAAGCCTCTTTAAATACTAGTCTTCAGTTTCTTTGCAGAGATGTGAGGGTTTCATGTGAACATTTTGAAAATGTCCTTTGCATTTCATTTCAGATTGGAAGAGTGGGGCGATTAGGTCAACATGGAACAGCGATCACTTTCATCAATAACAACTCAAAAAGACTCTTCTGGGACATTGCAAAACGCGTGAAACCCACAGGGTCCCTTCTGCCCCCACAGCTGTTAAATTCCCCGTACCTTCACGACCAGAGAAGAAAGGAGCAGCAGAAAGACAGACAGACGCAGAGCGATCTGGTTACGGGGGCCAATCTTATGGACATTATCAGAAAGCACGACAGAAGCAATGCTCAGAAGTGATTTGTTACACCACCTTGAATCACTTTTACTGTGTGCCGTCAGTGAAAGTTCTGTGCGCTGTTACTGTGTGGGTTGATAATGCGACATGTACCTAAAACAAAAAATTAACATGATGTAAAAAGTTTCAATAATTAAGTTTATACAGCCATATTGTATTTATTTACCTTTTTAATTTTCCTAAATTAAAAAACAACATCAGAAAGTGAATACTAAATAAAAATTTTTCTCTCTGGGAAAAAGTCCTTTTTTTTTTTTTTTTTTCCAATCAGTGTTGCTCCTAGCTATCGTCAGAAGCAGAAACCTGCATGGCCTGACTCAGATGGGGATTCTTCTGTTTTGTATCCACTGTGTGCGTGCCTGTTGGCACCTGGATTCTTGTTGAATCAATGAATGTTAGGAAAAAGTAAATGACAAAAAAGTGGAAAAACTGATCAGCGCTCCTTGATAGAAATGTAAATATCTGTTTTCTCTCTCAGTTTTCCTTTCGGCTGGGTAAACAAACGTTTATTTAATGTGGGCTGCTTAGCAAAATGGGCTTCCCAGGTGGTGCTGGTGGTAAAGAGCCCTCTTGCCAATGCAGGAGACGTGAGACACGGCTTGATCCCTGGGTCGGGAAGATCCCCTGGAGGAGGAAACGGCAACCCGCTCCAGTATTCTTGCCTGGAGAATCCATGGACAGAGGTCTACAGTCCATGGGGTCACAAAGAGGAGGACACGACCGAAGGGACTTGGCAGGCATGCACGCTTGTTGAAATAATGAGTTACGTGAATGCTGCTTTGCAAGGTATAGTTTTATGTTAATGCTATTTTGCTGGTTTAGTTGACTTATTTAAAAAATTTAAACATGTATCAGTTGCTCCACACACATTCCCTGAGCTCACACTGTGTTCTGGACGCGTGTTCAGTGCTCAGGACACAGTGACGTTGTCCCTGCCCTCAGCGTGCAGGCTGCATCATAAACCAGCCTTAGAGTCTGGGTGATTGAAGGAAGCCGAGGCGTGGCGGCCCTCCTCCGGGGCCGAGCTCTTCCACCTCTTGGTGGCACCCACTTGAACATGCCTCCAGAGCTGGCCTGTCTCGGGCCAGGCATTCAGATCCCTCAGCTGATGATTTTAAACTCCGGAAGGAAGGATGGAGTTTTGCTCCGATCCATCGGCACTTCGTTGCTTTGAGAACTGTTGGTATCTGCATAGCTGGGTCAGTTAGACGGTGTGTTACGGAAAGGCTGGCGTTTAGGCTTTGTGTCCTCCGCATCCTCCTGGGCGTGAGAGTGACAGGTAGAAAGCCTAGTGTCTGTCGTCTCCACCCAAGGCGAGCAGTGGGGTCACAGTCTCCCGAGTGTGCCACCCCTCAGGACGCCCCCTTGCCCTGGCCCTCTGTGTCTGCCCACTTAAGGGAGCAGGCACGGCCGCTCTCCAGGCCCCGCACAGGGGCCAGGGAGCACGGCTGTGCACACCTACGAGGCCACGTCCATGCTTCAACGATGATCGCAGAGGAAGGGCAGCTTTTCACAAGGCTCAAACTTGTTGGCAGATGGAAGCAGTGTGGTCAGAAAAGCAAGACAGCTTTGCAAACCTTGTCTGCAGGAGACCGTCCTGAAGCAAAAACAGTCCCACTGGGCCACACCACCGCCTCGCTGGACAGCCTAGCGAGTGGGCGCCTGGCTTCTGCCCCCGCCGCAGGTCCCCCGACCTCGTGTCTCTGTCAACGTCTCTGTTAAGCCTCTCGGGTTCAGCTTCCATATTGGGGTACGTGGACCCACTCTTTCGAAGGCGGTAGGTGGAGGATACAGCGGAGAGAAGGAGCCCTGCCTCACAGGCTCGCCATGGGGACGGGAGCTCAGTGCTGTGCAGGGCTCGGGGGCAGGGGGCTGAGGAGGGGGCGGAGGGAGGGACCGCCACCCCCTGCCCCCCACACCACCTCTGATCCTCCTTCAGCCTCTCACTCCTGGAGCTCAGCTTCCCCTCCTCCAAGCTTCCTCCCTCCTGCTGGGGCGGTGGCTGCGGGCAGCCCTTCTAGACCATTGGTTTCAACGGTCCAGGGGTGCTCGTAATTTTTCCTGATTAAAGATGTTATTTTTCTTAAAAGGCTACCATCTCTCATTTCATGGAAGAAAGAAGATGAACTATAGAAGAAGGAAGGACGTACTCTCTGAATGGGAGCCAGCGCCCCCCAGGAAGGGGCAGATGGCAGCCTTACCCCGCAGAGCCGTGTGGTGAAACTTTAAGTCCTAGACGTTTGTGACAAATTGTTACGCAGCTTGAAATTTTAATGAGGGGATAACTGGTCATATGTGGTCTCAGATGTTTGTTTTGCCCTTCTGCTAATTGTGATCTATGACCGGGATACCAAATTCACTTCTCAATTGCTTCATTGCCAGATGGGAAGCAAGCACCTCTTGTGTTTAGACGCCTTAATGGAATCTAGGCGTCTTTTAGGCGCTGCAGTGTGCAGCGCCGCTTCACAGGACGCTTTCATTCTATTCATATTTCTAACACCAAGCACATTTTTAAATCAGAATTTCTTTCCCCCAAAACCCAAGCTTGTGTGTGTGTGTGTGGTTTTCATAACATCTTTATGAAGAACATCACCACATGCTTAAACTATGACTCACACTGATGAATTTAATGAACCTAACTGGGCTCCATGAACCGTCATATTTTCTGATCAAACAGTATTGTTCTCTGTCGGCAGGCTGAATATTATCCAGGTTGTGCCCTTCTGTGTAATTAATATCAACAGTGCTTATTGCCTTCTTGTATCTTCTGCTCCCCACGAACAGCACAAAGGTGGCTCCATAAACTGGGTAGGTGTGAAACCGGAGGCAGCGGGACATTCGAGGTGACTCTGCTGGCGGCCGCAGGTAAGCTGACTCCGCAGAGACGGGCCTCTTGTGTTCTCTCCCAGGTGCGTGCAGAGTGACCCCAGAGGCCCTGGGGGCCCCGCCAGTGACAGTTACGGAAGCACACTCTCTTGTTACGCTGTGGGTGTGGGGACCTATTTTATCGGCACGTGTGTTGTTTGTTATTGGACGGAATTACCAATGAAGTCAGGATAAGGGGAATGTTTACTTCTTGACTGTTGGCAGTTGTTTATAAAATGTTTGCAAACAATGATTTTAGGCAGAATGTAGCTTTCTGAAAAATTTGCATATCCTTTTTCATACTTCGTCTCAGAGATGAAAACTTGGCAAAGCCTTTTGCAAATATTTTTTCCATTAGAGAAGATGAATTACTAACTCTGATCTTGAGCTTCACTCAGCTGTGAGATGAGGAGTTTTGCTTTAAGTTCCCCTGAGGTCTTACCAAAGCTACGTGTTCTATGCTTGCGGCTTCTATATCGCCCCTTGCCTGGAATATCCTTGAGAATCCTAAGGGCGGGGGAGCCTGGAGGAAACTCAATTGGCCAGGGGTTGATCATCATGAAGCCTGGTGCTGGGGACACGGAAGTTCCCTGTGGCTGGGTCTGCATTTCATGAGTCTGAAATACTGTATTCTGTAATGAAGCTACGTGAGTCCGTAATGCCTGCGATCCTGCCCTTCGATCTCGGCTGTAGTTGCCTCCGTTGTTCAGTCGCCCAGTGTGTCCGACTCTCTGGGACAGATCTGTGCCGTAGTTACGGATCTGTAATTCTCCACTGAGTCTTGGCTCAAATTTGACTTGTCTAGAGCCAAACTGGGGCTTCCCAGGTGGTGCTTGTGGTAAAGAACCTGCCTGTCAATGCAAAGATTCGGGTTTGATCCCTGGGTCGGGAAGATCCCCTGGAGGAGGAAATGGCAATCCACGCCAGCATTTTTGCCTAGAGAATCCCATGGACAGAGGAGCCTAGCGGGCTACAGTCCATGGGGTCACACAGAGTCGGACACAGCTGAAGCGATTCAGCACACACAAGGCCAAACTGACACCCTTTCTTACGGAATCCGCGTTCCAGCTTGCCTGTCGCCTGCGCTGCGGCTGCTTCCTGTGCTCCAGGTCCAGGGAGAGTCTTCCAGGCAGAGCAGACCTGTGGCTGCCTAGGGGAGTCTGGGGTCAGCGCTGAGGCTGGGAGGGATTGGGGGCAGGAGGAGAAGGGCACGACCGAGGATGAGATGGCTGGATGGCGTCACGGACTCGATGGACGTGAGTCTGAGTGAACTCCGGGAGATGGTGATGGACAGGGAGGCCTGGCATGCTGCGATTCACGGGGTCGCAAAGAGTCGGACACGACTGAGCGACTGAACTGAACTGAGAGAGAGTGGATAACAAGGTCCTCCTGCACAGCACAGGGAACTATATTCAATGTCCTGTAATAAAGCATAATGGGAAAAAGTGTATGCGTATGTATTCTGTACGTATGCAAAATATTGTACACATATGCATAACTGAGGCACTTTGCAGCACAGCAGTAATTCACACAGCACTGTAAGTCAGCTATACTTCAATTAAAAAAATCAGGGAGTCGTCATCAGCTCCTTTCTCTCTCTAGTCTCTGAATCTGCTCAGTCACCAAGTCCTTCTATTTTTTCATTCGAAATGTCCACATTCACGTGCTGCCTGGAAGCCAGGGGAAGCCATCACCTCAAGGCCAATTCTCCTAGCCGCTTCTGAGCCGGATGAGCTCATTCTAGGAACCTTGTCACTCTGGAGCTGTCCAGTCGGGAGCAGGAGGAGATTTTCAGAGGATAACTAACTGCACGGCTTCCCTGAGGCTTCCTCACGCAGGAACCCCAGCTCCCTGCTGACAGCAGATCTGAGCCCTCCTGGCCTGGCTGGGATCCCTGCTCCAACTGAGTCCACGGGGCAGCAGTCACCGCACTGCCCCTGCCGCTGTGAGACGAGACGTGCCTTGTCGCATCCGGGGAAGTGGCTCAGCACCCCGACCGGCAGCCGGCCGTCGGGAACGTGTGCGTCGCAGATGGTGCCCTCACCTAGAGGAGAGCCAAGAGTCTGCTAATGGAAGGACAGTTTCATTAGGCAGGGAAAGCTTCACTTTTTTTTTTTTTTTTTTCTGTTTTCATGCCTGGTGATATTTACTTTGGAATCACAGAGGATGGTAAGTGCTTGGAATTGGGAGATAATGACAAAGTGATTCTGAAGCCAGGCAGCATCTTAGAGCTGACAAAGCTGCTGCCATGTGAGTTAGGCAACTGAGTGCATTTAATTAAACATGGTGCTTTGGGAAGGAAATTACGATGTCTGTAAACAATTGTCAGGGTTTTTAAGACGTTTCCCACAGAGTAAATTATGACTTTTACAAATGCAAAAATATAAAGGAGGCAGAAAATTCCTAACTGAAAATAACATTTTACATAAATGCACGACCGAGGATGAGATGGCTGGATGGCACTCGATGCACATGAGTTTGGGTGAACTCCGGGAGTTGGGGATGGACAGGGAGGCCTGGCGTGCTGCAACTCGTGGGGTCGCAAAGAGTCGGACAGGACTGAGCGACTGAACTGAACTGAACTGACGTGTAAAAAGAGAGAAAGTACGTTTGGAAGAATGGCGATAAGGCAGACATGCAGCCTATCAGGAGAGAGCTGCAAGACTGCCACCACGTGCCCTTTTAAAATAGTGCACAAACTGGGAGAGGAACCCGACAAACACGAGTCCATGTGTGACTGATGCCTTTGCTGCGTGGCAAAAAGTAACACAGCACTGCAGATCAGCTACGCTCCCAAAATAAAAACTGTGAAAAAGAAATGCAAACTACTAGATACAAAATAAAAAGTCTATTAATACAAGGAGGTAATGTTTTAGCATATGGAATATAGTTAATATTGTATAATAGCTTTACATAGAGCATAATCTAAAACACTGTCGCTGTCTTGTACACTTGAAACTAACATTACACTGTAGATTAACTATATTGAATTAAAAAAGGGTTCAAAAAATAAAATAACACAGACTTCATATTTATTTGTGGATATATGACTAAATTTCCTTGCAATTCTGTTAGATTTGGGGGTGGAGGGGAGTGTGGAGTTAGTGTGTTTGTAAGGTTGGGGGCGCCAGGGGCCGGTAAGGCGGAGCCCAGGATGCAGGCTTCAGCCCAGGGCCCCAGACCCGCAGGGATCAAAGCTGCACTGACGGATCGGATCTTAGAGCCAGTGGTGGGGGTGACGGAGGCCCTTGCGGGGAGCAGGGGTGGGGCGCAGAGAAAGGGAAGCCCCCTCACTGCCCGTCTTATTTCTCAGGGAAAACCTCTCCCCTCCTAGAAGGGGAAGCAGAAAGGAGACTTCTGCAGGGCGGAGGGCGACGGCAGGAATGGAAGCCTTGAGAGAACGCTGGTCTGTCCGTGTGGCCTCCACCTCCCCTCCCGCACCTCCAGGGAGCAGGGTTGGGGGCAGCCAGGAGCACCGCCCTCAGCCGCGCCCACCACCCTGCGGGCGGGCCTGTGCCATCCTGATGACCTCGCCCTGGCACCTGTCACACAGAGGGTGCCCTGAGCCCACCGTGTCCTCGGGGAGGAAGGTGAGGAAGGAGTGTCAGGTGCCACGTTCCAGGAAAGGGCCAGATTACTAAAGACGCCGCCAGCTCAGGGAAATGGCAGAAACCGGGCTAATGGAATTCAGTCTCAGCGCTGGAAGGTCAGGTGTTGGAGAAGAACCCTTAATACATTTAAATGGAGCTTTAACAAGGAGACCGCTGAGCTTGGTGAGGAAGGAGCCGGGGGCAAGATCATAACATCACCCAGAGTCTAGCTGCCAACAGGGCTTCCCTCCAGGCCAGAGGGGTCCTGGGTCCTCAAGGTACCATCGCCTCTCAGGTCTCATTTAGAATCCGGGGTGCGAAGCTGGGCTCGCAGCTACTCAGAAACGGAGTCTTATGTTACAGAGCAGCAGGAGAAATGAGCAGGGCTTGGCCTGCAGCTCTGAACCTGGTGTAGTATTTCTCAAAGGCATTCCACCCTCTTCCCCAGCCGGGCACAGAGAGAATCTCTCTCTTTTGGCTCACGTGTCGCGAGTTTCAAAGACGGGTCCCCGCGATTCCTCCCATTGGTTTCCTCCCTCTTTTGCTGACTCGGTTCTTCTTTCTGCCGTGTAATTTTGCAGCAGAGTTCCTAAATTAATTGCAGGGAGAAAGCCAGGGATTTGAACCGAGAAAAAGCACATGGAATGAATTTTGAAATTCGCGTTGATTGAGCAGAGTCAGATACGTATGAGCTGCGAGCAGGCTACAACTTCATGAAATCAGAAACAGCCTCAAACTGCAGATCTGCCATCAGCAGGACCAGTTAAAGCCCAGACACATGAAGAGAGAGGCCATGGGGTGTGCGGCCAGAGCTCGGAGATGAAGGACTGCGCCCCCTTCGTCCAGCTAGAATGCCGTTATCCCATGACTAATTCTGAACCCGCATCGTAAGGTCCTGCTCTCTTATCTGCGTGCAGTGAGAGAGAGGGCGCTTCTACCCTGCCCCGTCCAATACGGTGGCTCTTGGGCGCTGAGGGTGTGGCCTGTCCTGTAAGCGCAGGATACGCACTTGGATGTCTGAGAACATAGAATCCCTCACTAATCATTTCGATATTGTCTGTCAACGGATAAATGGGTAAAGAAGCCCATGAGGTATATATATATGTATACATACGATGGAATATTGCTCAGCCGTAAAAAGAACGGAATTCTGCCATCTGCAGCATAGCCGGCCTGGGAAGGGACTGCCAAGTCAGACAGGAAAAGACGGAGGCCATACGGAAAGACAAGGGGAATGAACGGCAAGCACTTCCACGTGCGATCTAAAAAGTACAACCAAATAGCGAACATAACACAAAGGAAACAGACCCGCAGATGCAGAGAACAAACCAGTGGTTACCAGTAGAGGGAGGGAGGGGGGCGGGTCATAACAGGGGTGAGGGATTAAGAGGTCAAACGACTATGCGAAAAATAAATAAGCTACAAGGATGTATTACACACAGGGGATGTAACCAATATTTTATAACAGTTATAAATGGAGTGTGCTCTTTAAAAAGTGTGAATCTCTATGTTGTGGATCACACTGCATGTACAGTTACGTTGCACACAATTATATAATATTGTAAATCACCTATACCTCAATTAAGAGTTTTAGGTTAATTACGTATTGAAACGGCACTTCTGCTATGTTGGGTTAAATAAAATATATTCTTAAAAAGAATTACCCTTGTCTTTTTTTTTTCCTTACTATGGCTGCTCTGAGATTTAAACTTCTTTGGGCCATGCCCTGTAGCATGCGGAGTCTTAGTTCCCCGACCACGGGTTGAAGGCAGGACCTCTGTATTAGGAGCACGGTGTCTGAACCTCTGGACAGCAGGCACGTCTCTGCTTTCCGATTCACAATTCTCATTATATTGGACAGCCCTGCTTTCAGCATTCACATAGTGGAACAGATTTCTAGGCCTGCAGACTTCATTCCCCTTATTAAATTCAGGAGACGGAGCAAACTGATCAGTCAGAAGTTTGTTTTCGCTTTCTTTTCTCAGGAAGATAAAGTCAGAGTGCTCAGGCCTGATGTTGTTGTCTGGAGTGGATGTTTGGGGCCAGTGAATGGTGGCGATTTAATTAGTAATACTGGAGACACACAGCTGGGAGAAATAAAGGGCAGTGGAGAAGACTGGTTCTTTGGGCATTGTTTCATGTCATTTCATGTGACTTAAACCCATAAAGTGCACACAAACCCCATCACGGCATGGGGGAACACTGTCATCACAGAACAGAGAACACCACCCTTATTCAGCCCCGCGCTGCCAGAGCTGAGAAACATTAATCCAAACAGACACGACACTCTCTGTTGCATCCGGGCCACTGGATCTGAAAAAGAAATGCAGAATTCTTTCTGGTGGCGGATTTCTTTTTTTTCTGCCCTGAGCGAGTCAGAGAACAGACTGTGGTCTAAGAGAAAAGAAAAAATTAAGCCTTCTGCAAACGAGCAAAGGCCTGTGGACGGGTGTGGAATTATTCATGAAGGTGCAAGGCTGGTGAGCATGCCTTTCTCCCACTGCAAGGCTGTGATGGATAATTCTTGCTTTCCAGGTGGCCTGTCATTTGGCAGCTGCCCTCTGAAAGCCACAAGTAAGGCAAGCAGTCACTTGGCACAATCTTTTTTAAGCTGTTTTTTAACTGAGAAGACTGATTAATGTGAACACACAAACTCACTTTGTGTCAGTTTAGACAATTCTGTATCTTCAACTTACCAGTGGATGCTATGTGAGTGTAAACTACTTGGGGCTTAAGATGGAGAGCTGAATGATTTATACAAATTCAACATTCCTACTGAGACCATGTTTTTAAACTTGTTGAAAGTGACGTGACAGCAAACGCTTTCATTCCTCACTTTAGAAAAACAGCTCCAATTCTACTCGGAAGCGTCAGCAGCGTTTTTAACAAGATGTCAGAAATGACCTTGGGCCATGTTGGCAAACCACTGTGGGGAGAGGACACCTGATCGAAGGTCAAGCTCAGCCTTTTTTTTTTTTTTTAAAAAAAAAGAACAGAAACATTCTTCGTAAGTGAGTCCCAGAGCTCCCTTTATGTAGAATTAGGTTACCCCGTAGGCTTTGGGGTTGCCAGCGGTTCTAAATCTTACTAATCTTCTCTGGAATGAAACCAGCAAACCATTCAAAGAGAAAAGAGTGTCTGGAACATTGACTAATCCCTGAGTCCTTTTCTTTTTCTATTAAAAAAAGGATTACTTGCTTAATGTAATTGTTTCTTTTTAAAAATCCTGGCTAAATGTATTTCGCTGATGTCGCTGAGTAGATAATAAAGATTTCATCAGCTGCATCCAAATACAAGCCTGTGATGTGCCTGCTTCTAAGACTCTCGTTTTAATGTGTAGCAGAATTTAGAGAGAAAATACAAAATATGACAGATTTAAAACCACCCTTGAAAGTGAAAGTGAAGTCGCTCAGTCGTGTCCGACTCTTTGCGACCCCATGGACCGTAGCCCGCCAGGCTCCTCCATCCATGGGATTCAAACCACCCTCAAGTTTGTTTAACTCCTGTGCTTATCACAGTGTCACAGAAATGTGGGACTCAGAAAGAATCTTTGTAAAAACAGCAGTTCAGGGGAGCCCTGCAGGGCACCGGGGAGGAAGCCCCATTCCCTGAGTTCTGAACGTGGCTCTGTGACTTAAAGAGGCCAGTACTACCAGGCAGATCGTCTGGCTGCCTGGAAACTCAGTTTCCTCCTGTGCAAAACAGCGGCAATGTGACCACAGCACCACCCTTATAGGGCTGTGGAGATTAAGTGAGACAACGGACACACCTCACATAAAGAAGGGACTTAGGAGTTGCTGGCTTATTGGATAATTTAGGGACTTCCCTTTGGCTCAGACAGTAAAGAATCTGTCTGCAACACAGGAGACCTGGGTTCAATCCCTGGGTTGGGAAAGTTCCCTTGAGAAGGGGACGGCTACCCACTCCAGTACTCTTGCCTAGAGAATTCCATGGACAGAGGAGCCTGGAGGGCCACCGTCCATGGGCTCGCAGAGAGTCTGACACGACTGAGCGACTTTCACTCTCACTGGATAATTTAATCCAGAAATCGGATTCAGAGGTGAGGGAACTATAGAGGGAGGCCTGCCTCGGGTCCCTCCACTGAGCGGTGATGGAGCTCAGCGCTGACCACTTTTCCTCCACTGCTCTTCTGGGCGTTAAAATTAATTCCCATAGTCCTGTCGCACTTTCTTCTTTTTTTATCACGGAGCCTAAAATGCAACCAAATACAAACACCTGTGGGTGTTGTTTTTCTTTTTTTTGTACAGCCAGATAACATACCCTTATTTTAATAATTTAAAAATTATGTTTGGATAAATTGAGATAGATTTATGTGCTACGACCACTGGTTAGCATGAGTTCATCAGTTTTCTTTATCCTAACATAATAGAAGTCTTTGAATGTGCTCGCTTCACTTCTGAACAATTTCTACACGTTTTCTTTTGGTTTGTCTCCCTCTGGTGGATTAAAGAAGTTCAGTTCAGTCTCAGTCACGTCTGACTGCGATCCCATGGACTGCAGCAGGCCAGGCCTCGCTGTCCATCACCAACTCCTGGAGCTTGCTCAGATTCATGTCTATTGAGTCAGTGATGCCATCCAACCATCTCATCCTCTGTCGTCCCCTTCTCCTCCTGCTTTCAATCTTTCCCAGCATCAAGGTCTTTTCCAATGTCGGTTCTTCACATGTGGCCAAAGTACTGGAGTTTCAGCTTCAGCATCAGTCTTTCCAATGAATATTCAGGACTAATCTCCTTTAGGATGGGCTAGTTGGATCTTCTTGCAGTCCAAGGGACTCTCAGGAGTCTTCTCCAACACCACAGTTCAAAAGCATCAATTCTTCGGCGCTCAGCTTTCTTCACAGTCCAACTCTCACATCCACACATGACCACTGAAAAAACCATAGCTTTAACTATGACCTTTGTTGGCAAAGTAATGTCTCTGCTTTTTAATATGCTGTCTAGGTTGGTCATAGCTTTTTTTCCAAGGAGTAAGTGTCTTTTAATTTCATGGCTGCAGTCACCATCTGCAGTGATTTTGGAGCCCAGAAAAATAAAGTCAGCCACTGTTTCCCCATCTATTTCCCATGAAGTGATGGGACTAGATGCCATGATTTAAGTTTTCTGAATGTTGAGTTTTAAGCCAACTTTTTCACTTTCCTCTTTCACTTTCATCAAGAGGCTCTTTAGTTCTTCTTCACTTTCTGCCATAAGGGTGGTGTCATCTGCATAGCTGAGGTTCTTGATATTTCTCCCAGCAATCTTGATTCCAGCTTGTGCTTCCTCCAGCCCAGCGTTTCTCATGATGTACTCTGCATATAAGTTGAATAAGCAGGGTGACAATATACAGCCTTGATGTACTCCTTTCGCTATTTGGAACCAGTCTGTCGTTCCACGTCCAGTTCTAACTGTTGCTTCTTGACCTGTATACAGATTTCTCAGGAGGCAGGTCAGGTCATCTGGTACTGCCATCTTTTTAAGAATTTTTAAAGAATCTTCCAGTCTGTTGTGATCCATGCTGTCAAAGGCTTTGGTGTCATCAATAAAGCAAAATGCATCAATTAAAATTTACAGTCATGTGCCATCTGTTTCTAAAAATTTCTCTTACATGGTTTGGTTTGGTTTTTCTAGTTATTATTGACATCTCCTCCTTTTACAGGCCCAGAAGCCAACGGATAGAGAAGTAAAGTGATCGAAGTGGCAAGCAGATTGTATGACTTTAGATTCCTGGAGGAGCTATTATTTTAATGAGTCAAAGCTGAAGACAGGTTTGAACTACAGGGCCTTTTAACCAGCAGCTGTGTCATAGTGAGGAAATATTTCGTCTGCCTGAACGGGGGGAGGGGGCAGTGCTCTGAGGCCACATGTATGGATGTTGGAGGAGATGACGTGTCCGCAAAGTCTAGACTAGAGGCCCCAGGGCTTGAGATGAAGTTCGGTGCCTGCGGGCTGCTCACCCTTGAACCTTGCGTGGTCACATCTGCATTTTCTAGACTCCTTTTTATTTTTAGTTCAATATTATTATTTTTAATGAAGTATAGTTGATTTACAACACCATGTTAGTTTCAGGTGTATAGACTCCTTTTTCTTGTCTTCCATCAAAAAGCATAGAAGATCCGAAGTTCTAAAAAATGTTAATCATATTAGAGCAAAATGGAGATTAGGTCTGCTTCCCCTTGGAGATGGTTTTTCATTGCTCTCTCCTGAGTTTTAATAGAGTCCAGTGAGTCCAGCACAAAGGAATGAGCTATTCCATCTTGCGGTTATTTCTAGGGATTAAGCCATAATCCTTAACCTTCATAAAGTAAAATGTGTCCTCATTGTAGCAGACAGCCTGAGCATGCATGATCGCAGTTCGTCAGCACTGGCCAGGGCTTTGCAGCGTTTTGGAGGATGTTTTCAGGCAATGCAATTTAGTAGCTTACATTTGTAGAGCATAATCCTGTACCCAGCTCCACACTAAGCACTTTGCGTGCATAATCTAATTTAATCCTCACGTGACTCTCAGGTAGGTGGCATTTGCATCTGCAATCCCCAGATGCAGAAGCAGAGGTCCCCAGAAGTGACTTTCCCTGCAGGCGAGCTGTGGGCAGGATCCGAAGAGAGGAGCACCATCTTAGTGTAATAAATAAAAGACCGAAAATCCCTCTTGCGTAACCTGGAGCTGGCTCAGAGGGGGCCCTTGATTCTGTTGAGGATTGTTCCCATAGTTGGACTTAAATCAGGAGCTCCATGCAGAGCAAGAAGGAGAAGAGGGCAGTGTGTCCAGAAAGCGTGTCCTGTGAAGGTGCTCTGTGCCAGGCACGGGGGGCCCAGGGGGACACAGACAAAGCCCTGCTCCATCCTGTGCTCACAGTCTGGGGCGGAAGCAGGCCCTTAGGCCATGCACTGTCTGCTAGTTAATTTGGCATTGTAACTTTAATGACTTTAATTGTTCTAATATAATTTATTATTTTTCCCCCTTATTTTTAATCATTTAATGCATGCTTTCATGGTAAGCCATGGAGAGTTTTTATGTTTGGGGCCCACAGACTATTTGGTTTCTACTGAAACATTTTCTAAGAATAAATTTTTGTAGTGCAGTAACTAGGGCAAAGAATATGAATCTCTTTATGTTTCCTTCTATAAATGATCATATTGCTTTCTAGAGGGGTCTGGTATTTACTTCTTTTACATGTCAGACCTTACACTAAGCGGTAGGGATAGAAGTGAGTGGCTGTACACACAAAAATAATTCAGATAAAAATAAACTGTAAAACCCAGTCATTAGTGCTCGCTTTGGCAGCACATATACTAAAATTGGAACGATACAGAGAAGATTAGCATGGCCCCTGCGCAAGGATGACACGCAAATTCGTGAAGTGTTCCATATTTAAAAAAAAAAAACCCAGTCATTAAATGCAACTGTAAAAAAAAAAAAATTTAGGTATAAGTGTAAAAAAAGTTTTAAAATTTCAGTACCAGTGATTTTTGCATCAGAATTAAAAGTGCACATTTCTAGAGACAGAAATTGGTAAGCTGCTTGAGAGGAGGGTCCACACCCACTCACTCCTACCCCTACTGCTTAGTCTAAGGTCTGACATGTGAAAGAAGCTTAATAAATACTTGTTGAGTAAATAGTGAAAGAGGAGAGTGAAAAAGTTGGCTTAAAGCTCAACATTCAGAAAACTAAGATCATGGGATCTGGTCCTGTCACTTCATGGCAAATAGATGGGGAAACAGTGGAAACAGTGTCAGACTTTATTTTTGGGGGCTCCAAAATCACTGCAGGTGGTGATTACGTTCATGAAATTAAAAGATACTTACTCCTTGGAAGGAAAGTTGTGACCAACCTAGACAGCATATTAAAAAGCAGAGACATTACATAGTCAACAAAGGTCCGTCTAGTCAAGGCTATGGTTTTTCCAGTAGTCATGTATGGATGTGAGAGTTGGACTATGAGGAAAGCTGAGTGCCAAAGAATTGATGCTTTTGAACTGTGGTGTTGGAGAAGACTCTTGAGAGTCCCTTGGACTGCAAGAAGATCCAATTAGTCCATTCTAAAGGGGATCAGTCCTGGGTGTTCATTGGAAGGACTGATGCTGAAGCTGAAACTCCAATACTTTGGCCAGATGTGAAGAACAGACTCATTGGAAAAGACCCTGATGCTGGGAAAGATTGAAGGCAGGAGGAGAATGGGATGACAGAGGATGAGATTGTTGGATGGCATCACCCACTCAATGGACATGAGTTTGAGCAAGCTCCAGGATTTGGCAATGGACAGGGAGGCCTGGCATGTTGTGGTTCATGGGGTCACAAAGAGTTGGACATGACTGAGCAACTGAACTGAACTGAACTATCCGTTTCTACTTATAAACTTTTTTTACTTGTTATGTTGAAAGGTATCTTTATATCTTCTGTCATATTTAATGTATTTTTGTAGTTTACTACATTTTATTTTCACTATTGTGAACTATGTATGAGTTTAGAATTTTTATGTATTTGTGTTTGTTGGTCTTCTCCTTTGCCATAGCTTCTTTTGCTCTCTAGACTTGATTATTTTCCCATAGACCTGATAAATACTACATTCTTTTTTTCTGATGGTTGCTCTATAACTTAATTTCAATAAATTTTAGAATGATTTTTAGAGAGAGTTTTAGAACGAGCATTTTATTATACATTCAATTTTTCTATGCATTCAGAGTCCCTTCTAATTTCTCTTTCTATCCCGCTGAATCCAATTTCTTTACCTGCACTTTTCGCTATTTAAGAAAGTTACTTTAAAATATCTTTTCGACTAGAGCTCGTCTCGTTCATCTGGTTAGTTTTCAGCAAGTATACTTATCTTTTCGTGCTTCAAAACCTTATTAGGATTTTTCTAGAAACCGAGTTGTATCTCACGGGGTGGGCTTGTAATTCTAGTTGCACCGCCAGCTAGCTGTCTAATTTTTCACAAGTTTAATTGTAAACTTCAGCCCCTCATTGGTAACCTGGGGGATCATGTTAATATTTACCTGGTAAGGTACTCAGGATTAAATGAAAAACTTCCATCTAAGACATTCAGCGCACTTCCTATCACTAGGCTTTGCACTCGAAATCCTAGAAAACCGTGAATGGCTGTGGCTACCGAGGGGGCACGCAGTTATTTCTGCACAGAGAGGTCCGGGGGCGACGCGGACGGATGGTGCTCATTTTGCTCCGGGGCTGGACAAGGGCATCAACGTTCGCGTCCTCCGCCAAGCACCCCGAGCGCGCCCCCGCCGCTCGAAGTCCGCGCCCCCGCCCCCTCGAGCGCGCCCCCAGCCCGCAGTCCGCGCCCCGGCCGCCCGCGTCCCTGCGCGGCGCGCCCAACCCAGGGGGCGGGGCCGTTGCCTAGGAGATGCGCGCGCGTTTCCGGGAAGACGTGCGTGCGCGGCGCCCGGCAGCCAATCAGAGGGCGGGGCGCGTATTCAAACCGCGGGGCGGCAGCGGAGGCGTGAGCGGCGCGAGGAGGCCAGGAGCCTGCGAGGTGGGGGCTGTGGTCCGGGCGCGGCGCGTCGGTGCGGGCGAGGGTGGGGTGGGTGGACAGCTCGGGAGTCCGGGAGGGCCGGGGGTCCCCGGGGCCGGGTGCGAGGGTCTCCAAGGGGGGCGGGCCGGGGTTCTCCCGGGAGGGCCAGGGGCGGGATCGGGCCGCGCCCTCCCCGCCGCGGACCCCTCGGAGGGCGTCTTCCGGGCGCGTGGCCGCCGGGCGGCGGGGTGGCCGCTGAGAGCCCACCCCGGGGTCTGGGCACCCCTTCCCTCCAGTGTCCCGGGGCGTACCCCCGCCCCTCCTCAGACCCCGAGCTTCGTGCTCCTTGTAAATAGCAGCCGGTTTTCAGCTGCGGGTCAAGTCCTCGGTTTCTTCTTGTTTCTGTATTTACTTCCGTATCAGGAAATCTTTAACTAAAAGATTGCCTGCTTTTAGTTAGAAGGTGATGGGAGATGCTTCGATCCTGGCATGATTGTTAGTGATTTAGAACTTGCACAGGTTACTTAAAAATGAACCTCTGTTGTTTTGTACCTCCAGAGTCATGATCTCTGGGGTTGATTTTAAAAATACGACGGTTAGTTGCTGTATTAGCAGGACGAGTCTCTGTGGGAGCAGTAGAGAGCTGCAACTCACGGCGAGCTTCAAGTGGGGACCAGCCCCAGGAGAGGGGCAGCTGGTTCCGCCTCCCAGATTGTGTGCGCTCAGGGGGACCGCGCCGCCAGTCTCCTGAACGTTTTGTTTCATTGAAGAATCCTATATGGTAGGATCCTATATGGTCCTATATGGTAGCCTGTTATGTGTGCAGTAGTATTATGTCTAAAGAACAATGTATATGCCTTCATTTAGAATACTTGGTTGGTAAAAACGGTAACCATCATCAGAACCTTCAGGAGTCCTCCTACTAACATCAATTCCACTGGCCACAGATCGCCTTGACCAGTAGCATCTAATGGAAATGTTTAAAGTGTGGGAATTTCCAGAGCTGGGACGCAGACCTGAAGAGAGCAGATGCTCACTTGGGAAAATGGCACTGACTTGTTGACACATGGTTGCTACAAACATTCAGTTTGTAACAAAAATGCAGAAGGGGCAACAAAGCGAAGCCCCTAAGCCAGATGAGGCCTGCCTGTGTGGAGAAAAGGAGGGAATTCAATGACAGCGGGTCAGAGGAGAGGGACAGCCTGGGTGGTGATGGCCTCCTAGTGGCTGAGCTGCTAGTTTTTCATTGACTGGGCCGTTGCTGGGTGAGGATGAAACCTTTTCTTCCTCTTTGCCCTGGGATGTGAAGTAGCTTCTTCCTGTAGAGTCTGTGAATATAGCAAGGGATAAAACATGAGAGCTCCTGTTCAGATACCCTGCACTCCCACCCCTCACTCTGTTTTAAATGAGGGTTCCTTTCTTTGCCTTCACAATGAAATAGTTTCATCAGATGTCATTTTGCAAGTTAGAATCAGACATGCAAATTTAAAGACTTGTTCACGTCAGTATAACCAGTTGGATGCAGCGTTGACGGGAAGTCAGACCTCAGCTGTGTCTGCTGTTCTCTTTTCTTCTAAACATGACTGCTGCTGCTGCTGCTGCTAAGTCGCTCAGTCGTGTCCCACTCTCTGCGACCCCATGGACTGCAGCCTACCAGGCTCCTCCGCCCATGGGGTTTTCCAGGCAAGAGTACTGGAGTGGGGTGCCGCTGCCTTCTCCGTGACTACTGGATAGATATTGTTGACACGTATTTGCTTACATTCCTGTCAACTTTGTTGTCTGACTGCTAGAGGGCAGGCTGAATACTTAACTGATCTTGCATAAGTTTTCTCAACACAAGCGATTACTTTACAGTGCTTGTATTTATTGTCTCTGGTACTTATTTGGGTATGAGCTGCCTTGTGACACCTCTCTGGCTCATCTCCCCGAGGCGTTCTTGCATGTCGAGTGCATTCAGCACCTGCAGAAATGCTTTACTCCGGTCTTTAACTTTGGTGCTGGGGTGTCTGTTAGTCCCCCTCGCTGCCCCCCAAACTGGGGGCACTTAAAAAAATCTCTGCTGACATGTTCTCTTTTCTAGCATTTATTCATTTTAACCATTTTTAAATGTACATGTACATCCTTAAATACATGGTCATCACTGCCATCTACCCCGTAACTCTAGTTATCTGGTCAGTCTGAAATTCTGCATCTATTAAATAATAACTCTCCGTGCTCCCTTCCCTAGCCACCACCATTATACTTTCTGCTGCTGATTTTAACTACTATAAGTACTTGATATAAGTGGTATCATATATTATTCGTCTTTTGGGGACTGGTTTATTTCACTTAATATAATGTCCTCAAGGTTCACCAATATTGTAGCATATTGCAGAATTCCTTTCCTTTTGAAGGCTGAATAATTTTCCATTGTATGGATATACCACATTTTGGTAGGCCGTTCATCGGTCAGTGGACATTCGAGTTGCTTCCCCACTTTCTCTGTTATGAATGATGCTGCTGTGAACACGGGTAGGCCGATATCCCTTCATTTGAGACCCTGCTCTCAATCCTTTCTGGTGTATACCCGGAGGTGGAATTGCTAGATCATATGCTAATTTGGTGGCACTAGTGAAGAACCTGCCTGCCAACGCAGGAGACGTAAGAGGGGTGGACTCGATCCCTGGCTCGGGAAGATCCCCTGGAAGACGGCATGGCAACCCTCTCCGGTCAGTATTCTTGCCTGGACAATCCCACAGACAGCGGAGTCTGGTGGACGATAGTCCCTGGGGTCGCAAAGAGTCGGACACAACTGAAGCGACTTAGTATATGCTAATTTTAATTTTTTGAGGCCATCCCTTCTGTTTTTCACAGTGGTTGTACCATTTTACATTCCCAGCAACAGTCTACGAGCTTACCCGTTTCTCCATGTTCTGGTCCATACTTGTTTTCTGCTTTTTTTTTTTTTTTTGATAGTTTCTTTAATGGGTATGGTGTGGCATCTCATTATAGTTTGACTTGCTCTTCCCTGATGAGCATCATTTCATGTGCTCATTGACTATTCTTATATCTTCTTTGACATGTGCTTTTTACATCTTTTTAAGTCACCTGGCACATTTGACCTGATGCCGTCTTTATCTGTGCATTCTCTCTAGACTAAGGAAATGAAAGCAGAGTTTTGTCTTTGAAATTCATAGTATCCACCAGAGGGCCTGGCACCTCATGGGATCTTAGCACATGTTTGTTGAGCAATGACTGTATGGTCTTTGAGGTCAGAGATTTGTCCGAAGCTGCCTGGGAACGATATCTCAGTGGAGATCATGACCTAATATATGCCCCTGAGAAGTCACTTTCCCATGGAAGGTCCTTGTGTTTTTAAAGCCTGTTTGTAATCTGCGCAGTTTAAATTTTATTTATTTTATTTTAGCAGATAATTTTGGAAACTGTTGCATAAGAAATGGCCGGAAGTCAAATGAATGTCTAAAGATAGAGCTTAGCATTTCTTCAGCAACATTCTTCTTAAAAATAACCTTCTGCCACCATGTCAGCCTCCACCGCACACAGCAGAAACGACAGAGATCTCCTTGGTATTCCTTCCACAAAGACGTCATCCCTGAGTGTCCTCCCCCAGGGCAGCAAGCTGAAGCTGCATCCGAGGTCAGACTCGTCAGAGTGTGAAAATGATGATCCGTTACTGAGATCTGCAAGTAAAGTCAGAGACATCAACAGCACTTACGTTATTTCTGCCTGTAAGAAAACAGAAGACACACGCCTCCTTCCTAACCCTGTGGGGAGGTTGACACTTCAGAGGAGAGCGACCAGGAGCAAGGAACCCTCTTTGCTTGGTCGTGAGTCGGGAGACGCCGGTGCGAAAACGGCAGAAACACGCCTTGCATTACAGCGTCGGACTAAGACAGATTACATGGGAAAGTGGAAAGGAATGCAGGACGTGGGCGGCAGGACAGAAAATAGTCGGCCTTCACCAGAAACTGGTATAAGTGTAAAAGCTGTAAGCAGTGATAAAGACTTGCCTGTTGCACCTTCTGTGCCTTTAACTCCAGACCCCAAAGACCCTGAAATGAAGGCTGATGGAAAATGCGCAGCGACGCGTTCTGCCCTCAGTGGGGTGGGTGAGAACGTTGCCCTTAAGTCCCTACGTGAGCGAGCACCCGCCGGTTCCCAGAGTCAGACTGAAGCTGTTCGCACACCGTGCGTGGCAGTTAGGCCCACTGAGAGCAGGTTGGAGACCAGAGAGTCAGGAGCAGGGGCCTCGCATCACAGGGGTGCTGAGAAGGAAGCCACGAAACTTCCACGTAGATTTGAAAGCTTAGAGAAAAGGACACCCTTCAAGTGTATTTCAGAGCTCAGGTCGACACCTAGGCGTGGCGTCCTGCAGCCTCCGAGCCCCGCTGCCTTGGTTCTGAGAAGCAAGAGGCCCACCCTGCAAGTTAAACAGACGCCCCAGAGCTCTCTTCTTGCAAGTCAGAGGGAAAGGTCACGGGAAAATACATTCCTTCTTGAGGAAGAAGCCGCACTTCAGAAAACCTCTGCAGAAACAGGGCCCCTGAAGGTGGAGAGCAGCCAAGTGACAGTGGCGGTCAGAGTCAGGCCTTTCAGCAGCCGGTACGTGACCCGCTTTTTATCCGAGGCCAACCTGCTCTGCGTGTTGGTGCGTGTTCATGCTGGCTGGCACTGCCTTTTTATAGATGGAACTTCCCGGTTCGGTGGTAGTATGTGGATATTTTCGATG
Source organism: Ovis aries (assembly GCF_016772045.2). NCBI lineage: Eukaryota > Metazoa > Chordata > Mammalia > Artiodactyla > Bovidae > Ovis > Ovis aries. Next base: position 78,688,676 of record NC_056065.1, on the reverse strand, counting down.
ATTGGCTGTAAAACAAAAAAATCAAAACCACCATATTTTGCAAATGGAAGTTTCTCCAGATATATCTGTTTTAAACGTCTGACTGACGTCAGTCCCTAAGGCAGAGCCTGCTTTCAAATCTGTCATAGATGGTGGTGTCTTCTACCTTTTCCCTTAAAAAGAGCAACAGCTGGTTGCTCGTTCCCCAAACAGGTCCTTCCAAAACCCTTTCCAGGGTGGTGGTTACCGCCGTATCATCTATGACGTGTGGTTGTACACACACTGATCTGTGAGGTTTGACTTTGACCGCAAAAAATCTCCCCATGAGTGCCTGTGGGCGAGAACGGACAGACTCGCCTGGTGTGACCGTAGCATCTGATTATCTTTAAATGCTTTGAGGACAACTGTGAAGACTTCACAGAGTCAGTAGTTTTTTTTTAAGTCTGTTTGGATCTAAGTGAGTTGGAGGAGGGTATGGTGACCCTGCGGCTTCCCAGGTGGCTCAGCAGTGAAGAATCCACGTGCCAACGCAGGACATGCAGGAGACACAGTTTCGATCCCTAGATCGGGAAGGTCCCCTGGAGCGGGGCAAGGCAACCCACTCCAGTATTCTTGCCTGGAGAATCCCATGGACGGAGGGGCCTGGCAGCTGCAGCGAAGAGTCCAGTGTGACTGAACCGACGCTTTACACATGCGTGATGACTGCAGTGTGGGCAGGCCCCTGGCCTGAACCTGCGTGGCCAGCAGTTGGGGCGGATTCCATAGGGCGTTGAGCCTTTTAGTGAGAATGTGGGTGAGTGATGAGGGGAGAGAACTCAGGGAGAGCCTCAGGACTGCTCAGGGCAGAGAAGCAGTGGGACAGCCCGCACAGGTGGCGGCCCTAGAGGGATGGAGCGTGGGCCCCAGAGCAGCCTGCAGCAGGGCCACTGGGAGGACGAGAAGGGTGGATTCCACAGTGCATTCTCGTCTAAGCAGCTGCTGCTGCTACTGCTAAGTTGCTTAAGTCGTGTCCGACTCTGTGCGACCCCATAGACAGCGGCCTCCCAGGCTCTGCCGTCCCTGCGATTCTCCAGTCAAGAACACTGGAGTGGGTTGCCATTTCCCCTCCAATGCATGAAAGTGAAAAATGAAAGTGAAGTCGCTCAGTCGTGTCCGACTCTTCACGACCCCATGGACTGCAGCCTACCAGGCTCCTCTGTCCATGGGATTTTCCAGGTAAGTACTGGAGTGGGTTGCCACTGCCTCCTCCACATCTAAGCAGAGTTGGCGGCAAAAAGAATTGTGTGGCCAGACAAGGACTCGTGCTTTTCTGCAGCTTAGGGCAAAAAGATTTCCTCCTGAGTCTGAGATAGAAGCAGAGGGGATGCAAAGAGTCAGAGTTTTAAGGGAGATGCTTTAAAGCAGGAAGGACCTTTGGAGTCACAGAAACGTACCTTGTATCCCAAAGACACTTCAATTCAAACTTGTATCTAACTGAGTTTGTTGAAACTGTGCTTTTGTTTCTTGCCAGCTTTGTGTAGATTCGTACCTCCAGAAATTCTTTATGTTGTTTTCGAATACATTTCCAGTTAGAACTACAGGTACAGGTAGATTTTAGCGGACGGGATGAGACAAGGGAGAACTTAAGAGGAAAGGGAAGAAGATGGAAAATCCTATACAAGTAGGGGAATTTTCTGGACAAGAAACCTGGAATTCCATTTTCCCTTTGAGCAGTGGCACTGGAGCTGGGGAGATAGATTTTGGAAACCCGCTATTATGATGTGTGCTGCTCTGCATGTTCTGCATAAAACTAAAGAGCCGTCTTGCCCTGGAGGAACGTTCTACTGTAGTCTGAAGTCCTTATATTCTGTGGAAATAATACTCACAATAATTGCAATGACAATACCTGCTCTTCTTTTGAAAGGGAGAAGAGAGAAGGCGCGCCTCAGGCGGTCTTCCTGGATGGGGAGGAAATCGCTGTGGAGCACCCTGGCACGCGACAGGTGTACAGCTTTGCCTACGATCTTTGCTTTTGGTCCGTGGACGAGCGCCACCCGCGCTTCGCGAGCCAGATGGCCGTGTACCAGGCGCTGGCGGCCCCGCTGCTAGGACAGGCCTTCCAAGGCTTCAACACCTGTCTGTTCGCGTATGGCCAGACTGGCTCTGGAAAGTCATACACGTAAGTTGTGTTGTGAATCCGACCATCCTGAAGCATTTGTGTCTTTTGTGAGAACAGCAGTTTGATGGAATGTCTTTTTGAAACTGCTGCTCTGGGCTCAAGTCTCACCCATTTCACACTGCCGTTCTGCAAGCGGCTTTATCTCTGGGCTGCTTTTTATCGTCAGATACTGTTTACCTTGTCGGCATCATCGGCCCCGTTTCACTGTAAATTCTATCTGCTGTGTAAACTGAAGCTCGGGTTATTTTGGAAGCCCTGTTGTGAGAATCACGAGCAAGTCATCTCATCAGTGGTCTGGCTCTGCTACCCGTCCTGGGAGGAGATACTTGAGTTTTAACAGCAGCTAACGTTTATCGAGTTCTTACTGTATTCCAGGCCCTGTGCTGGAAGGCTCTGAATTAGATAGTTCTTACTTAGCCCACTTTATAGAAGAGGAGATTCAGGTTTACTTTGCCCTCAAAGAATTTTAAAACCTGATTAGTTTTACTCCCCCAACTCATAAATGTATTTTCTAGGATGATGGGCTTTAGTGAAGAACCAGGAATAATTCCAAGATTTTGTGAAGATCTTTTTGCTGAAATAGCCAAAAAACAAACGGAAGAGGTATGTTCTCATGGTCTCTGTAAGCCTTCGTATTCGAGTAGAGAACAGGCGGACCGCGTTAAAGTCAGAGCTGAGGCCACTGAGGCCGACTCCGCAGACGGCATGCTCTGGCCCTGTCCCCTGGGGCCAGAGGGGGCGCGGGTTCAGACGCGGGCTGTTCCTCCCGGTGGGCAGAGATGGAGGGGCTTTCCCGCTGGCTTCTCCGCTTCCTCGGCTCTACCACCTGTGCGGGTGGTGGGACGTGTGCGGTGGCCCTGCCCCGTCAGGCATGTCTGCAGTCGGGGGCCTCGCACCTCCCAGAGGACAGCAGGGTCAGTGTTGTGCCGGCAGCAACAGGAGGCTGGGGAGTGGCCTGCACACTCAGCCCAGGGGTGGCCCCAGCCGCTCGCGCCCGCCCCGTCCCGCCCCGGTGCCAGGGGCCCATGCCCTCACCCAGTCCCACCTGTGGTCAGCCGTCTGCAGGCAGCCTGCAAGACCAGTTTTTCCCATGTTTGCTCGATGATAAGAGCTCCCAGGAATGTGTCAAGAGGCAGTCGTGCGCGTGTGTGCACGCGTGCGTGTGTGTGTGTTTTCTTGCTGGAAAGCTGCTGGAGATCCTGATTCGGTTGGTTGGGAGGGTAGTCTGGGAGTTTGTAGTTTCCCTACAGTTCTGGACATCTCCTGTAAGAGAGTGCCTGCAGCCTGAGGTTCATGTGGGCACAGCAGGGATCGGCTCTCGGTCCTCCTTGTGGCTCAGTAGTATTCCATTGTGTGTGTACACGGCGTGTTCTTTATCCATCCATCTGCTGATGGACACTTAGGCTGTTTTTATCTTTCGGTTATTGGGTTGGCCAAAAAGCTCATCCACACCATCTGATGGAACCCGCGGGAGCTTTTTGGCCAGCACACTATCCGGTGCTGCTGTGAGCACTGGTGCACAGCTTTCGTGAGCCATTTTAGTTTATTTGTAATTCGTTTGGGTGGATGTGAAATTGCTGGGTTATATAGAAAGTCTATGCAGAACCCGTTGAGGAGCTGCCAGCCGTTTTCCACGACACCTGGACCCTCTTACATTCCCACCCGCGGCCCCGGGGTCCGATTCCAGCTCTCACCAGCTTCGCTGCTTTCCGTTTGCTCGGTTGCAGCCGTCCTCGCGGGTGTGGAGTGGTTTCTCACCGTGCTCTGACCCGCTCTCCCTGCTGACCTGCGCTGTTGGGCACCTTTCCTTGTGCCTGTTGGCTGTGCATCTGCTTTGGAGAAATGCCTGTTTTTTAACTGATTGATTGTCCTTCTGTGGTTGGATTGTAAGAGTTCTTTATATGGAGATGTGTGGGTGCATGCTGCCTGCTAAGTTGCTCAGTCATGCCCCACTCTTTGCGACCCCATGGACTGTAGCCCACCAGGCTCCTCTGTCCGTGGGATTCTCCAGGCAAGAGTAATGGAGTGGGGTTGCTGTTTCCTCCTCCAGGGGATCTTCCCCACCCAGGGATCAAACCCGGGTCTCTGGTCCCCTGCCTTGGCAGGTGGGTTCTTTACCACTGAGCCACCTGGGAAGGCCTTGCATGGGGACCCTAGAGCCGTAAGAGATCTGAGGTGCAAGGAGCGCAAGGACTTTCCGCTAAGCTGTTGGCTCTGTTTCTCTCTCTGCTAGGCCAGCTACCACCTTGAGATGAGCTTCTTCGAAGTCTACAATGAAAGAATTCATGACCTTCTTGTTTGTAAAGGTGAAAATGGGCAGAGAAAGCAAACGGTAAGATTTTAAAACTTGGTGTTTTTAATTTGTTTTTATTGATGCATAGAATGATACTAGTTCTCAAGATGATACATGGCTTAAATACTGCAGTGCTCCTATATGATAGCAAATGCTTTGATGTGCAGTCTAACTGCGTTGCCACTTACTGAATAAGCTGAACAGTATTGTTAGTGGACATTAAATGAGTTATTAACTGTAACCTCATTTTACTTAAGCAAGTATTGTGTCAATATTAAAGATCATATATTTCAAGATTTAGTTGGATCACACATGTCAAATATCAAATGCCTAAAAGTCTGTGAAGCCAAAAAAAGACTAGAACTTTTAAAAAACCTGCCTTGATTTTGAAGCATATGTATTTCACTGGATTATTTAGCAAGCTGATGTCTTATAGATAATATTTTCTGTGCAATAGAAAGTTTCACAAGGCATAAACTTTTTAAAAGCCTGTTATTATAATGAAAATATTTTTAGTTTTGTAAAGAACTGTGGAGATTGAGAAGCTATAATCTGAAGAGGTCACTTGCTCAAAGTCACTCAGTCTTCCTTTGGCAGCAACTACAGACTTAAGCAAAACTTGGCATTTCCTTCTAAGACTTCCATGTGTTTTAAATTTTCTGTTCATGAAGTGTAAAATGTATAATGTAAAACTGAAAAAGATGTTAACTGAAATTAATTGAACGTATCCTGGAAGCCACTTAAAAGCACACGAACAGTGGCTACGGCAGGACTTGAGAATAACAAACCTGTAAGATGTTGGAAAGTGAAAGTGAAGTCACTCAGTCGTGCATGACTCTCTGCGACCCCATGGACAGTAGCCTATCAGGCTCCGCCGTCCATGGGATTTTCCAGGCAAGAATACTGGAGTGGGTTGCCATTTCCTTCTTCAGGGGATCTTCCCAACCCAGGGATCGAACCCAGGTCTCCTGCATTGCAGACAGATGCTTTACCATCTGAGCCACCAGTTCAGTTCAGTTCAGTTGCTCAGTCGTGTCTGACTCTTTGCGACCCCATGGATTGCAGCATGTCAGGCCTCCCTGTCCATCACCAACTCACGGAGTTCACCCAAACTCATGTCTATCGAGTTGGTGATGCCATCCAGCCATCTCATCCTCTGTTGTCCCCTTCTCCTCCTGCCCCCAATCCCTCCCAGCATCAGGGTCTTTTCAAATGAGTCAGCTCTCCGCATCAGGTGGCCAAAGGATTGGAGTTTCAGCTTTAGCATCAGTCCTTCTAAAGACCACCCAGGACTAATCTCCTTCAGAATGGACTGGTTGGATCTCCTTGCAGTCCAAGGGACTCTCAAGAGTCTTCTCCAACACCACAATTCAAAAGCATCAATTCTTTGGCACTCAGCCTTCTTCACAGTCCAACTCTCACATCCATACACGACCACTGGAAAAACCATAGCCTTGACTAGACGGACCTTTGTTGGCAAAGCAATGTCTCTGCTTTTGAATATGCTATCTAGGTTGGTCATAACTTTCCTTCCAAGGAGTAAGCGTCTTTTAATTTCATGGCTGCAGTCACCATCTGCAGTGATTTTGGAGCCCAAAAAACAAAGTCTGACACTGTTTCCACTGTTTCTCCATCTATTTCCCATGAAGTGATGGGACCAGATGCCATGATCTTCGTTTTCTAAATGTTGAGCTTTAAGCCAAGCTTTTCACTCTCCTCTTTCACTTTCATCAAGAGGCTTTTTAGTTCCTCTTCACTTTCTGCCTAAGGGTGGTGTCATCTGCATATCTGAAGTTATTGATATTTCTCTCGGCAATCTTGATTCCAGCTTGTGCTTCTTCCAGCCCAGTGTTTCTCATGATGTACCCTGCATAGAAGTTAAATAAGCAGGGTGATAATATACAGCCTTGACGCACTCCTTTTCCTATTTGGAACCAGTCTGTTGTTCCATGTCCAGTTCTAACTGTTGCTTCCTGACCTGCATACAGGTTTCTCAAGAGGCAGGTCAGGTGGTCTGGTATTCCCATCTCTTTCAGAATTTTCCACAGTATATTGTGATCCACACAGTCAAAGGCTTTGGCATAGTCAATAAAGCAGAAATAGATGTTTTTCTGGAACTCTTCCTTTTTCCATGATCCAGCGGATGTTGGCAATTTGATCTCTGGTTCCTCTGCCTTTTCTAAAACCAGCTTGAACATCAGGAAGTTCACGGTTCACATAATGCTGAAGCCTGGCTTGGAGAATTTTGAGCATTACTTTACTAGTGTGTGAGATGAGTGCAATTGTGCGGTAGTTTGAGCATCCTTTGGCATTGCCTTTCTTTGGGATTGGAATGCAAACTGACCTTTTCCAGTCCTGTGGCCACTGCTGAGTTTTCCAAATGTGCTGGCATATTGAGTGCAGCACTTTCACAGCATCATCTTTCAGGATTTGAAATAGCTCAACTGGAATTCCATCACCTCCACTAGCTTTGTTTATAGTGATGTTTCCTAAGGCCCACTTGACTTCACATTCCAGGATGTGTGGCTCTAGGTGAGTGGTCATACCATCGTGAGCCACCAAGAAAGCCGTTAGATTTGGTGTCATAGTAAATCTACCGTCAAACACTGAGAACGTGACTGGTTTGTGATCCTGAGGCAGTTTCCGGGTGCCTTGCAGGTATGTTTCTGTGAGAACCTAATGTTTATTTCTGGGCAAAGTGCAGACAAGTCTTTTTACTGTAGACTCAAAATATAGAAAAAAAGATAATTGGAAGTCCGTTTTATATAGAATATTTGTATTTTGCTAACGCAGCTTGTGTTTGTCCACAGCTGCGAGTGCGGGAGCACCCTGCCTCGGGCCCGTACATCGAGGGCCTGTCCACGTGAGTGCGGCATGCGGGCGGGCGGGCGGGGCCTGTCCACGTGAGTGCGGCATGCGGGCGGGCGGGCGGGGCCTGTCCACGCGAGTGTGGGCAGTGGGTGGGCGGGGCCTGTCCACGCGAGTGCGGCGGCGGGCAGGTGGGGCGTGCTGTATTCCTGAGGGTCCCCCCGGCTGGCAGGCGCTGCCTCTCTGCTGTCTTCTGGCCTTGATGCTCTCCAGTCAGACGTCCCTCCTCTTTCCAAATGGAGAGTTAGCCGCTGCTCGTGCTTCTCTCTGTGAGCGCTCGTAGAGGACTAACCACACCGAGTGAAGTTACCTTCTCTGACCTCTCGTTCCCCGCTCACCCGCTGAGTCCAGCCTGCCTTCTCGAGCCGCTTGTTTTCTGTGTCCCTTTAAGCCGCGGAGGGGAGAAGGCGCCAAGTTCGATGCTTGGAGTTGGAACTGTGCTGACAGTCATGTGTTTGGCTTTCAACTCCAAATGCTCTTTTAAGGGAAAAGGAAAGTGGTGAGAAAAGATTTAACTCCATTTAGTAAATCTGGAATTGTGCTGAGACCCAGGACACCCGCAAACCCACACCCACGTGCACCCGTACTTAAACATGCACCTCTGGCCGAACCACACCCTATGTGTGTATACGGGTACCTACGCCAAAATAGGGGTTAAAAGTTTATATTTTGGTCTCCTGACTTAGACTTGGATATTCCAGTGTTCAAATGCTAAGGTTCTTTATATCAAGAAAAATCATATTTTAAAAAATTAGACAAAATTAAAGCACTATATTTTATTTCCTACCTAAGAATGGAGAGAATGAAAGACTGCCGCAATCCATACAGTAATGTCTGTTCCATTGTGATATCCATGGAGTAATTATGTAATTGAAAGGTGGTTGTTTTATAAGAGCAGGAGTGTGATTGATCATCAGTAAAATGGATTTTGTCTTTTTGCTCTTTTAAAATAGGAATGTTGTCAGTTCTTATTCTGATATCCAGGTAAGGTTGATTGTATTTTGTTTTCTGTTCACTAGATAGATCAGAGTCAAAAATACAAGATTATTTCCCCTAACTTGCTGTTCTCATAAATAAAAGGTTAATCTTAATTTATAATCAACTGATTTTGTTTGTGTAAACTTTAATAAAAAGAAATACTCTTCTAAACTAAAAATTTAAATTGATTATCATGTCAGTTTAGAGTTATAGAAATAACCTTTTCAAGGTATTATCTCCTGATTCAAGTTTCTGAGACAGAAAATGAACAACTAGAAAATGGTAATACAAATGAGTAAATAAATATGTATTGATACTTTTATTTTGCAAAGTGATTATGATTATTGGTGTGTGTATATGTGCTTGCTTCGCACTTGGCCCTGGTTGGCGCCATCTGAGCTCTGGCCCGCCTCCCTCGCCAGGTCTGGCTGGAGCTGGGGAACAAGCAGAAGGCCACAGCCGCCACCAGCATGAACGACAAGAGCTCGCGCTCTCACTCCGTGCTCACGCTGGTGATGACCCAGGCCAAGGTACCGTGTCGCTGAGGGCTTTCTTAGGAAAGATGCTCGCTGTCTTCAAGTTGTATGTTGTCCTTATTTCCTCCTTTAAATCAAAGGTAAAAGCAAAGTCACATAAGCATGTAGCATGATTGGGTTTTAGCACATACACGCAATGACTCACATCATATCAATATATGGTAATATATTATCAATAACATATAATACTTGTGTTTGCAAAAACATGTCAGAAGGTAAAGGATTTTAAATAATGTAGGGACTCCCCTGGTGGTCCAATGGATAAGACTCTGCGTTCCCAAAGCCGGGGACCGGGCTTGATTCCATACGTTGCAGCTAAGACCCAGCCCACCGAAACTGCTGAGCCGTCTCCCTCTAGAGCCTGCGTGCTGCAGCGTGAGGAGCCCAGGAGCCATGGTGAAGGCTCAGCCAAAATAGATTCAGCCGTAGGCTCCACTCAGATAAACCCCCTCAACAGTTTGGTATATAACCTTTCAATTGTTTTACAGTCACACATCACAAATTTACAAAATCTGTAATGATTTCATGCCTTTAAAATTATTTGCAAAATACTGTTTTTCATAGCTACATAGCATTCCTTTGACTATTAAAAGTCCTCAGGTTTTTCTCTGATGTTGGACATTTATGTTGCTTTTAAACATTTTGCTACTTCAGTGCTGGGATAAGCAACACTTTTATAAATCAGGCTTTTTCTCGATTTATCGTTGTTTCCTTAATGTAATTGAGCAGTTACAGGCTCTTAGCCCTTTACAGTCGGCTCTTTTATTTCCGCATTGTCCCCGCGCTGCGTGCTGTGCTCTGATACACTGTCACCGAGTCAAGGAAACAAAGTGTCTTTATCCCTTGTGCTTGAATCTTGCGTAACTTTCTGTTTTGCAGACTTATGCTGATGGCAAGTCATGAAAGAACTTAGGATGTGTTATTTTAACGCCTTTTTGCTCCAGACAGAATTTGTGGAGGGGCAGGAGCTGGACCACAGAATTCGGAGCCGCATAAACCTCGTGGACCTGGCTGGCAGTGAGCGGTGTTCAGCGACCGGGACCAGCGGGGAGCGGCTGAAGGTAAAGTGCCCCCTGTGCTTTGTTTTTAGAAGATTACAAGCTCAGCATACTTAGCCGAAAAAATCCCTCTCTGAACCTGCACTTTATAGACTGCGATCTGAGCCTTAAAAGGGATCCATAGTTCTCGGTTATGATTGCTTTTCAGAAACAGTAGACTTTGAATCCAAAGAAGTTGGTAGATTCTGAAAGAAAGTATTTACTCAGTGATTATCAGTTCAGTTCGGTAGCTCAGTCATGTCCAACTCTTTGCGACCCCACGGACTGCAGCATTCCAGGCTTCCCTGTCCTTCCAACTCCCGGAGTTCACTCAAACTCATGTCCATCAAGTCGGTGGTGCCATCCAACCGTCTCATCCTCTGTCGTCCCCTTCTCCTTTTGCCCTCAATCTTTCCCAGCATCAGGGTCTTTTCCAATGACTCAGTTCTTCGCATCAGGTGGCCAAAGTATTGGAGCTTCAGCATCAGTCCTTCCAATGAATATTGAGGACTGATGTCCTTTAGGATGGACTGGTTGGATCTCCTTGTAGTCCAAGAAGACTCTCAAGAGTCTTCTCCAACACCGCAGTTCAAAAGCATCAATTCTTCTGCGCTCAGCTTTCTTTATAGACCAACTCTCACATCCATACATGACCACTGGAAAAACCACAGCTTTGACTAGATGGACCTTTGTCAGCAAAGTAATGTCTCTGCTTTTTAATATGATGTCTAGGTTGGTCATAGCTTTTCTTCCAAGGAGCAATTAGAGAAGAAATATATTTTGTGAAACAAATTTATTCTGGAGCAGTTACGTTTGATTAAAATGTTTGATGTTGTCCCCAGGAAGGCGTGAGCATTAACAAGTCGCTGCTGACCCTGGGCAAGGTCATCTCTGCACTGTCCGAGCAGGCTGGTGGGCGGAGCGTGTTCATTCCTTACCGCGAGTCTGTCCTCACATGGCAAGTAGCTCTTGAAGAGTAAAGAACTGTACAAGATACAGAGAGTAGTGTGGGAAAGGGGCATAGGCCGACTCATGTAACTATCGTGTGGGTGCAAGAGCCAGGCTGCCTGGACTTGACCCTGATAGCCTCCCGCCTGTTTCCTTGCCTGTAATAGCGGGTGTGTGTCCAGACTTGTCTGTGAGGGTTGTGTGTGTGTGTTTAGTCGCGCAGGCGTGTCTGACTCTTTGCAGCCCTGTGAACTGTGGCCCTCCAGGCTCCTCTGTCCATGGGATTCTCAGGCAAGAATACTGGAGTGGGTGGCCATTTCCTCCTCCAGGGGATCTTCCTGACCCAGGGACTGAACCCGAGTCTCCTGTGTTGGCCAGCAGATTCTTTACCACTGAGTCAGCTGGGATAGTGCGGGTGAATGATGGATGTAAAAACTCTTGGGGGCTTCCCAGGGAGTGCAGTGGTAAAGAGCCCACCTGCCCGTAGGAGACACACAGTTTCGATCCCTGAGAAGACCCCCTAGATAAGGAAATGGCAACCCATTCTAGTATTCTTGCTGGAAAATCCCACGGACTCAGGAGCCTGGTGGGCTGTAGTCCCTTCACGGGATTGCAGAGTCAGCCATGGGTGAGTGAGCGTGCACAGAAGCTCGTAACACGCGGTGTGTCCATGGCTGAGTGAGCGCGCACAGAAGCTCGTAACACGCAGTGTGTCCATGGCTGAGTAACTGAGCGTGCACACAGAAGCTCATAACATGGTGTGTCCATGGCTGAGTAACTGAGCACGCACACAGAAGCTCATAACACGGTGTGTCCATGGCTGAGTAACTGAGCACGCACAGATGCTCGTAACACGCGGTGCGTGCTGGGACAGTGTCAGCCTCTGTTACTGTGTTTGCTCTCGTTCGTGCCTGGTGGTTGGGCACGCGTGGTGTCACCAGACACTCCTGTGAGTGTAAAGGGAAGCTTAGCGCACACTGGCTGGTTCAAAAAGGATTTTCATGAGTGAATGCGTATAGATTTAATATTCAGTTCTGAGGACGTATCTCTCCTTGACAGCAGTGTGTCTTTATTATGTTTTAATTGCTACCTCAAAGCCTCTCAGAGAGCAGTCTGATTTTCTTTAATGCCTCTTGAAAATTAAGAATAACTTTTGAAAGCTGAGACTGGTTCATTCCGTATTCGTAAAGATGGGCTTTTTAGTCTCAAGCTTATTTTTCCCTCTCAAATAAGGCTTTTGCATATGTTGGTAACAGAGAACAAAGCTTGTGTTTATGATGTTCATCCATCATTTTCTGCACTTGCAAGCAGGGGCTTTGAACCATCGTGGTGGCTCCAGAAACTCAAAGCCGACCAGACAGGGTCCCTCCCTGAAGCAGTTCCCAGGCTAGTGTGGGGAGAGGAATTTCACTAAAGATAGGATAGTTACCCACGTTTTAAAATCCCCGCACAGACTGTTGTTTCACGAAAGAAAATAGAAAGCGTGAGAGGAAGGGCTGGGAGGCCTAAGCCGAGCTGCAGTCCCAGAAGCCTCCTATAGGTGGCGCCCGAGCGGGGGCCGCCGCGTCTCTACCCCGCGGTGTGCGCGGCGCCTGCCGGGCGCCCGTGGGTCAGGTCGCTGCTCTTCCCCGCCCAGGCTGCTGAAGGAGAGTCTGAGCGGAAACTCGAAAACCGCCATGGTGGCCGCGGTCAGCCCGGCGGGCGGCAGCGTGGAGGAGACGCTGAGCACGCTGAGGTACGCGGCGCAGGCCCGCAGCATCGTCACCGCCGCCAGGGTCAACGAGGACCTCAGCGCCGGGCTCATCCGGGGTGAGGCTCGGGCTCGGGTTTCGTCTCCCTCACTCTCTCCAGTCGTGAAAATGAGCGGTCTTAGGGAGTCGAGGGTGTTCCTCCCAGGCAGCTGCAGCAGCGCCGCCTCACCCTCCCGCGCAGACTGCGGGGAGCCCGCGGGGGAGCAGGCAGGACGAGCCCGGGCGGGGCCGGGGCCTCTGGGAGCAGCGGCCGCCCTGGCTCAGCGCTGCCGCCCCGCTCCGCGCCCGCAGGCCGCGCTTCCCCGAGCCCCGCGTCCTGCCCGAGCCCCGCGTCCTGCCCGAGTCCTGTCCTGCCCGAGCCCCGCGTCCTGCCCGCCGCGGCTCGACGTGCATGGCGCCCTGGTGCGGGCTGGCTCCCGCTCAGTCTTTCCCCCTTTGCATCCGCCCTCTTCTACCAGCGGGGCCATTTCCATTGAACATAAGTCTTCTGAATTCCAGCCTGGAAAACCTTTGATCTCTGTCCCCAGTCTTGATGGGTTACGGTGTGCCGGGGCAGGGCTGGTTCGCGCCTCTCGTCCCAGACTAGTGCCCTGTGTTGGAGAATACGTTTTGTGGCCATCCTGCTAAGAGGGAGGGATTCATTAACAGGAGAGTGGTTTTTCAGGTTAAGGCCAGGTAGGGATTTGTAAGTAATTAAAGTAATATTTCACTTAGTGGTTGTTGAGACTTCAAATAGAAGATTGGATGTTCGTGTCTCGTATATCAAATGTCGTTAATCAGGCCCCTTTTTACAAATGTTTAGAATTGAAAGCAGAGATTGAAAAGTTAAAAGCTGCCCAAAGAAGCAGTCAGAACATTGACCCTGAGCGATACAGGCTCTGCCGGCAAGAAATAACCTCCTTGAGAATGAAGCTGCATCAGCAGGAGAGACACATGGCAGACATGCAGAGGTGGGCGCCAGGCGCCAGGCAGCGGCCCCGGGCTGCCCGGGCTCCCTGAGCGGGCGGGGGGCCGGCGGGGAGGCGCCTGGGTCTGTGTTCAGCCCTCCCTCCCATACGAGTGGAGCAGCTCGTCCCCAGACCATGACATTTTATATACTCCTGAGTGGTTTTCTAAGTTTTGTTCATTATGTCTTGATTCTTAATGATTTATATATGTAGATATTTTTTAACTTTTTTAAACTCTTTTGTGTTTCTTTGAAAAGAGTGTGGAAAGAAAAGCTTGAACAAGCCGAAAAAAGAAGACTTCAAGTAACAGAGGAGCTGCAGGTATCATTTCAGCTCTAAACCGATTCGAAAGTTTGCAAAGAGGTGTGCCAGTAAAGACGCAGGTGGAATTTCTCCAATGCTCGGTGTATACCGACCGAACAGAGCAAACTCTTAGAGGGAGTTCTTGGGAGGAGCTTTAAGATCGGGATTGTCATGGCTTAGAGCCTGTGAGCTGGTGGGAAATCTAGTTCTCTTCACGTTGGCTCAACCAATATCACATGTTGATGCTGTGCCAGGCCTGGGGAGGCCGAGGTGAATCCAGAGAACCTGTGACCCAGAGAGGGGTTTGCTGAAGTGCCGTGTGATTGGAGCGTTGAGCCACGCACGTGCCATCTGGTGGGTACACGGTGGTGGCCCCGGCTGTGCCCTGTGAGTCGCCCTGATGCAGTGGCAGGGGAGCGGCAGTAATTCTCCATGATGAGGGCGGTCACTGGGAGGACGTTGAACAGAAAGGGACAAGTAAGCAAAATCTTGTGCAGTGAGCAGGAGCTTGTTGGTTTCCAAAGTCAAACGTCTAAGCAGAGAAACACCGGGCTTAGAAGCGCACAGGCGTGATGCAGCCTGACGCCCTGAGAATTAGGGACAGATGTGTGGCTGCAGGGACGGCTCAGACTGGAGAGGCGGCCACAGCTGGGCCACAGTGCAGTGAGGGTCGGTGGGAGGGCCACGGCGGGCTTTAGGTGGAAGGAGAGGGACCATCAGCCTGGGTCTGGACAGGTTCTCTTGGTGAGGGTGTGAGAGAGGGTTCAAGGGAGGAAAGACGAAGGCCGGGAAAGGCACCCATCTCGAAGCTATGGCTGGGGTTACGGGAGGAGGTGACGAGAGTCAGGGCAGGTGGTGGGTGGGCTGGCTGGTGTTGGGGGGCTGGGTGCAGGGGCCAGAAAGGAGGGAAGCTGACAGGCTCAAGAGGGTTTTCCTGAGGTGTGTGTAGACGGGAAGTGGGGAATGGTGCCTGAAAGGTGTGCCCTGCATCGTGCAATCAGGAGGTTATTGTCACGGTGAGGGGACCCGGTGGTGGCCGCAGAGACGCAGTCACAGGACCCGACCCGCTGGTTGGTTGCGGGTGAGGACAGGCACATGGAGACACCAGGCTGAGCCCTGAGTGGGCCGAGGCTGGTGAGGGACGCAGGGTCAGCCTCACCCTGCAAGGCTTCTAAGAAGTATGCCGGCCACACTTCCAGGGCCATCGCGAGGAGAGGGTCTAAGAGGCTGTTAATTACCAAGTCACATGTCCTGTGACTTTCACATTTAACGCAGGCTTTTCATTTTAGGTGGGTTTAACAGTCTCATTCTCCTGATCAAGGTTAACTATTTTCCTGACTTCTCCTAGAAAGTAGGAATTGCCTTTCGAATGGATGACCATTTGCCAAACCTGGTCAATCTCAGCGAAGACCCTCAGCTGTCAGAGATCCTGTCATACATGATTAAAGAGGGGACAACCACAGTCGGAAAGTGCAGACCCGGCTCCAGCCACGATATCCAGCTGTCGGGGGTGCTGATCGCCGACGACCACTGGTGCGTCCCTCAGATCCTGCCCGCCTGCAGCTCCCTCCCCACGCATCTCCATTCACGCTGAGGCCCTGGTGTGACTGAGAGGGCCCTGCTAGCCAGGACGGCCGCTGAGGGGCCCTGCTAGCCAGGACGGCCGCTGAGGGGCCCTGCTAGCCAGGACGGCTGCTGAGGGGCCCTGCTAGCCAGGACTGCCAGCGGTCAGGGCGCCCCATGTGGCCGGTGGGCCCGCTGCTCTCCTGTGAGGAGTGTTGCTGCGTTTCTGATTTGTGTGTGTGATATGGCCAAGGGGTCATTTCTTGGAGTTACAGTCTTAGGCGTGACACTTGTGTCCGTCATTTACGGCCGGAGTTTTGGTTGGACGATGAATTTACACCTCTGCTCCTGTGCGTGGAGCGATGCTGCGTGTGTTGCTGGGGTGATGGCTCGTGTGCGCTGCGTTAGCTCCATGTGCGTCTTCGTGATCCATCTCTGTGGACGCACTTGCGTTTTGCCGGCTGCGAAGTCTCACGCGGTGTGGAGTTACCGGACTGTTTTGTCGGTAGATGGCTGGCGGTTTCTCACTTTGCACTCCCACAGCACTGCTGTGAGTGCTTGTGACACGTCTCCTGGTACAAACGGGTAGAGCATCCCTGGAGTAAGTGTCAACAGGCGAGACGGCCCTCGGGGCAGCCTGGCGCCTGGGTCCCCCTTCTGATTGGCCCATGTGCTGTATGAGCGTGGTGACTTTGCAGTTACTGTGTCACGGTAATTCCCAAGTTTGGGAAGCAGCCCTAAGTGCGTCTAGGAGGGGAGAGAGCAGCCTGCGGATATGTGCACATTCTCCTTCATGAGGTGGTTTCCGATCGCCTTCCAGAATGATCGTCAGTTCTGCCGCAGTTGGCGCTTAGAGTTCCTGTTACCCTCAGATCCTTGCCAACACCTAGCACTGTTGGTGGACGCAGTCCGGCGTCTCGGTGGGCGTTTGTCTGCCTTCCCTTGGCTGGTAATCCTCACGTACTTTGGCCGCTTTCGCTTGCTCGCTTGTAGCTCGGTTGTGCTCGCTTGTAGCTCCTCCCTGTCTCTTGTCCATTTTTCAATTGTATTGTTTCTTTTTTCCTTCGTAATTTGTAGCGGATCTTTCTGTGTCTGGTTGGCAAGTTTTCGTGAGTTTCATGCGTTGTGAATAGCTTTTCCAGTGTGTGACTCGTCTTTTCTCTCTCTCGCGGTACCTTTCAATGGATCAAAGTTCCTAGTCTGTCACGCAAGTGAATCTTTTCCTTTATGGTTGTCAGTTTTTGTGTCTTGTTAAAAAAAACCCGTTCTGTATTGAGGTTATAGAGATAGTCTCCTAAATTATCTTTTAAATGTTTTGAAATTTTGCTTTCCCATTTAAGTCCTTAAGTAGTCTGGAATTTTTTGTTTGGTGTGAAGTAGGGATCTAAATTCATTTATTTTCCCTGTGAATAACCAATTCTACCAGTACCATATCTTAAATAAGATGTGGCTTTTTTATTTTTAATGTGGTGTTCACACAAAAAGTTTCTAATGATACAGAGTGGCTTTGTCACTAATACCGCACGGTCTTAGTCATCTGAGCTCCGCGATGTCTGTACGTGGTGTGGTTTGGGTCCGTGATCTCCCGCTCCTCTCGGTCTTCTCTTAGCTGTTTTCTGTAACAAGTAAGTGCAGTATTTACACTCGTGGCAAAGATACAGAACATGACCCCAAGGAGCGAAGAGTCCAGCAGGGGGCCAGGAGGTCCCCGACTCGCCTGGCCCTTGGTTAGAGTACACGGGTCAGTACTTGTAAGTATTTTAACGTATTTCCCTTTAATGTTTGTGTATTCATTTTTCATTTTGGGAGGAGAGGGGTTAGTATTTTTTTAAGTAGTGTTAATCATAATACATACAATGAAAAACTTTACCACCTCTGCTGGATAGAGTTGTTAGAGAAGCCAGGCTTTTTTCAGCAAAGCTTCAAAGTCTAAGGAAGGAAAATAAGGGGATTCTTCTACGTTACTATTGTCATAAATTGATAGTAACCTTAGCACCGAAGGAACACCCCAAGGAGCATTATGTGGCCCGCTTTTCCTTCCTCGTCAGTCTGTCCCTCACCGTGACCACGGGCTCCCTGTCTTCACAGCACCATCACCAATTCCGATGGGACAGTGAGTATCATCCCGGCGGGGGAAGCGAAGACATACGTAAATGGAAAACTGATTTCGGAGCCGACGGTGTTGCACCATGTAAGTTAGCTGCTGCTGAGACGCAAGAAGCTCTTCTGCTTTGGGCAAGGGATTCAGTTTTGCTGAGCCCGGTTCAGAGCGAGGGGGGGACTCTCTGGCTCTCAAGTTCTCTCTCCTGGCGTTTCACAAACCGCCTGCCTTTGTGCAGAGACCAGCCCTTGGGAGCTGCCCAGCCGCAGCACCGGTACATGTCCCGGGCAGAGCTGGGCTTTGGTCAAGCCTCAGCCCTACCAGCTGCTGTTTGACCTTTGAGACGTTTTTAAGCCTAGGTGACTGTGTTACCCTCCCCAGGCACTTTAACGATGACATTAGGGGAACAGGCTTGAACATTCTGTTGCAGGTGAAGCAAGGCCGATGGTCACTTGGTGTGTGTGTGTCTGTCTCTCAGGGCGGGTGGAGAGAGGGCTGCTGGAAGCATCAGCTTGTGCCCGGTGTGTGTATGTGTCTGCCTCTCAGGGCGGGTGGAGAGAGGGCTGCTGGGAGCATCAGCTTGTGCCCCATCCTTAGGGCAGTGTCTGCAGACTGAGCTCAGCCGGTGCCAGCACCGCGACTGTCGGCCTCTGCTCTATTGGCGTCCTCGTTCCTAGAGTTGGGTTAATAATAGGCATGTATGCAGCCTGTCTGCCCTAGTTCTTGGCATATGGACGGTGCGGTAGCTTACGGTGAATGATGTCGAATTCGTGATCTCCAAAGAAGATTTAGTTTTAGGACCAGGGACCAGGCTTGATCACTCAAGAGCTTTTGTGAAGCAGAGTTTTATTAAAGTGAAAAAGGGACAGAGGAAGCTTCTCACACAGACTCAAAAGGGGGGCCCCAGACCTCTTTCTCCTCCTCAGGGAGCCTGGACTTCTTACCAGCCTGCCTAGGAATTGACTCTCTCAGGCACTTCACACGTTAGCTGCTGTGATTCTATGTTTATCACTGGTGACACTAGACTGTATTGAATTGTTGAGTGTGATCATCTGTCCCACGGTGATTTCTGGTTTGGATTCACCTCCAGTGGTCAATTTTTTGTGTGCCTTAGGGTGATCGGGTGATTCTTGGTGGCGATCATTATTTTAGATTTAATCATCCAGTGGAAGTCCAGAAAAGGGAGCAGCCACCCAGCAGAGAGAACCCTGTGAGCAAGGGCCCAGAAGACTTCGAGTCGGCCAGAAACGATTTGCTGATGGCCCAGAGGTTACAGTGAGTACGCCTGTGTGTAGAGCGGAGCAGCTCAGAAATAAGTGAATGTTCGTGCTTTTGTATTTTCTCCTTTGTATTTTGCATAAACAGTTTTCAAGCTGATAAAAATTTAGGAATGCTTTTGACAGAAAGTCAGAAATTTAAGTTCTGAGGTTTGAACTTTGGTTTAACTGCAAACGTCTCAATACAGTTGAGAGCTCCTCTGGTGTGAAGGCTTGCCAGCCCATGCTGTGACTGTTCGCTGCCTTGCAGGCTTGAGGCAGAAATAAAGGAGGCTGAGGTGAGAGCCAAGGAGGAGATGATGCAAGGGATCCAGATCGTGAAAGAAATGGCCCAGCAAGAGCTCTCCTCTCAGAAAGCTGCGTATGAGAGCAAGATCAAAGTGCTGGAGGCAGAGCTGGTAGGAGGCCGAGCCGTTTTCCTTCCCCGTCAGGGCGTCCCGGGGAAACTCAGGATTCTAGCTGGGCCCGGGGCGTCCCGGGGAAACGCCGCTTTCGGGGAAGAGGAGATTCCAAGGGGCTCCATCCCCTCCTCGGGCCTCGGCTTTCCTGTCTGCTGGACATCAGCTTTCCTGCACCGTCCAGGGGCCAGTGCTCGGGAGGGTGGGCGAGTGGTGTGTTCTTTTCAGTCGGTCAGTCAACCTAGATGAGGTGGGGACGTTCCAGGGCCCCTTTTCCATCCCTGAGTCAGTTTCTTGTGCATTGATTTTAAAAGTGGAACTTTTGTGCTTTTTTGATGTTGTTTTTCAAGGATTGTTCTGTATTTTTGCCCTATTTGTGTGTTAGTTGCTCAGTCATGTCTGACTCTTTGCGACCCCATGGACTTTAGTCCACCAGGCTCCTCTGTCCGTGGAATTCTCCAGGCAAGAATACTGGAGTGGGTTTCCATTTCCTTCTCCAGGGGCCCTTCCCGACCTGGGGATTGAACCCTGGTCTCCTGCATTGCAGGCAGACTCTTTGCCAACTGATGTTGTTTTTGAAGAATTGGTCTGTAGTTTTGCCCTATTTACTTTTTACTATTGTTGCTTAAAGAAAGAAGAATCTCAAAGGAAGAAGATCCAGGAAATAAATAACGAAAAGGCGAATCACAAGATTGAGGAACTGGAAAAGGCGAAGCAGCGCTTTGAGCAGGAAATTCACGTCAACAGGAAGCGGCTGGAAATGGAGGCCCTGGCGGCGAAGCAGGTGACCTCATCGTGTGGCTAGTGTGACTGTCTGGAGGGGAGGCTGGGTTTTAAAAAAATTTATCCATTTGTTTATTTCTGGCTGTGCTGCGTCTCCACTGCAGCGAGAGGGGCTAATCTCTGGGTGCGGAGTGCGGGCTCCTCGTTGCAGAGCGCAGGCTCAGTGGTGGTGGTGTCGGGCCCAGCTGCCCCGCAGCACGTAGGGTCCTCCCGGACCCGGGATGGAACCCATGTCCCCTGCACTGGCCCACGGATTGCTAACCCCTGGACCGCCAGGGAAGTCACTGGATTTTGTTTTAAAGAACTTAGGTTCTGTTGAGGGCGATGGCCAGCTCTAGGTCTGAGGGTGAGCGGGGTCTCCCTGGTCGAAGTGTCCCTCCTCCCCTGTCATCACGTGGATGCCGCGTGACACAGGAGTGACAGGTCTGAGGGTGAGCGGAGTCTCCCTGGCCGAAGTGTCCGTCCTCCCCCGTTGTCACACCATCACACAGATGCCGAGGGACGCTATGGCACAGGGCAGAGGGCGCAGCTCACTCCTGTACCGGTTGCATCCCGGTGCCAGGATGGGAGGAGCAGCGGGCAGGCTCTGGGGCCCCAGCATCCCTCGTCTCTCTGAGGGCAGAGGCATCTTCTGGGCGGTGCTCTCCAGGTGCTGGACCAGGGGCCCAGCCTCGCCCGGGGGATGTGAGATCCCGGTGCCTCCAACACTGCTGGGCCAGAGCTCCGAGGGGCCCTGAGTCCCTCGTGCGTGGCCCCAGAGCAGGCACCACTGATCCTGGAGGGAGAGCCCCTGCTCTCATCTCCGCTTCGACTTCTTGTGCCTTCAAGTTTGACTCTCAAGCAACAGCTTCGTTTGTTTTCTTTCTGAGTTTATAGTGGAGGTGGGTTAGAGAAGATCCTGTCAGTAACCTGAAAACACCCCTACTAGAGCTTGGTGAGAAGACGGGTATTAGATCTAGAGCCCGAGTGGCCAGTGAACCGCCTCGGAGAGTTTAAGAGCAGGTCACATCTCGTGAACAGTTACTGGTGGGCTATTAGGTAGCTTCTTAGTGTCGAACGAGCTTTCTCGGTGCTGTTTTCATTTAACCGTTCAGTTTAGTCAGCAGATGTTCTTACGTGTGGGCTTTTTTGATTAGTTTTTTCCCTGAAGATTTTTGTACTCCTATCAGTGGGAAGAAAAAGTTTATGTCATCGGAAATTCCTCCTGATTTTGTGGAGGGAAAAAAATTGTTTTCTAAAGATACTGTATAAGTCATTTTTAAAAAGCCTTTCCTGCTTAATAAAACGCGTCCTGTGGAATGAGAATTATGTCGTGTGCTGCCGTTATCAGTCTGGTTCATAATTCCTCTCTCCGCATGCTCTCGTGTGCGGCTCCACGTGAATGAATGTCACCCAGGCTTTAGAAGACCACAGGATTCGGCACGCAAAAATTCTGGAAGCTCTAGAAACAGAGAAGCAAAGGATTGCTCAGGAAGTGCAGATTCTGCAGCAGAATCAGAGCCACAGGGATAAAGCCTTCGCAGGTGAGTTAGGATGGCCTTAGCAGGCATTCTAAACGTGCGCTATTCCATACAGTCACTAAGATGGCAGTTATCCGTGTGTATTCAGAATGCTCACTTCTGCAAGTTAACGGGCTTCTCTGGCTCTAGATAAAGTTGCATGAGCTATTGTTTTTAGAACATTTAGTTACATGACCAAACAGTAAACAGAATTCCAAGTATTATTTTCATGTGTATCATGTGTTTTAAAATGTCTTAGTCTAATTCTGAATTCTTACTTTATAAGAATTGTCTAAGTTGTGTGTAATCATTGCACACATCACTTTCTTTCTTACTTGGAAGTTATTTTTTTGTACATTTCTACATTCCTATGTAGAACACAGCATGTTTTCAATGTAAATTTATTTTAACTACAGAAAATCTCAAATAAACTGTGAAAGCCCAGAGATTGCTTCAGTAAACCCTTACATACTTTTCGCCGTCTTCGACAGTTCCCCACACAATTCAGCTTTGTTCCAGCCCCTGCTCAGCCCGCTGCCTCCTTGGAGTTCCGAGGCAAAACCCAAGCAACCTACCACTTGATCTGCAGATACGCCCCTATGTGTCTCCAAGTGAGATAAGGCCTCTCTTCTCTGTCACTCTCTGAAGCTCAACTCTGATATTGTTATCACAACTAAAATACTCGCATTAGTTTCTTACGCTCACGAGGATCTAGTCCATGCTCACCTTTCCTGGGTTCTGTCATGACTTTTAAGATGCGTTTGTTTGCGTAGTTTGCACAAACGCGGCCCGCCCCTCGCGTTGGGTAGGCGTGCCTCTCGGTTCTCTTCTCGCTCCGCCCCCTGTGACTTGTGGCCGGGAGCAGCCAGCCCGTGTTCCTGGAGGGCCTCGGGTCTAGGCCTGTGGCAGCCCCCAGGCTGCCGCACAGCGGGTTCCCGCAGGGCGTGGGCCAGGCCCTGTCTCAGCAGGGACACCTGGTAGCTGTGCCCAACCCTCCCCACAGCATTTCTGTCAAATTACTCTGCAGGGCTGCTCCTTATGCCTCTTGCAAGAGACAAGAACATTTTGTGAATTCCTCTTTTTGTTGCTCTTAGGTCCTAAAATAGTGCCTTGCCATGAATACTGATTTTTTTTTTAAATTCACCTGAATAATGAATTTTCTTCTTTCAAAAAAATGCTTTTAATGGGAATGCTGGTTATAAGTTTGACTGAACAACATAGAAAGTGTCTCTGGTAAAATCTTAAATCCGAATTAGGAACATGGAATTGTGGACTAAAATTGTTTTTATTTCCGGATGTATTTCTATCTCTGTCTATATCTATCTATATACTTTTAAAATTTCAGGCAAAATATAAAAGGATTGTGTTTCTGTGTAAGTTAAAGCTGTAGTATCCTTCATCTAATGCTTTAACTTAGACCTTAGGAAAAAGAGAAGATCTTTAGAAATATTAGGAGGAAAAGCAGCATCTTTGGCATTTCCTGTCTCTGTGAACTCTACTTTCCTTCCCTGCCTCCTAGGTGATAGACCTCATTTTGGGTGAAGAATGTCTTATTTCGCCGTGAGGGCTGTAGGAAAGTGCCTGAGTTAGCGCCCTTCCCGTCTGCGATGCGCAGTTCACGCCTCGTGCGAAGCTGGGTTTTCAGAGGGTGTGCCCGGGGCTGTGTCGGCGCTCACGCCCGTGTTCTCAACCTTCTCCCTTGCCTCCTGCCAGCGCAGCCCAGTTGGAGCTCCATGAAGCTGTCCGTCATGATTCAGGAAGCCAACGCCATCAGCAGCAGGCTAAACAGGAATTACGTTTTTGGCAGGTGAGCAGTTATCTTATTAGTAAACTCATCTTTGCTTTAAACTAGTTGCCCTTTATGTGATTTTTTTGTTGTTGTTGAGTTTCTTTAGTACTCTACATTCCCGTCTAGGAGTGAGCAGGTATCAGAATCCCTGAGGGGCACTTCCAGACTCCCCTTTCAGAGGTCATTCTGGAGTGAATAAGGCTTTTAAAAATATTTTATAAACAGTAATTTTAGCTGGTTTAGGAATTTACTAATTTTCTTTTGAGTTGAGAATTTATTAGTATTCCACATTTTAAAAGAAATGTGCAATATTGAATTTTCAATTTAAAAAGTTACTATTCAGAAGTTATTTTAGTATATAGTATATCCTAGACCCGATTATAACTATAACAGAAGTACTTAACTCTGGAGAGACTTAATCGGTGGACTGAGTTTTACGGGAGCTGTTCCGTTTCCAGAATCTCTCGGTTATGTGTATTTGCTATGTGTATTTTAGGAGAAGCATTTTTTCCTTTGGTTTCTCTCTCAGACATGTGGTGTCAGATAAAGGAAGCAGCTCTGACGCTTGTATTCGGGTCCGTAACCTGCAGCTCGGGGTCTCAACCGTCTGGAGTCTGGAAAAGTTTGAGTCTAAGCTTGCGGCAATGAAGGAACTTTATGAGGTTTGTAGTATCATCAAAATCTCTATAAACTTTTGAAATGAAAAATACAAAAGTGACATGTTCTCATTAAGGAAAATTTGACAAATATTAATAAAAAGCCATCCACAGTAGCCAAACCAACCAGTATTAACAATTGTGTATATTTACTTTTACCTGTAGAAGGGGTTTTGGGGGTTTTAATATATTTATAGCTATGTGAGACCTGCTTCCCTGGTAGCTAAGACGATAAAGAATCTGCCTACAATTCAGGAGACCTGGGTTTAACCCCTGGGTTGTGAAGATCCCCTAGAAAAGGAAACCCTCTCCAGTATTCTTGGCTGGAAAGTTCCATGGACAGAGGAGCGTGGTGGGCTACAGTCCATGGGGTCTCAAAAAGAGTCAGACACGACGTAGTGAGTAACACTTTCACGGTCATAGCTGTACGGGGAAGTTTAGTACTAAATCTGTTCAGGTTACAGTAGTGCGATCTTTAAATTTTACGCGTGAGTTGAAGGGGAGAAGCGCGTGATGGACGTGCAGCAGTCTGCAGCGGGCGGGGTCCTCGCCGGTGCCGGGGACCTCGTGTTCCCAGCCCACTGCTGTGCCCTCGGGGGCTTCGGTTGTTTGCTGCTTGAAAAGTCACAGCTCTGCGTATGTTGGTTTCTAACATCTTATTTCCTTGTCTTCCATTTTCTGACACTGTATCAAAAAATATAAACCTCTTATTCTGTTTTTCTCACTGACAAATCGCTTGCCAGGAATATTGCCATTTATCAGTGTCCCTGGTTTAACTTACATTTTCATAATTAGTGACAGGATTTGTTTGCTTATTGGTAAAGGGTGTGTTCACGTTCTCTGAATTTTTTGGCAAGTGAAGTGTGAGTAGTGAGCTAACATCTGTAAGCTTTCTGAACATATTTTGATAATAAACCTTGATTTTAAGAAAAATAACCTTTATTTTATACTTGTCGTATACGTTTCCCCCCTGGCTGTGCTGACATCTCCAGGGTTTCATTTTATTGTGCAGGCATTTTTAATTTGGCTCATTTGAACCTATTAATCTTCAGATCTCACTGAAACAGCATCCACTTCTGTGCATTTTTACTTTGATAAATGCAGCGAAGTGTTTAAACCTTCCCCCTTTGTTGCTGGAAACTCTGTGTTTATTTCCTTAGAGCCGTGGCAGTAGCCGGGGTGAAGATGTCTTTTGTGGGCCTGAAGATGAGTGGGAACCCGACATCACCCATGTTCCTGTTTCTTCCTTTTCCAGGAGGAGGTGAGGCTGCGGGTGCTGCTGGCTCGCTCTCTCTGGGTGTAGATGTGCCTCATTCCCTGTCCACAAGAACTGTCTGCTCTCACGGCGGGGATCTGTTGGGGGGAAGCCTGAGTGTCAGTGATCAGATTACAGCCGTGAGGGCGTTAGGTTGCTTATGTTCAGTTAGTAAATGAAGGAAAAGTCCTCAGTATTTTACCATAGAAGTTTTAAGAGCAGCTTAGACTAGCATAAATCAAATTTCCTATAAAAACAAGCAGTGTTTATTACTTTAATTCCCCTTTCTCAGAAGCCTGGCGTATTCTGTGATATTTTATCGTAGTTTGTGGAGTGTGAGACGCAGTCAGGTTAGTACGAGCCCCTTGGCACTCAGTCGTGGTGACCTCTGTGCGTGACAAGTGCCGCTTATTAACTGAGGCAGACGAGACGCACGGCTGCCCCTCTCTCCCCGACCCTCGGGCTACAGGGAGGCGAACGTGCCCTGGAGGGGCCTTCGCCCCGGGGCCCAGCCCCCAGCGTGGTTGGAAGCAGGACTGTGGCTGCTGTGCCTGGGGGCCAGAGAAGGCCCGGCGCTCGCTGTCCTCCAGGGCCGGCGGGAGGAGAGCAGGGGCAGGGCCGGTGATGAGGGCCTGGCCTGGACCCGAGGGAGGGCGGGCTTCACTCGCGTCCCGGCGGGCCTGGGCATGGGTGACGAGGATGCGGCCAGGGGGCGGGTGGGGGAGCTGGGTGGGGCTGGTGTGGACGCGGGGAGGCTGAGGTTCCCGGATGGGGGTCTCCTGCGGCCTGAGGCTTCGAGGAGGAGATGGGGGGCCTTCAGGATGTGGAGGTCATGGCGGTTCATCCACCGGAAGCAAGGTCACCAGGGAGCGTGTGTCAAATGTCTGCTGAGCAGCAAAGGCCCTCCTTACCCCCAGTTCACGGACGAAGTCACCGAGGATTTAGAGATGAGAACCTTGTCCAAAGCCCCCCAGCTGCTAAGGGAAGGGCTGGTGCTCAAGCCCAGGTCTGAGCGATGCCCGAGCTCCCGACCGTGACCGTATCACAGCCTCTCTCTCGCAGAGAGCAGTGTCTTTCTGGGTAACATTCTTTTTAACTTCGTCACCTTCAGCTGCAGCTCAGAATCCACCTGGGCCCAGCCTCCCCGTGAGCCTCCCTCTCTCCCCGCAACCCGCCTGCCTCCCCGTGCAGCTGACCCCTGCTCTGGGGGTGGGGGGCCTCCAGGCTCTGGGGCCGCGTCCTTCCCCAGAGTCTCTGCAGGCCGCCCCCACCCCCCAGTACTTTCACAGCGTGGCACTCGAGTGTAGTTACCTGCCTAATTTCTCGCTCTTCCTATGGACCTTAAGCCCAGTGAGCCCAGAAGCTCACTGATGTCCTTCAACCACAGTATCCAGAGCCCAAGACTAACGGGATGGTTGACCTTGAACAACATGGGTTTCCAAGAGGAAACCCTACAGGCCTGGGGTTGGTTGGCCCACGGATGTGGAGGACCCTCACACACCAGGGCTGACTGTAAGGTACATGCGGGCTTCTGACCGTGCCCAGGGGTTGTGACCCCTGTGTTCAAGGCTCAGCTGCTTTCTGTGGATATTCATTCCGCTCAGTGAAGTAGGGGGTTAGAATGCCACCTAGAGGTAGTCAAATCCTTACTCAGTGGACCAGATCCACTTAGCCCTTGATGAAGGGCTCCATGGGAAGCGCGCTCCTGGATACCCGTTTTCTTTCGGGGGTTTGGCAGCAAGTGTTCTAGCGTTACTGCGTGTGGCGTATGAATGTGGCTGCTAACCTGCTGGGTCTGTTGTTGCAGGAGCAGAAGTCTGCTGAACAACAGGAGGGTTTCCGGCTGTCTGCACGGCGTCGAGGCCCACGCGGGCCGGGACCTGCGTTCTTCAGGCTGTGCAGGTCCTTTTCCGTCGGCCCCTGCCATTTACTGAGAGCAGCTACAGGGCTTGTCTCTGCCACTGTCCCGTCTCCTGTCCTGTGCGAATCATCTCGTCTCCTGGGAGCTCCCGCCACCTCTGTAAACAGGAGGGCGCGCCGGGGGCCCTCTGCTCCTGAAGCTCTGCGCTCTGTGATGTATTTCCAAGTGTTAACTGAGTGACGGGGTCAGATGGGGAAGACGTGTGTGTGTTCACAAATGTATGGGGATGCTGTTTTCTTCCAAGTAGAGAGAGGCCACGTGTGGAAGATGGTGTGCTGTAGGGTGCCACTTGTGTGAGGAGGAGGAATAGAGCTGCACACACGTGCTCGCTCGCGAACAAGGTCTCCGGGGGAGCTTCCCTTGGCCGAAAGCGCTGCCTCTCCGGGGCGCAAGGGGTGACGCAGGGCAGGGAGGGGGAGTCCTCGGCACAGCACACCCTCATTTCCTTCGGGGTTTCATGTGACACACACGTATCATCTGTCACAAAATTACTTCCAGTTTTAATGGTTTAAAAGGAGTTAGAGAACCCGTTCCACTGAATAATCGTTTAGTGCCAATATTGACTGTAATATTAGTTTTCGTAAGGAGGGGTACACTTTATATGCGTAAGTACCTGTAACAGTTAAAGTGGCTGCTTGGTAGCTGCAAACTACTGCATAGCGACAGGAAAGCCACTGCCTCGCAGTGCCGCCCGGGGGCCCCAGAAGCTCTGTGAGAAGCGTGAACGTGAGTCGCCCAGTCGCGGCCGACTCTCTGCAACCCCATGGACTGTACAGTCCATGGAATTCTCCAGGCCAGAATACCAGAGTGGGTAGCCTTTCCCTTCTCCAGGGGCATCTTCCCAACCCAGGGATCCAACCCAGGTCTCCCGCATTGCAGGCAGATTCTTCACCAGCTGAGCCACAAGGGAAGCTCCGCGTGAAGTATAAGAAACTATATAATAAAGAGTACATTCCATATGATTCTGTTTATGGAAAGTTCAAAAACAGGGAAAATTGAGCTGCAGTGACAGGATAGAGGAGCGGGTCACAGGGGAGCCTGTCAGGAGCGAAGGGCTGGTGGTGTGCCTCCCCCTCAGTGGCCGTTACGTGTGTGCACGTGAGTAAAAAAGCCGTACACTCAAGATGCGGACGCTTTCAGAGTGTTACCTGTACCTTAGTGAACTTGAGTTTAAAAGTTGCTACGTAATGTAGTAGTCTGTAACGCTATCCGTGGGATATGATTAGCCATGGCTCAGACAGTAAAGCGTCTGTCAACAGTGAGGGAGACCTGGGTTCGATCCCTGGGTTGGGAAGATCTGCTGGAGAAGGAAATGGCAATCCACTCCAGTGCTCTTGCCTGGAGAATCCCATGGACAGAGGAGCCTGGTGGGCTGCAGTCCATGGGGTCGCCAAGAGTCGGACACGACTGAGCGACTTCGTTTGACTATAAAGACACTAGAGTGTTTTTTTTTATCATAAACTTATCTTTTAGGAAGACATTTATTATCCTACTCTTGTTTAACGTAAGTCAAAGCAAAATACGCCATAGACTTTTACCAGCAAAATAAAAGGCTGTGTATCTGTGGTAGCAACTTACTACTTGAGTAAGATGTTTTGTAAACGTACCTTTTCCAGATAACTAAACGTATCTCTCCTGGGGTCTTTTTTAAAATTGGAGAATAGCGGATTTACAGCGCTGCGTCAGTTTCAGGCACTCAAGGGTCATTTTTAAGTGCCCTTTAAAATTAAGATGTAAGAGGAAGTTCAGACGCGAGAGGTCTTTGCCCGCTTGCAGTTTTCCTAGAGGGAGACGGAAGCCCACCTGTGTGCTTAGTGTGGCCCCGCCTGGCTGGTCGCGCGGTGGGAGCAGGACCAGGCCTGCTGGGGCTGGTGGGGGCAGCACTCCTGCCTGTAGAGGGTCAGCACGTGTCTGAACTTCTCACCCGAGGGGCTGTGTTCTGAACCTAGACTCGCACAGGTCTCTGTGACGGGCTGCAGCTGGGCCTGATGCATTCAGACAGGCGTCTCGTGAAGCAGGTGGCGGGAGGTTGCTGTCACCGTCGCGAAGTTGACTGTCGTCACCCTGCAGTGACGGTGCTCCAGGCCTGGCCACGTTTCTGTTTTCTCCTCCCAAACCAAGCTCTTGTTTTGGCTCCTCTCAGCAGTCCCCACCCAGTGCCGTATTTCACTTTCTTCTGTAGTTTGCTGTTTCTGGTCGCCTGTGGGTTGGACCAGAAAACCGTGTGCGTCAAATGAGAGCCCTCCTCAGGGGCTACGTTCTGGGCGCTGTTGCTTCCAGAGGTGCCAATGAGCTCTTCCACACTTTCTGCCTACTTCTGGCTTGGGCGGTGCTTAGAAAGTTGTTCTGAGAGTCTGTCTCCCTATGGTGTGGCAGACGGACTCTGGGAACTCGTTGGGCTTTCCCCTCCCCCGGTTGTAGGGCACCTGGAGCAGGAGGTGTTAAGGAGGAGCTGCCGGGACCCTCCTTCCGTTGTTTGCTCTACGGCTGCCTGCTTTTCCAGCGTGTGGTTTATCCCTTCTGTTTACTGT
Source organism: Ovis aries (assembly GCF_016772045.2). Classification (NCBI taxonomy): domain Eukaryota; kingdom Metazoa; phylum Chordata; class Mammalia; order Artiodactyla; family Bovidae; genus Ovis; species Ovis aries. The sequence continues at coordinate 78,659,105 of NC_056065.1, read as the reverse complement.
GTTTATGTTGTTTTGCTTTATGCGACTACCGTTGTTTTCACCAGTTCACACTTCCTTAGGTGTTGCATGAAGTCAGTGGTTGCGCGGGCTCTGTGGTTTCCCTGTTGTCTGGTTCCGTAGCTGCTGGGCTGTGACGGATGGGTACTGTTGGGAAGCTGGCTGAGCCCCTCTGCGGGGCTGTCTCCCCCTTGCCGTGGAGAAGGGAGGCTGTCGTGAAGTGGGAGTAGCCTGCTCGGAATGCATGCCCGGTGCTGTGCAGTTGCTTGCTCTGATGCGTTTGTTTGCAAGCGTTGTCCCTGGAAACGAGCCTCAGGATGGCCTTTTTCTGTTGACACAGGCTTAGTGGGGAAATCCAGCCCTGTTTACCTGGACTCAGCGGAACCCTTCCTTCCTGGCATTTGCAAAGAGTTGATCGGCTCGTCGTTAGAGCTTCTTGGACAGAGTGATGATGAAGAAGGCACCGTGGCAGACAGCCTGATGAGCAGTTTCCTCAGAATCCACGACGGGGTACTGGCCGTGTCCAGAGCCCACGAAGAGCAGGACGAGGACAGTCAGTGTAGCTGTAAGCGTCCGCACCGACCTGTCCGCGGGGACCGCCGTGTCCTGCGCATCCTCAGTGGCATGGCACCTCTGCCGTGCATTGTCTGACGCTCGTGTTTGCGTGGCGAGCGTCTGTGAGCTCTTTTACTGGGAGGTCGTTTCTGCTCATCACTTTTCTTCTTCTTTCCAAGTGTTCACTGACCGAGCAAACCAGTCGCTCGCAGTCCAGGTGACAAGCGCGTTCGAGCAGCTTGCGGTGCTGACGGGACCCTGGGTGAGCGGTGTCCTCCTGGAGGCTGGCCGGGCGGCCCTGCTGGCCGAGCTGCGGCAGGAAGTGAGGACGCTGGGGAGCCGCTTGCAGCTGTTTCTGCAGGTAACGGGGCCGTGGGTCCCCTTAGGACTCCTGCTCAGCAAGTGTCTGTTGACTTCCTCCTGTTTGTGCCTCGCCCAGGCCCAGACCTCTGTGGGAAATCATGAGACTGGGTGTTGAGCAATTGACTTAATGAACCAGAGCTGCCAGGGGTTTCTGTGGGCCAGGCTGTGGCAGTGCTGTGCGGTTTATGAGTAGTAACTCCTCTAGTTTTTGCTGTAGCCCCAGACGTGCACGCTGGTCTGTCTCCTCTAAGGAAGGGAAGGCCAGGGAGGATGTGTCCAGTGTTCTCCACTGACAGGCCATAGCCTTGAGTCCAGAGTGCTCCTGACGCCCAGGCCACAGCCAGGCTGGGAAAGGGGGCGGGGCCTTGCTCTGGGCCTGGGGGAGGGGTGGGGCCTCGCTCTGGTCAAAGGCGGTGAGTTAGTCACAAGCCTGCTGATCCGACCCAGGGCAGAGAGTATTTCTGTTGCCTCTTCCCTTAGATGAGGTTTGACTGTAGGAAGATGTAAGATAGAAGCTTCTTTTCGCTCATAGCATCTGCAGGTGGGCTTGGCTGCCTTGGGGCCCCGCTTCCTTCCGTGCAGCCCGTGGCTGGCCTGAGCTCCGTGTCCACCCTGTGTCAGCGCCCTGGGCTCTGTGTCCATCCCATGGAAGGGCCGCAGGGGAGGTCAGTGCATGGGATGGGAGAGGGGACAAAGAAGGTTGGGGCCTTGGGGATCTTCATTCAAGGAGGTTTCTGGAAATGGTCATGTGACGTTTCTATTCACACATCTTTGGCCAGAGTGTCATCACATGTAGGGCCAGGGTCCCTGGGACCTGCATTTTTATTCCAGCAGCCACGTGCCCAGTGAGGATGGAGGAGGGGAAGTGGGAGCAGAGGCCCTGAATCTTCCGATGCCCAGACCTCCACCGGGAAAGGCCCGCACATCCCAGGGGCCTAAGCGGAAACCCCGAGAGACAGCGAAGCTTCTAGATGTTGGCCAGATCCTCCGGTGCCTCCCAGGCCTTCCCAGTCCTCTCATCTAGTGGACACTTTGTCATGTCAGGCGCCTACTGGGAGGGACTCTATTGACTGACTGTAGGGTGTAGAGTTAGAGAAGGCAAGATTCAGAAAAAGAATGAGACCGGTACTTTACAGAGCAGATCACCTTTCGTGAGGCGAGAAGGGGCAGCAGTCAGATTAGTGAGCTGCTGCATTAACCCAAGGAAAGAGTAGGTATATATAGGCATATATGTGGAAAGCCACTGTCTTAAGGAGGCCTGTTCTCTCCAAGGTTGTTTGGAGTAGTTATCTCTTAAACGGCTGGGGCAAGGAATTTTGGAGATCGGCCAGAGGCTGGACCAGCTGGGAGTTGGGCGTATCAACCTTAATGTCCATTTTTTTTTTTCCTTTGGGTGACAGAGTACTTTGTTTTCCATAGAATGGTGGGGAGGACCTGGAGGGGAGTTTTAACTCGAGGCTATTTTGAGCCATGTAACTTTCCTTCACTGATCTGGAACCCGCACAGCTCGCTGCGGCCTGCTCGTCTGTTGGTACAGAAGCTGTTTGGGGGCGGCCTGTGTCCTCCTCATGCCCTCACTGTCAGAGGCTACTGGGCTGCACACTGTCTGGCTCTGATCGGACTCTCGTGAAGCACAGCTGCTGTAGGAGCGGGCGCAGAACCACTTCTTCTTGTCCTTCCCTCCCCTGGTCATCTCAGGTACCTGACACCTTGGGCCATTTTTGTCTTACAGGGATGCTCTTCGGATATTTCACCGATGGTCAAAGAGGCTCAAAAGCAAGTGATCCAAACCGTGTGCCGAGCCGTCGCGTGTGTGGGGCGGTCAGTGGCCCTCACTGGGGGCCGGCTGCATCTGCTGGAGAGCGGCGCTCACGGGGCCCCGGGCCTGCAGGTAGTGGGCCGCGCTCACTCATGCTGACAGCCTTCAGCTCGGAGCAGCAGCGTTTCCTGTCAGGGGGCCATGAAGCAGGAGAAACGTTTACTTTTCAGAGCTGCTCATGCCTTACTAGTTCAGCAGAAGATGGAAGCTGTTACAGTCTGAGGGGATAAACGTGCCCGTTGATTCGGGATCCTGCCCGTGCCTTCTGGGTCTTGGGCTTGATGGTGCCCGTCTGCTCTGGAGGGCGGGTGCTCAGCCAGCCAACTCGGAGCGTGTGTTCATAATGACGTGGGCATGTTAGTCTAGGAAACATGTGTTTGCTGTAATTATTCATGCTGCTGAAAACACAGCGTTATGTTAAGGTGTGTGTTCTAGCCCCATGGTGTCCGAGATGACAAACCCTCTCTGCAATGTACGTAGGATACAAAAGTACAGATTTGGTGTTTTTTTTTCCTTTACATACTGTTAGTTCTTATTCTAGGCTTAGTTGAATCAATAAGCTAGGAATGTGTTCAGTTCAGTTCAGTCGCTCAGTCATGTCCAACTCTTTGCTACCCCATGAACCGCAGCACGCCAGGCCTCCCTATCTACAGTCCTGAAATAAGCAGACTATTTAACTTAATTATTTGGTAATTTAAAAGATATATAGAAATTGAATTTGCCAGTTAATGCTTAAAAACTTTTTCTAGGATGATTTTGTGGGTGCTGTTTGTGATGGTGTAGACATGGGAGTCAGGAGTCTCCTCGATGCTGGGATAGAAAAAGCAGAAGAGCTTGAGCGTGAACTTGGAAGACAGAGTCCCCAAGATGAGGTAAGACAAAAGAAGGAATGCCCTGTGTAGCACCAGACAGCAGGTAAAGTTGGTTTCTGAAGACAGTTTAACTCAGTGAATGAGATCTTTATGAATTTGTATATTTTAGTTGGGTTATTTTTTATTGAGAAGGCTGTTGGCATCATCACTCCTGGGGATTTTCCCAGTTTGACACCTGAGTCACGGCAGCTCCTCTCGAGGTTAGCACTGTGGGTCCTGCCGTGGCCGTGGTGGCTGCCGGAGAGATCCAGCCTGCGGGTGAAGCCGCGAGGACGGCGTGTCACTGGCCCCTAGTGGCCACTTTCCACTTCTCTTCCTCCTCCTTTGATTAGGGCTCTGCTTTTCTGCTTGAGAATGGGAGCTATGCTTCTTTAGTTTTCTTTTCATGATTTCTTTTTTTATACAGTTTTATTTTTTACTTTGGGTCTTTGTGGCTGCGTGGCTTTCTCTGGTTGTGGAGAATGGGGGCTGCTCTTCGTTGCAGCGCGTGGCCTCCTGGTTGCAGAGCAGGGTCCAGGTGAGTGGGCTTCAGCAGCTGCGGCTCCCCCGTGCTCGAGCCAGGGCTCAGCAGTTGCGGCACGCGAGCCCAGTCGCTCCGCAGCATGTGGGATCCTCCCGGACCAGGGATCGAACCGGTGTCCCCTGCATTGCAAGGTGGACACTTAGCCACTGGGCCACCAGGAAGACTCAGGTATCCACATTTAACGTGGGACCGGTGTGCAACTTATTTAGAAAGAAACCCACTTCTGTAACTTGGACACTCTGGCTGCTTACTTGCAGTCTCAGTAACTGAGCCCCAACCTTGTGACCACTGGATGAAAACTCCTCTCCCTGGCAGATCCCATAGAATGCCAGGGTTTTTATGCTTCTAAACAGTTATTTGTATAGTAAAATATTTTAACATTCTCGGTAGGTTACCAAACAGATGAAAGCTAATGCCCTGGGACTGATCGAATCCCTCGGAAACCTCTTCGCTGAATGGAAAACAGTAAGAGAAGCTCTTATTGCTCTCGCGTTTTGCTGAGTGTATTTTTCCTCTCACTGGGCTCTGGCGCAGATGTGCTGCTGTTTTGGTTTCTGTCGCTCGTCACTGGCCCCTCTCTGCCCATTTACTGGAAGCAGGCGCAGGAGCTCTCAGGCATCTTCCTCTTGGTGTCTAACTTGTTAGGCTTAGTGATGGATGAAATCGCGTGCAGAAACTGAGCATATTAATGTGTCGGGCCTGTTTCTCTCTGCTGCTGTCAGCTTTTGCTTGAATAATCACCATAGGCTAAAAAATTATGTTTAATGATCAGTATGCACAAAGATTATAAGATGCAGGCAAATTGGACAGATTATCTTACTCATGTCACAGGTAAATAGAAAAATACAAACTAAGTATGGAATCAAAATTTCTATAGCTTGAAAATGTCTGTTAAAATAAGCAGGAGATATAAAGTTGAGCTCTTAAAAATTAATCTTTAATGATATTGGGTAGTAAACAGTAGGTACTATTGTTTTATTTCATTTTCATAAAATAGGAAATTGGACTTTGATTTTTAAATTGTTTAAAATTTTTTTTTCTTTTGAATATAGTAATTGTTCATATCACATTTTGGTCTTGAAATTAAACTCAATGTCATTTTGGAGGTAAAATTCTGGCAATTAAATTATTTTGACTGAGCCTTCCCTCCATGTAACCTATTATGTATTATTTAAACTATGAATTTTTTTATGCAGAAAAGCTTCAGAACTCAAGTACAAGAAGAAAATTCTAAATATAAAGATTTGAAGATGATGATCAATCTTGCCCAAGAATTCTTCAAGTTAAAATGTGGCTTAGAGCAAACTATTCAAATTATTATTTCTGCGCTGAGAGGTATGTAGTGTGCATGGAATTTGTGGTTAATCAGGACTTGACAGTTTGAGGACTCTCAGGCATCTTCTCATTTCTAGTCTGATTCGCTCACTGAGGCCTCATCAGTGCCCCTTGTTGGCCTTAAGGACCTGTAGGAACTTGTGTGATTGAATTCCCACTTAACACCTGAAAGTTCCTCTGGCTAGACTACTAGATCCTGAGGAACAAGCTGCTTGTCTGACAGGGGCACTGGATGCCCTCGAGCTGTCTGGAAGTGTCACTTTGGCGTAGATGTCTCGGGTCACATCCCCTGGGGAGGGATGGCGAGGTGACCACCTCTCCCCTCTCCTTGCACAGGGCACCGCGGGGACGTGGCCCTCCTCCAGGACTGTGTGCAGCGTCTCTGCAGCTCTGCCCGGGGTCTCCATGGCGACCGGGCTGGGTGCCCTGAGGACAGCAGAGCCCAAGCCAGCCGCCGGGAGCTGGAGTCCCGCGCCACCTCACTGCTCTTGGGCTTTGAATTTGAAGAAGGACTTGTTTTGTGGGGGCCCTGGGAAGCTTGCGATCAGGGTCCCAGAGCAGCAGAACAAGAGCAGCCCAGGTCGGACAGGCCCGGCCCCCAGAGGACCCGAGGAGTGCCCAAGCGGGTGTACGAGCTCCCGGGCCCGGCCCTGGGGGGCTCAGAGCAGGGTGTGCTGCCCACCCGGGAGAGCGCCGGGGAGGGATCTCCTCCCGCCCGAGAGCAGTAGGCCTGCTCCAGAGCCAGCCGTTCTGTGGGCAGCCTGCTGCTGGGTGTGGACGCTGGTTCCAGATGCCTGGATGTGCAGCCGCGATTCCCTGCAGACGGTGAAAGGCAGGTGCTGCCCGTGCCAGCTTCGTGGCAGTCGGCTGGAACTGGGATTCAAGACTGAGCGAGCGGTCCTTGTCGGCTGCCTGGAGGTGTTGACGGTCGCCTTTAAGGCGAGTGTGCGGCCTTGGGCTGGCTCACTAGCCTGTGTGTACTGGTCCTTATGGGGCTGTGGTGACTGATAAGTTACTTCCTCTAAGTGGACGCCTTCATGCCTGTATCTTCATTCCCTTGCAAATACAGTAGCTACGATGAGTTTTATGGGGAAGCTGCCAAAGTAAGTCTAACCAGGGCAGCTTAACCTGCCTTGTTAATCGACAGCCCTTTTCTTGGAAGATTAACTGGTTGCCATTCTGAATGGTGTGTTCAGGACAGTTTCCTGTTTCTTTGCAAATTATGAGTAGCTTCCTAATATAGTATAATTTATATTAATAACCTGGTTTGCTGCCATGCCAGCTCACTTCTATCTGCCAGGGGTTTCATGTTAGGGGCTGTGTGAATGTAACTTCAAACCGATTGAATATTAATTCAACTGTTGGATGGGGTTGGGGAATCAGAGGCCAGGTCTTCTCTTGATAACTCTAGTCTGATGAAGGCACATGGAGTTTGTACATGATTTGATGAAGATTTAAGACCTTTATTATATCTCTGAACTTAAAAAAACCTTTATCTACAATCAGATAATAGAGGTAATATTGCACTTTGGGGCTCATCCCTCAAGGAGATCATTTGACATTTCAGCTGCCGAAACGTGTGTAAATTGAAGAGATACCCAGTGACCTGGCGTGAGTGAGGTCGAGCAGGTCTTGGGCAAGAATTATTTTGAGTGCCCAGATTGCCCCTTGTCCCCCACACGTGCAGACATGCTGTGTGTGAGCCCGGCACGGCTGTGGGAGTCGGTGCCGGGGGCAGACTTATTCTCACGCGGTGACGGGTTCTTACTCATAATGCTAGTGAACCATGTGTTTTCAGGTGCTTTAAAACGGTGCAGTTTGAAAAACGTGCTCTTGTGTTTTCTTCTATTTCTGGCATCTGAGTTGCATTTGCTCTGAGGGCCCACACGCGTCTGTCATAGCAGTGCTCTGCCAAGGGGCTCTGTGCTGTCAGGTTTTAGGGAGAGCAGGAGTGCAGGCAGGGCCTCTCCTGAAGGCTGTTCCTCCTGGAGGAGCTTCCCACGGTAGTGGTGTGGTCGTTTTTAATCTTGATGCTCAGTGTTTAATCCTCACTTTCTGCTTTCTAAACTCAGGACTTCACTGGTCAGAAACCTTTTAGTGTCTTAAAATTTTGTATGTACATATATTTATACTCTGGATTGTTACACAGTATTTAAACCAACTTTGGTAAGTATATTTTCTGTTGGAATCATGTGCGCTGATGAGATGTGTTGTAATAAATGGATGCCTGTGAAAAGTCGCATCTGGGTCACCCGTCACTCCCAGGTCCCCGTCACTCCCGTGTCCACGGGCCCCTGCCCGCTCTGCCCCGCACCAGCCTCCAAGAGACTCTCCTTAATCTCTGAGCTCATCTCCTGGCTCCTCCACTCAAGAACCGCCTCCAGAATGACGCCCAGTCTCACGCGGCTCACTCCCGCCGCCAGCCTCGCGGGGCTCAGTGGGCGCTGGCCGCGCGGGCCCGTGCCCCCGGCCTCGGGTTGGTGACACGGGAACCTCCCTCCGCCGCCGCCGCTGTCGGGTCCTGCCCGGACCCCAGATCTGGAGGTCTCTCCGTCTTGTTCCCTGAGTGGTGGTGACAGGCGGGCCGGGCCCCGAGACGCCGGGAGACAGCGGCCGCGGGCCTTCGGGAGGGGACGGTGGGTCACTGCAGCGGTGCGGCGCAGTGGCCGGTGCCGGGCCGCAGGCCCCCCCACCCACAGGTTGAGACGGGCGAGGTCCGGCCTGGGAAGCGGCGGGAGGTTGGCCGGGTCTGGGCGGAGTGAAAGCCGCTGCAGGAACTGCACGTGCGCGCCTGCTGGAGGTGGGGCCTGGGGCGGGGCCAGGCGGGAAGGGCGGGGCCAGGCGGGAAGGGCGGGGCCAGGCGGGAAGGGCGGGGCCAGGCGGGAAGGGCGGGGCCAGGCGGGAAGGGCGGGGCCTGGGCCGGGGCATCTCATGGGCCATCGAAGAGACCTGGCCCCACAGCCTGGCCCTTGCGCGGTTAAGCCAGGAAAGGATCTCAAACTTGGACTCTAGGAGCGTCCCTCGGTGTGGGAGACAGGGCGTGGGGTGGGATGGCTGGGGGGTGGGCACCAGGACGCCTGGGCCGGGGTCACTCACTGTCAGCTGGACAGTGAGTGCGTCCTAGAAACGTTCAGGGGACAAATGGACCGGATGTGGTGACCTCGTGGAGGGAGGACGTAGGGGATGGAGGGAGAAGACTGGAGTCCAGGTGTGCGGCCCAGGCAGCAGGGGGGCTGGGCACCGCTTCCTGGGGCAGGAAGCAGAGTGAATGCGGGGAGGTGGGCTTGCTCGTCCCGGCTGCCGTGACAGGTACCCCACACCTCATGGCTGAAACAGAGGGAAGTTAGCGGCTCACCGTCTCATGCCGCTCTGGGTTCCGTCACAAGAGCATCAACTGCAGGGCATTCACGGTTTAAATGTCTTCTCGTTTTCTGTCCGCCCTTGGTGAGACATACTCCCTGGCAAGCTCAGTTTTCTTCAAATGGACCTTTTAACTGAAGCATGACAAATACCTAAAATGCGCAGGTCACGTGTCCTGCAAGCATTTTCACCCCGGGAAGACCTCAGTGTAGCCATGACCTAATAAAGAAACGGAACACCAGAGACCCTCTGCCTGCTCGCTCCTGTCATTGCCCCCAAAAGGTGACCACCACCCGACTTGTGACACTGTCCTTCTTGTGTCCATATTACAGCTTATATGTGTGTGGGTGAATTGACCACCCCACTCCCACCCTGGGTCCCATGCCCTTGGGCCTTTCAGTGCCTCCCCCTGAGGCCGAGTGAGATCCCTGCTGCAACTGCGGTCGTCTGACTTTGGCCAAGAGGACCGTAGCAGAAGTGTTGTACAGCCTTGGAAAAGTGCTGTGAAGGTGGGCTGGTTAGCTCCTGTACCACCACCATCGCCCCAGGACCCGAACGTGCCGGCTGCTTATAGGAGGATGAGGGGGGCTTGACAGGCTCTGACCCCGCCAGTCCTGACCAGCTGGCAGAATATTACCGATTGATGACCTAAAGCAAGTGCCGCTGCTGCTGCAGAGCCTGTGCACGGCTGGCTCCGCATTCCACCGTGCCCCACAGCCTGTCACCTTGGCAGACGGCTCCTTCCCCACTTGTTCCCCAGCTTTGGTTATTATAGCAGCGACGACCCGGACTTTCTCAAACCTGTCTGCTGGTGCATGTATCTACAGCTCCCCAGATAGCTCAAGATTTTAACCCTGAATAGAAGAAAGAGATAGAATGCAATTTCCTTTAATAATTTTATTATAAAAATATACTGTATTCTCCAAAGTGAAAGGCCTTTGGTTTCATCCAAACCTCCAGAAAGATGCATGTTAATTGCAGACAGACAGCCCTAAGGGCAGAGGTCGCTGGTTGAACACTGTGGCTGCCCACTTGCCCACAGACAGGAGGGGCTGGTGGGAGTGGGGTCCCAGGGGTCCGCGTGGGGCTTCTCTCTGCCCCTACAGGCTGCACCAAGGCCACCTGGACAGGTGCTCCCGGTAGGTGCGCTCGTGGGGACCATCTGCCACCACTGCGGCCCCCAGTGGCCCCCAGCTCCCTGTCACCCCGGGAGCAGGGCCTCCCTGAAGCATGGCCCCTACGGATCTGTAGAGTGGGCTGCGGCCCCGTCACCTCTTCGTGTGAGACGCCACTGGGGCGAGAACACGGGAGGGCCATGCTGGTCCCTGTGTGAGCCGTGGGGTCCAGGAGCTCGGGCCAAGAGAGAAAGGTGGGCTCAAGTTGGACTGATGTGGCTGGGAGTGGTGTTTGATGATACAGAGTTTACCTCTGATTTAGAAAGGAATTTCATGTGGGCAACAGCTTGGGTTCAGGCAAAGAGGGGTGGACAGGGTAGACGTCTGTAAGCCTTGGAAGATGTATTACTGTTCTTGGTACTTTCATTTCATTTCGCAGTATGCCATCAGGGGCACTACCAAACTGGCCTCCGAGGATTCATGTCAGTGTATGGCAAAACCAATACAGTACTGTAAAGTAAAATAAAGTAAAAATAAAAATTTAAAAATTGGCCTCCGAGCAGAGTTTTGCACACAAGCAGAACAGGCTGGTTCTGCTGCCACCAGGGAGATCAATGCAGGCTGAGCGCTGGCTCTGCCCCCTCTGTTTTGGTGGCTGCAGCTGCATCCTCCGACGGCCTTGCTCTTGACCTCATGTTTAGATAACAGAGTGGCAGTCGTGATGCATAAAGTGTTAACAGCTTCCACAAGACTTTGGACCTACGGAGACCCATCGTGTTTGGGCAGAGGAGGAACAGGGATGTCCGATGACCAGCAGCCAAGAGGTGGCTGGAATAAATCAGGACCCAAGTCAGGGGGCATGTTTTTTGTTGTTCAGGAGAGAAGAGGCTTTGTTCTCTGGCATGGATGTCCCCGAGCAGCTCCCGCTAGATGTGGACAGAATGTTCTGGTGACTTGAGAGTTGTGCCTGACTTCATTAAATGTAAAAGCGATGCTCACTGCTTACTACTCATCCATTATCTCACTGAATCCTCACAACAGCCTTGCAAGTTAGCTATTATTCTCTCTCTCTCAAAGTTGAGGAAAGTGAAGCACGGAAAGGTTGAGTGACTTGCCGATAGTCACAGAGCTGGTAAATGATGAGCACAAGTGGTCTGGATCCAGACGTACTGCTCTGGACCACCGAGGGGAGCTGAAACATGGCTGCACGTCAGCACCACCTGAGGAGATTTTAAAAACTCTTCATCCCTGAGCCCTGATGCCCAGAGGCACGGAGCGGGAATGTCCATTGTTGTTTCTCAGTCACTCAGTCGTGTCCAACTCTTTGCGACCCCATGAACTGCAGCACACCAGGCTTCCCTGTCCATCACCAACTCCCAGAGCTTACTCAAACTCGTGTCCATCGAGTCAGTGATGCCATCCAAACATCTCATCCTCTGTCGTCCCCTGCTCCTGCCTTCAGTCTTCTGCAGCGTCAGGGTCTTTTCCAGCAAGTTGGCCGGACGCCCCTCTGGTCCCCGCCCAGGCACTCTCGATGCTGCCCCAGCCTGGCTCTCCCTGGCTGAGGGCGCAAATCCACATGCAGGCCAAATGCAGGATGGCACCCGATCATCTCCTTCACATGTCCACTCGGCGTTCACAGAGAGAATCAGGAAGCAGCCATTCCTTTGTGGGTTTTCTACTTCGCTAGCGCAGAACAAGAGCATAAATCAGCACACAGCGGTGCACGCCCTTTGAGTATATTAATGTTTCTAATGCAGTTGAAGCACCAGAAACCATCTGAGAATGACCATCCCATTCTCAGCGCTGATATAGACCGTAGATCATTCTGAATAACGCTGGATTCTGGCCCAAAGCTTTTGACCCTATTAACATTTAAATACTGAATGGGATTATGAATTACATATGTGTAATTTCAGAAGCTGAAACTGATAAGCTTTTTAAAATATGATTGAATACATGTAAAATGTATGTGAACTCTTAGCTTCGTCCCAGGCAGCTGTTTTGTATAAAGGGTTAGACATTTAATGTCACAGACCTGTATGTGTTGTATCAGATAATGACAGTGCTGCGGAGAAAATCAAATCGATTGAGGGGGGTGGAAGGTGCCAGGGTGGTGAGGGTGGGTTTGTGTTCCATGCCAGGTGGGTAAGGGAGGCCTCGCTTGAGGGGAGCTGTGAGCAGAGAACCCAGGACGTGCTGAGGCTGAGCAAGTCCCGGGGCAGCGAGGGGCCTGGGGACTCGAGGTGGGAGTGAGCCCAGGGTGGGCGGGAGAGCAAAGTGTGGTCAGTAGGAGGAAGGGGGATCTGCAGAGGAAGGAGGGGCGTGGGCGTGGGGAGAAACCCCCACCGTGCAGCCCCGGGGGCTGCAGGGGCCCTTGGGTCTGCTTGCAGGAGGCACGAGGATGAGGGGAGTCCTGGGGCCCAGGCCGACAGACCGGGAGATGTGTCTTACCGCCACATCCTGCACACACACACACGCACGCGCACACACGAGCACGCACACACACGTGCACACATGAGCACACACGTGCACACACAGTGCACACACGAGCACACATGCACATACGTGCATGCACACGCATGCACACACATGCACGCGCACACACGAGCATGCACACATGCACACATGAGCGCACACACGCACACACGCACATGCACACACGTGCACACACGCATGCACACACATGCACGCGCACACACAAGCACATGCACATGAACGCACACGCGTGCACACACGCATGTGCACACGTGCACACACGTGCACGCACATGCACACGTGCACACACGAGCACGCACACACAGAAACACACAGGTTTCACTGCAGGTGCCAGGCCTTAGCCCCCTCTTGCTACCTTCCAGGGGGTTCCCACCGAGGGCCGTGGGCCGTGGGGAATCAGGGTTGCCCAGCCTCACCCCCAGATCCCCACCTCCTTGGCCCCTAGAGCAGTCTGTCTCATGGGTGCATAGAGGAGTGGGATTTACTTCTGTAAACATGGGCTGTGGAAGGCCTGCCCTGTGAGTCTCTAGACCCAGCCTGTGGGGCCACGGACAGTTCTGAATCCAGTTCCAGACCAGACCTGGGGGCCGTGACCCAGGGCCACACAGCAGGCCGTGACCGCTCCAGGCCTGGCTTCCAGAACTCCAGGTCAGAGCAGAGGTGCTGGGGCCCAGAGCTGTTGGGGTGCAGGCCTCCCGAGCAGCCCCCCCAGGCTGATTCACACGAGCATGGCTTCCACCAGCTCCTGGCAGGTGACTGAGTGGCCAGCACTCGGCTGGAGGGGACGAGCCACGCTCCTGGCTCTGGGCGGCCAGGGGCCTCCATCGCCCTGTGTGTTGCAGGAGTTGCCCTAAACCTCCACCCCACTGTCTGTTGAGGCGCGAATGTGTCCCCAGCCCTTTTTCCTTGTCCTGTGACCCAGCACTGGGAGCAATGCCATCCCACGCATTTCCTTTAGATCATTGTAAGGGCGTGCTCAGGTTTATAGCAATTACTCCCACCTGGGTCTAAAAGCTTAGTCACATGGCCCTTGGAAACACATTGCTGCTTTGGCATTGAAGAGTGGTCTTGGATTCACGTATTTATATACCAAGACTCAGAAAATACCGCGGGAAAATACATACAAAATGTCAAGTCTGATTAAAGTTCACGAGACATTTCCAAGAAACACTGTCAGGGAGCGAAGTTACCACGCGTCTGGAGACACCTGGATACACTCGGACCTTGTCGGTCGTGTGATCAGCCAGAAACACATGAGCCCTTCCGAAGGTTCACGTCTATTTTACATATGCTTAGCGTTTTCTAGGTTAGTGTCTTTGCCTGCAAAGTACACAGGTAATTATCAGAAAGTTCACTGGTTTCTGTAACAGAAACAGCTAGTGTTTCCTTTCTCTTTGTTTTGTTTTGCGTCTCATCACAGAAGGCTTGAGAATAAGCACAGTAATGCGCTTGCAGTTGACTCAGCAGGTAGGGGGCTGCTTTCTCAGCAGCTGGTTTCCTTGCCTTTCTTTCGAGCAGAACGTGAAGTATTGGGGCTGACACCCTTAAACCTGCCGGCCCCCAAGCATAATCCTGGTAATAGCCGTTGGAACATGCTCGCGCTGTGACGTAATGGATGCTTGACTCCTGGGGTATTTTCTAAATCCTCCAGCAGGAATGGTCTCCTTTAGAGCTGCAGTGGTTTATGCAAAGAGACTTGGCTCCTGGATTGTCCCCTGAGCCGTGAGCGCACAGCATTACAGAAGCATGTGGGGAAGAGGCCTTTGCAGGGATGCCCTTCCGTGAGAGCGTGCACCGGGGAACCCGAGAACTCCGGGTTTTGCCTTCGCCTCTTGGTCTATAGAGTTGACTTCAGAACAGGTTTGTATAGAGAAAAGGCAGGGCCCCAGGTCATGAGGCAGCTTTTGGGGAACCAGTGCTGGTCCTGGTGAGGCCTGGGGTGCCCACCAGACCCTTCCCGGCTCTGATGCTGTTCTTCAAGAGGTGCCCCCTCCAGCTTCCCAGGGTCAGAAATGACAGCTTCTCAGCTGCCGCTGGCTGCCACTGCTTTTTAAAAAAATATTGATTAATTTGGCCGCTCAATCAATAATTCGATTGATTAATTTGGGTCTTAGTTGCGGCATGCGGGATCTCCAGTCTTGGTTGGGGCCTGCAGGATCCAGTTCCCTGATCAGGGATCGAACCCGAACTGCCTTGGGAGAGTGAGGTCTTAGCCACTGGGGACCAGGGAAGCCCCCGCTGCTGGCTTCTGTGTCCCCAGGCAGTGTGATCACAGCGGGGCACACCCCCCAAATCAGAAACTAGGCGAAGCACTAGAGTGAAAAGACACAACCAGGACGGGGCTTCATTTTGTTCTATCTTCTTTGATAGAATCCAAGTGTTTCTAAGTTGTTGAGTTTTTTTTTAATTAAAAAAATTTAATTTTTACTATACATAGTTTTCTATGGATTAGTCCTTCAAGTCTCAAAAATTCTGTTTTCTACTTATAAATTCATGAACACATACCCAACAATAGAACAACAATAATTATTAAATTGTCAAGTTTTGTACAGAAGCCAAGGGTAAATTCTTCGGCTTTCAGCTTTCTTTATAGTCCAAGAATTGATGCTTTTGAACTGTGGTGTTGGAGAAGACTCTTGAGAGTCCCTTGGACTGCAAGGAGATCCAACCAGTCCATCCTAAAGGAAATCAGTCCTGAATATTCACTGAAGGACTGATGCTAAAGCAGAAACTCCAATCCTTTGGCCACCTGATAGGAAGAACTGACTCATTGGAAAAGATCCTGATGCTGGGAAAGATTGAAGGCAGGAGGAGAAGGGGACGACAGAGGATGAAGGGTAAATAAGCAGAGGCCAACATCCAGAGAAAAGGCTGAGCTTTTCAAACTTTTGTCCTATTCCGCCTTTTCCCTCCCCACACTTCCTGCTTCTTCCTGGTGGCCTCCTCGCACTGCGCCCTCCACAGCGCCTAGACAGGGCCTCCCCCAGCCGCCAGCTTGCAAGTTCCTCCCGCACTGAGGTCTGCGGTGCTTGCTTCAGGGTCCCGACTGTGCAGGTGGGACATCCAGAAGCCGCTGGGGCTCGGGGTTGCCCAGCTCTGCTGAGGGTCCTGGGAACCAGCAGAGGCCCCTTGGCCCCAGTGCTGGGATCTGCAGAGGAGGATGGAAAAGCCGGTTGGGACAACGGTCAGCAAAGAGAGGATAAGAGGCTGTGTCGACGTGCCATTCACCGTCCATCAGTGCTGTCCTCTTAGCGGTCCCCCGGCGGGTCTTGGTTTGTCCAGAGGGCCAGGCCGGCCACTGTCCCCACCTCCAGGGGACAGGGTGTGGGGAGCTGCTGACCACAGCTGCCCAGGAGCCCCCGCCGTGGACCGTGTCCTCTCGAGAGTGTTGAGAGCACAGGGACCCTCACCCGCAGCGGGGCAGGGCTCTAGCAAATGGAATATCTTGGATTCGGCCTCCCGGAGCTGCTGGACTTCTTGCTAAACTTTATGGCCCCCACATCTCGCCTCCATTTTCCTAAGGATCGAGTTTTTTTGGTCTGATCATAAAAAGATAAGGTTTTTTGTAAAAATGTAAGATAAGTCGAGGCAGTAAAGAAAATAAATATCACCTGTTGTCCTTACTGCACAGAAATAACTGCTCTGAAACGTGACGAATAATAAGGCGGGTCTTGTTACACACACCAGGTTTGGGCAGCGTGCTGCTTTGCTTGTTTACTGTTTTACGTTTCACGAATCCTTTCCTGTTAAGTACTTTTAAAGACACCACCGAAGTGTCTTCATTCGGAGCACACGAGCAGGTCCTCTTCGGCTCGGGGCCTGCAGGCCCTGGCGGCGCCGCCCGGAAAGTCCGTTTTCTCCGGGGATGTGAGGGGCGCGGGCCGAGGCTGGCGTGTCAGGAGAGCCCAGGCGAGGGGCCGCGTGTGTTGTAAACAGTTCATAGCCCATTTCTCACACTGAGAGCGCCTCCTCCAAAAGTCCTAGTTAGTTCAGATCTTCCCCGAGGCCTGAGGGCGGCAGGAGCGTTGCGGGAAGCGAGCCGCGGGGTCCCCGAGCCCCTGGGAGGCGCCTGCAGGTTCTCGCGGCTGCGGGGCCTTCAGCTCTGGCGGCTGCAGACACGGCGCCTCGGAGAAGCCGCGTCTCCTCTCACTGCGGAGACGAACCCGCTTCCTGCTCGCACACCGTGGGCTGCTTTCCTTTAGGAGGACGAAGCAGATCAGGTCGGGTTGTCAGGGAAAGAAAATGGACCTGGACTAATTCATGGCACGTGGACACCCACGAGTCCAGAGGGACCGCAGGGCAGAGGTCAGAGGTCAGCATTCCGAGCCTCGGCGGCCTCGTGACCTGGGGCACCCCCCTGAGGGGGTCTGGGGACCTCTCCTGTCACTAGGAGCTGATTCTGTCTCAGGTTCCTGGTGGGTGGGGGCCGTGTCTGTGTGATCACTGTTCAGACCCTGGACAAAACCTCTTACGCTGTCACCAATGAAGGTGTTAAATCTATTTTCTGATGAAGCAACTCACTCACCAGGTTCGAAGTCCAAAAGGCACCAAATAACGTCTGCTTAAAATCCCTCTTCCCACTCTGCACCCCAGTCACCCAGAGTTTCAGTTTCTTATGGGTCCTCCTGTAGGTATTTTATGCATTTACAAGCAAATCCAGGCGTGTTTTAATTTTTCTCTTTTTTAAATCAATTGGTGCATTCTTTTGACACTCAACTTTGTTCATGTAACAGGATCCTGGAAATCATTTCAAAATCACTTTGCAAAGAGCTTCCTGATTCCATTTTATGGCTGCATGGAAGTCCTCTGAGTCAAAATTTAGCTAACAAATTCCTCATAAATTGACATTTGGGTTGTTGCCATCTTTTGCTATCACAAACAAAGCATCAAAGGGTAATGGTGGAACAAGTCATTTTGTACGTCTGATAGAATCATGTACGCTTTTGAATCTAAGTGGACTGGTGATCTGACGCGAATAGCGGACTCACTGGAAAAGTCCCTAACGCCGGGAAAGACCGAGGGCAGAAGAAGAGGGTGTTAGAGGATGAGATGGCTTGATGGCATTACCGATGCGATGAACGTGAACTTAGACAAACTTTGAGAGATGGTGAAGGACAGGGAGGCCTGGCGTGCTGCAGTCCATGGGGTTGAAAACAGGCAGACACGACTGGGCGACTGAACAACAAACTGGGCTGGAAATGGAAAGGGATTAGCTGAGGGAAGGCAAAGGTGGTTCCCGGTGAGGCGAGCAGGGAGTCAGCAGGCTCAGACCTTCCACGGGCAGCACAGGGAGCTGCCCAGGCAGGGGCCTGGCATGTGCGGCAGTGGGGAGGCTGAGTTCAAGAGCTGAGCCTTCGACAGGTCAGGAGCAGCCGGCTGTTGGTGCTGCGTCTGCAGAGGTGCCTCTCTCACGCTCCCTTTCACCGCCCCACCTTCTCGGATACCTGTTTTACTTATTCTTTACTTCCTTGGCCGTTCCTCCTGGCCTGTGGGCTCTTAGTTCCCCACCAGGGATGGAACCCAGGCCCCAGCAGTGAAAGCGCCGACTCCTGGACCATCGGGAAATTCCCTCTCCTATTTTTAAAGAACCAGGAAGAGGCATCAGACGTCGCGAACTTGGAGTCCGCAGTCTATCAGCGCTGTCTTCAGTGGCAAAAAAAAAAAAAAAAGAAAGAAAAACAAACGCGGAGCGTCCTGTTGGTTTCAATCAGGCGAATCCTCCTTCGCTTTTCTTTTCTGACAGAACTTCCGAACCATCCTCAGCTGTCTGTTTTCTCAGATAGTTATTAGGATAGTCTTGTCAAGTGGCGGTATTGTATTTGAATTTCAGGGGCCTTTGCGCTAATGGACATAGTCTTTCTCCACGAGACTTCTGCTCTCAGCTGCATTTTGATTCCAATCCAAGACGAGGGCCCCTGTAGGCAGATGACCCGAGATGAGAGGCGGGTAAGCCACATTGAGCAGGAGCTACTTCCTTATCAGAACAATCAGAAAGGGGAAGACGTGTCAGTAGAAGCCTTGGAGCCTCCCAGGGAGGTGAGTGGGCAGGCGCACGCCCCACTGCGCAGGTGTGTTAGAGCGGCTTTGGTGTAAACGCAGTGCCTGGCCCATGCGTGCCTGTGTTTCCAAGGTGACCTAGAGGGCCCCCAGCGCAGGCGTGTGTGGGGTTCCGTTGGTGTGAACACAGCCACCCGGCCTTGTGCTTTGTCCCCTCAGCCCCCACCCTGTGGGTTGATGCGTCATCAGAGAGGTCAAGCGTGGCTCACGCAGCTGAGTCAGGGTCGGAGGCCTGGGTCTGCAGGTAGATGGCGGATGGTGCGTTCATGCAACACAGCTGAGCTCTTGGGCAGCCTTAAACGTGGATGGAAGCTTCAGCCGTTCACGCCACCTTGGAGATCAGGCTTTCTCCTTTGGGTTCATTCAGTGAAAACCTCAGAAGAAGAAAGAGAGAATCAACTCCCTTTAAGCTTCTCTGATTTAATAAAGACTCTCCCATGAGGGTGTGAATTAATTATAAGCATAAAGCTTGAGTTCTTTATTCAGTCATGGGAGGTTTAACTTAAAATGACAGCAATGTAGGATGTCTTTCTTGTACGGAAAAGGCAGAGTTTATGACTTCAAAAGGACTGCCGTGGAGTCTCATTGGTCTGGGTGGACTCACTGCTCACAGACAGGCCTTGGATTGTGTGGCCCACACTACAGCCCCCTTGCTTTTTCACCCTCTTGCAGTCTAGCGGGGGGCAGGACTCTGCTTCACGCAGCCACTCTGGGTCCCAGCCCCCACCCCTCGGGCGCCCCACCCTCCTTTAGGTTCTCGGAGCCCCTCCTTTCAGCCTGCAGAGGGGAGAGAAAAGGAGGGGCAGTTTCCTTTGGCCAGGCCTGGACACAGTGCTTCCACCGGCCAGAATTTGGTTGCTGGTCGCATTCACTGCAAAGGAGACAAAAACTGCTGTCTCGTGGCGTGACCCGGGAGGAAGGGACACCCGACACTGGTGAGCCCGGGCATCTTCTGCTGGAGGGCTCGTTCATCCACTGGCTCGCCCGTTCCTGGGTGTGTGCTGAGCAGCTGTGACGTGACGGCACTGTCTGCAGCTGAGAAGACCCGGCAGCCACGGGACGCAGGGGTGGGAGGATGGACCCCCGGTTAGCTCCCGGTGGGCTGTCCAGGCGTGGAGACAGTCGTCTGTGCCCTGTTGATCACACATGTTGATGCATCCTCAGGGTTTGCGAAGTCCCAGAATCCACACAGAGCGTGCCTGCCTCTCACATCTCAAAAGAGTGGATCTGTGCTGCTTCTTTCAATGTTTATAGGGTGAAAGCCTGGGTTTTCTGGGACTGCCCTGGTGGTCCAGTGGTTCAGTGCAGGGCTCATCGGTTCAAGAGCTGGTCCGGGAACATGGACCCCATGTGCTGTGACCGGGTGCTCAGTCCCCTCAGTCGTGTCCGACTCCTTGTGACCCGTGGACTGTGGCCCACCAGACTCCTCTGTCCGTGAGATTTTCCTGGCAAGAATACTGGAGTGGGTTGCCATGCTGTCCTCCAGGGGATCTTCCCAACCCAGGGATCGAACCCGTATCTCCTGCGTCTCCTGCATTGCACGTGGTCTCTTTACCACTATTTGCCACTGGGATAGCCGTATGCCCTGAAAAAGAAAGGAAGAAGAAGAAGAAGAAAGAAAAAGCCATATGCTGTGAGGTGGGCAAAAAAATAAATAGATAAATAAAGGCTGGATTTTCTTTCTGCTCAAACATGCATCCAAAACAAACACTAAGAAAGCCCTTCACCCTTCAGCCTAAACAATCTAAGAGTTTTATTGCGGCTCATTTGTCCTTTCCCTGCCGAGGAAAGTGAAGATTCACTCGAGGCCCGAGGAATGGCAGTACTAGTGGCATACAATTAGTGGCAGTATTGGTGAAGCGCAGGTCACAGGTTTGCCAAATAACCTAGAACTTGATGGATGTGAGAGTTGGACTATAAAGAAAGCTGAGCGCTGAAGAACTGATGCTTTTGAACTGTGGTGTTGGAGAAGACTCTTGAGAGTCCCTTGGACAGCAAGGAGACCAAACCAGACCATACTAAAGGAAATCGGTCCTGAATATTATTGGAATATTAATTGGAAGGACTGATGCTGAAGCTGAAACGCCAATATCTTGGCCGCTTGATGAAAGGAACTGACCCTTGGAAAAGACCCTGATGCTGGGGAAAGATTGAAGGCGGGAGGAGAAGGGGACGACCGAGGATGAGATGGTTGGATGGCATCACTGACTTGATAGACATGAGTCTGAGAAAACTCCAGGAGTTGGTGATGGACAGGGAAGCCTGGCGTGCTGCAGTACATGGGGTCGCAGAGTCGGACACGACTGAGCGACTGAACTGAATTGAACCTGTGGACAAAGGGCAGTCAGCCTCCCTCTGCAGTGCTCACACTGGCCACTAGATGGCAGCATCTCACAGGCCTAGGCGAACCTGCCCGCCTGGCTCCTTGGTCCTGGACTTGAAGCCCTGACTTCAAAATAACTAAAGATGAAAGGAGCAGTAAAAAATGTCAACATCTTTTTGTTCTTAATATTGTGAAAAGAAATATCTCCAAACACTCTCAAGAAGTTCTCCTGTGGCATTTTATATCCATTCTTCATACCTCGAGGCCAGCAGAAGTGACACAGGTGCTGTATTTCACGGCCGCCGTGTGTGCGCGCACGCGCCCCGTGGGGGGTTCTGGCTCACTTTCCGAGGGCCCTTTGAGTCTGACTGCTGTGCACACGTGGGAGCTGGTCTCCACCGAGGATGCTGATAGAACTTCATCTTTTTCCTGGTGAAATAAAGTGGAAGGAGACAGTCGGAAGGAGACATCCAGAGACGTTCAAACCAGTGGGGGAACTGGAAGTTTTTATCCTTGAGTCTGTTCAGCTGGAATGGAAGCCAGGGAATGTTTTCCTGCTGTTTGGCATCTGCATGGGTTTTCCAGGGAACTGAGGAAATAAGTGGGAATGCAGAGGCGCGGATGGTGATGAAGTCCGAGAAGAAAACGCCCCTGGTGATGCTGCAATCCCAGGAGCTCTTGTTTATTGAGATATCTCCATGCCATGCCGCTGCACATCACTTGTTTGGACGGCAAGGAGAGCCAACCAGCCCATTCTAAAGGAGATCACCCTGAATATTCATTGGAAGGACTGGTGCTGAAGCTGAAGCTCCAATACTCTGGCCACCTGAAGCAAAGAGCCAACTCATTGGAAAAGACCCTGATGCTGGGGAAAGATTGAAGGCGGGAGGAGAAGGGGACAACAGAGGATGAGATGGTTGGATGGCATCACCGACTCGATGGACAAGCTGGGAAATAATCAAGGACGGGGAGGCCTGGAGTGCTGCAGTCCATGGGGTGCAAAGAGTCTGGCACGACTGAGCAAGTGAGCAACACCAACTGTGCAATAGTCAGGCGCGTCCGCAGGCTTCGAGCGTGCGGTCTCATTTAACCTCACACACAAAAGTTGCTGCTGCTGTAAATTCACAGGTGAGGAGACAGGCCAGGAAAGGGTGAGTAACTTGCTCCAGGCTGCACAGCTAAGTGGTAGGAACAGGACTTGAACGTGGCTCTGTCTTCAAAGTCAATTAAAAATAACGTGAGCTCCTGTTTTTCTTACACCTCACATCTGATCCCCCAGTTAAACTCCGGGCTTTGTGTGGACATTTGCAGTACCCTCAACCATCCTCATAACTCACTGTTAACCTCCTGCCCCCTCCCCCAAACAAAACTCGATTTTTGTATTCACCCAAGAATCTGGCTAATGTTTGGAAATTTTTGATCCAGAGATTTTCCTGGTGGTCCAGTGGTTAGGACTTGGTGCTTTGACTGCTGAGGGCCTGGGTTCGATCCTTAGTTGGGGAACTGAGATCCTACAAGCCGCAGGGTGGAGCCAAAGTAATAATCATAACAATGCTACTAGTAATGAAACTTGGTTCCCAAACTGAAGAAAGAGACAATGAAACTGCGGACATCTTCCCCCTGAAACAAGGAGTGGAGACCCTGACCTGGGATTACACTCGCCCTGGTGGCTCAGATGGTGAAGAATCCGCCTGCAATTAGGAGACCTGGGTTCGACCCCTGGATTGGGAAGATCCCTTGGAGGAAGGCATGGCAACCTGTCCCCCCCGTGGTACTTTTGCCTGGAGAATCCCCCTGGACAGAGGAGCCTGGTGAGCTACAGTCCATGGGGTCGCAAAGAGTCGGCTGAGGCTGAGTGATTAACACTTTCACTTTCATGAAATGCTAAAAATATTCGGTCACCTTTTTGACTACTCTTGAGAAATCAATGCAATTGAGGACATTTGAATCACTGTGATCAGGACAGTGGGGAAGCCGGGGCTTGGACCAGGTCAGCAAAGGGGGCTTCAGTGGACGGCTCTGCTTTTTCTCACGTAGAATTGTTTCTGCGGAGCTTTCGGGGTCTACCTTCTCCCCTAAGTTCTCCAGTTAAACGTTCCCACTAAGGCTCTGCTTTAATGAGAAGCAGCTTTTGATGTTCCAGCGAGCGTTCTGGGGCCTCTCCTCAGTGCTGTTGGGTCTGCGGGTTTCATTTGTGTGTGTGTGTAATTGGAAAACTCCCCCGTGAGCCTGGGAAAAGCATCAGTGTTGCTACAGAAATTGACTCCGGGCCCTGCCCATCTGACCCGCCGAGCTTTCGCGTGCGAAGCCCACCAGCAAGGTGAGGGTCAGGCCGCTCGTCTCGCCATCGCTGCCGTTGGACACTGGTCTTTGTTCTGGGGAAGGTGAGGCTGCAGCCAGCAGCGTGGCTCATAAAACATGTTTACGACGGTCACCGCGGCAGAGCCTGCTGGGGGCTGGGGTTTGCAGGGAGCAGAGGCCGCACTGGGCTTCCGCCCCTGCAGGCCCCGAGGGACCCTCAGTCAACACCGCCTCCTGAGTTTTTCTCCTTCACAGCTCCTTACCCCGCCCTTATCTGTCTCCCTGACCTTCTTTTCGTTCCCAAAGACAAGAATCCATCTCCAAGTGGGTTCTCTCTCCTTTTTCCTTTTTAAGGAAAATGCTTCTCACCATTATTTCTTAGTTCTATCGCAGAGTGCAGTAAAGCTGGCTAACAACGCGTAGGCTTCAGGTGTGTGGCACGGCGACTAGCCATGCATAGACATACGCCTATTCTTTTTCAAGTTCTTCCCCCGTTCACGTTATTACAGAATGTTGAGTGGAGTTCCCTGTGCTACCCAGCAGGTCCTTGTGGCCCACCTATTTTATGTATAGTGGTATGCGTCTATTAATCCCCAGCTCCTAGCTTACCCTTCCCCATGCCTTTCCCCTTGGTGAGCATAGTCTGTTTTCTGTTTGTGTCTGCCTCTGTTTTGTGAATAAGCTCATTTGTGTAATTCGAAGATCCCACATATGAATGTTATCTCCGACGTTTGCCGTCCTCTGTCTGACTCACCTCACTTAGTAGGATAATCTCTGGGTCCATCCATGTGGCTGCGGTTCTCTGTTTTGTCCACGATAAACACCTCTCTCTTCTCTTCTATCTTCTCCACAATCCTATTTTCTTTTTTCCTTTTTTTTTAATTCTCCAAAGGGGATTCTTTTGCGTCTCAGTGTTTCTCTTGCCCAGGGCTGTGTGTGGTGCGTGAAGCCTGGCCCCTCGCCCCGACGAATAAGCGAGAGAGATTTGCTTCTGAAGACAGGTGAGCACGCAGTTTCTGCCCGCAGCCTCCCCTCCCAGCCTCCGTGGCCAGCACCCCTCCGGGCGTCCCCTTGGGGAGAGGGCCCCCCAGAGTGGGACTCACTTCATCTGCCTCCAGTTTTCATGTCTCCGAGCCCCCCAAATCTTTGGGGCTCATATTTAATAGGCCTGTTTTTGTGTAAATCAACTATAAACCATTCCCCGGGGGGACCTGGAGCTAGTATTTTTATGACCCAAGGACAGTAAAACCCGCCTCCAGGTAGAGCCGCTGTGGGCTCTGGGATTGAGTTATTAAAGCTCTGGTTCGAGCCACCCCGTCCTGAGGGCCTGCCTCTCCTGCAGCCTGAAATTTCCCCAGTAAGGATGGGACTAAAAGCAAGCCCACCCAAGATAGCCCAGCGTCTCACAGCTGCCTGCAGCTTGAGAAGGAGTGTAGCTGGGGCGTCCCGGGAGGGCGGGAATGGAGGGGTGGGTGCAGTCTGTTCCCGCCATCGTGTCTCCTGCAGGATGGTCCGCTGATGTGCAGCTTTGACACTTCCCGTGTCCGGCTCTGACTGTGTTCTTCTACAGCAGAGGGTTCTGAACGGCAGTCAGGTGAAGCCTCCCTGCATGTTCTTGTCTGACCTCCGTGCTGAGGATGGGTTTGCATTTTTAAATGGTTGGAAAAAATCAAGGTAGTATTCTGTGATGTGAGAGTTGCGTGGATTCACGTTTTAACGTCCACGGATAGAATTCTACTGGGACATGCCGCATTTTCCCATCCACGCGGTCCAGGCAGATTCGGGGCTGTCCTGGGGTGGGGGGGGGTCATTGCTGTGAAGCTGAAACCAGTCCTTCTCGGGCCCTAAAACGTCCGCAGATTCCTGCTCTAGAAAAGCAAAAGGATGCCTCGCAAACAGCGAAAGCAGGTGGTGGAGGAGTAAGACGGGAGATCGCTTGCCTTCCCACAAACACATCAAAAACTCTTCGAAACACGAAACAGCTCCTACAGAGCAGCTTCTACATGGCAGCAGAAGGCCCCGAGCTTCCGAGAAGGCAAGCTAGTCCCCCTGGAGCGAGGCATCGAGCCTGTGTCCAAAGCGATCACCTCCACTGAAAATGAGTAGAGGAAAACGGAAGGGGTCCTCTGTGCTCACAAGCCCCTGAGGTTTGGGGGTCCCTTCGTGTTGAGGAGAGCTGCTTGCAGGACCCCTTCTGAGCTGGTTTGATCTATTTTCTTCCCAGGGGCCTGCAGATTGGGTGATTCTGGAAGAATTCTGTCCAGTAAGTATTTCCCTTTGATGGGTGTGCAGTCTTCGTCGGAGGAGCTGCTATTCAGTGCTTCTCCTCCCTGTTTGTCCTCTGAATCCCTGGGAGGTTTTATAAGTCCCAGGGGCCGAGTGGCACCCCAGGCCCATGAAATCAGAATCTGTGAGCGTGAGGCTCGGGTGACTCCAGTGTGAAAGTTCGGTTCACCAAGGGAGACTCTCCGCGTGCTGGTTTGAAATTGAGGTTTTCATTGTGATGGCCAGGCGACCAGGAGCAACGTTCCTTTCCACACATATTTGTTGGATGCCCACAAAATGCGGATCGCTCTGAAAGTTGTACAGCAAACAGGGACGAGGAGCTTCTGCAGGGGCCCAGTGGTTAAGGTCTCACACTTCCAACGCAGGGGTGAGGGTTTGACCCCTGACTGGGGAGCTAAGATCCCACATGCCACACAGTGAGGCCAAAGAAAAAAAAAAAGAGTCCAGCACAATATGATTTAAAAAAGGAATGAAACAGCTCTCTGATTCC
The DNA here is from genome assembly GCF_016772045.2 of Ovis aries. Taxonomy (NCBI): domain Eukaryota; kingdom Metazoa; phylum Chordata; class Mammalia; order Artiodactyla; family Bovidae; genus Ovis; species Ovis aries. The sequence goes on along the minus strand of NC_056065.1, from coordinate 78,633,210 downwards.
TGTGATTTAGCAAAGAAGATCATTAACTCTGGACTGTGTGTGTGTGTGTGTGTGTGTGTGTGAGTCTCTCAATCGTATCCAACTCTTTAGCAACCCCATGGACTGAAGCCCACCAGGCTCCTCTGTCCACGGGAGTCTCCAGGCAAGAATACTGGAGTGGAGTGTCATTCCCTTCTCCAGGGGATCTTCCTGACCCAGGGATTGAACCCAGGTCTCCCGCATCACAGGCAGATTCTTTACCATCTGAGCCACCAGGGAAGTTCTCAACACTGGACTGAGTGGCCCTCTTTTCCCAAACAGACTAGTGTCTAAATCGTCACTTCTGGAAACTAGTTAAATACTCAGGGTTGGGTATGTAGATACATGGAAATCAAAAAGTTATTAACAAGTAAATCCTAGCTTTAGAGCCCCCTTTGGAAATGGCTACATTTCTACTAATTAGCATTTGGGCTGTGGGGGGTGTTGGTGGGGGGGGGGTGAGGGAGCTTCAGTTTCGTTTCTCTTTAGAAGCAGCAGCATCACAATGTCGGACTCTCAGGCCCTCCCCGGTACCAGCTACACAAACTTGACTGGGTTCCTGAATCGATTCTGGGTTAGTTTTCCTGTTCTGCAAACTGGAGATGGTAGTAATACCTCCATCACAGGGTTGTTGGAGAGATCAGATGAGATAATTTACAAAGGAGCTCTTTATAGTCCTGGGGTTCGATTCTGATCCAAGCATCTTTGATGGGGCTCACATGGCCGTGAGACAGACAGAATCAAGCAAGGAAGCGGGAACAGATGCCCAGGTGGGAAGTGCCGTGGAGAAGAACTGGGTGGGTGGGTGGGGTGGTGCTCGAGAGGGGGCGCTCAGAGGCCCAGTAACCGTTAGTTATCGTGACGGCACTGATAAGGAGTTCACGACCACTGATGTTCCCACTGGGCAGGTCCAAGAGAAGAAACTGACCCACGTACCCAGACCTCTTGTCTGTTTCCATCCTCGACTCCAAGACTGCTGGCAGCAAGGTGCACAGGTTGGGACTTCAGAACATCTGCAAGGTGACTTCTGTCCGAATGAGAGGAGCCGAGGCGGGTAGAATGACTCCCCACTTTTCCAAAGCTGCGTGCGGTACCTGGGTCGCCTTAAGCACCGGCAGGGCCTTTGTGGGCGACTCAGACAGGCTCGCTGCCTCTGCCCCCGCTTGCCGTCAAGAAGACTGGGAGCCCCTTAAAACTCCTAGAAGGACCTGCCTGGTGGTCCAGTGCTTAAGAATTCGCCTTCCAACAGGGAACTCTGCTCGGTGTGATATGGCAGCCTGGATGGGAGGGGAATCTGGGGGAAAATGGATCCATGTATATGTATGACTGAATCCCTTCACTGTTCACCTGAAACTATCATAAGATTGTTAATTGGCTATCTCCCAATACAAAATAAAAAGTGTTTTTGTTTTTTAAAGAATCTGCCTTTCGATACAGGGGACATGGGTTCAATCCCTGGTTGGGGGTTAAGATCCCACATGCTGTGGGGCAACCAAGCTTTCACGCCATAAGGAAGACCCAAAATTTAAAAAAGTAAATAAAATAAAATTTAAAAATAGATAAATGTAAAATGTAAACTAAGTAAAACTAAGTTAATTGTAAAATAAATAAATAGAAGTAAAATTTTTAAAAAGCTTCTAGAAAATGGGTCAAGGACTTGAAAATTCATAGAAGTGAATCATTAGCGTGAAGGGGAAAAAAATCTCATTTCCACTAGTGACCACAGAAAGACAGATTAGGTAAATTTTTTTTTTAACCTATCAGATAAGGAAACTGCTGGTGGGAGTAGGAACTGATGTCTCCTTTTTGTGGGGGCAGTTTGTCAGTACCTCTCAAACTTCAGAAGGCACGCACATTTAAAGCTGGAAGTTCCATTTTGGAGAATCTAGTCTCTAGAAATAATCACACAAGAGTATACAAGACTACGCATATCAATGTAAGCATTTATCATGATGGTAAATCATCACAGACAGCCTAAACACACATCACAGGTACTTGATGCACATTTGTTGAATGAGTAAGTGAGCCTGTGGATGAGCAGAATATGATAAGGCATCGCTCGTGTCCACAAGCAGGAGAGGCGGCTCTCGGCGAGGGAGAAGGGCGCTGGGAGCCTGTGAGTAACGGAGAGACAAGCCCACTTGCCCTGTGCTGAAGAGGCCTGGAAGCCTGCCCACCAGACTGTGGGAGTCTATTGTGCCGACCACATCGCAGGACATCAGATGAGAAATGATGCATAAATAATAATGGATTTTCTTCCCACACTGCAGAGTCGGAGACTGTGGGGGTGGTGAGGGAAGGTTTTCACCTCCCATCTTATACATTTCAAGATGGGCAGAAATGCTTCCAGTTTTCGCAGACCACTTAGGTAAGTCTTTAAAATAATTCAATATTTGTAAAAGCCCTTTAGAAATGTAAGCATTTTAAAGTGGAGAAAGCATCGTATTCTTCATTAGCTAACCAGGATTCGTTTCTTCTTTTTTTTTAGGTTTATTTTTTGGCCACACTGCAGGGCTCATGGAAACTTAGTTGCCCCACCAGGGATAGAACCTGCATACCCTCCGCAATGGAAGTGCAGACTCTTAACCTCTGGGCCACTGGGGAAGTCCCCATCTAGTTCTTGTTTCTTATCCAGCTCTTGTTTCTTAACTATTTTGAGTCTTGGGAGCTGGAAGGCACCCAGGCAGCACCAGGCTATGTCATCTAACCTTACCGGATGGGGACATGGAAGCTTCTAGAAGTTGAGTAGCTTTGCTGCATGTCGTGAGACTCGTCTGGTTTCAAAGACGAGTCCTCTTGTTCCTGTGCAGGGGCCGTGGACCAGGTCCAAGCGCTGAGGACACCTCCCACCAGACTGAAGGGGACCATCAGCCGCCCACAAGCAGTGCCGCAGGCTGGGACACTGCGACGAGCTTTCCCTTTCCCGCGTTTTGCCTCGGGTCAGTCTAAGCACAGCTAAAAATTCAGATGTCGCTCTGGAAAATTTTGAATCGACTTGAATCACTATAAGGTCCAAGTTCAGACCTCATGGAACCTCATTCCAGCCATGAGGCCACAGGGGGCAGGCAGCCCTGTGACAGCCGGGTCTCGTTTGCTCTAACACTGTTTCCAGAAAACTGACCCGCAGTTCCACTGTTTTCTAGAAAACTGGGCTTCGCTGGTGGCTCAGCTGGTAAAGAATCCGCCTGCAACGTGGGAGACTCTGGTTCAATCCCTGGGTCGGGAAGATCCCCTGGAGAAGGGAACGGCTACCCACTCCGGTATTCTGGCCTGGAGAATCCCATGGACTGTATAGCCCATGGGGTCGCAAAGAGTCGGACACGACTGAGAGACTTTCGCTTTCACTTATCTCTCCCAAGATCCTGAGTTTAAGACTCTGGGCGTGAACTCTGCCGATGGCCCAGTGATTAAGACTCTGCTCCCAGTGCAGGGCACAGGTTCGATTCCTGGTCAGTGAAGATGCCGCATGCATCATGGCTCGGCCAAAAAAATGAAAAGAATAAGTTAAATGCAGTGAGATAAAACACGGAGTATGAGGAAACATTTATAGAATCAAGTGCTAGGACCTGGTCAGTCGCCCAAGAAACCCACACTTCCTCCAGGTAACTTTCAGATAACTGGCACCTGCCTGCCTAGGGGCCCCTCTGGTCAGACAGTGGAGCCAGGACTCCCGAGGGCATGTGCCAGCCCCGCCAAGGAGCGGGTCTCACGCCCCCGCACGTTCTCCTTCCAGATTTTCCAGTTTCTCTTCTGTTAGGTCGCCCTGTCTCTTACCCGTGGAATCCGAGCCAAAGGTCTGTGGGGGTTCCACGCCACAGCCTGGCTCCAACCAGCATCCCAGCCCCTGGCGCCTCGTTGCCAACTCTACCCACCACCTGCCCACCACCTGCTTCCTGCAACAGCACTCGAGGGTCTGCCCGGCTCCCTGCTCCCTCCCACCCTCTGCCCAGGCCCAGCCCCCCAGAGACTCTCCTGACCTCTCCCCTTCTTGCAGTGCCGCTCACCCTGCCCTGGGCTCCTTCAGGGCATTTCCCCTTTCTCGTGGTCTACTCTGATCTGGAAAGAGCAAACACTTTGACACGGCTGTGAAGCAGCAGGTGAGAAGTCCCGAGGGTCTGAATGGAAGGATGAGAAATTCAGAGGACAGACAGGTTCACGAGGCAAGGATGGTGAGTCAGGTGAGCACACGGGCGATAATTTCGCTTCAGCCTGAGACAGGAGACTGACCGTGTTTTGCACGATGAGTTTAGAGGTGTCACCTTCCATGGGTTCTAAGACGCACATGTCTTAACATTTTCACATCTGCAGGGTCAGATGTCTCAGACAGTTGGAAGCACGGCCTGATTTAACCATCAGATTTTGTTCTTTCTCAGTGGATTGCAGAATTGTGAGGCACCTTACCGTGGCATCTTGAATGTGTTGAAATACAGTGCTTGTAAGGTTTTAATGACAAATTACTAGCTAGTAATCTCTCTGCTCAGGACCATCAGCATACACAAAAGGCTGGCCTGAAGGTGAAAGATGACATTGCGAGTGTTTCTGAGACATCATTGAGCTGTTTTTTCAATCCTTTTCTCAAAATGGTTAGTTCCCATTGTCCTGTTAATATGTGAAGTAGACACACCAAGACTTCTCCCGGGCTTTTCCTTTCCGTTTATAACTGATCGATACAATACAGGTTTGTGTGACCACTTAGCTTTTCACCTGCTACCAGCAGAAATGACATTATATGCCAAATGTAAGTCGGTCATCATGCTTCTGAAATACAAAATACAGCTCTCCGGTCCACGTGGGTTCAGGGTTACAGCCTGTCACACAGGCGGGTTCATTCTGAGAAAGTGAGTTGAACCTTTGGAGTCAGAAATGAATAAGACGATTTCATGTTGTTTGCTATGATCACATCTTGTTGTTCAGTTGCTAAGTCGTGTCCGCCTCTTTGGGACTCTGTGGACTGCAGCACGCCAGGCTTCCCTGTCCCTCACTGTCTCCCAGAGTTTGCTCAAACCCATGTCCATTGAGTCGGTGATTCCATCCAACCATCTTATCCTCTCTTGCCTCCTTCTCCTCCTGCCTTCAATCTTTCTCAGCATCAGGATCTTTCCCGATGAGTCAGCTCTTCGCATCAGTTGGCCAAAGTATTGGAACTTCAGCATCAGTCCTTCCAATGAACATTCAGGGTTGATTTCCTTTAGGATGGACTGGTTGGATCTCCTTGCAGTCCAAGGGACTCTCAAGAGTCTTCTCCAGCACCACAGTTCAAAAGCATCAATTCTTCAGTCCCACCCTTCATTATGGTCCAGCTCTCACATCCATACATGACCACTGGAAAAACTATATTGCATAGGAGCCTGGAATGTTAGGTCCATGATCGCATCTAAATATGTCTTAATAAAAAATCTCCGAGTGAGTGATGGAAACAGCACTCAGATCACGTAGAGACATGCAGGGCTTCAATCCTTTTAGAGCAGTTGCAGAATATGGGCAAAGCCAAGAAATCAAGACCCTTTGGAAGAAACTCTTGCCAGTTGAGTTTTGTGCTATTGAAATAGGATATTTCTGAAGGCACCTCAAGCCTCCACGTGGCTCTGAGGCTCTTCCGCACAGAACCAGAGGGTGCTTTTCTTCTAAGAGACGCTGAGAGACCCATAAACCCACTCCCTTATTAAAATGGGATCACAGAAGTGTATTTTCCATGTGAAAAAATTCATTTTTAAATAGACTGTTTCTGACTTCTAAATATAGACCAAGAGGCTTGTCTTTGTTTTTAAACGTAGAAATGAAGGTTCCTGAGAGCAACATGACTGGGGACCTTTTGTCTCACGTGTGTGCTGTTTATTTATTTTGCCATCATCTGGCGTGTCAGCCAGGCCTTGTGACATCCCATGTCACAGAAAAGCAAACAGTCACGGCACTCATGGACGCGCTGAGATCAGGCCGCTGACTGGCGGCAATTCTCTGCCCTCTTTGCTATAAAAAACATGACCCTAAATCCTAACCAGCTTTAGAATAAAAGGCCCACAATTATGATATAGTAACAAAGTTCATGCTGTATACAATGTGATTGTTTCAATACTTTGTCCATCCCTTTTCATTTTACCTGCTATTTATATGAGGCAGTAAAAAAGTCAAGTGGAAAATCCACTCTTTGCTGTGTTAGGGGTAATATTCATTTACCCAGCATGTTTGCAGGATAAAACTAAATGTGGTGGAACCTTCTTTTATAATCCTGGTGTTTGAAGTTAGAGCTACACACGCCTGGCGGTGTAATTGTAATCACAGAACTTTTCCATATGTATCCACATTGCCCAAAGGCTGGAGTCATGATTTATCTCTGAATACCTGGTCAGTCCTCCCCAAGGCCCCCTGAATTCTATCTGGACGGGTCTTTACCAGATAATAGATACTCAACAAGTACTAACCATTTGAAGCAGAAATAAACCTTGTGTTTGGGCTGTTTCTTCTCCAAATGGTCCAGCAGAGATTTGTAGTAAAAGCAGGGCAACAAGTCCAAAGTCTCAGGCAAGACAGTCCTAGGGAGAGTAGGTCTGTGTGGCTTCTCCACCCTGCAGGCGGCGAGCAGCACAGAGGTTGATGAGCACGCCTGTCCTTCCTGAGAGGCCTGCGAGGCTGGTTTTTGGAGGCCAGATGGAGAAGCATCTACCGTGGTATCATTTCCATCACAGCCGGCAGCTTTTATTCTTTTCAGCAAGTGTTTAGAAGAAAGTGTTGATGCTTATTAACCTGTTTCTTGTCTTGCACACATGTGTCCACAAGATTGGTGGCAAAAAAAACCCTGTGGGTCTGACGGGCCTCGATGTAATCTTCGTGGCAGGACGAGACTTAACACTGAACAGATCTGTTTGGAATTGTTATTCTTTGTAATTACCTTCATTAACTGAAAGCATGTGTCAATCAACTTTGAACTTTAAACAAACCAGGAATTCGCAAGCAAAATGCATTTCTATTTCCTAGGGGCCCATGTGTGTTTGGAGATGAGTGTGTGTGAGAGGGGGTATACAGACGCTGTCCTAGAAACGGGTTTCTGCAACTTTCCGAATATGTCATTCCACCCTGGTTTGCATTTGCTAACTTTAAATAGAAATAGAGTGCATGACGGCTCCAGAGAAACGTGTCAACAAAGAAGGTTTAATCAACCGCTAGTTCACACCCTCGTGTGAGCGGACCATTTTTCATTAAAGAACATTGCTCCCTGAATTTCTGCAATAAAAGAAATACATTTACGTTCATTTTAACAGCCAGCGGTCACTGTGGAGACGTGAACTCTGCTGTTCTATGCATCGGAAGCCGACCCTGCGCTGTAACTTTCTGGATTTGATCGGACCTCCTCGGGTCAGAACTCTGCAGCCAAAGTAGAGAACGACGATACCTCGACCTGAACAGGCTGGCGGCTGACGGCGCCCCTGCGCTTGCTCAGCGGGATGGGCAAGGTGCCCAGAGACGGTCCAGGAAGGAAAGGGGGCGCCGCGGAGCTGGTCCCCGAGGGCGCCCACTCTGGCCATCTGCTGGGTGAGGAGCCAGTTACCTCCACCAGGGGGTGGTCAGGGACAGAGAGAGGACACACGTGTGAGTGGGGAGGGGAGGTCAAGTCCTCTGGGGGACCCTCCCCACAGAGGCTGCGTGCAGACCCTGGGACCCACCCCTCCATCCCACCCCCCAATCCCACCCACCACTCCTCAGCCTGCCCTCTCCAGACTCCCGCACCCCAGGCCTGGCTCCCACCCACTCCTGCTCCATCCCCACCTCTGCACCCTCTGGGCCCTTGTCCTGATGTTGCCCCTCCAGTCTTTGCCCCTCCCTGCGCTTCCAGAAGCTGCCGCCCTAGCTGCCGCACCCCCCCCCCCAGGAGCCCTTGCTTCCCGGGGGCGTGTGGGACCCTCAGTCCTGCATCCGGGGTCAGCTCACCCAGCGGGTGGGGGCTGTCCCACCGCATCTAATGCATGGCTCAGGGCCTGGAGTGAACACTGTCAGAGTAAATGAGCATTTCCAGACCCCCAGACTGAGCGTGAGGAGGTCAGGCTTGTCAAAGGGCCTCACCGAGGCATCGTTGCTTGTCGGGGACCAAGGAGGGGCCACGAATACCTGAGAGCAAGGCGGCCAGCCTAGCCTGGGGTCATGACAGGCCCTGGAGGGTAAGGCCGAACCCGTCATCCCTGGGCTGAGACCAGCGATGACCTCGGGGGCGGGGGGTGACCATCTGAGCAGCCCGCTCTTCAGGGGCTCGATGTGAGGTCCTGAGAGGGGGCGCTGGTTCCCTCAAAACTCTCAGAAGGGCTGTAGGGGGCCCTGAGTGCTCACTGGAAGGACTGGTGCTGAAGCTGAAACTCCAATACTGTGGCCACCTGATGCAAAGAGCTGACTCATTTGTAAAGACCTGATGCTGGGAAAGCTTGAAGCGGGAGAAGGGGCAACAGAGGGTGAGATGGCTGGATAGCATCATTGACTCAATGGTCACGAGTTTGAGTGAACTCTGGAGTTGGTTTTGGACAGGGAGGCCTGGTCTGCTGCAGTCCATGGGGTCCCGAAGAGTCAGACACGACTGAGTGACTGGGGTGAACGGAACTGAGGAGAGGCCGGGTGGTCAAGAACCTGTGAAGACACTGTGGGCGGTCCAGAAAGACTTGGCTCCAGGAGGGCTGGAGAGGAGGGACTGATGGAGACCAGGAAGCCGTGGGAGCAATTTGGGGAAACTTGTCTGTGGAGTGTGGACTTGAAAAGTGCCTGCAGGGGTGGAGGGGTGAGTGACATTTAGAGGGAGAGACCCTGCAAAGCTGCGGGGTTTCATCTGGGATGGAGGGGACTCACGCAGTCCTGGGTGCCTCTTGGGCGGGGCAGGTGGTGGCTGGGCTGTCACTGGGCTGGAGTTGACTCTGGACCCTGAAGGAGGGCCTTTAAAACCCAAAGCCCTGATCTTCTCCACGGAAAGGACTAGAACTCCTGCCAGTGCCTGGGTGTGGGGGCATGGAAATGAGCCAGCCGAGGATAGAAACATTCTCACACTGAGAGGGAAGAGGTGCTGTCAGAAATGGGGAAAGGGGAGGAATTCATAAGATGCCTGTCCAAGTGCACGCTGTGGTCCCGACCTTCCTGCAAGCAAGGAAGTTGTGCTTGGAGGGGGCGGGTCCTGTCTCTCTGTGACATGGGGCTGCCCTGACTGCAGTCTTCCAGGTAACGCTTTCTCAGGGTCCTCACGACCTTTAAGATATACGCTCTGTTCAGTCTTTGTAGGTTTCTGTTGTTGAAGCACGCATTTTATTTCTAACAGCTTTATTGAGATAAAATTCACACACCATACGATTCACCGGTTTAAACCATAAGATTCAGTAGTTTTGAGTGTATCTGCTGAGCTGGGCGACCAATCACCACGGTCAATTTTAGAACATACTTTTATGTTTTAATGTTATATTTTAGAACAATTGGTCAGTTTTAGAACACATTTTCCCGCCAGAAGAACTGTACCCACGGGGAGTCACCCTCTGCTCCTCCCCACCTCCAGCCCCAGGACAATCTCTCCCCTCCTTTCTGTCTACGTTTCCTGTTCTGCGTATTTCATGTAAATGGGGTCCTCCAGCACTTGGGCCTCTGTGACTGACTGCCTGCACTTTGCAGATGTCTTCAGGGCTCATCAAGGAGTCACTGGATCAGAATTCCACTCTTCTTAGGCATGAAGCCTGTTACACCCCATTTTGTTTATCCATGCATTGGTTGATGGACATTAGGATTATGAATAATGCTGCTATTGGTGTCCAAATTTCTGTGTGAAGGTATGTTTTTATCTCTTTTAGGTGTGTGTCTAGGTGTGGAATCCCTGGAACATAGCTTCAGGCTTCCCTAGTGGCTCAGACAGTAAAGAATCCGCCTGTGATGCGGGAGACCTGGCTTCCATCATTCGGTTGGGAAGATCCCCTGGAGGAGGGCACGGCAACCCACTTCAGCATTCTTGCCTGGAGAATCCCCATGGACAGAGGAACCTAGTGGGCCAAAGTCCATGAGGTCGCAAAGAGTCGAGCATGGTTGAGCAATTAAGCACAGCATGGTAGCTTCATGTCGAACCTTTAAAGAGCTGCTAGACTGCTTTTCAGAGCAGTGAAGTGCGTACGTGCAGCAACCAAGACGTGGTGCCAGGCTGCAGCCTTTCATCAAGTCCTACTTTTCATCCAGACCTTCCCCTTGGAGCTGCTCTCTGCAGCCCAAAGCCTCCAGGATGGCTGGCTGCCCAGGTGTCCCAGGTGCTGGGGGTGAGTGTCCAGGAGGCCCGTGGAGGACAGTGGGCACGGGGTGGCGATCAGGGCCAGGAGGAAAGTACGGGAGGAGGAAAGTACGGGAGGAGGAAGAGAGAAAGAAGACGGGGCGCTCAGGCAGGGGGAGAGAGACCAGGGCTGCCTTCTGGAAGCTGCCCACTCCCGAAGCCCGACACTGATCAGTATGTTTGTATGGTAAGCTTTCTGAGTAATTCTCTCGAGTGCTTGATTAAGAGGGGCATGTGTCTGGGCTCCGTGTGGAAGACTGGACATCCTGTGCTGAGCTGCCTCCTTTTCATGGGATGGCTCACGTTTACGGGGGCGGGAGGGGAGCAGCGTGACTTTGCTCACTTCTGGCCGCCCTCTCCACCTGGACGCACACAAGAGTTGCTGGGAAGCTTTTAAATACGAAGCCGGTGCCTCAAGCCAGGATACCCCCACCTGGGCTGGGGCCTGGGTGCAACGGGACTGTAAAGGCTCCCCAGGGACTTTGCGTGGCCTCCCCAGGCGGTGCTTGTGGTGAAGAACTCACCTGCCGATGCAGGAGACATAAGATGCAGGTTCGATTCCTGGGTGGGGAAGATCCCCTGGAGGAGGAAATGGCAGCCTGCTCCAGCATCCTTGCCTGGAGAATCCCAAGGACAGAGGGTCTTGAAGGGTTACAGTCCATGGGGTCACACAGAGTTGGACACGACTGAAGTGACTTGGCACGCACCCTTTGCAGTGTCTCATGAGAACCAGGGCCTGTTGCTCCGAGCTCTGCGCCTCAGTCTTCCTAGCATCAGAAACCTACCTGGGACCACCTTGCCTTAGGCCTCTTAGTGAGAGGGATCACTGAAAAAAATAAGAAATGAAAAAATATTTTTTTCAATTAAAAAAAAATCAGATGCCATCATTCTCTCTCTCACAGCTTCCAAACAGCTTCTCATCAGACTCAGAATTGAATTCCAGCCTCTCCAGCCCTCCACGGCTCACCCGGACCCCCCAGCCCGGAGCCCCGGGCTCCCCTCTTCCTCTGCACTCTGGACCTGCTGTTCCCTCTGCCGGACCACCCTTCCCCCAGACCACGGGTGGGATGCTCTCTGTGCGGCCCCCCGAGAGATGACACGTCCCCGGGGACCCTGTGCCGGCCATCATTGCATCCCTGCAGCCCCCAGGGAGGCCTGCTTCGTGGACAGGGTCCTGGGTAACACACTGGAGGCTGGTAAGGGACACAGATTTCAAGCCGGCGGCATGCTGGGAGGTCTGTACCTGAAGCTGTCTGGAGGAGGTAATTCGAAAGGGCCAGATCAGCACCTCTGAGCGTGCACTGGTCGCCTCACTGTCCAGGGAGCGCCGGGGATTTTACACTTGTGCAAGCGGGTCCTCCGGGAGAAGTAATTTTCTCCGCAGGACACAGGCTCGGCAGTAAATTCCCAGGCTTTTACAAGAAGATGAAAAGTGAGGAGCGTCTGGGAAGTTCTAATCACACGCGAGCAGTTCCAATCTCTGTCGGTTAATGGTGTGGGGCCACGAGTCAACCATAACTTCTGTCTGTCTGTCTCTTCCCTTTCAACTCTGGAACATGCCTCGTGGTAGGTCTACAGGGCGTAAAGTAAACCGGTGGTTGTGCAGACAGACACGTTTTGATGTAATACAGCCTTTGTTTCCCATTTTTATATCTTTATTATACCTTCATATATTTTCAATGAGATTTATATCTAACTCCAGATAATTTGGAAATAGATGGACTAAAGAAAAAGTCACCCGTAGTTCTACTACTCAGAGAAGAGTCAGGGTTTTTTAATCTTCCTGAGTGGGAATACGTTGAAATGTTTAAACCTTTGCTCACGGTTATGAAAGCCAGACATCTTCATCACAGAAACTTTGGGAAAGGCAGAGCACCATAAAGAAGCGGACAGGAGGTAGGTCATAATATAGAGAGATTTGTTGATGAAGAGTATTTCACCACGACATACATGGAAACAAAAACGTCAGAGCAGCTGAGAAACTCTAAAGAAAAAAACGCGAGATAGAAATGTCTCTCTGGGGGAGTTCCCTGGAGGCCTGGCGGCGGGGATTCTGGGCGACATTGCAGCTCTCCGGGTCCACTGCTGGGGACGCGGCGGGGGCGGGGCAGAGACTGCAAGGGGCTGAGAGTCCCTCCAGAGGCAGGGAGAAGGGTGAACGGCAGCAGTGCCTGTGTGCGTGCGCGTGTGTGCCTGTGTGTGTGCGCGTGTGTGTGTGTGTGCATACGCGTGGAGGAGATGGGGAAGAAGGGCTTGCCTGCACACACTCTCAGGGCGGGGAAGGCTGAGGGGCGGGGAGAGGCGGGCGGCGGAGGCTACAGAGGTGGCCCTCGGGTCCTGGGGGCGTCCGGTGGACATGGAGGTCCTAGCCCGCCCTGGCTCCCCTCCCAGAAGCAGGTGACCTTCTCTGGTGGGACTGTCTTGATCACAGGTCACAGCTCCTGTGCTCCAGCTGGGGCACCATCTACCCGGGAGACTGGGCTGGGGTAGCTGGGGGCCGTGGAGGGCAGGCCTCCCTGACTTGGCCCCCGTGGGAGGCACACTCTAGAGGCTCACGACCACCCCAGTGGCCAGCCTGTTCTCTTCATGCTGCTTTTTCTTTCATTTTCAAGAGAAATCAGTGTCTGCCTTGCTTACCTCTCTGGAGAATTACAAGAATAAAACGAGGCGGTGAACACGAGAGACAATCGCTGTTCCTAACCGTGATGTCCTGTGGCCGCTCCCCCTTGGATCTGTTAGGGTAGCACCCCCTCCAGAAGCTTCTGGGACCCCAGCCTGAGTGAGGTGACCCCAGTGGCAGCTGATGAGTGGTCAGTTGGCATCTCTGGCTGAGCTGGTGACCGGGGCTGGCGGCTCCCTGCACCCTAGTCCCACACCTGGCAGGCTTCCTAGCCCTACGGGGGACGCAGTCAATCCATGATGGCTGAACGGGTGAGCGCGTGTTGCTACTGAGTCCTTGCAGGGTATAATGCAACAATCTCTTGTTTGCTTTTTATGCGAGGAAATGAGAGACTGAGAGGAACAGCAGAACCCAGGAGGCTCGGGCCGCTCCAGGCGTGTTTGCATGCCCGACTCGCCCACTGCAGCTGGAAGCGGCCCCAGGACAGAGCGCTACTGTACTCTCCCCGCTGCGCCGCCTCCCTGAGGATAGGAGGCTGGGGAGGAGGCGCGCGGCGTGCAGTGTCCCGGCCCCCGAGTGATAGGGCTGGGCCCGCGGCTCGCTGCCCTGCAGGGGGACGCCCACGACACGTGGGTCCAGGGATACAGGTGTGGGCAGCGCCCAGAGAGATGGCGGGTTCAGCCGCAAACGCCCTTCCGCCTCGCCGTCGGACAAGAATAGAGCCGCTTAAATCAAAGGCGTGAAAAGGCGGGATTTGGACCGTGCGCCTGGCTGAGTCTACGTGGTCAGGGCTGGGGGCTGGGGCTGCACCCCACCCATTCATGGAGCTGGTTGTGCCCAGGAGGCATGCTAATACTAAACGGAACGGCAGGAAGTGGGTGTTCGTGTGGGTGGGAGGCGGCTGGGGGAGCCCAGTGGAGGTCTGGGAAGGTTAAAGCCATTTATTGAATCACAGGTAATTTTCCTTTGCTATTTTTGGTGATTTTCTTAGGATGCAATGTATTTCCCATTGCCACAATTTGTATTATGCTTGGCTGATGGCTGGCCCCCAACTCCCGCAATTGTTCCTAGGCCCCAGACATTCTGTATTAAAACTGTAAAATCATCTCTAAGCACTTTGCTATTTTGTTGCTAGACTCTTGGCCTTATTCCATTTTCAAAGGACCTGAGGAAGTAGCCAATATGTGTCAGGTTACACTGACACGGTGTTTAGCGTGTGCCTCACGTGTGTGAAAGGCTCAGAGTATCAACTGTCTCCAACTTTAGCTTTCGGCGTCAACGGCCCTGTATTCGAAAATGAGGTGTGTGCTTCTTGAATCTCAGAAGGGGTATATTCAGGAAAGAACCAAACTGAGATTTGGATGGGTGGGGAAAAAAAGCAATTTGTATTTTCTTTCATAAAATGTTTTTCAGAAGACAGTTTTGTTTGGATGTAGGTGTTGCGAGATGAGCTTGTAATGTTCTTACTGCCTCTCTACCGTATTACCATTGTGCTTATTCAGGAGCAAAATAATATCCTCCTCAACACAGGGCAGGATGTTTCAGATCCAGGAGCTGGGTCTAACCATCAAAAGAATAGTTGACTTTTCCTACTGTGCGATCCTTAAATATCGGTGCGTATTTTGAGATTAGAGTGACCCATCATGCATAGAAATTCTCTATTATTACTCCACAAACTTAAAAAAAAAAAAATGGTGTTTCAAATGAAGAAATAGGTTGCAGACTCATTTCGCCTGAGCCCAGAAGAAAAGCGAAGTTTATTCTCTTCCAACAGACAATGTTTAAAATTTATGTAGAAATAAGTGTTGTCCTTTGTTTGAACAGAACAATAGCTCGGCCCAGCATGAGGGTGATTTACCTCTTGCTGAACTGCCCTAACTGTTTATGACGCGAGAAGACAGGGATCATCAACCGTAGGTGCAGAAAGCGTAGAATTCACGGGAACGACTTCGAGAAACACTAGCCAAGCCCCAGCCCTGAGTCTGTGGCCAGCAGGTGGGTCCCGTGAACCGCTGCCACCGATTCCCGATGGCACACAGGAGTGAGATTTTTATATGGGGTGGGGGGTCGGTTTTATGTCCCGTCTCTCTGAAGTTGAAGGAAAAAAAATGGATCTCTATTCCAATGAAGGTATTTTTCCAAGGCCCCAGAACCAAGTTTATTTGTAAATCCATAATTTACTGAACCGCTTTACCCCACCTTTTAAGTGATTCCTGTGTAAATTAGGGATGGATTCCTGATTATTTTTGCTGCTGTTCTTGGATGTTAAAAGCTTGCATTCTTCAAGATCACCCTTCTTCATAAATATCTTCAATAAATTTCAGCCCAGAATGACAGCTCAAGCTCTTTTCTCCTTTGTGGGATGATATAATTGAGCATTCTAAAGCAAATATGAATTCGGTGACCCCCAAAATGTACCAGATTAAAACCCACCAAAAAAAAGGAAGCGGCACCAGAGAAAACACTCTGCAGCTGTTGTCTGCTTTAGACGCAGAGCAGCTCTGTGGATTTGGGGTAAGATCTGGTCTCGGCCTGGCATGCACTAATTCATTGAAAAAAATCTTGCACGTATGTTTAACTTCTTGGGAGCGTACTGCTGTACTACACTAGATTTACTTAAAATCTCTTGAGAGTATTGATTTTTTTTTTTAAAGATGAGTCAACACAGTGAGATGGTCTCTCTCTTCTTATGAAGCCCATTAGAGGAAACCAGAATCGTGTTGACATAAAGGAGAACACTTCCTAATGTACATGACATGTCGTTGTGGTTCAAAAAACCCACCTCTCCTTCAGATCTAATCATCTGATTTTGTCAAGCTTGAACGCCAGCGGCAGTCCCAATCTGCACCGCGATCGCACCTCTAACACCGACTCCCCTAGTTAGTAACCAGGTGTGGCTGAAAAAAAGGACTAATCAGAACAGCACTCTCCTAACATTTTACCACCGTGGTAACATTATGATCTAGCAACGACACGGACTGCTTGAATTTCACCGGGGCAGTTTTGTTTAGAGAGAACCTTCAAGTGCTATGAGGCTGGAGTTTCAGAGTGTATGACTTGGCTGCAATAGTTTAGTAAAACTCGGTAGATAAAACAAATGCTCTGAATTCCCTTATCAGCCATTATGATTTTGACATCCTCTTATTTTAAAGAGATTACTGAAATTTTGACCAAACGAGCGGGGATGGCTATCATTGAACCTGACGATGTCTAAACGGGAGGAGCGGGGAAACCATTACATTTAGGAGACCAGCCGCCGCCCCGCCCAACACACACGCTCGCATTCAGGTGAAATGAGTGCATCTGGGAGCTGGAGCATCTGTTTGCCGCTTCTGTTCCTCTCCGCTGCGTTTCAATTGGATTTCCTCACGCAGGTCCCAGGCCTGTCACCGCAGCCAGGCTCTGTTAAGCATGGGCACCGGGCCGCATTAAGGAGGAGGTTCAGGGCTAAGCTAATAACTTGCCTGCCTCCCTGACTGATCACGGGCGTGCTCTCTGCGGCCACTCATCTTCGGCTCCTGGGGAGGAGGCTCTTTCTCGTCCAAGCCTCTGGCGTGGGGGGCGGTCTTGTCCCCCTGTTCCCAGATCCCATGTGAAAATACAGAGCCCACTGTCGCTTCTGCAAGGCACCTGTGTCCGCCTACCACCCCGCCCCAGGAACCAGGTTCACACACAAACCAGCCTCGCTCTCGAGGTGTGAGCTTCTGGGATCACCTGTAGGTGATGATTCCCTTCCTGCGTCCCCCACCTGGAAACAAAGGACGGGATCTATCACTAAATACAGTTTAAAGAAAGCTTCTGTGGGAGAGGGAGAGGGTGGGATGATTTGGGAGAATGGCATTGAAACATGTATAATATCATGTAAGAAATGAATTGCCAGTCTAGGTTCGATACAGGATGCTTGGGCCTGGTGCACTGGGATGACCCAGAGAGACGGTATGGGGAGGGAGGTGGGAGGGGTGTTCAGGATTGGGAACTCATGTACACCCGTGGCGGATTCATGTTGATGTATGGCAAAACCAATACAGTATTGTAAAGTAAAATAAAGTAAAAAAAAAAAAAAAGGGGCAAAAAAAATTAATAAATGAAGTGTATAACATCAAAAAAAAGAGAAAGCTTCCCAGGTGGCGCTAGTGGTAAAGAACCCGCCTGCCAGTGCAGAAGACAAGAGATGCGGGTTAGATCCCTGGGTCAGGAAGATCCCCTGGAGGAGGGCGTGTCACTCCAGTATTCTTACCTGGAGAGTCCCATGGACAGAGGAGCCTGGCGGGCTACAGTCCGTGGGGTCGCAAAGAGCTGGACACGACTGAAGCTCCTGAGCACGCATGTGCACTGGCCCTGGTCCCCTGGGGGATCTATTGCAAGATGGAAAAGAGATCCCGGAGAGGACTCACCCCAGCGTGAACAGGTCTGGTTACCGAAGCATTGGAAATGGGGTCAGAGTGCAAGGCTCCCCTGACCCAAATGGTGGTCTTCTTTTGGGGGGAGAAAAAGGGCAAAAATATCCAGGTTTCTAACTACAGAAGCCATATCCTCGGCCTTACTAAGTACGATGACACCTCTTTTGTTCTGATTTTACCTGTCGCCTTTGCATATCCATTTTCCAAGGACTTCCGAAAAAGAATTCCTCTTCAACTCCAGCTGTGGAAACCTGCTCCTCAGCTTGGTTGCTGCTGCTGCTGCTGCTGCTGCTAAGTCACTTCAGTCGTGTCCGACTCTGTGCGACCCCATGGACGGCAGGCCATCAGGCTCCCCAGTCCCTGGGATTCTCCAGGCAAGAACACTGGAGTGGGTTGCCATTTCCTTCTCCAGTGCATGAAAGTGAAAAGTGAAAGTGAAGTCGCTCAGTCATGTCTGACTCTTCGAGACCCCATGGACTGCAGCCTACCAGGCTCCTCCATCCATGGGATTTTCCAGGCAAGAGTACTGGAGTGGGGTGCCGCTGCCTTCTCTGAGCTTGGTTGTTGGAAGCCCAGAATTACATTGTTAAAGTGGTTTGAGCTTTAAAGAGGAAACAAATTGGTGACGTGAAGAATCAGTGGAAAATTCTAGCATTTGGGGTGAGCCTGTGATTTTCCTTTTGAGTTTGCTGGTAAAGCAAAACAAAAAACAAACAGAAACACCGAACAGCTGCGGACACCGCCGCTTACGTGGGTGCCGCTGGCTGGTTCTTGCCGAGTCTCTACGAGGCCAGGCTTGGACGGAGCACTGCCGTGCGGTATTTCTCTGCCTTCTCGCAAGAATCCCACGAGGTCTCTGTTGCCTTTACGGTCACTGAGCTGAAGCAATGCGGTTGTTCTGAAAAGCCACCTGCACAGCAGATATCTCCTCCTGCTGGAGAGAAATCCGAGACATGCCTGGTTCCCCCCACACTTCCCAGACCCCACTCCACCTGTGCCCTCAGGGGCCAGGACCACCTCCTGTCCCACGTCAGTGTAGGGGGGACCTGAGCCACCGTAAGCAACATTAACTCACACTCCTTGTTTCATTAAAAAAATTTTTTAAGATTTTTTTTGATGCGGACCACTTTTTAAAGTCTTTATTGAATTTGTTGCAGTTTTGCTTCTGCTTTATGCTTTGATTTTTTGGCCAAGAGGCCTGTGGGATCCCAGCCCCCTGACCAGAGATGGAGCCCACACCCCCTGGACTTGAAGGTGGGGTCCTAACCGCTGGATCGCCAGGGCAGTCCCCCCAAATACTTTATTTTTAAATGATTTCATACACTACATATATTATCTCATGGGCAAAAATAAGAGTGCCTGACCATAACTCTCTGTTTTTATTGTCATCTTATTTCGGGACGTCCCTTCACTTTGACACAGTTCTTCTCAGGCACCAGTTCAAGTTTGTATCCTGCTTTTCTCCCCCTTAAGGTTATATCTTATGTATAACATTTGCCATCGTTTTAAACATGACACAGAGATAAGATTTTAATGGCTGTATAATATTCCATCCAGTGGGTGATCCAGTTACCCAATCGCTCATGCTTCAAAATATTAGTTTCCATCTTTTTACTGGCAAATATGTTTGTATGTACAAACATTTTAATAGCTAGGATATCCTCTATGTCATAGTCCAAGAATCACTGAGTTAAGCATCGTGTGTAGCTGGAGATAACTGAGATTCTTTAGTTTTGTAATAACATAAAGCTCTGTTTCAATGATTTAGTTTAAAACTTCTACCATGGTGAATTTGGCTATCCTATTAACTTTATCAGTACATGGAGTGGTCCCTGACTTATTCAGAACCACTAAGGTGATAGCCAAAGAGAAATGTAAAGTGAAAAAAAGCACCATTTCTTACTTTGTGTTCAATACAAATTTTCCAGAAGGAAAAAAATTTGATTTATCTTCATATACCTACAAGTTTGGCTTGTGAATATATCTTAGGGAAGGCAGAATTAGAAGGATGCAAAACCAGAGAGGGTGTATTAATAGGTCTGTAATGATATAAAATTTATTCTGGGGGTGAGGTAAAACTTAATGGTTCATAAATAGCAAATTCATTATATTTCTCATACTCAGGTTATATTAACACCATATAACATCTTTATGGTACCATTCGTAGCATTTAAATCCTTGACTCAACTTGAAAAAACAAACATTTCCAAATCTTGACCCTGAAGTGATTAGCTAAATAAAATGTTTTAATAAATATTACTGAATGAGAACATGGTTTGTTGGGTCATAAACTGTCTTATAAATGTTTTATGTCATCTGTTACACTGCATTTTTAAATGTTAACAAATTAATTTATTTTAAAGGCCACATCAAGGTGAAAACACCTTGTTTTCACGGGGGCATTAGGCAACGGGACAATACATCATGCAGCCATTTCTCATCCAGCCACATCCCTGGCAGAAGAGATGTTAAGACATAAAAGGCTGTGTGGTTTGTTAAATATTCATTTATAATTTGCATTCATTATTAAATTATGTGTTGGGCTGATCTTTAATTTTAAACATACACACAGTGTCATAAAGCTCTCAGAATATATAATAAATATTTCACAATTTAGTGTTACTTTAAGCATTGACTAGAATGCACACAAATGTTTGTCAGTCATGATGCCTAATTATTCCAAGGCAATCTGATCTGCATTGGGGTTGAGCTCTATAATTCATTCCAGCCTTCAGGTGACTAAGAGAAATATCAGTTTAGGGGTGCCATCTTCTCGTGATAAATGGGGATCCAGCTACGGGTCCCTAAGGTACCGCTGTCATTCTTTGCCCCAAACCATTTCAACAGTGAGTGGTGACTTGTGGAGCGGTGGCTTAGAAGTGGCAGGCTTGTTTTTCTGTGTGGGCTCAACCTTGCTTTTGGTTTGGGACCTTGAGAATCGAAATTCTTTGAGACTCAGTCCTGTGAATCGACTATCCCAGAATACAGTAAATTCCAGGCTAAGAACTTCCCATGCTTGAATAGTCAAGTATTTGACAAAGCTCCATAGCCGTGAGATTCAATTTGCATTTGCTAAACTGAAAAAGTACAGCCATCGCGAGCAGGCGGCATGTGGCGGCGTGGTGATTTGTATTACAGGAGCCTGGTAGCTGCCCAATGAACCATGTAAAAACAGTTCATTAAAATGTTTATGTGGTTGGCTGGTTAATGCAAAGAGAGCTTTATTGCAGCCTTATAAGCCCTTGGTAACTTCAAGATGGAGTCAGATCAATTCACTGTAATAACTCAGGCATATGCTTTACTTCTCCTGGATGGGGGGAAGAGGATCCAAGAAACTTCCTTATCCTCCTTCTCCTATGACCACCTCTTTTCAGGTTTTTGAAGCTAATCTGGACTGTTTTCCTTTGGTTCTTTTTAAGCAAGATGAAATATTCCAAGTTCATTTGCAGGCAATTTATAATAACTTTTTTTTTTTTTTTTGCATAACACGATGGAGTTTTGATCATAATAAACCCTGATCAATGACTATGTGACATCTCTGCATCTCTGCCTTTTGATACATCTGCATTTTGTTTGGAGGTTAAATTTTTATGGCATCTTAACTGTGCTGATGCTGAAGCTCCAATACTTTGGCCATCTGGTTCGAAGAGCCAGTTCATTGAAAAAGGCCCTGATGCTGGAAAGATTGAGGACAGGAGGAGAAGGGAGCAACAGAGGATGAGATGGTTGGATGGCATCACTGACTCAGTGGACATGAGTGTGAGCAAACTCTGGGAGACAGTGAGGGACAGGGAGGCCTGGGGTGCCACAGTCCCATCCGTGGGGTGGTAAAGTCAAACACGATTTAGCGACTGAACAACAACTATGTTGAGCATCAGAAAATAATTGGGATTAAACTGGATGTCAGACTTGTTAGTTTTCTCACCAGCGATCTTCCTTCATTTGCGTCAGTGATTCTGGGAGTGCCCGGACATGTTTTCAGCTCATGAGGGTATGGCTAAGAGACTAGGGTTAGTCATTTAAAAAAAAAACACTTAACTATTGGGTGTATAACAGAAAAGTATTTTTTTAAAAAACTTCCTTAAAACTGGGACTTCACTGGTGGTCCAGTGGCTAAGACTCTGAACTCCCAATGCAGGGAACCCAGGTTCAATCCCTGGTTCGGGAATTACTAATAGATCCCACATGCTGCAACCAAGAGTTTACTCAACTAAGACCTCAACTAAGACCCGGGGCAATCAAATAAAATGAATAATTAAAAGAACACCCATTTAAAATAGAAAATTGGTCCACATGGACACTTGCTTCCGTGGTATAGACAGAATTAGACCTTTAGAGGAATAACATTGTTTCCAATCCATCTACACCATCTTCCAATAAACGGTTTATTCATTAGTTTGGTATGCTCAAAACTGTCTCCAAAACTAGCATGAGGAAGAGAGATGCTTTCAGTTGGAAAACCAAAGGCACTGAAATCTGAAAATAGTGTGATATTGAGACAGATGTCCTGTATGTTTTCTCTCCTTCCCTCATTACACATCACTATCGATTATAAGAGGCAGCACACGGCGGGAAGAGCCCAGAAGGCCCCGAGTCCGCGCTGACACTCAGAAGGCATCAGCTAAGATCAGGGCTCCTCGAATGCAGCAGACCTCTCAGAACATTCTTAATGTTCTGTGCTCAGGCAAACCACAGCATCTTAGGGTACTAGTGAGAATCAAAAACCACTCCCGTGCTCCCACCTCCCGCCGAGCTGGAGACTGGACAGCTGCCCCTCACTGGCCACTGTTTTCCCCTAATTCCTAGGACTGTTCAATCCTTCAGTCAGGGAGTTGTTTGGGGATTTGGTACTACATCAGATAAAGATGAATTTGACTCCAGCACATGGTGAAAGTGAAAAGTGAAAGTGTTAGTCGCTCGCTTGTGTCCAACTGTTGTGACCCCACGGACTATAGCCCTCCAGGCTCCTCTGTCCATGGGATTCTCCAGGCAAGAATACTGGAGTGGGTAGCCATTTCCTTCTCCAGGGGATCTTCCCGACCAAGGGATTGAACCCGGATCTCCTGCATTGCAGGCAGATTTTTTACTGTCTGAGGCATCCGGAATATGTTCAAAATTGTTAGTAACACCTGAAACCCGCATTTAGCAAAATGTTTCACACATGGCAGTACTCAATAAACTTTTGTGGGATGAATGAATGTTTCTAGGAGTGGTCTTTTAAAGCCTTTGAAATCCAGTGGCTGGGTGTCCTCTTATCTGAGAATATGAAGCTGGAAGGAAGGAAAGGTAGAGAAGAATCCAGGAAATTAAGTACTTACAGACAAACATATGTCTGCTCTGGAGCCCTAGCCTCTCTTCAGAGGCATACAGAACACCATTTAACACGCCTCTTAGCACACTGCTGGACACCAGATATATTCCTTCTCTACGTGGGTTTTAGGGTAGCTTGTGTTGTTGAACTGGGTCTGCGGCCACATGCATTCAAGAGCACCCGACTGAGAATCTCTTCTTATTTTAAACTGTAGTTCCATCAGCTTTCACATACGACCCAGGACGTGAGCAGTGCTATAGACTCTGGTACATCATCGCGAGCGCAGGCGGGACGCTTAAACGCACGGGCCCGTAGCTTACTGCAGCACGATGGACCCACGTCGACGGCAGACTTGGCCTTGGATGGCTGTCTCGAGCTTCAGAGGAGGCTCAGAGCGAACCGTGCTGAGTGGAGTGAGTCAGATACAGAAAGACAAAGACCTATAACACCGCACAGATGGAGTCTAAGAACGGGGGCAAGCGAGCTTATCGATACGCACAGAACGAAACAGACTGACACATATGGAAGCGAACATGGCTACTGTGGGGGAGGGAGGGGATGGAGGGATGAACGGAGCGATTGGGACTGGCACACATCCGAGGCTATGCGCACAGTAAACAACAAGGACCTGTCGTATAGCATGGGGAACTCTACGCAATACTCCGAAACGACCTACATGGGAAAAGAATCTAAAGAAGAGTAGCTCTGTGTGTATGTGTAACTGACTCGCATTACTGCACTCCTGAAGCTAACACACTGTAAATCAACTATACTCCAATAAGAATCTTAAAATGAAGAAGCACTGTTTCCCAGATTTGACTGAAATCTGTGTGTGCACGCATGGTGTACCTATTACTGTGTGAGCACAGCGAGAGAGGGAACACTCTGAGACTTGAAACTCAATATACCTGAGGTCATGGCTTCTCAGATCCTACGATGAAAACAGCTTGGATACGTTTAATTAAGCTTCCTCATCTCTCACAGCTTCAGAAAGCCCGAGTAGGGTGGAGAGGGGAAGGCTTGCGAGGCATGTGGGTCCGTCCCCTCAAGCTCCCTCCGATTTAATTGAGAGTGTAAATGACCCCCAGTCCTGCAGCATCTCAACCTGATGTGTGTAATTGACGGCCAAACATGTTTTACAGGCTGTTAAATGGTTCGCCCACAATGAAATGTATAGACGGTTGATTAAAGTGATTTTTGCACAAAAGGGTCAGAGACATTAACAAGTTAAAAGAAAGCGTGAGCTCTGTTCTTATTCTTCTGACCTTTCTTCGGTTTTCTCCCATAATTGACACCACATGTTTACTATGCCTATTTTGGTCAAACTTAAGGCTGTAAGTATTGTATGTATTTAGAAGTGCTCTTGAGATTAGGGCTCTCGCCGAGTGCTCAGAAAGGTAGATTTCAGATATTATTGTAGCACGCGATGAAGGGGAGAGATTGAAATAAACCCCTCCAGCATGCCCTGCATTAAGTTGTCTGGCTCGTGATGGCAGACGAAAGTAACAGTCACTCTGAAAAGGATTCGAGTGGACATCTAAATGATAATTACCGGGTAATTTTGTTTTGGTTATAATTTGTGGTGTTATTTTTATAACTGACATGAGACATAATAGATTTTCAGGGTTCTGCAACAGCTAAGCAACAAATGGAAGCTGTCAGAGAATATTTGTAGGAACGGTTCTTGAGGAAAGCTGTGACGCTGTTGAAACACTGCGCAGGCCGAGTGCTCTTTCAGCCCGCACATCAGCGGAATAGTTTCCTAAAAATGTAACTGCCCGGGCTTGAAACATTCTCTGATTTTCATTAATGGGAAACCCACAAGGTCTCTTTCGGGATCTTTCAACACGTCCTGTGTCGCAACGCGAACATCACTGGGCATCTGGCGCTGCGGGCGCCGGTCATCTCCCCACCCGGGCCCGGCCCCGCCCCTCCCTCGCCCCGTCTCGGTCTCTCCGAGGACGCTGCAGGCTCTTCAGCTCCTGCTCCTTAACTGGCAGCTCTCACATCGACTGCATGTACTGACCTCTGCCCGAGCCATGAACTGAGACCGACGCACGGACCACCCAAACTGCCCGCAGCCACCAGACGGCAGTTACACTCGGCCCTTCCCGCGCGATGTAATTTGGTAGAATTGACCTCTCTGCTCATATGGCTCTGATTATTTGCTCACTTGTAATTTTAGGTCTTTGTGTGCAAGTCTGATCTTCCTCGCCCGGCGATAAGCTCCTGGACCACAGGAGTGACGCTTCATGCTTTCTGTGTGTCTGTCCTCACTCCCCGAGCGTGGCATGGTGCCCCCCACGAAGTGGAAAGTCAGTAGGGACATGGAGTATCCTAACGGTAATTGGCAATGCCGGGACTGGCCACATCCCTGGCTAAATCTGCAGCTACTCAAAGTACATTTCCAGTACCTTATTTCCATAGGTAGGAAATCACAGGGAGGGGGGCGGATATATATTTAAATTTCTACAGTATCTTATTTCCAGAGATTTGAAATCAAGATGTTCCATCTTCCTTCACTGAGTAGGAAATAGCTCTCACGGCCTGTGGTGGCAGTACAAGGCTAAAGGAGTTATAATAATCCTTGGACTCAAATCTGATAACACATTTTATTAACTGGTTGGGGACCGGAACAAGACTTGTGCGGGAAACCAGCATGACTCAAGCAATTCTAATCTCCAGGCACAGAAAATGTACTTTTATTTGAGCAATGGCTTTACTAAGGGAAATTCAACCAATCATTTCATTTCTTTTTAATTATAAGAAAAGGGAAACTCAGCCTCAAGCACTCAGAGGCACTTGCTATTATAATAGTTCGGCTTCATTGCATTTTGTTTGCTTCATGGTGATCTGGGGGAAATACGCAAGAAGCTACCCATGTTTATTTATGAATGTTTCTGACCTTTCTAATTTTTCTCGACTCCACTTTTCCATCACATAGAGATCTAAAATAATGAAATCAGCTCTTGCAATAATGGAAGCACTTAAGACAAACCGGTGCTTTTCCATTTATGTTGTTTTCCAGAAAAAAAAAGATTCTTTCATTCCCAACTATATTTGTCCTCAATTTCTGTCCAGTTCTTGATATTAAATTTTAATTGAGATGAGATATTTTTTGAGTCACAAGCTCGAGTGCCAACAAGACCTTTCTAATATGTTATAAAAGTGAAAATTCAAAAATACCTAAGTTAGAGACCATGTTTCTGATGGTTTTTTTCCATGACTAACCCATGTCTATTCTCTATGAAATTGATGTCAAAAAAGTATTATATATTTTCAGGAGGAAATAGAAGGCTGCCCTCTACTATCCTTGTCAGGACGCCGTATCCCCTTAATCATACTTTTCATTTCAGTACATTGAAATTTCCGTTACCAAGGACAACATCATAAATAAAAGTGTTTGTGAAATTTTACCTGCAGCTTTCTAACTTTGTGCATTAAGCATGAGGCCAGCAGAGAGGTGGTCAAATGTGAAAATTTATAATCATTTATTACGTACGGCTGAAGCAAGGAAGGAATAAAAGCGTGAAGGCATACATCTATAAACGGAAGCCGCAAAGCTTAAATGAAAAGTAAAGTGAATTTCTGTGTCTTGTCATAAAGTAATGAGAAGCTAGAGCTTTTATTCATAGCAACCCAAGATGCATTTACTCTCAATCTAGCTTCGGCAGTAAACGCTTCCCTGATGTATTGCTTTGGACTTACAGAGAAATATTTGTGCTCTACATAATAGTATAGTTAGGAGAATTACTGCATGGTTGAGAAGATTCTATAAAGGTTTATAGCTGGCGGTGTTACTGTAATTTAATCACAATGTAGCTAATGTCGTACTTTAATATCACAGGTTACTTTTTTATTTACCATTTATTAGTAACTGGCAGAGTCAATCATCTCTACATCATAAACAAATCATGGAGGGTCTGTAGGAACCCTAAAGCCCCAGAATAGATGGACTGTTGTCATACACCACCACCTTTCCTGTAATGAGCTAACCATCAGATTATTGTCTAGATCTGCGAAAGGTAAGTCAGGATCCTCATTCGCAGCTCATTGGCCAAAGGAAACTCGAGAGCATTTTATGTCATCAATACAATTAACACTGCACACCCTTTGTGCATGGAAATAAGTCATCGATCCAATGTGAGCAATGATTAGAAGTGATTTCTGAAGAATCCGAAGGTATTTGGCTAGAGATTTTATCTACCTGTTTTGTAATATATTCATAAACATTACCATAGTATTAACCTTAGTTTTTAATTGAGGTACAGTGATTTATAACACTGTGTTTGCTTCAGGTGCCCAGCACAGTGATTCAGTACTTTTGCAGATTATATTCCATTATAGGTTTTTACAAGATAATGGGTATTATTTTCTGTGCTATGCAGTCATCCTTTTACCTGTTTCATATACAGTAATTTTGTAAGCTTGAACTGATGCTTTCTCATTAGAATTTTCTACAAAAAGATTTTGTTTTTACATTTGAAAATTAAAAGCAACTGCTACTATACTTTACCCATATACACTCGTTTTGCTAGATAGGTGGGTAGATGGAATAATACATGTAAAGAGTGAAAATCAGTGGTTGTATACATCAAACCATGTTGATCGATCGATGGGAGCATTAATCCAGACTCGTGAGAAAATGGGACTCGTGTGCCGGGGCCGTGGGATGTTGTGGAAAGTGGACTGAGGCCAAATCTGCCTCAAAGCCAAGTTTAGTTTTCCGACTGTGGACGAGTCTCCTGACTTTTGTGAATGTCAGTAGCTGCATCTGTAAAATAGGAGTAGTGCTGGGCTTCCCTGGGGGGTCCAGGTTAGGACTCAGCGCTTCCACTGGAGGTGGTGAAGTTTCCAGCCCTGGTCAGGAATTAAGATCCTACAAGCTGTGGGGCGCAGCAAAATAAGAGAACCAAAGGAATAGTGACGCTTGCCCTACTCACCCCTCTGGTGCTGTGAGAACCAAATAAGATATTTCAGGAAAAGCATTCTGCAGACTGAAGAGGTGCAGGAACTATCTGTGCATTGGACCTAAAAGACACCGAAATAAACACAGAATTGAGTGCTCAGAGCAGATAATTTGCTGCAATATTTGAACAACTTTTATGACAATATAGGTAAAAGGATCAGCCCGTCATTTAGTTAGTAATTATTGAGCACCTCCTATGTGTCAGGCACTGATTGAGCCTGTTGTATTAAGAAGAGCTGATGACCATTTCTGAAGGGGTGATGAACTTGAACCAGGTTCAATGAGAGTCCCATTCACCTCCTCTAGCACCTTTACACGGAAGGTGAAATCCTCCTCCACCCTCAGTGGGATCGATTAGATTTTCTACATTCCTCAATTTCTGGGAATGTGCAGGCTTTCCAATGCTCCACAGACGTTCAGCTCACGTGGGGCTGGTCCTGTGTGAAGTTGTTAGGCTCTAATTCAGTGACTATGACTGATCTCTGGTTAGGAGGTGATGCTTCTGGAAATGAAAATAGTCCTGCTGCAAAGAACAACCTTAGATTAACAACTCAAAGCAAGAGAAACCGTCTTCAGGTACCTGAAGTGACTGTTCAGTTGAGAACGGAGATGTCAACACGGTCGTGGACTTTATTGATTTTCCCATGGATGTTATTTAGCTCTGGATGTCTGGGAGATCCCCTCCTTTGTCTGTCAAAAGTCTTGCTAATTTTTCAAGGCGCCGTTAGAGGGTCTACCCCTCACATGCCATCACACTATTTCTTACTTATAATTCTAAGATTCTGCCTATGTTCTGTTATTTCGTGTAATTATTTAGTATAGTTTAAATGTTTTAGAGCAAGGGCAGTCATCTTCTCCTTTGAGCTCCTTTTGGCTTCTGGTAGCATGTCTTGCACAAGAAGCAAACCAAATAATCATTAAACCTAACTACAACCACTTAAAAAAACTGTCCGACGTGGGTGAGCATACAACATTAGGATTTTTATTAATAACACACTGGTGACCTCAAAACTAACAGCTAAAGCTGTTTTAGGCACTAAAGAACAGTGGCATACTGGCTTGGTTTTCCTTTAATGAAATTAATTTTAAAATATCACCAGTCCAGGGACTTCCCTGGAAGTCCAGTGGTTAAGACTCTGAGCTCCAAATGCGGGGGCATGGGTTTGATCGCTGGTCAGGCAACTAAGATCCCACATGCTGCAGGGCACAGCCAAAAATACCACCAGATTAACCTTTACAGGCTGTTTAAAAATTCTGTTTTCTCCTTTGTACATCTTATGACAGGTTCTTTAGTAAAAAGCAACACTAGTTCCTATGTGTTTTAGCACTGCAGTGGGTACAAAACAGGCTCGGGAATATAGCAGATTAAACGCTTTCCAGGAGGCTCAGCTGTCTGAGAATTCTAACAAATCCAGTGGGCTGGCGCCCATCAGAGCAAGCCATTGTGGAGACCCCGTGAGGAGGGGTTTGATCTTCGGGATTTGATGTTGATGGGATCAAAGGGGAAAGCGACGGAGTGAGGATGTGCCCGCGTTCCCAGCTTCCCTGCGGTGGGGGCACGTCGTCTCCGTTCTAGAACATGGAACATTTCATCTCAGGACAAGACAGTACAGAACTGTAGCAAAATAGGTTTGATAAGATATGCCCAGAGCCTTCCGTTTGAGGTAATTTTTAACCATTTTCTAAACACGTTTATCTTCCTTTTACTCTAAGATGTAGAAATAAGCTTAAATATTTGTGTTAGTGATAACAGAAAAGCAAAGTCAGTGCCCAGAAACAACCCTGGGGAAGCTCTCTGTGTTAGAGCAGCTCGAGCGCCAGGCACAGCCCCGGCCACACAGCGGCACCTCTATATACGTAGGACGGTACTTTTCTATTTGTCTCCCGGCAAGTGTCTAATTGTGCCTTTTAACATCAGCATGTGTGTGCTCAGCCGTTCCGTTGTGTCTGACTTCGAGACCCATGGACTGTGGCCTGCCAGGCTCCTCTGTCCGTAGGATGCTCCAGGCGAGAATACTGGAGTGGGTTCCCTTGCCCTCCTCCAGGGGCTCTCCCCGACCCTGGGAGCGAACCCACGTCGCTTACGTCCCCTGCGTTGTCACGTGGTTTTTTCTAACACTTGCACCACATGGGAAGCCTTTTAACATTAGAGACTAAGATGGTTTAGTTCAAACTTAATAAAACTTTTGAAAGTCTCTCTTCCAGATCTTTCCTAGGTGTATGTACGCACGCAGGCGTGTGCACCTATGTTTTGGAGGATTCTGTGAACAGAAAAACAGGTCTGTCCCAGTGGACTGCGCAGACGGGCCCACAAGGTCAAATGGCTTACCACATATGATGCGGAATTACCTTCTGCACAAGGGGTTTCATTAAGTAGGATCTCTCATACAATATTCAAGACACATTTTCCCAATTGCTTTTCACTTTTGTTGTTTTTGTGTATTTCAAATGTCTATCCTCTTGGACTGGAATCTATTATCTTTTGTGATTTAAAAACAATTTTTTTTTTGCCAAATCTTGGAAATGATCATTCTTTCAAAGAAGCGATAAATACACATGAGTTTTTCATGATTTGATTAATATTTAACTCTTTAATCCAAGTTTTGTTAAAGCAACATTTAAACCACTGTGAACCCTGGTACTTTTCCTTCACCTTTCAGCCCAGTGATCACTTCCTGGAGGCACTGGGGCTGAACGGGGGGTCGGGGGGGGGGGGGCGCCCCGCTGCCTTCTCCCCAGGCAGCATTCCTTTCCCTCACGCCACTGATCCAGTGATCCCAGTTGAACCTGATTGGGATGATATGTTTCTTCCTATGACTTGTTTTATTTTGTGATGTACAGACGGCAAACACCATGGAAACAGGAATAAGTTCCGGTTTTGTTCAGCCCTGAGTTCCTAGCGAGGCGGTGGCAGTGGTGATGGTGCTGAACATGGAAAGAAGTGGCAGGCCCAGCACACAGTTAGGGTGTGAGGCTGTCAGGACGGGACAAAGTTCCTGGTTCACAGAACTGGGTGAGGGGTGGCGTCATTTCCCAACCGAGGAAAACCTGGAAGAGGGCCAGCTGGATGTGCCTTGCAGACACGCAGTGGAGACGTCGAGCAGACGGCGGTCTACCTGGAGCTCGAGAGAGCGACCAGGGCTAGAGATGAGGACCTGCGAGTCCTGAGTGTGGTCGCAATGAAGACGCCTCAGGAGAGGTTTTAGCGTGAGAAAAGTACGGAGCTGGGACCAGTCCTGGAGAAAGTCTAACATTTGGGAAGGGAGAATGAGGCTGAGGAGGACACAGGGTCCAGCTCCAGCTCCAGCTCCCTGATTTCTGGTAGCCAGGATATTGCACTGTTTCTTTTTATGGAAAAAAAAAATGATCTCATATTCTACAAACTCTGATCTGAGTCATTTGTGTCTGGAGACAAATCTAGATGGTTACTCATGGTTCTAAAATTTTTAATTGAACAAAGATGTGTTGGCTTGTGATGCAGTTAGACCACGCAGTTTTTCTATTCAAAAAACCCTTCCAAAGGCTAAGATATTCCTGTTTTATCTCCCGTTTCCTGAGTTACAGTGAGGTCGATCACCTTTTCCTTTTCTTACATAAATAGGTAGGTGGGAGCCACCTTAAAATTTAGAGCGGGGGGTGGGGAGGGAGGAGGACCTGGGGAGGCACATTTCCAGACCCCTGATAGCTCAGTTGGTGAAGAATCTGCCTGCAATGCAGGAGACCCTGGTTCGATTCCTGGGTCGGGAAGATCTGCTGGAGAAGGGACAGGCTACCCACTGCAGTATTCTTGGGCTTTCCTTGTGGCTCAGCTGGTAAAGAATCCACCTGCAATAGGGAAGACCTGGGTTTGATCCCTGGGTTGGGAAGATCCCCTGGAGAAGGGAGCGTCTACCCACTCCAGTGTTCTGGCCTGGAGAATTCCATGGACTGCATAGTCCACAGGGTCGCAAGACATCAGACACGACTGTCACTTCCCTTCCCAGCTGCAAAACCTCTCCTCCCTCTGCTCCTATCGTCAGAGGCCTGACCATGATTTCCTTGGAATAATTCTCAGAACAGAAGCAATCACCTCGCCTGGGGAGAGACCCAAGCTGCCGGGAAGCCTGGACTCCCAGATTCTCAGATGGAAGACCTTCTGGGGGTACAGGGTGGAGGGGCGGTGGCCATCCGTGCCTGAAGCCAACACCCCGGATGCCTTTGTGGGTTTGCCCCTGTGCTGACACAGGGGAGGGGGCCTTGGGGTCATTTCAAGGGAAGGCCAAGCACGACGTGGCCTAGAGTGTGTCCATGAGGCTGAGGAGGTCACTTGCAGTGGGGGTGGTTTGGGGAGAAGGGGTTTTCAGGGAGTGAGGAGTGGGTGGGACGTGAAGGGATACTGAGGAGACAGCAGATGACGCTACAAATCTGCTGCTGCTAAGAAGAGCGGGGGGGACTGGAGGGGAGGGAAGATCCACGGGAGGGTTTGGTTTTCTGTCTTGGAGGGGAGCATATTTAATCTCTTTGGCAAGGGTCCCACCGAGAAGGTGAGGTGAGTGTTCCTGTGAGGAAAGGGATGAGGACAAGCCCTGGGAGTAACGCTCCTGAGAAGGACCCGGAGACTGGGGCCAAGGGGCAGGAGGCCGTCAGGAGCGGAGGGGAGGGCGGGGCCGGCGGGTTTAGGAAACTGCAAAGGTGCCCTTGAAATAGGCACTGGGTCCTCTGACCCTACAAAGGGGGCAACTGAAAGTAGTTTAAAAACTTGGGGAAAATTTCTCACCTTGGAATGGTGACTTCGTGGATGTTAAAAAGCCTCTGCCCTAATTCTTTTGGCCCCAAGTGAAAGTGAAAGTTGCTCAGTTGTATCCGACTCTTTGCGACCCGGTGGACTATACAGTCCATGGAATTCTCTAGGCCAGAATACTGGAGTGGGTAGCCTTTTCCTACTCCAGGGGATCTTCCCAACCCAGGGATCCAACCCAGATCTCCCGAATTGCAGGCAGATTCTCTACCAGCTGAGCCACAAGGAAGTCCCATTTTTGGTCTCAAATAACAGTAAATATGTGTTGAACTGAACTGATAAAAGTCTCACTATTTCTTAAATCTCCCCTTCAGTTCAGTTCAGTTCAGTTGTGTCCGACTCTTTGCGACCCCATGAATCGCAGCACACCAGGCCTCCCTGTCCATCACCAACTCCCGGAGTCCACTCAGATTCAAGTCCATTGAGTCGGTGATGCCATCCAGCCGTCTCATCGTCTGTCATCCCCTTCTCCTCCTGCCCCCAATCCCTCCCAGCATCAGAGTCTTTTCCAATGAGTCAACTCTTCGCATGAGGTGGCCAAAGTACTGGAGTTTCAGCTTTAGCATCAGTCCTTCCAAAGAAATCCCAGGGCTGATCTCCTTCAGAATGGACTGGTTGGATCTCCTTGCAGTCCATGGGACTCTCAAGAGTCTTCTCCAACACCACAGTTCAAAAGCATCAGTTCTTCGGCGCTCAGCTTTCTTCACAGTCCTGCTTGACAGGCGGATTCTTTACCCCTGAGCCATCTGGGAAGACTAGATTAGGATTAGAGCTCTCTAACTAGTGGCTCAGTTCTAGAAAAGGGAGTCCACATGCAACTTCCAAAGAGGAACTGAAATGGAGGGGAGAGCGGCAGGAAGGGTGAGGACGGTGGGCAAGGAGGACGGACCGGGGAAGTGATTCCCTGACGCACGACGTCCTTGCGGGCTGCTGTGACCCGGATTCCCAGTAGGAGCTCCTAGCACCGCCCCGCCGACCCCGCGACACCTCCCCCAGGAGAATTTAACGACCAGCCCGATAAGGAGAGAGAAAGCAGAGATGTGGGGGTAAGATTAGGAGATTTAGGTGGTGCCCGTCAAGTCCGCTTGCCCCCTACATCAGACTGCCAGCATGCCCGGGAAGAAGGCCGACCCCTGGACCTGCTCCACACTCAATCCGGTGAATCTTGGGCCGGAGGACGGGTGCGGCGTGCCGGGTAACTCGTGTGCACCCTGAGGTGGGAAGACTCCGAGCTTAGGGAAGCGCCAAGAGGTTGGTGGTAGGTGACATGACAAAATCATAACGGGAAATAAGCTAAGCTTTTCAGCTCAGTCTTCAAAATTTAGTCTCTGCACTTGCTTTCCTAGCACGTATACTAAAAATAACGTACAAACAGCAACAAAAATCAAATAAACACAATTACTTATAGCTTACTGGGATTATTTTTGGAAAAAACATTAGGAAACTTAAGAAAATGTACAGATAATAAAAATCACAGAAAGTTCAACAATTAGAGAAAATCCCCACTACTATTTTGGCTATTTCTTTTCCGTCTTTTTTGGTATTCAGATTTCAATATATTTATATAGTTGAGGTCACCTGCTCTATCCTCTTTTTCTCCTGACATTGTATCTATCATAAGGAAAATTTCAAGCTGCTAAAAAGCCTTTGAAAAATTAATGACTGCTTAAAGCAGAGACATTACTTTGCCAACAAAGGTCCGTCTAGTCAAGGCTATGGTTTTCCCAGTGGTCATGTATGGATGTGAGAGTTGGACTGTGAAGAAAGCCGAGCACCGAAGAATTGATGCTTTTGAACTCTGGTGCTGGAGAAGACTCTTGAGAGTTCCTTGGACTGCAAGGAGATCCAACCAGTCCATCCTAAAGGAAATCAGCCTGGGGTGTTCTTTGGAAGGAATGATGCTGAAGCTGAAACTCCAATACTTTGGCCACCTCATTCGAGGAGTTTGCTGGGAGGGATTGGAGGCAGGAGGAGAAGGGAATGACAGAGGATGAGATGGCTGGATGGCATCACTGACTCGATGGACGTGAGTCTGAGTGAACTCCGGGAGTTGGTGATGGACAGGGAGGCCTGGTGTGCTGCGATTCATGGGGTCGCAAAGAGTCGGGCACGACTGAGCGACTGAACTGAACTGAATGTTATCACTTGGATGAAAGGAACTATCAACAAAGTTTTGGACATTTAAGTTTCTGTTTTTTCCCTATTTTATTCAGTACATGGGGCTTCCCAGGTGGTTCTAGTGGTAAAGAATCTACCTGACAATGCACGAGACTCGGGTTTGATCCCTGGGTCAGGAAGATCCCTTGGAGAAGGAAATGGCACCCCACTCAAGTGCCTCGGAAATCCGATGGACAGAGGAGTCTGGCGGGCTGCAGTCCATGGGCTCGCAGAGTCGGACGTGACTGAGGGACTGAGCACCGTTTGGTGCATCACATACAGCTTTTATTGTTCAAGATCCAGCCTTACTAAGCTAACGGGCCTCTTTCTCATGTCTCTTAGAAAGCTCCAGCGGGCCTCACTGCAGAGCCCTGAGAGGCATGTATATCAG
Source organism: Ovis aries (assembly GCF_016772045.2). NCBI lineage: Eukaryota > Metazoa > Chordata > Mammalia > Artiodactyla > Bovidae > Ovis > Ovis aries. Next base: position 78,598,300 of record NC_056065.1, on the reverse strand, counting down.
GTGTTCTCAGTACTTTGCATCCTGAGAGGTATGTCTGTCGAGCTGGGGTCCCAGGGGAGGGTTCTCTCTGCATGTACACCCACGAACTGGGAAATGAACTTGGCTTAGAAGGATATTGTCAGAAAGAGTGAATGAAACAGCTATCTTAATAAAATCGAAACCAGGGGATTTTGCTGAAGTTGCTTTCAAAACATGAACGACCCATGCCAGACATAAGGAAAGAATAAAGATAGAAAGGTTTGGTTTCTATATGATTGTTTTGGAATTTTTCCAGTTACAAAGTGTTATTTACTGGTACTGTAAAAGTATGCCAAAAATACATCTTCGAATGCAGAAGAGATAATTAGGTTTCACTGTCCCAAGTCAAAAGGAAAAGAATTATTTTCTGTCTGATCTCTCAAACTCTGGCTACCTGCCTGGTACTGCGATTTCACACTTTGGCATGGCCTCGGGCAGACACCCGGAACGGTACCAAAGAACAAGGCTGCCAAAATAACCCTTTCACCCACTTTTCAAAGGAAACCAGCCATCTTAAATCTATATTTAGAGGATAGCTAAAATTAACATTGCTTATGAAAATTATTGCTTTTGTGTCATATTTCTTACAGTGCAGCTATCCCAGATTAGAAGCCAACAGAATTCATGGAATTTATAATAAATATAAGTTATCTCACCTGAATCTTCAGGCTTATAGAGCTTTAACTAGATTGTGTCCATTTCCCTGCAAAACAAACCTTAGGCAAATTTTTGAAAAAGGCAAATTGTGTCTCTGGATATTCTTGCATCGATTTTTCGGGTTCCTTACATGTTCTGCTTTTTCCCTACATGCAAACTAGGAATCTCCATTATTAATCAGTACATCAGGTGACTCTGAGGCAGGTGACAGATATATAATGGGAAGAGGCACAGATGGGTAGGATTATATAAATACTGCCAGTGGGTGGTTAAATTATCATGTTGAATATTGGGCTTTTTCCTGTGTTTCCTAAAATGGAAGCAGGGAGGAGGCCCAAAATCTGTCCTTTCTGGGCTACATTTATTCCTCAACTACTCACTCATTCATTCCCTCATTAATTTACCCATTCAATCACTCATTTAACAGATACATCTTAAATATAAGTTCTTATTAAACTGTAGGGAGTGGGGGGTGGGGAGCACCCAAGGCGGGAAAGCCTATATTTGCCACGAATTCTCGTGTGGAATTTGCGCACATTAACAAGCAACCACAGCGAGAGACAAAATTCAGGAAATACCAAGGGATACCTGCAGAGAACACCACGTGAAATGCCGGCCTGGATGAAGCATAAGCTGGAATCGAGGTTGCCAGGAGAAACACTGATAACCTCAAACACGTGAATGACACTACCCTTATGGCAGAAAGAGAAGAACTAAAGAGCCTCCTGATGAATGTGAAAGAGGAGAGAGGGAAAAAATGGCTTAAAACTCAACATTCAGAAAACTAAGATCATGGCATCCGGTCCCATCACTTCATGACAAATAGATGGGGAAACAATGGAAATAGTGAGACTTTGTTTTTTGGGGCTCCAAAATCACTGCAGATGGTGACTGCAGCCATGAAATTAAAAGAAACTTGTTTCTTGGAAGAAAAACTTGACCAACATAGGCAGCATATTAAAAAGCAGAGACATTACCAACAAAGGTCCATTTGGTAAAAGCTATGGTTTTTCCAGTAGTCATGTATGGATGTGAGAGTTGGACTATAAAGAAATCTGAGCACCAAATTGATGCTTTTGAACTGTGGTATTGGAGAAGACTCTTGAGAGTCCTTTGGACAGCAAGGAGATCCAACCAGTCCATCCTAAAGGAAGTCAGTCCTGAATATTCATTGGAAGGACTGATGCTTAAGCTGAAACGCCAATACTTTGGCCACCTGATTCAAAGAACTGACTCATTTGAAAAAACCCTGATGCTGGGAAAGATTGAAGGTGGGAGGAAAAGGGGATGACAGAGGATGAGATGGTTGGATGGCATCACCGACTCAATGGACATGAGTTTGAGTGGAGAGGGAAGCCTGGCATGCTGCAGTCCATGGGGTCGCAAAGAGTTGGACACGACTCAGTGAATGAACTGAACTGAAAGGATACCAACGTTTTCAGGAAGTCTTTTTTTTTTTTTAACATTTCTACTTCATTTGGCTTCAAAAGAGGATTTGGGGTAGCTCCAGGGATACATGTAATGCAACAGAATAAAAGTAAAATAGATGAGAAAGGCAGAGGAACACAAGGGCAGAAAAAGGTGAAATCAGAGTCAACACCATACACGAAGTGTCTATCTTCAATTAAGCACGTGCATGAGTCGAGGTGGGCTGCACACTTGGGTCTGAGCTTTCTCAGCTGCCAAAGGAAAGAGTCCCATCCTGTGTTGAGTTCACTGTGACCATAAAATATAAAGTTTCCAGGGATCGAGGTCTGAGACAAGTCTCTTTTGTGGGTTTCCATATAGGGTACTTCCGTGAGGCAGTGGACACTGTTTCCAACCACATCCCTTGCAAAATACAAAGCTGTGTTTCACAAAGCTATCTATTGTAATGCTAAAATGCAAAATGATGAAGTTGGACCCTTACCTCACACCATATACAGAAATTAACTCAAAATGGACCAGAAACCTAAAAGTAAGCCCTAACACTAGAAAGCTCTTAGAAGAGACTTCCCTGGGGGTCCAGTGGTTAAGACTTCACGCTTCCACCCAGGGGACATGGGTTTGATCCCTGGTCAGGGAACTAAGATCCTCTATGCCTCGTGGTATGATAAAGAAAAAAAAAAAACCAAAAAACAGCAAAAGCAAAGGAAAACACTTAGAAGAAAATGTAACAACAAATCTTGGTGACCTTGGATTTGACAATGGATCCTTCTATATGGCATCAAAAGCACAAACAATAACAACAACAGATAAATGGGACTTCACCAATATAGAAATATTTTGTGCTTCAAAGGACCCAACAAAGAATGAAAAGACCACTTGTAGAGTGGGAGAAAATACTTGCAAATATAAGGAATTCCTTTCTAGAATATAATACTGGCATTATTTATAAAAGAAACTTATACAACTCAGTAATAAAAAGACAAATAACCCAATTTAAATAATGGACAATAATGGGCTTCCCTGGTGGCTCAGATGGTAAAGAATCTGCCTGCAATGCAGGAGACCCGGGTTCGATCCTTGGGTTGGGAAGATCCCTTGGAGAAGGGCATCTTCCCAAGATTCCCTGGATTCACTGGAGTGGCTACCCACTCCAGTATTCTTGCCTGGAGAATCCCGTGGACAGAGGAGCCTGCTGGGCTATAGTTCATGGGGTTGTAAGAGTCAGACGTGACTTAACAACTAAACAACAACAACTTGGGGAGGACTACTACCAAGGTGAGATGTTCCCATTTCAGAGGATGCTGCTGCTGCTGCTGCTAAGTCGCCTCAGTCGTGTCCGAATCTGTGCGACCCCATGGACTGCAGCCTAGCAGGCTCCTCCTTCCATGGGATTTTCCAGGCAAGCGTAGTGGGTTGCCATTGCCTTCTCGGATTTCAGAGGATACATGGTGCTCATGTTAAGTGGTGAAAGAGGCAAATCAAAAGACCATATATTACATAATTCCATTTATAGGAAATGTTCAGAACAGATGAATCTGTAGAGACAAAAAGCAGATTAGTGGTTGCTTAGAACAGGGGGAGAGAGACAAAGAAGAGGGGTAATTAAAGAGTGGCTTTTTTATTTTTTGGTTAGGCGACTTAAACATTCTAAAATTGATGGTATTGATGCGAATACAACTCTGAGTGTTCTACAAACCAAAAACCATTGAATTGGACACTTTGAGTTAACATTTATATCTCAATAAAGATGTTACCCAAACAAAAACAATCCTAGGAGAATTTAAAACATTACAATCAAGTATATGGCCCTCTGATGGTCTGACTTGTCCCAGAGAAGTCAAGAATATCTAGAAAAAGACATGCTGCGTATCTTTCTGAAAATCATCCATTAATGTTATTTCTCGTAAGTGAGCTCTGATACGAATGGAGTACCAGAGAGTTCACATTACGCTTTCTGGCAGGATCCTAAAAATACAATTTTTTTTATGATCAAGCATAAATTCTTGCTCCTTGGCAGTCCAAAATGGTGTTGTTTCACAAGCCCTGACGGCTTAGATATCCTCTGGTGAGAGTGTGCCGGGGTGTTTGGATGACAGGACTGCTCAATGCTGAGAATTAAGATGAAACAGAGTGATTTTAGTCACCAGAATGACTGTTCACCACGCAGAACGAACCTGAAGCACCACACTCGATGTGGCCCCAAGTACCACGATGAGCTAAGATGGCATAAATTAAAACGAATAAAGTGGTGTCTGTCCTGATTTTCTTAAAGTAAGTAAAACAGACACTGTAACTCAAATAATTATTATTATTTTGAAGACGGGTATTCAAGGGACAGTCTGACACAAGCTCTGGGTGAGTCATCATCATCGGCATGGCTTCACGTTATCTTGTGTGATGTGTGACGTTCAAATATTGTTACGTTGCCTCCCTCAAAAATAACTACAGTGCAAGGGGAGGGAAGGCCAAAGGTCATCTTGTTCTGGGCAGAGAGCCACAGATCAGTCTTCTCCTTGGCGCATTCTTCTGGTTAGAAGGGGCACAGGAGAGGCGTCCCGGGATGGTGCCTCGCCTGCCGGCGTTGCCCGCTCAGAGCCCAGGCTTCCCGCTGCAGAGTTGTCTTTAGACACCGGGCCTGCATGCTCACCGGCTGGCCTGCTCTGGGCGCCTTCTGTCGCCGCTGTCACACTGGAGGCCACGCAGGTCCATCTCTGCCACCTCGAAGCTCCGCCTCTCTGCCTCTGAATCCTGCACACGGCCCTCATCTCAGGCGTTGGCCCCTCCCCAAATCAACCTCTTTCTAATATTTGTGTTTGGCCGAGCCACGTGGCATGCGGGATCCTAGTTCCCTGACCAGCGGTCAAACCTGCGCCCCTGCAGTGGAAGCATGGAGCCTTAACCACTGGGTCGCCAGCACGTGCGTGCTAAGTCATGTCAGTCGTGTCCGACTCTTTGTGACCCCACGGACTGTAGCCCGCCAGGCTCCTCTGTGGAATTTTCCAGGCCAGAATACTGGGGTGGGTTGCCATGCCCTTCTCCAGGGGATCTTCCCGACCCAGAGATCGAACCCGTGTCTCTCATGTCTCCAGCGCTGGCTGCTGCTACTGCTGCTAAGTCGCTCAGTCGGGTCCGACTCCCAGGGGCGCCATGGACTGCAGCCCGCCAGGCTCCTCCGTCCGTGGGGTTTTCCAGGCAGGGGCACTGGGGTGGGTGGCCGCTGCCTTCTCCGCCTGCACTGGCAGGCAGGTTCTTTCCCACCAGCACCACCTGGGAATTCATGCTGCAGTTCTGATTTATTCCCTTCGAAAATACAGACGGTAAGAGAAAACAGCATGCTACAAAACGGAAAATAGTGTGGTCCTGTCTTTTAAATATGTACATTCATATCAATAGGCATGGAGTTTCCTTTTTTGGGGGCCACGTTGTGTGGCTTGTGGGATCTCAGTTCCCTGACTGCGGGCTGACCCCGGGCCATGGCACAGAAAGCGCCACATCCTAACCACTAGGTTCCTTTTTTTTACCAACAGAAGTGAGATTATACAGTTTGGCAACTTACGTTTTTATGTCTTATGCCATCGACCTCTCTCCGTACTTAAAAATGACGGAACGTAATTATCCATACCAATGTAAAGTCGCTAATAAATCATGTTTGTTTTCTTTGATACTATTATAAGCACAGATTCGTAGGCATTTTTAAATGTGATCACTCCTAAGGAGAAGAATTTGGGGTGATTTTTACTTTCCTCGTTGTACTTTTCTTGTTTAGCCGCTAAATTGTGTCTGATTCTTTTCGATCGATGGCCTGTAGCCCTCAGGCTCCTCTGTCCGCGGGATTTTCCAGGCAAGAACACTGGTGTAAGCTGCCATTTTCTCCTCCAGGGATCTTCTTGACCAGGGGATCAAAGCCATGTCTCCTGCATTGCAGTTTGCCACTGAGCCACCAGGGACGCCCCTGTGTATTTTTCCCACCAGATTTTTTTTTTTTTTTTTACAATGAAGAAACATTTTTTAAAATGCAATAGATCGCTCTTTTAATCATAAAAAGCTGGTCTACATAACAAAAACAAAGAAGATAAAACTCTGATTTCAAATCCTCCAAATAAAGCACAAGAGAGGAGAGGCAATTGGATGGTTTATGTGAATAAGATATGGGGTTTTCAGTCACTTCATGCATCTCACCCAAACCCAGGAACCCTGTGGGGTGCTGCGGTGTGAAATTCTAACGCACTTGTAGGAGACGTTAGCGTTGAATTACAGCATGCCGACCGTTGGCGTTGAGCTTGTCCAGACACTCATAGGTCAGCTCCAGTTGTGCGTGGTCGACAGAGGCCTTACAATCCAGGGGCTGCTCAGACAGAGGACAAAGATCACAGGTCAGTGTTGAGAAAACCCCAGCAACTGGCACAGAAGTGATGATGCAAGAGGACGCGTGTTGGTGTCCTCAAACATCTCCTGCTTTTGAAAGCAGGATGGAGTCCTTCTGTGTTGCCCCAAAGAGCCAAACTAGGGCAAGGCAGCAGGATTCGCGCAGAGGCAGCATGCAGCCCGGCGCCCCCCTGTTCACCAGCGCTGGCTGCGCGCCGCAGAGAGTGTAGCGAGCTTCCCACTGCTCTCAGAGTTTACCCTCCAGGAAGTCACGGCGCTGGGGGGCTGATCCCAAGCCAAGCCCCCTTCTGCCCAGAAAGGCGTATCCTCAGTGGCCCCGCAATCCGCTCACTTCTCAATCTCTGTCTTCAGTCACTTCAGTTCAGTCGCTCAGTTGGGTCCGACTCCCTGAGACCCCATGGACTGCAGCACGCCAGGCCTCCCTGTCCATCACCAACTCCTGGAGTCCACACAAACCCATGTCCATTGAGTCGGTGATGCCATCCAACCATCTCATCCTCTGTTGCCCCCTTCTCCTCCTGTCTTCAATCTTTCCCAGCATCAAGGTCTTTTCCAGGGAGTCAGTTCTTCATATCAGGTGGCCCAAGTAATGGAGCTTCAGCATCAGTCCTTCCAATGAATATTCAGGACTGACTTTTAGGATTGACTGGTTGGATCTTCTTGCAGCCCAAGGGACTCTCAAGGGTCTTCTCCAATATCACGGTTCAAAAGCACAATTCTTCAGTGCTCAGCTTTCTTTATGGTCCAACTCTCACATCCATACATGACTACTGGAAAAACCAGAACTTTGACTAGAATCTTTGTCAGTAATGTCTCTGCTTTTTAATATGCTGTCTAGGTTGGTTATAGCTGTCATCTCTGTCTTATCAGTTGCTTTGAACTACAGTCTCATGGGGAGGGATAAACTAGAAGCTTGGGATTAATACACACACACTTCTATACATAAGATAGATAACCAAGGAGGACCTACTCTGGAGCACAGGGAATTCGACTCAATACTCTGCAATAACCTGTATGGGGAAAGAATCTGAAAAGGGATGAACATTTGTATGTGGATACCTGGGTCACTATCCTGTACTCTTGAAACTAACACAGCATGGTAAATCAGCTATATGCCAATAAAATAAAAGCAGCACAACCACTGCTACGATAATGGCACGGTTCTTAGTCGGAGCAGCCTGCGGCCCACAGCGAGGGGCTCCAAAGGGAATAGGAATATATCTTGCTGAACAACCTCATGTCTTTCCACTTGCAGGATTTGCCTCAATAAAGGAAAGTTTTCCTAATAACAGACAGGCAGTGCTGCCTGAAATTGGCAATGACGATTCAATTGCCTCCCCCTGATGACCCATCAGAATCACTCAGCAGGCCGCGCATCGATTGTAGCATCTTCTGTTAGCAAGGACACTTTTCTGTGAATCACTGGTGTCTACGCCAGTTACAATCAGGCTTTTAACACTTCAAATGCTATGAATAAGGTTATTTTATCACAGCTATTTAAAGATGGCCATTTTGACCAAGTATTCTGTGCAAGAGACATTCTCACCCCTTAAGGTTGAGCCTCGTGTTAATTTTAACCCGTACTCCTCTTCTGTTCCATGCCTGAGTCTGGCTCCATTACAAAACCTTACCGATCCCTTTATTCCTATCCCATGGAAGTCTAAGCTCTTCCTCATCCTCTCCCGTCGAGGAAAGGCTGTGATTCCTCAGGAAACGGTGTAGAAGGCCTTAGGTAGGTACCAGACATACTTTTCTCATCTCTCTCTGGGCCCCCTTTCTTAGATGCAAAAATCTGAAAGGCAAGGAGTCAAATGAAGAAGGAGTGAATTAAGATGCTAAAACAGTGCCCCATTGGCTAGGATGGGATTGCTGTTGTTCAGCTGGTAAGTCTTGTTTGACTCTTCGGTGACTCCATGGGCTGTAGGCCTTCAGGCTCCTCCGCCCATGGGATTTCCCAGGCAAGAACACTGGAGTGGGCTGCCGTTCCCTCCTCCAGGGGAGCGTCCCCACCCGAGGTCTGAACCTGCATCTCCTGTGTTGTAGGCAGGCTCTTTACCACTGAGCCACCAGGGAAACCAAACTCCTGAAGGGAGGCTCATTTTTAAAGCGAGATCATTTATTGGTTGTTTTTAATCTGTTTCCCTTCTAGTCTCCTCTATAATGAGAAAGCCTTTATTTGGTCTTGCTTAGACGTTTCACTTCCAATGAAGAATCATATAGGATTAATTTACCGATTTGTTGATTTCCTGAATTATCCACTCACCGATCCATCACACCCGTATTGAACACTGTGTTCAACAGGCAGGGAGATGAGAAGGGACAAGACACAGACCTGCCCACCAGGTGCCCATTCTGCAAACTGGGCAGGAGCTCCCTCCCTGATGCTCTTCAAACGGTAAGGTCAACATCGGGACACCGGTGATGTCATCTCTATTAGAGAATTCTCTTCCCAAAGGCCAGTCTTATAGAAGCGGGTTTGTATTGAGATGGCAGCTCTCTGGGAAACTCCTGTTCACCCTTTGAAAGTTACAGATGACACTTAGCCTACCGCCTGTCTTCTTATCTGGTAAATGCTGCCTGGCTCGTCCTGGTGTTGTAGGGTAACGAGTAACTCCCCAGACGACTTGGGCACTTCGCTGTTTACCTTTCCGTCTCCCTCTCCCAGAGAGTTAACTCCTCCGGGAAGGACTGAGTGTTACCACTGCTGCACCCCAGCGCCTGGCCGTGAGTCGGGCACACAGCTGGCACGTGTTGGTACCCCGTCTCCGGAAGGGGAGTCGGGGCCGCCTCTCCGTTCGGATCTCTCCGCAAACTGTCGGGATGTCAAGGTGCTGGACTGGCTGAGCAGCAAGGGGGGGAGCCTTGGAGAGCTCCTTTTTACTTAGGGACAGTTCTTTCCACTCTCTCAAGTGTCAGCGTTGTCCATCTTCCATGTGAAGCTTCCCAATGGGTTTTCCCCTTGACGGGAACTGCTGGCCAGGAATCAGTCATTTCTGCACGTCTGTGCTTTATCCACAGCAGCGAAGGGGAGTCCTCGTGCTCAGGGTTCCTGCCCTCTGCCCCTCATGCGCTGGTCTGAGCCAGAGGAAGGAGTCATTATCATTAGGTCTGTTACCCTGGATACCCTATACCTGTGGTGATCAGATTTTATAAACAAAAATCAGAGCTTATGTTCAGTTGTGGAGGGAGAGACTCAAGGGATAAGGCAGAAATCGGGGCGTCGTGGACATGATGTCCACGGTGGGGTCACTGGGCCCTCCCTGAGTCCAGTTCTCAGAGTGGCTCGTGTGTGCTCTCCTCTTTTAAAGGTACCACAGCGGTTAGCAGGGTTAATAGAGCACCGAGCCAGCCTTGCCTCTTATTTCGTGAGAAGGGCCGAGCACTTGGACCTGGGCTTGAATTCCGGGCTCTGTTACCTGCTGACCTATGACGCTGGGCGAGAGGGTGGACATCTCTGCGCCTCTCCGCTTTCCTGTTACAGGGTGAGCTGGAGAGCAAGGGCGCTGAAGCGCACCGCCTGTCTAGTAGATACCACGGGCACTGCGCACACGCTAAGGCTGCTTCTGTTTCCTCAGCTCCTGGGGACGGGCTGAAATGATCACTTTATAGAACCAAATCAGATGAAACCAAAACAAGATTTTAAAAAAATGTTAAAATAGGAAAAGACAACAGCTTTAAAATTCTGGCTTCCAAATTCCTGAATGTTTCACTCCAGGAGCTGTGGTCACGTTCAGAACAGCCTGGGTCACACTTGGACTTGGGTCCCCTCGCCCCACTGTGGGCGCCAGGGCTGGACGCTGTGTGCTCCTTGGGGTCAACAGAGGCCAACCTCCCTCTATGTAAGGCCCCACTCCGCCGAGGGCAACGTTGATTCTACTTTGGTCATGGATGCTGATGAGCGCTGTCCAGAGTCCGATTCACAGTCTTGTCAAAATCACATTCTGCATTTCTTCAAACAGATACTGAAATGTATGGTTTATCATTTTGGGTAGAAACTCCCGCTCTCTGAAGATCTGCTTATGTGATGTTTCTCAGCAAGTAACATTGTGAAAGTTGGTGGTTGTCTAATAAAGGTTCCTGGTTTCAAAATCAGTTTATTTCCTTGTTTCCTTATAAGTGTGTTTAAGTTCATTCTTGATGGTTTTTCCCTAAATTTTTCCAAGCTATTAAAAAGAGGCTGACTAATGCATTTGTACAACATACACAACACTCTGAAAGGAAAACAATTTAACCGAAATTGAACCACAGTGCAGTTGTGTTTGAGATATGTTATTATGTGAAAAAATCGGAAAGTACAGAAATAGCCCTCCTTCCCTTTTAAACATAATATATGTACATGTTTAGTTTTGATAAAAAGACTAGAAAGCTACATACCAAACTAACAGCAGTGGCTGTCCCTAGGTGGCAAAAGTGCAAATGACTTAAGGTTTTTTTCTCTAATTTCTAATTTGTGGGTCACTTGACAGACAGTCTAAAATAAGCATGTATCCCTTGTTTAACAAGGGTAGAAAAAAAGTCACTTTAAAAAATATATTTAAAATATGTTCTAATCTAATATAAATATTTTATATTAATAATATAATAAATATATTTTATCATATCAGATATAATGTAGAATATAATATTTAAAATATTTTTAAAAATCTGACTTCTAAAATAATAAGCTGGATGGACAATGATATTAAGGTTACTTATACACAAAGAGCTCTAACAAATCAATAAGCCCTCAAGTGCCTCAAAGGAAATATTTATAAAGGTCCTGAAGAGAAAATTCACAAGAGAAGAAATTTCAGGGTCCAACACAGGTAGGAAAAAACTAGACCTCATTCTTAACCAAAGAAACAGAAATTAAAGACTGCAAACCTCATCGAATTTTCATTAACTGTTTGACGCTGGAGCAGAGTGGTGAGTCAGTAACAAGAGCCCCCATCTACTGAGTGTTTCTGACAGGCAGGCACTGAACTGAGCCCAAAAGCTTAGGCAACCTGTTCGTGACGACTCTGAAGCCAAACCTGACTCTGTGAACTAGAAACTCCGTGGGTCAGTGGGGCAGGGAATAGGAACCGCAAGGCTCCTGAAGAATACTGACAATCTGCTTTCCAGGAGTCTGCCTCAAAACAAACCCTCTTGCCAACTCGTCAGATCCTGTCTTCTAGGAATTTACCCCTCACAGTCAGATAATTATTTTCATCACCTGAAAATAATTAGAATGCCAACAAAAATAAACACAAAGTGTGCTAAAGTTAAACGTGCAACTTAGAGAGAGAGCGAAAGAAATGATATTATATCCTATTTTGCTGTCCTAAACGTAGCTATTTCGAGGAATTTTTAGCGACCTAGCAAAAAGCTCATGATTTAACACTGAACCAGTAAAACACTCTAGCCAGATCACCATTTGGAGAAGCCCACAGTTGATAAGCCCTCATCCCCAGGTACAGAGCTTCCAGCCAACTTTTATTGTGTCCCACTCTTAAATATATGTAAGAGAAAACTAAAAAAAAAAAAGACACCCCCAAATTGTAAAATTAACATCACTGGTATCCATGAAATGTGAATAAGATACTGTTAAAGGACAAGAGAAATTCAGGGAAGAGAATAAGAGGTTTTGAAAATTAAAATAGTATGGCATGACAAATTAAAAACTCAATATGAGGTCAGAGACTTCCCTAGTGGGCCAGTGGCTACGACTCCGAGCTCCCAATGCAGGGTCCTGGGTTCAGTCTCTGGTTAGGGAACTAGACCCCGCATGTCACGTGCTGCAGCCAAGACCTGGAGCAGCCAAATAAGTGAATATTTAACCAAACAAACAAACTCAGTAAGAGGTAAGAAGATAAAGTTGGGGAAACATCCCAGAAAGCAGAATTGTGCTTCGTCCCTCAGTTGTGTCCAGCTCTCTGGGACCCCATGGACTGTAGCCCGCCAGGCTCTTCTGTCCGGGGGGATTTTCCAGGCAAGAATACTGGAGTGGATTGCCATGCCCTCCTCTAGGGGATCTTCCCGACCCAGGGATTGAACCCAGGTCTCCACATTGGAGATGGATTATTGATCATTTGAGACTCTGGGGGAAGGGGTAGAAAGCAGAATAAATAGATAAAAGATGGAATGTGAGAAGAAACAGGAAATTAATGATTCTATCCAGGAAATCCAACATTTAAATAATAGAGTGTTCAAAGGTGGGAGGTGGGACATCAGGGGAAAGAGAGGAAATGATCAAAGAAACAATTTGAGAAAGATTCCCAGACATAAAAGGTAAGAGATTTCAGACTGAAAGGACCTCCAAGTGCCAGCTCAGCGGGTGAGACGCCACGACACCAAGAACACCATCAATGCCTGCAGCTCAGCTGTATTTGCCGTTGTTTGGTCACTCAGCTGTGTTCGCCTCTGTGCGACCCGATGGGCTGTGGCCTGCCCGGCCCCTCTGCTCACGGGAGTCTCCAGGCAGGAACACTGGAGCGGGTTGCCACGCCCTCCTCCAGGGGAGCTTCCCGACCCAGGAGTCGGACTGACATCTCCTGCTCTGGTGGGTGGACGCTTTACCACTGAGCCACCTGGGAAGCTCAAATCTGAAGAATAAGCAGATCGGCAGAGTCTGGGGGCTTGTCCGCCTCCCCCCGCCCAGGGGCCCCACCCACCTCTGGGACTGCTCGTCCATCTCGAAGAGCGTCAGGACCACCTCATCCGTGTAGGTCTGTGCCAGCACGTGGAGCACCTTCCGGATGGTCTCCTGGGCCGCGGCGTCAGTGGCGTTGGGCATGTGGTGGTAAACGTGCTTGATCTCAGGCACCTGCGGGGCTAGGGGGTGGGGAGTGCCTGCTTCCTGGGTGCTCGACACCGGCTTGGCAGGAGCCTCTCACCCAGGCATGGTCAACCATACCTCAATAAAACTAAATGAATCAAATACAGTTTAGAATAATAAATAAATAGAACGCACCTGTGCAAACGCTGGGACTAGTGAAGAACAAGCTTCCAGACAGAACAACGCAGTCTTCACAGAAAGGATGAAGAGGAACAGTGGCGTCCAGCTCTGAAAAGCAGCCCTACAAGCTGGAGGATGACGGCTACAGGCCTTCCGACTTCTGAGGGAAAATCATTTCCAAGCCAGAATTCAGTGCCGTCCACCAAGCACGAGGGAAAGCCCAGAGGCATTTTCACATGTGTGTGGCCACCGTTTCTCAGGAAGCTACTGAAGGACGCACTCCACCACAAAGAAGGGGTAAGCGCACAGAAAGGAGAGTCAGGGCCACCGAGTAGAGCGGGGCTATGGGGAGCCAGGTCCACATTTTCCACTGTGGAATGTCCACAGATGGAATGCAAACCGAGAACTAGGAACTAGTCAGATAAGCATATCATTTAGACATGGTGAGTATGAACATAGTCAGCTAAAAGAGTAGCAGTTAGTCGCCGCTGCAGAATGGGAAACTGCAGGTAGAGGTCCATGTTTTTTATTACAGGTCTTGGGCAACCGTTTGACTCTGTAACCTCTGTATAACTTCTAAAAGAATAAAAATTCAGCTTAAAAATTCACATAGATAATATCATCACTGGCTGAAGGAAATCGTGCAAACACGGTTTGAACATATTGCTTTCTGACGGTGCCACTTCATGCAGAAACAGCACTGAGACGCTAGGAAGAGTTGACAGCTCCCATCCCACGACCATCAGGTGTCCCGGACGCCTCTGACAAGTGCTGGGCCGCGGTCAACGGATCCTTGACACCCTGTCAAGTGCCTGAAGGGCCGGCACTCGGTGGTGTGGTGGAAGGGCTGCCAAGAGGCTCAGAAGCCTAACAGCCCAGGCGGATCTTCCTCCTGCCACACCGAGCAGCTCTGCGTCCTCTTGCAGCTGTGTGTGCATGCTTGCACACGGCTGGGGGAGGCGGGGTACGTGTGCGGCTTGCTCCTGAGTATTTCCAAGTTCACTGGAAGCCCACAGTCTTGCTGCAGCAACACAGAAGTGCTTATTTCAGCCCGAAGAACTCTGGCCTGAAGAAGGCAGCCTGACAGAGCTCTCAAGATGCCATGCAACAGCGTCCTGAGGGTCTGAGTGCCCCTGCCCAGCCGAAACCTCTTGCAGCTCCTTTCATATTAAAGTTGTCCGACTGGAGACAGCGCTCTCACTGTCAGTAGCAGATCTGATGCTAAGCTGCCGCTTCCTACTCTCCTGTGTCCATAGGATCAGCTGCTTCTGAGGTCAGCACCCAGGTGAGACACAGCTCTCCAGGCCATCTGCTCAGGGGCCAGAGCCTGCTTAGAACAGAATAACTATTATTTAATTTAACCAAAAAGTGAGAGAATGAGGAGCCTACCTTCAAGCCGTATTTTATCCTGCTTAGGAGTGAAGGTTCTTTGACCTGATCTCAGCAGTAATGGGCTTCCCAGGTGGTGCTAGGGGTAAAGAACCCGCCTGCTAAAGCAGATTGACATAAGAGACCTGGGTTCGATCCCTAGGTTGGGAAGACCCCCTGGAGAAGTGGCAACCCACTCCAGTATTCTTGCCTGGAGAATCCCATGGACAGAGGAGCCTGGTAGGCTACGGTCCATAGGGTCGCAAAGAGTCAGACACGACTGAAGTGAGTTAGTATGCAGAGCAGTAATATCATGCTAATAAATTTTGAAAAAAGAATGACTAATCTTTCAGGATTTGGGGACAATTCAGTTCTGGAACCCAGAACCCGGGCTGTGGGTACACCACAGAGATCCACGCTACCCTCAGCTCTCATGGATCCACTGCTCCTGAGAGCTGCTTAATCTCACCAGAGTTTAGGTTAGGTCCAAAAACTCATTGCCTAAAACACTCAAGATATTTGGCAGAAAGAGTAGATTTAGTCAGTTTCGCCTTTTAAAGATGGGTTAAATGGGCTTTTAAATCCATCTTAAGAAATGGCGATTACACAGTATCTGCTGTAGGAAATTCACCCATTAATTTTTGGCCTGCCACATGAAGTGGGTGGAGATGACAAGTATAACAATAAAAGAAAAAGCAGCAGACGGGAGCAAGCCGTGTTGTTTGTTAAGCAGGAGAGTGCGACACCAGAATGCCAACCAGGAGCCGCAGCACCTAGGTTCTGTCTTCATTCTGCTACTCTGCAACGTTGGGCAAATGACTCCTTTTGCTAATTTTTAGAATGGGATGTTGTAGGCCAAGATGAGATCATGCTCCGTGAAAGTAACTCACGAACTATAAAGTACTATGCAAATATCTATAAGGAATAAATTAAATACCAGGAACTGGAAACGGGAACTTGCACGGGCCAGCCTCAGGAGTTCTGGAGCTTACAAATAAATACTATGCCGGGGGTTAGATTAAGGGGGGATTTCCAAGCAGTTTGGACTTGTGCCATCTTACTGTTGATTTTTAAAGTTTCATACTTATTCCTTCTTCCAAAACAGCTTTTTTTTTGGGGGGGGAGGGGTATACATGTAATAACACCACCAAATTTTACACTGATCGGTATATGTATGTATGATAGAGGAGCCTGTGAACTTGATGAGATGGTCTGGAGACTAGAAATCCGGAAGTCCACTATCTGGCCAATTAAAGCCCTCAGCAACACATGTTCACAGCGCACGCTCAGCGCTATCTGTGCACTGAGTGTAGGTGATGAGGTCCCACCAGCAGGGTGCTTTCGGCCAGTGCGGCACCTTGATCTGAGAAACTGCTGCAAACCGTACGAGTTCCAAGAGCTAAAGTTGACTTTGGCAGAAGATACAAGTTGTTTCATCATACCGAGATTTTTAGGCTTTCTTTGTTTTTCGAATTTTTCAGCAGACCATGGCAACCACTCCGTGAATTTGTTTGCCTGGAGCAATTTGCCTGAATTGCATAGAGGAGGGCACTACAGGGTTTTCTGGATTTGTATCAACAACTTTCCTCCAAGCTCTGTTTCCAGACACCAAAGCAGCGAGATACCCCTGTTTTCCTTAAACTGTCCACGCCATGTCATTATCTTTCAGACACAACAGGAAGTGCGGAAATCGTCATTAGCTCTGATTTTCTGGGACGTTCTAGGAAACTTAACAGGTTGTCCAATCCTGCTAAAATGTTAAGCTGGTTTTGCAAAACTCTCCCAGAAATATGTTGTGACATCTGTTTTAAAAAATTCAAGTGAAAGTCTAGATTTATGGCAGATTTAGTTCACAAATAATTAGGAGAGTAGCTACTCTGGATAGCTCAGATTTATTAGGCTTTTAGGCCCGTGGAGCTTTTTCATATTACTTTGGAGGAGCAGTTCTGATTGTAAAAGACACACCCATCCATTGGAGAAAGAGAAAAAAAAGAAAAAGAAAAACAGGAAAAAGGACATTTTCTTAAATTTACCACATAGTAGCGACATTTAGGTGTATTTCTGTCTATTTTTTCTATGTGTATCATTGTATTTTTGTGATTGTATTGTGACAGAAATATGTATGAAGATTTTTGTCATTTAACAGCCTAGAATATTTTTGCTTCATACTATTTAAAAAATCTTTTAAAACCCATTTTTGGAAAGCATATTTCTGATAATAAGAAAATAGAAAATTTGAAAAATATATAGTAGATGTGGAAAATAAAATAATCCATAATCTTACAACTCAAAGTAATCATCAATACTTTGACATATTTCCTCTCTTCTCTTTAAATGCATTTTCTTTTACATAGCCAAGATAATACTTCTTTATTGTTTTTCTTCACTCACATATCTTAAGTAGTTCCCCACAAAATTAAAACCAGTTTATAAAAATTATGTTTAATGTCAGCAAGTGTTCTAGCGTGTCACTATACATGCTGGTCATACCAATATATCATATGCACGTACGTGCATGCTTAGTCCCTCAGTCATGTCTGACTCTTTGTGATCTCATGGACTGTAGCCCACCAGGCTCCTCTGTCCATGGGATTACCCAGGCAAGAATACTGGAGTGAGTTGCCATTTCCTCCTCCAGGGGATCCTCCCAATCAATGTATTTCCTTAAACACTCCTCTTCTCAGTCAAAGTTTTTTTCTAACAGGTTAAATCTTTCTTTAAGTAATCCAGGAGTCTTGAGTTTTGTATTAATTTTCAATAAAAACTCAAATAACTTGAGAAATTCTACCAAAGCTAAGGAAGAGAAAATGGGTCACCATAAATACAAAGTCAAGATGTCATCATTCTCCACCACGGGTCCTGAGCTGGGCTTTAAATATTTTCTGCATGTACATCTGCTTCTCACCTTTTCCAAAAAGAGCTTGAGAAGGTTTATAGAGATCCTCAGAAATCAGGCCAAAGCACAAAGGTGCTAATGGCAGGCCACACTTTGGATTCTGAGCATCCAGCCGCCAAAGCAAATTAATCTTAAGAGTCACAGTTTCCTTACAATGGAAACTACGTTCGGCTCAGAAGGGCTGCTTCAGCTGGTATGGAGACCCAAGAGACTTCTTTATAAGCCAGTGAAAGCTTTGGGCATGGCGCTGGAGGTTGTGCCTGAGCCCAGGAGCAGAGGGTCTGAATTCCAGCTCTGGCCTGGCCACTCACTAGCAGAGCAAACTGGGTAATCACTTGTTCGCTCTTACAGCCTTTATTTCTGTCACTTAGGGGTCACTTTTTAAGTACCCCACAATGTGTCACTAAGATTGGAAAAGCAAATAAGAAGCTTGTGTCCTGAAGGAGCACAGATCCTGGTGGGGAAGACCAGTGTGTGCGTTGTTTGTTTGAAAACTTGGCCCAAAGCTTATCATAAAGGTGTAAACAAGGGCTTCCCTGGTGGCTGAGTGGTAAAGAATCCGCCTGCCACTGCAAGGGACACGGGTTTGATCTCTGGTCCAGGAGACCCTGAAAGCCGCAGAGCAACTGAGCCCATGAGCCACAGCTACTGACGCTGTGCTCTGGAGACTGGGGGCCGCGACTACTGCAGCCCACGAGCCTAAAGCCTGTGCTTCGCAGCAAGAGAAGCTGCCGCGATGAGAGGCCCACGCACCAGAATGGAGAGGAGCCCTGCTCGCAGCAGCTTGAGAAAAGCCCACGCGGTCACGGAGCCCCAGTGCAGCCCCAAATAAACAAACACGCAAACCCGCGTGTACATGGAGGACATTACTTTAAAAAGTGTGGATAGGTCTGCGAATGTCCTACCTGACACCTGTGACTTCCAGGTTAATCCAGACACCGAGTAGCACCTTCTGCAACATTCCATTATGCTGGTCAAAATCCATGCCCTGAATCAGGGAACACTGAAAGCTTAACAGGATTGAACTTTCTCAAGCATCGGTGAGGCAACCGTAACTGGGGCTGGTATGACACGGAAAACAGTTCACGCAGAAGGTAAGCGGCGGTGGCATTCTCACTCACTTTGTAATTATAACGTGGGTTGTTTTGCAAAATCTGTTCCAGCAGAGCGCGGTCTTTTTGAATTGCATGCCCTGTTGGAAAGCCAGCCCTGTCTTTCTGTCCCTACATCCACTTCTCCGGCACGACAGTCTGGCCAAGCCCTTTCCAGGCTCTACGTGATGCCCTCCCGTTGTCCACCTGTCCACACTCATCGCAAGTTCCCCTCTGCTGTTCCACCTTCAAGTTGAAAATATTCACATTTCTTTGGCACTGAGTTTTCTTTGGTTTCTTGTATCCAGTCCATCAAACTTGACAACTTTTTTTCCTGAAACACACATTCCGGCTTTCCATTCACCTCTGTTCTCACTAAGGCATCCTGGCCTCCATGCTGGGGTTTTCCAATAGCTTCCCCTTGTGGTTTTCTGCCTTTCCCCCCAAACTCCCTTCTAATTATTCCTATATATCTCTACATTATTAGCTTCTATGGTGACTTACTTCTTAGAATTCCTTTAATAACTCTACCGTTTTCCAGAGTAAATAACCACTTTGGACTCAGCAGAAAACTACAAAGACTCTAACCAGGATTTTCCATCCAAGCAGGTCTTTTTCACATAACCTTTGTCTCTCAGGTATGAGACCTCTCATTGGTCACTATGATACCCCCTCCTCTTTTAAGACTCAGGATCCCAATTCATAAGAGATTCTTTCATATTATTATTATTATTATTTGTTTAGGCCGTGCCAGGTCTTAGCTCTGGCATCTGGGATCTATTTCCCTGACCAGGGATTGAACTTATGTCCCTTGCATTGGGAGTGTTACCCACTGGACCACCACGGAAATTCTGATCCTTTCATATTTAACTTTGCATTTTCTTAATTCCATAATTCACATGTATTAACCTTTCTGCATTTTAAAAAATTTTTTGATATAATTATTTAAGATTCAAATCAACATTTCGAAGCAGACTTAACTCATTGGAGAGATTATTAAAGCAGAACACCAAATGAGTCAAATTCAGAGCACTATTATTTCTTCTGGTTACTGATGGAGTTTATTATTCATTTTGCATTCATTAATTTTTTCAGTCTATTTACATCTGTATTTCTTATATACAGCCTTGTTTGTTTCGCTCTCCCACTAAGTTGTGAGTCCTGGGGACAGTGAGCTTGTCTGCTGGAAACTCTTCCTGGGAGGTCAGACATTTCTGTCTACCCCTCCCCATGGCTTCCGCCCTGTGGTCTGAAGGGAAGAGACCGTCTTTTCTTAGGATCTTGCTTTTCCCAGTCACACCGTTGGTTAGGGGTAGGACTGTAAACCAGTGTGAGCCAATCACAACAGTCCACTCCTCAGCCCACCGTGATTGGTCCACCAAGGGACATGTGACTCAAATGGGGCCAGAATCCTGTCTTAGGACTTTGGAGAGAAAAGCTGCTTCCCCCCTTGTGTGTAGAGGTGTAAGAACCAGGAGTCTGGACCTTGTCGGGCATGACATCTCCCACCCGAGGAGAATGGTCTGGGAGGATGTGGAAAAGCAGGCAGAGACGTCTTCACAGGCCTCTTCCTGCCATTCTGAGATTTAATTATTCAACTAGCTATTCAATTCTGACAGCTACCCCAGTATCCTTTCAATCAATCGCCTCCCGTTTTATGTATTTCATCTGGTTTCAGCGGAGTTTCTGTCGTTTGCAACCACGAGGGTCCTGACATAGAAAATTTAAACTGTATTCTGAAGTTCTTGTAGCAGAGAGCTGTAAAATGCTAACGCACATATAATGCAAGCCTTAGAGAATATCAGGCCAATTAACTTCAAAAAAGCTTTAGAAGAACATTTTTGTTGCTAAAATTCTTTACATTCTGTCCTGGAATTCTTCCTATTTTTTTTTTACTACCCACACCTCGTGGTTACAACGCCTAAAAATTGTCACGAGATAGAATTTATTTGGTCTTCAGATAAGGCAAACTCCAACCTCTCTAAAGTGAAACAGACTTATATTTGCTGATTATTCCTTAAAACACAAAGCACCATGTATAAAATAAATAACGTACAAGGATGTATTGTACAGAACAGGGAATGTGAGAGTATTTCACAATAAGTCTAAATGGAGGATATCTATAAAAATGTTGAATCACTATGTTGTATACCTAAAAGTAATATAAGACTGTAAATCAACTGTACCTAAAAAAATGAGTTGTTTATTGTACAGGACAGATACGTGCACAGTGCTTATACTGAGCCAGGCATGTGCTGAAATAGAACTCATTTGATTATCCCAACAAATCTCTGAGGTAGGTGCTATTATTATTGCCATTTATAATGAGGTAATTGAAGCACAGAGAGATGGAGTAATTTGCCCTAGGTCACAGAGCTGGTGGAATGACTCTGACAGTTTATTACGCATCAGAACCAATAGGGTGTGCGTGAACAGTGCAGACTCCTGAGACCTACTTGTTCAGACCATACCAAGAAAAGGTAAGACTGCTCTTTCAACTTTTTTACATTGACCAGAAAACTCTGATCTCTCCTCTGAAAGCTTTAGCCGTCTCAAATCTGGTCAAGAATACATTCTGTCGTCTTTGATTTTTGTTACAGAATGAGATTCTGCCACATGTGGATCTGATATTTCAATTACACCGACTTTGCTTCAATAAATAGTGCCAAATATATACTCTCAGGCATTCATGAGAGATCTTAGTCTTGACTATCCCCCTAGCTAACTGCAAAAAAAATAGTGGAAACAGATATTTGAGACAGACTTAACCAAAGAACAGACTTACTATTCCACCTTTCAGCTATTTTCTGACTCTATCATGCAAACAAGATAAACCCACGAGCTTGGACTTTGTTAGTTTGCTTCTCTGTGGAAATGCTTTCAGTCTCCCTCCTGATAAACAAGCTGCCACTCAGTGCTGTCTTAACTGCAGTCTGGGTACTGCCCCCAGCCCCGTGCTTCCACAGCGGCTGTGTGTGAAGTCAGCAGCAGCCACCTGGAGACCACAAATGTAGAAACCCAGAAGGTGTTTTCCAGAGCCAGTCCAGCTCAGTTCAAAGACTGCTCTGCCTCTTCCTGGCCCCCGGGGACTTCTCAAGTCCCCCCGTGTTCCTCAGTGTTCTTATCTGTAAAAAGGATGATTACGGTACTCGCATCAGCGGGCAGCCGTGAAGAATGCGTGGGGTCAGCCTGCCACGTGATGAGGACCACGCACATAATCCACATCCAATAAATCCCCTTCGGCAGAGCATGAGTTCCACGAAGAGCAAGCTCACTGTCTTGTTCACGCATCTCTCTAGAGTGAACGGCAGCCACGAAATTAAAAGATGCTTGTTCCCTGGAAGAAAATCTGTGACAAACGGGGGAGAGTGAAAGTCGCTCAGTCGTGTCTGACTCTTTGCGACTGCATGGACTATACAGTCCATGGAATTCTCCAGGCCAGAATACTGGAGCAGGTAGCCATTCCCTTCTCCAGGGGATCTTCCTGACCCAAGAATCGAATCGGAGTCTCCTGTAATGCAGGTGGATTCTTTACCAGCTGAGACACCAGGGAATCCTAGACAGTGTATTGAAAAGCAGAGACATCACTTTGCTGACAAAGGTCTGTATAGTCAGAGCTATAGTTTTTCTAGTAGTCATGTCCAAACGTGAGAGTTGGACCATAAAGAAAGCTCAGCGCCGAAGAACTGATGCTTTTGAACTGTGGTGCTGGAGAAGACTCGAGAGCTCCTTGGACTGCAAGGAGTTCAAACCAGTTAATCCTAAAGGAAATCAACCCTGAATATTCACTGGAAGGGCTGATGCTAAAGCTGAAGCTTCAGTACTTTGGCCACCTGATGTGAAAAGCTGACTCACTGGAAGAGACCCTGATGCTGGGAAAGATTGAAGGCAGGAGGCGAAGGGGGCAACAGAGGATGAGATGGTTGGATGGCATCACCAACTCAACGGACATCACTTTGAGCAAACTCTGGGAGACAGTGAAGGACAGGGAAGCCTGGAGTGCTGCAGCTCATGGGGTCGCAAGTCAAACGTGACTGACTGACTGAACAGTAACTAGCATGCCTCAAATACAGCAGGGACACAAACATAAGTGGAGTGAAAAACTAACTCCCAAGCCCATTGGTGCTTCAAGGCCTTTATTTGACCTTGCTGTCACAATTATCATTCAGTAGCAATTACCTCATGCCACGGTCTGTTCTAAGCACTTTATAGACACTTTAAACCATTTAATTCCTGTAACAATCCTGTGAGACAGTTACAATGAGTGTGTGCCTTTTATGCAAGATGAAAGTGAGCAACAGAGACGTCGAGTACTTTGCCCAACCTCACACAGCTGGCAAGCACCAGAACTACATCCCTTTAACCTACGTTTGCCACTAATTGTTTCTTCCCCCTTGAAACGCTCTTCCCATGTCTTCCCTAGAAACACCCTCTTTTAACCTGATTCCTCCTTCACTGGCTCTTTTCTTTCCTTTTAAAACAATCTTTATTGAAGTGTAGCTGATTTTATAATTAGCTGATTTGCGATGTCGTGTTTACTTTCTGCTGTACAGCAAACTCGCTGTTATGCGTATAGATTCTTTTTCATGTTCTTTACCTTTGTGGTTTATCACAGGATATAGAATATAGTTCCCTGTGCTGTACAGGACTTGTTGATCATCACTGGTTCTTTGCTTTCTGCTCATCTCTGCAGCAGAAATGACACCCCCCCAGAACCTTGTCCAAGGCCACTGTCTCTACTTACACCCTAAGATACTGACCCAGTTGTTGGTGTCATTTTCCACATGTACATCATAGCTCCCAGTCCATACACATTTCCATCCCAGACATCCTTCCTAAGGCTCGAACTTCTGCGTCCGCTTGCTCACTAGACCACACTCACATCCAGCATATGTGAAATAGTAAATGGTTTGGTGTGAAACTTTCTACTGTTTTCTCTAGTTTAATCAGTTCTATTTGGGCAAGGGGAAGGGAAGGTTTCGTCACTGGTTTTGCAAAAATGAGACGATATAATCACGTGTCTGTCTTTTCCTCTTGCTTTCCTTATTTAACAACGCATGGGAATCTCTCCAGGCTAGTAAACAAGCTCTCACTCACCCCTCCAGATGCCTGATAGTCTGGGGGCTGGAGGTGCCACAGTCTTTCTGCTGTATTTGGCTTGTACTCGGGTCTTGGGCCTGCAGTTGTTTCCCGGTCTCTGCCACCTCGCCCCGTGCTTCCGCGAGCAACCTGGAGCATACATGCCATTGTCCCCTGATGCTTCGTTTCTATGGGGTTTTGTCCCCCAAATGGGAATTGTTAACAGCAGCTAATTTGGAGCATGATTTATAAAGAAAGAAACACACAGAGAGGGCCATCCATACAAAGAAGTTCGGGAGATGCTGATAATGATAAGGATATTTGACTATACCGTTACTTAGAAGCCTTTGGGTGTGAAAAGATACATTTCCCAGCAACTAGCAGCAGATATCATTGAAGGAGGATTTGGTAGGAAAGTACAAAAGATGGGGCCTGGCACAGAGCAGCTAGGGATCACCGTTGCGAAGCCCATTTCCTATTGCACTTGCCAGGCCCCCTTAGGCTGGCAGAGGAGCAGGGTTATTACTGGAGACTGAGTCCCTGGTCTTGAGCTAATCAAACTGCAAAATGCTTCCAGCAAACCCCAGCTCTGGAAGATCTTTCCAAATGCATTATCCTGAAGCTGGTGACTTGAGTTGTGAAGGTGTCTACTGAAGGCAGCGTGTGTGGAAGAGCGTCGTGTGAGGAGTGAGAACTCACGAGTCCTTGGCTCCGCCAGCTTGTCAGCATGCTGGCCCTCCGAGCGAGCCTCCAGATCCCCATATGTAAAATAAAGCCGATAATACGCATGCCGCCCACTTGGCAGCATTGTAGTGAGGAGCAAACGGAATTATGTAAATGAAAGTGCTTTGAGAGGGCTCTACATATATTAGCATTGTTAATCTTATTCAGATTCCTGAGTAGGCGGTATACTGTGTATGGTGGCACCTTTCCTGTTCTTTGTATTGCCAGGAAAGAACATATTAGCACTTAAAAGAAGATTATTTTGTAGCAGTCATGGAGTGCCCTATGAAGGCTCAGAACAATAGTATAGAAATAACCGACTAGATATCAGCCCTTGAATCCATCAGCAGACACTCTTCTACGGACTTCTGTAACAGTATTTACAAAAGAAAGTTTCATAGATAAATGAGAATAAAGAAACAGAGGGTGAGACCCACCTCCTCCCCTTAAGTTCTAGTTTTAACTTCGGTACAGTATGAAACGTGACATCCTGGTGTTCTTCCCCTTTGTGGCTCTTGCCCGTAAGCACACATACGCTACAGGAATCCAGCCACACCTGGGGTGCTCCCTCCCAATCAGGGTTATTTTTATGGGGACTATGGGTTTCCCTGGTGCCTCAGAAGGTAAAGAGTGTCCGCTGCAATACGGGAGACGCAAGTTCGATCCTTGGGTCGGGAGGAGCCCCTGGAGAAGGGAACGGCTACTTATTCCAGTATTCTTGCCTGGAGAATCCTGTGGACAGAGGAAGCTGGTGGGGTACATGGTTCATAGGATGCCAAAGAGCCAGAGTTGGACACGACTGAACAGCTAACACTTTTCACATTACTGGGACCAAAATATTGAGAAAGTGGTACCTCTATAGATAAGGACTCCAAACACACGATGGCAGGGTGTGTCTGTGGATGGAACTGCAGAAACTTCCTAGCAGACGTGAGGGGTCATTCATTCCGGAGACGTGGCACACTCCAGTATTCACCCTGGCGGCACAGAATGTGGGCATGAGGAGCCCCAGGACCCTCAGTGTCAGTTGAAGTTTGGCAGTTGCTTCCTTCCAGCTGTTCTTGAAGGCATTCTCTGCGGGGGTTGGAGAGTGGGTCATAGTTACGGCTCCGGAGCGCCATGTTTCGCTGTTTCTCTTTTGATCCTTCTCATTGGAAAATAGAGGAAATGGGATGTTTACCCAGCAGTGAAGGGTTTATGAAATTCTTCAGAGTTAGGTGCAAACCATCACAACTGTTCAATAGCTGGTGAAATCAGAGGGGAAACAGGCATCATGGGTGAGGCATACAGGTCAATTAAAAATTAATTATCACTAACGCTTTACCTTTCAACTGGTTGTGCTGGTATCAGGGGCACAACCCGAGAGGAAGAAAGGCAGGCATTCCTTGGAATGACTTCGAGGCACAGACTTCTTGGGGTCTTGGGAAGTCATCATGTAGGGGCTTTGCTCATCATGCTCTTAAGTGCGCCTGTTGAAGAAACAGGAGAGAGAAAAAAATGTGTGAGACTGCAGCTGCTTTTATTTAAAAATCTCTCTTCAGTCTAATTTCTTTTTTGAACAGGGAGAGTTTTGATGTTGACCATTTTACAGTACTTTAAGGATAAATTATTAAATTTTAAAATGTGTAACAAGAAACATGGAAGTGCAATAAATACAAATATTCTCATTACTTCAAGATGTGAGGGGAAATGTGACTGTTTTTTTTTTTTCTCTTGGAGAAAATTGAATTGACAAAATAAATTATTGGACTAATTATACAAATTTTAGAAGAGAAATGATTTTCAGAGCATCAAGAGGATTTCATGAAAACAGCTAAATTTCTTAACATATTTATATCATAATGCATATTATTCAATATACAGGAAATTGTATTTGGTCCCGAAGTAATCTATTATTGTAAACAACATTGACTTTAGGGAGACTGTACTGATTTCTGTACCAAAAAGTAAGATGGGTTGATGGATGATAGAGGATGGACAGATTGATAGATAGGCAATTAAGCATATATAATGCTGTGTTAATGGTAAACTCTTAAAAAAAAAAACTTATCTATTTCACAAAGCAAAATACTCCTATCTTATCTCACAAACAGAATTGAAGTCTGAATGACCTACTCTTAACTTTACAACTATGGAACACAATACGAAATAAAAAGCAGCAGTTACTAAAAAGGAGGGGGCTGCCCAGGCCTCGCAGCGGCAGAGAACCCGTCTGCCAGTGCAGGAGACGGCGGGCTCCACCCCTGGGTCAGGAAGGCCCCTGGAGGACAGCATGGCAGCCCACTCCAGTGTTCTTGCCTGGGAAATTCCATGGACAGAGGAACCTGACTGGCTACGTCCATGGGTTTGCAAAGAGTCAGACATGACTGAACACACACACACACACACAAAGGAAGGAGGACCGTCCGTTATCTTACAGCGTCTTCAGAGATCGGGGAAAGAAGTACTTTTATCTTGAATGATCTAGAATATGTACAAATAGCTTAGAACATGAGTGCTACTCAGGCAGCTTAAATTCAGTCTGCACTCTGCATATCTTGACAGGCAACTTGAAAGATGAGGTGTGAGTACTATAATTGTTCTAGTTTCTGGCATTACATAGATAGTAGTATTGAAAACCAACAGGATTGATTATTAAAAAAACGTGCCATACTAACGTAAAATGTTGACAGTAGAGGAAATTGAGTGCAGATATAAGCGAACCCTCAGTACTATCTTCTGAATTTTTCTGTAAATATAAAATTGCTTTTAAAAAATAAAGTCTGCTAAAAAGGAACAAGAACAAAGAACAAAACTCATTTCTGTTTTATTCAGTCTCCTTGTTCTGGGGTGGTTCCCGTAGTCTGTAGGATGTAAGTATTCAGAGGTTAGACAGATATTCAAATTTTCCTGTAATAGTTTCTTTTTGAAAATGCCATATTACTTCATTTGTATCATGTCCAGATTTTACCCCAGACACCTATTTAGTATTTATTAGTACCTAACAAGACTAATACAATATAGATTTTTATTTCCTCTGTAAGGCAACACCACCACATGGGAAATTTCTGGCTCCATATTACTTCTAAGTTTAAGCCATATCAGTTTTGTTTAGCTTTAAAATGTAAGATACTAGATTTTAAAAAATGTTTATTTTACTGAAGTATAGTTGATTTACAATGTTGTGTTAATTTCTACTGCACAGTAAAGTGATTCAGCTGCACACACACACACACACACACACGCACACATATTCTTTTCATATTCTTTTCCATTGTGGTTTATCATGGGATATTGAATACAGTTCCTTGTGCAATTTTAGATTTAAGAGACAGATTTAATTTATATCTTACAATTAAGTATTTTCTAATGCCAAGAACTAATAAATGCAGATCTTTGGAACTTTCATTACATATAGGATACAATAAAAATGTACAGTTTCACAACAGCTGATAATGTGAAATTTTAACTTGAAGTGGCATTTTAAACATTTAAAAACTATTCACACCACCCTAAATTTATCTTGTCAGCCGTTTTATACGTTAATAGTAAAAAAGATTTTTTTACCCCATTGAAGACTGTAACAAACAGATTCTAATTGCTGCAGTCTGAAAGATCGGTTATAAATACTGATGCCTAGTGCTACTTCTCTGATTCCTTTGATGCCATTTTCTGAGTTTGATTTTCATTACCCAGCTATCTTTCAGAGACTGGTATACTGATTTTTCTAATTAATGTTCTGTGTACCTGGGATGGCATTTTTATTTTTTCATTTCTAAGGCTGAATAACACAAGCACTGTAACTGACTGTTGGTCTGTTATCTTATAAATGCTCAAGGTACCGCTTCTAATGCTGAAAAATAGAAAAATAAATTGACCTTGATGAAGTGTGTCTTCTTTTGTCTGTTCCCAGGAAAGTTTATTTCAGGTATTTCTACTGCTGAAATGATTAGCGTTAACAGCTTTTTCCCTCCACTTTATTTTACAGGGTCTCTTCATCTCCCTGATATATGGGGTGCACAACACAGAAGCAAGTCGGCTTGGAGTAGCTCAAGGCTGACAGAGTGAATGAGAGAAATGACAGGTTTCTTATCTTGATAACTGAGGAACAAACTTGGCTTTTCATATGAGTGTCCTGCTGCCCTTCATGCTTGGACTGGCTTATATGCATCCCAGCTCACCATTAAACACTGCCGCCCCGAGTAGAGGGACGGCCTCATTTCTCACAGGCATTGACGAAGACTGCACTCCCGCCTGAAATTGGTGAATCTTCAGTCTTTCTTTTAACACTTAACTATACTTGACAGTATCAAAGTAGCAGTTTAAGTGGCAGAATACTTCAATGTAGTTGCACGAGGTTAGAAAAATACTAATATTTCTCTACTCAAAATACTTATTAAATACTGGCTCTAAGTTTTTGAGGGGCTTCCCTGATGGCTCAGAAGGTAAAAAAAAAAAATCTGCCTGCAACGCAGGAAACACAGGAGACATAAGTTTGATTCCTGGGTCAGGAAGATCCCCTGGAGGAGGAAATGGCAGCCCACTCCAGTGTTCTTGCCTGGGAAATCCCACGGATGGCTACAGTCCAAAGAACCGTAAAGAGCTGGACGCGACTGAGAGACTGAGCACAAGGTTTTGAGCAGCTCAGAGAGGCCCATTTATTGTTTAGTTGTCAGTTCAGTTCAGTTCAGTCGCTCAGTCGTGTCCCACTCTTTGCGACTCCATGAATCGCAGCACGCTAGGCCTCCCTGTCCATCACCAACTCCCGGAGTTCACCCAAACTCATGTCCATCGCGTCAGTGATGCCATCCAGCCATCTCATCCTCTGTCGTCCCCTTCTCCTCCTGCCCCCAATCTCTCCCAGCATCAGAGTCTTTTCCAATGAGGGAACTCTTCGCATGAGGTGGCCAAAGTACCGGAGTTTCAGCTTTAGAGCATTCCTTCCAAAGAATACCCAGGACTGATCTCCTTCAGAATGGACTGGCTGGATCTCCTTGCAGTCCAAGGGACTCTCAAGAGTCTTCTCCAACACCACAGTTCAAAAGCATCAATTCTTCTTCGCTCAGCTTTCTTCACAGTCCAACTTTCACATCCATACATGACCACTGGAAAAACCATAGCCTTGACTAGACAGACCTTTGTTGGCAAAGTAATGTGTCTAATTCTTTGCAACCCCGGAGGCCTGGCCTGCTGCAGTCCATGGGATCGCAAAGAGTCAGACATGACTGAGCGAATGATCTGAACTGAACTGCTGCATGCCAGGCTACCCCGTCCTTCACTATCTCTTTGAGTACACTCAAACTCAGGTCCATTGATTCAGTGACGCCATCCAAACATCTCGTCCTCTGTCGTCCCCTTCTCTTCT
The DNA here is from genome assembly GCF_016772045.2 of Ovis aries. Classification (NCBI taxonomy): domain Eukaryota; kingdom Metazoa; phylum Chordata; class Mammalia; order Artiodactyla; family Bovidae; genus Ovis; species Ovis aries. The sequence continues at coordinate 78,568,394 of NC_056065.1, read as the reverse complement.
GCCTTAAATCTTTCCCAGCATCAGGGTTTCTTCTAAGGAGTCAGTTCTTCACATCAGGTGGCCAAAGTATTGGAGCTTCAGCTTCAGCATCAGTCCTTCCAAAGAATATTCAGGGTTGATTTCCTTTAGGATTGACTGGTTTGATCTCCTTGCTGTCCAAGGGACTCTGTAGAGTCTTCTCCAACACCACAGTTCAAAAGCATCAATTCTTCAGTGCTCAGCCTTCTTTATAGTCCAACTCTCACATCTGTACATGACCACAGGAGAAACCATAGCTTTGACCATATGGACCTTTGCTGGCAAAGTGTTGTCTCTGCTCTTTTGCTGTCTAGGTTTGTCCTA